>NC_133435.1:11828848-12523760 GCF_011762505.2 Arvicanthis niloticus
AAATATGTGTCTCGTGAAAGCATCATCAGGGGTTGATAAGTGATTTACTAGAGTCAGTGTATGTTTGTATTTTGATTGTACAGAATATCTGAGTAGTTTATCAGAATTTGACATATACAAATAGTAAAGAAGAAAAGTTAACCTTTGTCATATTTTAAACTTTAAAAATCTGTTTATTAACATACTATTTCTTTCCTCTTATCATTAATTTGCAATGTTGAAAAGTTAGAGGTCACTGCTCCTAATTACTCACAAAATATGTAATTTATTGTGATATAGTCACTGTGCCCTGCCATGGCATAGTACAATTTATTCTGTGTACTATGTTTTAGTTGTTTACTACCAACTCAAATGTAGTAAACCAATGAGTTTATTAATGTCACGAGAGTTTGAGTGAACTACACACACACACACACACACACACACACACACACACACACACACATCCCACAGATGAAACTTACCTGAGTGTAGAAATGTATGCTAGTAATCGCAACACATTAGAGGTCAAGATAGGATAGGATATACATTTGGGGGCTAGCCTAACCTACCTGGTACTTCAATCCAGACAAAGTTACAAAGTGATGCCCTGTCTCTAAAAGAAAAATAAAACAAGGTCTCTTCTCATCAAAGCCTATGCCAGCACCCTCATATTGATATCCTTTGAAAAGGCAGAGCTATCTGGCAAAAACATTGATTTGCCATCTGTGTTTAAAGCTCCCATTTGACTGGATTTTGTGAACTTTGTTCACATCAGCTGGCAGCAAAACAACAAATAGCCCTTTGCTATAGGTCAGTGAATAAGCAGGGTATCAGTCTGGTGCTGAATCCTATGGTATGAAATGGTGGAATACAATGTTCTGACCAGGGCTGCAAGTTGGTACCAACTGAAAGTTGGTGTCATTGTCACCTCAGAGTGAACACAACCCCAAAGCTCTCTGCTCTTCACTGGCTGACTTGGCCTTCTCAGCTTTGTTGATGTCCAGAAAGTAATCATGTTGAGGAAGTCCTTGAACCATTCTGGAGGTTGAAGGTAATGTTTACCATTTCAAGATCACTAAGAAGGTTGTTCTACTTCTTAAAGAACATAAAATTTGGACTGATATCTTTAGCTGTGCAAAAGAGAAGAGGCAAGACAAAATTAGGGCCTGACCACAAATCCAGTGGAGGGGCTTCAGAAACATCGCTAATTTTCTGATTAATGTAAGTAAGCTGAAAGTTTTAAAATATCACCTGGTGGGCTTACGGATATTTCTGCATTTGAACTGAAAGTTATTTCCAAAAGTTATACAAATTGCAAGGAACGTGATGTAAGGTTGATTCTCTCAAGAGTAATGATAACTGCCACATGCACAAGACTGATAAACACAGACACTTAACAAAAACTTGAAAAGCCTAGAGATTCAGAGAGCCCCTTGATGATCACTCAAGACATCTTGAAAAAGAATACAGAGACAAACATGAGATTTATGTTGAAGCTGAACCCTTACAGAAAGAATATACACAAGAATGATATTCTTCTCTAGGCCAGATATCACAAACTTCAATCAAAAAGTAGAAGCAACAGCAGCAACGTGCAAACCAAATAAGACAGAGTCTTCCCTAAAGTCGAAGATCAAGAAAGGCAAGACGTCTGTGGGTCACAAGAAGCCAAAGATGCCTTAGAGTGGATGGAAAGGGCATGCAGTTACTAAGAAACCAGTAGCTGAGAAGGAACCAACAGAGAAGAAACAGACTGCAAGAGAAAAGTGTGCTGAAGAAACCGTCAAAATCTGTTTCATTCCATAGAAAAAAAACGTGAGCCTATTTGAATAAAAATCTGATCAAAGACATAATGAGAAATGAAATAAATGAATAAAACAATGCAAAGTGCTCAATAACAAGAAAACTACAATTATATCTGGGCAAATGTTATCAATAATTTTCAAGAGAAAACAGCCAGTGTGTTTCTGGGGGAAAAAAAAACAAACCTTAATTTTATTAGCTGTCAATGAAATGCAAATCAAAACCACCAAGAGCTATCATTACCAGTTAGAATGGCTACTGTTAGAAAGAAAGGAAAAAAAAAGATAGTGTTGCTCAAAGCAGAGAAAAAAGGAAAGCCTATATGGCAGGTTCCAACATAAATATCATCAGCTATTTTTGAAGAACGGGGCTAAGTTTCCTTAAAATGCTGAAAATAAATCAATGTACACACCTGAAAGGTTTTGACCACAGAGTTTTGAAAGCTCAGAAAATAGATCGTCTGTACAACTAATCATGTTGTGCTTAGACTCAGGTTTCAAGTTCCTCTTTGTGTCCTGTGAAAATCTTTGAATCTGGCAGCATTAGAAGTACTGTCAAAATAAGAAATAGCCAATATTGCTTTGTGATAATTCTTATCAATCACTTCGGGATAATTCTACACACAATTAAGAAAAGACCCATTTTCTTTACAGTTGGTTGTCTCCTGAGTTAGAGTTGGATGATTCTTTTTGATGGGTTACTATGTGTCGAGTTAGTCACATTGACATTAATAAAAAAATAACTCTTGGAAAGCCATGTCATTTTCATTGTACAAACTATGTTGGCTTACTTTATTTTGGAAAGAAAGCAGCCCATTGGTATATGATTGATCCAAAAAAAAAAAAAAAAAAAATGTTTCCTTTAACCCTTTAAGTCTCCAGAATGAGACTTAAAGTGAGATCTTATTTAATTGCCTTTGAATTGGTAGAGATATCTTGTTAGAAGTGAGTTTTCAATCAGAAGCATCTACACACTGATACATAGCTCTCTAAATTGTTTTTGTGCCTGATAATAAAATAAGTGTTTCGGAGGGAATGTTTATTTTGCAGGAAAAGTATTTCACCATGTATCAAGCTGAACCTAACAAGCTGAAAACTGTTGTTGGAGTCTGAGGAAGAAGAGCTTTACTACTAAAACAGACTGCAGTTGCCATCTCTAGTTGTGGACAATCCCATCAACCACACCTCTTAAATATTACTCTTCTGACTCTACTTACAAATTTAAGGCCTTTCAGTCCTATAATGTCTCGTCATCTGTGTCTGAAATCCCTGAATAAAGGCTCTATATTATCTTTCTAAATCAACTAAATGGTGATATAGACCTTTACATCCTCACCTTCGACATTCACGAAGAGCAGAGTCTCAGATTCTTGGCTGTCTTGAAGCTTAAACCTAGACTTTTTAAGACCTAAAGATTGACTCTGATTCTTTTCATATATCTGCCTGCTGAGAGACTTATTTCTATACTTTGATCACCTAACCTATCCTTGACTTTATTTCTTGATCTCCTTGTCATGTTTTTTTATGCAGAATTACTGATATCAGTCTAAGATATTCTCTGAGGGAAAAAGAAATTTTGTTAAGGACATTATTCTTCATTCTTCAAAAAGTTAACGAGAGAAAACTTTACCTCTATCACTCTTTATGGAAACCTATTTTTGAGTTTCTGTCTCTTGAATTCAAAGACTTTCATCTAATTTATATAAACACATATTTTTAAAAATCATGTTTTACTTTCTTAATTTTCTGACCTACAAACATGAAAGATATATTTCTCAAATAGAATTTATATGATTCTACTTTGTTATCATCATATCTTTTAGCATTTTCTTACATTTCCCCTATTATTTTAGTCCCCACTTGTGCTGAGACACCTCTATGTTCCTTCTCATCTATTAAACTTGGAGAGGAGCGAGCATAAAGAAAATAACATACTTCATAAAAAATAAATTTCTAGTATTTATAATATTATCAAAGTCCTCTAGTGTTGATAATATATTTTGAACAATATATTTGGATTTGGATATTTGCATAGTTTATTGAATGGAGTGTGGTCTTCAGTGACTGTGAAATTAACAGATGTGCACATTTCATAAGATCACAGTGCTTTTACAAAGCTTAATCAAAATGGTGTCATTTTCTATATGATACAAAGACTGAAAACAAGTTTAAAAATTATACAGCGATAGTATGTAAAGTTATAATATATTGCTGTGCATTGATACGGAAACATTTTTGTGATTCTCCAGTGGAAAAGCAATGTACATAGAAGTATTTGTCATTACTTATTCTTTTAATTGTTATGAAAAAATCACATGTATAAATATATGTTCATGGGTGTGCTCAAGTTGACTTATGTATGTCATAAAATACCAAAAGCATAAAAATAAAATATACAATCAATGCTGAGTATTTGAGTATGGAGATGTTATCTAGAGAGAATATTGAATGAAACTTAGTTTTACTTACATTTTTGATATTTTAACATCTGAGTGCTTGAATTTATTTTAAATTTCTTATACAATAAATAATTTTTGAAACAATATGAAATCTTTAATGATTAATCATAACTATAGCTTCAACAATATGAGTTTTATTCAGGTTAATGATTTCTAGAGTAACTGTTTAGAAAATCTAAGGTCATTATTTTCTTCACAGTATTTGGCTAAAGTGTTCTTAAAGTTTGGTTATTTGAGCTGCAAAGAAACGAAAACATACCAATTTCCCAACAGAGTGTCTAGAAAAAGTTGAATGTACTATTTTAAACACACAGTGCTGTATCTTCTAATTCTAACCAATCAAAAAGGATTCACTCACAAGCATCTCCTAATTTCTTGCTAGTATCAGGGAAGACTTTCCTGCCAACAAATATTACACATTTTCCCCTGTTTGAAAGAAACTAAGTAATTGGCTTTGCTTCTTTCATTTGTGAGCTATCCCACAGCTTTATTGTTGACATCTATATCTTATTTTGAGAACCAAAATTCAAAAATGACACTGGCTAAAGAAAAAAATTCCTAAATTTATTTTGTGAGCATTGATTAATTCTTTTATAACTCGTCCAAGAAATCATTAAATTTTATGAAGTAGATTAGAATAGGTGACAAATGGTTATGTGTCTATGTAACTGTGTATCTGTCGATTTGTCCATCTTTCTGTCTGTCTTTTTGTCTGTTTGTTTGTCTGTTTGTTTATAGACTGGCAAGATGTTTTAACAGGTAAAATAATTTTCACTTAAGCCTAGTGACCTGATTTAGTTCCAGGGATCCACATGGTAGAAGGAGTGTACCGACTTCTTTAAAGTGTCCTCTAAGCCCCACATTCTTGCTGCAGCATGTTTTTTCTAATACACTCACACACACATACACACATATGCACATGCACACACACAGTAAAGTTTTAAATGTTTGAAACATTTAACATTTAAATTTAATGTTAAAAGTTTTAAATCTAAAGATGCAATTATTTTTAATCTAACACTTTATATTATATGGTAGTTACTTGCATTTCATTTGTAAATCCAGATCTGCAACTGGACTGATAGAACTTCATTTTTCCCAGCCTCCTTGTACTCTAAACTCCCTGAAGATTTACTGTGACTTCAATTCTTGGTCATATAATAAAAGCTTTCTTGTAAAATTTCTATGTAACCACACTCCTTAACACATAATATGACTTTACTCTTACCTCTATTTTTTCTACTTAGTATCTGTGGATTGCATTCTCTAACATTGAACATGTAAGAATCTCCTCAGTGAATTTAGTCTCTATGTTTATTTGATTTGTAGAGTATAGTAGTTTGGCTTTGATTATAAATGAAAAGAATACATAAGTACCAAACATTTATATCCTTAAATGTTTCTTAAATGAAATAACACAAGAAATGTGTTCAAAAGTGGTAATTAGAAAACAGTAGAGAAATATGTGTGTTTTTGATGGTATGTTACATGAGAACAAAGGGAATAACTAGCTTCTTAAACAGATCCCACTGATAAAAAATAAGAGAACAAGATTGCACACATAATAGGAGACAGGCAAAATAAAGGCTCAGCCTGTCACACTTAGACTGATGTAGACACACAATGCACCCAATGCATAATAAGAAAACTTTACTTTCGGCAACTACATGCTTAACCTCTAAAACTGAAAATGGAAATAGCTTTAATTCTTCCAATTTTAGTATATGTGTTGCCGAAGGGAGCACAGCTTTAATTCTTGATTCGTCTCTTCAAAAAGAGCTAGTCTCTTTATTGAAGCATTCTTTTGAGGATTGGCATACAAATTAAGCATATGTCAATCACATTTATGTCATTTCATATTTCAGTTGTTTATCAATTAATAATACACAGAGTTTTCAAGATGCTTCCACTTTCAATCCATAATTTAATAACTTGTTGATATAGCATGTGTTTACAGGAGGTATGAGTGACCAGGGGCTTCTGTTTGATTTTTTTTCATTCTAGTATCTCCAGGCAACAAAAAAGTTTCTTAAATTGACACATGTGCAATGAATATTTTTTTATTTTCATTTTAAATACATACATTAACATGTTTATAAAATTTTTTCTCAACCATGCATTCAACTATTATTTATTTTTTTGTACACTATGAACCAGATCTTCTGTAGCTTTAGGCTGCAGTTAATTGCAAGTAAGGCCTACACATGCCCCATTCATCTCAGGAGTAGTGATCTACAGAAGAGGAGAGACAAGGCTGGAAAATGAGAATGTAAAGCATCAGTGAACTCTGCTCAGCATCTATGTATAGGTGCTCACATTCACCTGCAACTCTAGTTCTAGGAGATTCAACACCCTCTTTTGACCTCTGCTAGCACATTAGCTGGCAGTAAGAATTTCTTTCCTAGGATGGGTGAAGCTCCATTTCAAAATGTGATTATGTGAAACCAATGGCATTTGCCCAATGCCATCCTAAAGTGAAATTCATTTAAAATGAATGCATATGTAAGGGCCCCAAACTGATGACTAATGCACAATTATTTCCAGGATGGACTCATTTGGCCTAGAAATTACTAGGATATACAGACAAAGAGAAAAGAGTATTAGAAAATAAAATATGCTTCTTAACTGGGTGACAGTCTTATTAAAGTTTATTACAAAAGCAGAAAATCAAGTAACCTTATTTTTCTCCAAACACAGGGTGCAAAGTCCAGCCCAAGCCACACACAGGGTGGGATTATAGTGATTAGAATTAGAGATAGAGTCAGATCCCTGAAGTGAGGCAACTCCAAAATCTGCTTTTAATAATTTTGAAGAGACTGGTTTTTTTTTTAAAAGTCTTCTTTATTCTCAAATCACAGATTGTTTTGAAGATCAACATGATCACAATTTTATTTATTTATTTATTTATCTATTTATTTATTTATTTATTTTGGGTTTTTTTTGTTTTTGTTTTTTTGTTTTTTTTTTTTTGAGACAGGATTTCTCTGTGTATTCCTGGCTGTCCTGGAACTCACTCTGTAGACCAGGCTGGCCTCAAACTCAGAAATCAACCTGCCTCCCAAGTGCTGGGATTAAAGGCATGCGCCACCACTGCCCGGCCATAATCACAAATTTTGACAGGTCATGAAGAACTTGGTACTTGGGACAAAGATTAATAGGCTAGTGTGAGGACTGTTGGAGAAGATACTGAATTCCGACACATCATGAGAACTTCCGAAACCTGTTTATAGAAACAACTGGAAGAGCTAAAATATGAGATGATTTAGAATAAGGTGAGGGAGAACATTTTGATGAGAGAAGACATATTTTAATGCAAATAGTCCACTGGAAGTTCAAGACAGAAGTTCATGTATTCCACAAGGAGGTGGGATGTGTTGATAATCTTGTCAGCCTCACTCGATCTGAGTCACACAGATCCTTGTGTGTCTTTGAGGGTGTTTCTAAAGCTGCTCAATTGACGAGCAAAGACATGCCTTGTAGAATCTGGATGACACCCTGTTTCTCACTGGTTACCTACAATAAATAAAAAAGGGAAAGGTAGAGTGGCTGAGTGACAATAGACATTTTTCTCTATTTCCTGACAAAGAAATAATGAAAACAGCTGCCTCAGGCTCCCACCTCTCACACTTCTTACCACTGAAGACCTTAACTTCTTACATATATTTTTAAATTTTACTTCACTTCTATTGATGTATGCATTTGATGTGTGTGTGTTTGTGTGTATATGTATTTGTATGTTAGTATGAATGTGTGTATAAAATTATGTGTGCATGTGAATTTATATATGTGAGTGTGTAAGAGTACATGTGTGAGTGTGACTGTGTGTTTGTGTGTGTGCAAAAGTATGTGTGCATGTGAATATATGTATGTGAGTGTGTGAGAGTATGTGTGTGTGTTTTGTGTGTATATGTATGTGTATGTTAGTATGAGTATATGGATGTGTGTGTAAAAGTATGTGTGCATGTGAATGTATGAATGTGAGTGTGTGTGTGTGTGTGCAGACACACTTCTGTGAGAAACTGTATACCAGAATTTGCATATGGGTATCAGAATCTAACATACAAGGATACAATTCTCTCCTTTGAACATGCATCTTTCAATAATTGAACTGAGGGCTTCAGGCTTGGTGACACATGCCATCTTACCCTCCCCTCTGTATCTCTTGTCAAAATTTAGGCCAAGATGAACTTTTCTTTTTAAGTCACTGTTTTGTTTTGTCACAGCAATGAGAAAAGTAACTCATAAAGTAGGTGCAGAGGTAGCAGCAAGAAGCCTTGTTTAGCATGCTGAAAGGCTGTGAAGTGAAGTTTGTTATGATTGTCAAAAAAATTTGCTGATAAGACTGAAGGTAGAAATGGTAGCTCTAAAATATTTATGCAAAAAATATTTCTTGATTAAGGAAGTTGTGATTTCAGATGAGAAAGTAATCATTTTTTAAAAACTCTTCTCCCTTATTTCTTGGATTTGATTTATACTGCATGTAATTTGAATAGAGTTAATTGAGAGCCTCTGAGCTTCAGGGACTAAATCACACCAGGTGAAAAACTGATAATCAAGAACTTGCTCTTCCTTAAGTCTGTCTCCTCAAGCATACATCACAACCATTGTTCACTGCTTGCTGTTTTCCTATACCCAGCACCTGTGGTTTCTCATTTGTATTAAAAGGTTTACTGGACAGGAAAACACTCCAGAGCAATTGAAATTTATGTGAATTTTGTCACATTGATTTGATTATTTATAAGTTTTTTACTATTTATATTAATATGTAATCTCTGCAATGTGAATTATAATCTGTGTTCTCTAAATTTTCTTTTACACAAACTCATGATTCTGTGATTCTATAAATAGAAGCAGCAATAAAGTGATAGCATGTGCAAACAAAATACATTGCTTGTTCTGTCCCTGGCATGCTCCTAGTTAGGCCATGGCAAGGTCTTTTTATTTACTTGAGGATATAAATACTATCATTTGGATAGTATTATTGATTCTATTTTGTCTATGAACCAATTGTGCTAGAGTAAAATGCCACTCTCTGGAAATACTATAGCAAAATGTCTCACTCTATTGGGGTCCAAAGCATGTTCCTAGAAACAATCTGAGTGCCAAGAGTCAGTAAGGTCTTGTCACCTATTCTCTTGAAACTAAAATGAAGGCTCTGAGATAGGAGGGCTCATTACTGGCTATGGAAAGAAAATAAGAAAATACCAGTGACGCTAGTGTTTGAATGGAAAATAACTTACATTTCCCTCAGGCTGTCAACTCTAACTTTCTCCTGCTTCCCAGTGACTGTATATTTTACACAGGTGTTCATTTCAGCGACATTGAGACATATCAGATTCTTTGTGCACAGATGATCTATCTGATGTCTCCCAGTGACTGTATATTTTACACAGGTGTTCACTCCAGCGACATTGAGACATATCAGATTCTTTGTGCACAGATGATCTATCTGATGTCCTCTCTGTATATTGTCAGCTTCCCGTGGAGAAATTTATGCTTGGAGGGAACTGTGTGATTTTCTCAAGTTTACTCAGGTAATTCAGTAGAGTGTATTTACCTTATAATCAATTACTCAGCCATCTTAATTATACACACAAAGACTCTTTTACCATGTAACATCACATATTAACGATTTAGCAACAGGAAAGGAAATAACTTGAGGACTAAAATTCAGTCTTTCTCAAATTGTCAATAAATACAATATCAAGAAGGAACAGAATATGAGATTGGAAGAGATCTTTCATGATTCAGAGAGAATTTGGAGTATTAGAGCCTTAAAGTACTAGAGTCAAATGTCAAGGATGTACAGTTAGTGAGGAGATCAATACAAAGCCTGCTATTAGGAATGTTGTGAAGTATCTCTAGACATCATTAAATTCAGTGACACCATGGGCAGTCTGATCTTCAGCAAGAAGATGAAGATCTTTTGCACTATTGCTCGCAAAACTAATTGTGACTGAATAAACAAACCCAAAACCTCCCAGAACTGTTGATGATGATGTCATGGATGACAGCCCCATGACTCTTAGTGAATGCTTTGGTTATGGTTCGTTCAGAGACATCAACCATCTTAGTCATTTTAACTATAAAAAACATTAGTACAGGAAGATGGTGGGGATTATTGTTGCCTAGCTGGCTTTTTATGATCCTATTTGCATCTCTGAAAAGTATGTGGTATATTAACTAATGATCAAACTAACAAACAAGATGGAAAGCCAGTGGGGAAAAAAATTAAAATCTATTGTTCCATGTCTGCCATCCAGTGTACATGGTGATGCAATGTGAGACTGTGAAGTCTTCTTCACTGTCACAGCTTCATGCTTCAGATTTTTAGGGTTACACCAGCATTATTAAGACTTCCTACACATTCGTAAAATTTCCTTTGAAGTGAAGATGATGCATGCTCCAGGCTTTCTGCATGACTCCAAAACTACGATGATCAGATGTGTGAATGAGAATGGCTGAAGCTTGCTTGGCCCAACCAGACAATAACCACTGAGGTTTCTTGTTGGGGGCCGACTTTTAGCAGAAAGCGGCTATCAGCTTTGCAGCCATCTTGAGCCATATACCCTGACATGAGACTTGAATTACAATAGCCTACAACAGCTGAGCACACTCGGATAATCTTGGTTTAGATACCTTGAGATTAAAGGCGCGTGAGATTAAAGGTGTGTGAGATTAAAGGTGTGTGACTTAAGAGTATGACTTAGAAGTATAGAGATCAGAGTTAGAGACAAGACCTAAGGGCATGATTAAAGGTGTAACTTAGAGGCGTGGCTCAGAAGTGAGACATATAAAAGGCAGAGACAGAACAGATCAGAATCAGACTGAGATCAGAGAATCAGACACATCAGACATTAGGTAGAAGACACTTGGCTCCAGACAGAATCAGACACAGCAGACAGAGGAGACAGAGAAGGAGACACTTAGAGGAAGAGAGACTGAAGAATAAACGGGATTGAATCACACCCTGTCTGGTCTCCATTCTTCGAGTCTGCCCTCACCCTCGCTCTTGGTGAACCCCGACCTGAGCGGCAGCTTGGGCCGGGATACAGTGGCCGCCCAAATGTGGGTCAGCCCAGGCCTCAACATTCTGCCTGGGCTGTGACGATTTTTGGCCGCCCCAACGTGGGGCTAGTGTGGACCCCAACATTATTTTGGCCGCCCCAACGTGGGGCTAGTGTGGATCCCAACAGCTTCTGAATGTGTAGATAGCTGAGTTCTGAAGAATACTCCCTTAGGCTGACTTGTATCACCAAAATTCCGGGCAGTTTCTGTGTTCAAATAAAATCTTTTAAATGAGCTCAGAGCATTATGGCCTTCATCCTACCAAGGGTGGTTTCCAGCCACTGGTGGAAATATCTAATATGGTCTTACAAAGTACTTCAGTTCTTTTTAATGGTATCATTAAATTAATGGTACAAAAGCCTGCAGGGCTGTGGCTCTCGTGCATGGGAGTGGGTCCTGTTGGGCTGAGTTGTGGTTCCTGCATGAGTCTTTTGTCTCAGGCAGCTGGAACCACTATGGCTTAGAGGACAGAAGAGGAGGAAATTGACTGAGTTCACTCCACACTGCACTGCGCCAGGCAGGTGTAGGGTTGTGAGAAGTCACAGAACTCCATTCCGGGTGTGGGAAGATCACAGTCTGTGACCAGTGGGGGCACAGCTCTTGGGTGGGGACCCCCGGGCAAAAAGGCGTGCAGGAATCAACTGGTCTCAGACCCCTGGGTTCCCAGGTGCCGTTGGGAAGCTTGGAAGAGTTGAAAGTGTGGGCATATGGGGTGGACCAACCACAGCCAAGAGGGACAAGGGAGAGAATCTCCAGTAGCACCCCGCTGGGTAGAGAGATTCTTGGTCGTGGCAACTTGCTTGGCTGGGTCATGGCTGGCTCGGCTAGCTTGCTTGAGTTAGTGGACTTCTTGACTGGAATGCAGAGAAGTCCTCATGTGGGAGATTACGTGGTGGCTCATTGGTTGAAGGCCCCCCTCTACAGTTCTCCATGACAGGCCCCAAAGACAAGACTAAGTCCATGATTTTAAAAGGTTTATTGTCATGGCGGAAAGTGGATGAAGCTATACTTGTGTCCTCAGGGTGGGCATGAGGTTAAATATCTTTTGCAAGGAGGAGGGTCTAGGAAGGAATACTTAATTCTTTTAGGTATCTCATTAATATGGAGATCTCTTGAGGGTCTGAGGCCTGTAGTCAAGGCCCTCTATCTGTGCTACTTGACCTAAAGCCACAAACCTTTCTTTGGGAGGGGCTGTGGATAAGTGAAAGGAACCAGGGCCTAGCAGCAAGGCGAACACCTACTGTCTCATTAGGGTATTATCTGGGGTTCAAGGCTCAATCAGGTACCCAGCTGCCTCTCACAGCCTACCACCCTGCAAAAGCCTATATTCAACAAAACTGGAAAATCAGAATGTAATGGATGATTTTCTAAATACCACATACCAAAGTTAAATCAAGAGTAGGTAAATTATGTAAGCAAGCCCATATCCTCTAAGGAAAATTGAAGAAGACATTAAAAGAATTTCCAGCCACCCCCACCCCTAAAATAAGCCAAGGGGCTCATGGCTTTAGTATAGAATTCTACCAGACCTTCAAAGAAGATCTGATGCCAATATTCCTCAAACAGTTCCATAAAATAAAAACAGATGGAATACTACCTAATTCATTCTAAGAAACCACAATTACTTTGATACCTAAACTACACAAGGATCCAAAAAAGAAGAAGAATTTCAGACCAATTTTGCTTACGAATATCGGCAAAAATACTCACTAAAAGTCTCGCAAACAGAATCCAAGAACACATCAAAACAGTCATCTAACATAATCAAGTAGACTTCATTCCAGGATTGCAAGGTTGGTTCAATATATAGAAATCCATAAACATAACTCACTATGTAAGCAAACTAAAAGAAAAAAAATCACATGATCATCTCCTTAGATGCAGAAAAAGCATTTAACAAAATATAACATCCCTTCCTGTTAAAAGTATTGAAGAGATCAGGAATTCATGGCCCATACCTAAATATAATAAAAGCAATTTACTGAAAACCAACAGTCAATATCAAATTAAATAGAGATACTTGAAGCAATCCCACTAAAATCAGGATGTACACTCTCCCCATATCTATTCAATAGAGTACCCAAAGTGCTAGCTAGAACAATATGAGAATAAAAAGAGATCAAGGGGATACAAATTGGCAATGAAGAAATAAAGATATCACTATTTGCAGATAATATGATAGTATACGTAAGTGACCCTGAAAATTCTACCAGAGAACTTCTCCAGCTGACAAACAAATTCAGCAAAGTAGACAGATATAAAATTAACTCAAATCAGTAGCCTTCTTCTACTCAAAGGAAAAACAGGCTGAGAAAGAAATTAGGAAAATAATACCCTTCACAACATTAACAAATAATATAAAACATTTTGGGATAAGTCTAACAAAAAGAAGTGAAAGATATGTATGACAAAAACTTCAAAACTGCTAAGAAAGAAATCGAAAAAGATCTCAGAAAATGGAGAGGTGTCTCATGCTCATAGATTGACAGAATTAACATAGTAAAAATGTCAACCCTACCAAAAGCACTCTACATATTTAACACGATCCCCATCAAAATCCCAACACAATTTCTTAAAGACATGGAAAGAGCAATTCTCAAATTAATCTGAAAAAGTAGGAAACCCAGAAGAGTGAAAACAATTTTCAGCAATGAAAGAACTTCTAGGAGAATCACGATCCCATACCTCAAGCTATACTACAGAGCAAGAGTAATAAAAACTGCATGGTATTGGTACAGAAACAGACATGTTGATTTATCGAATAGAATTGAAGACCCAGAAATAAAACTACATACTTACAGATACTTAATCTTTGACAAAGAAGCCAAAAATACAAAATGGAGAGAAGAAAGTATATTCAATAAATGGTGCTGGTCTAACTGGCAATCTGTACTTAGAAAAAAATGAAAGTAGATCCATATTTGTCACCTGTTATAAAGCTCAAGTCCAAGTGGATCAAGGACCTCAATATAAAACCAGACACACCCACTCTAATAGAAGAGAAGGTGGGAAAGAGCTTTGAACTCATTGGCTCAGGGGGAAATTTCCTAAACAGAACTCCAATGGCTCAGGCCCTAACATCAAGAATTGATAAATGGAACCTAATGAAACTGGAAACCTTATGTAAGGCAAAGAACACAGGCAATAAGACAAATCGTCAACCTACAGATTGAGGAAAAATTCTCCACTAACCCCACATCTGATAGAGGGCTAATATTCAAAGTATATGAAGACCTCAAGAAGCTAACCACCAAGAAACCAAATGACACAATCAAAAAATGGGGTATAGAACTAAACCAAGAATTCACAACAGAGGATTATTGAAGGGCTGAGAAGCACTTAAAGAAATGTTCAAAGTCCTTAGTCATCAGGGAAACGTAAATTAAAAGGATCCTAATATTCCACTTTACAACAAATAGAATGGTTAATTTAAAAAACTGGGGTGACAGCACATGTTGCCAAGGATATGGAGAAAGAGGAACATTCATCCATTGCTGGTGGGATTGCAAACTGGTACAACCACTCTGGAAATAAATCTGGTGATTCCTCAGAAAATTGGATATAGATCTACCTGAAGATCCAGCTATACCACTCTTAAGCATATGCCCAAAAGATGCCCCACCATACCACAGGGACACATGCTCCATTATGTTCATAGAAGCTTCATATGTGATAGCCAAAAGCTGGAAAAATCCTAGATGTCCTACAAGAGAAGAAAGGACACAGAAAATGTGGTTCATTTACACAATGGAGTACTACTCAGCTATTAAGAATGAGGACCTCATTTGTTTTCAGGCAAATGGGTGAAACTAGAAAATATCATCCCTAGTGAGGTAACTCAGATCTAAAAGACATATATGGTATATATGCCTCAATAAGTGGCTATTAGTCAAAAAAGAGCACAGAATACCAAAGATACAGTCCACTGAATTCAAGAAAGCTAACAAGCTGACGGTCTGAAGTGAGGATGCCTCAATCCCACTTTGGAAAGAGAAGAAAACAAATGACAGGATGTGAGAAGGAGGGAGACACTTTGGTGGGAAAGGGGACAGGGAGGGGAAGAGGGAAATATGATCAGGTACTGAGGTGGGGAATAACAGAGCTGAAGGTCTGCTTGTCAGCAGAAAGAATCTAAACAGGCAACCTCAGGGGGTATGAGGTAGGGGAGACCCTCTAGAATGCACCATAGACCTGGGAGGGGAGACACTCTCAGTACTCAAAAGGAGGGACCTTAGATGAAATGCCTTACAATGTGGAGAAGGAACTTGTAGAGTCCACATCCAATAAAAAAGGCAGGGTATCAAGTGGAGGGATATGGTTGCCACCCCACAGTCAAAAATTCTGACCCAGAATTTTTCCTCTCTGAAAGAATTAAAGAAAAAGAAATGGAAAAGATCCTGAAGAAAAAGAGGACAAGTGACAGTCCCAAATTGAGATCAAGCTCAGAGAGAGACCCCAAGGCCTGACACTATTACTGATGCTTTGGAGTGCTTACAAACAGGGGCCTATCATGACTGCCCTCTGAAAATCCCAACAAGCAGTTGAAAGAGTCAGATGCAGATATTTACACCCAACCAATGGACAGAAGCTGGTGACCCCTGTGGTGGAATTAGGGAAAAGCTGGAAGAAGCTGTGGAGAAGTGTGACCCCCACAGGAAGACCAGCAGTCTCAACCAACCTGGATCCCAGGCATCTCTCAGACACAGAGCTACCAACCAGGCAGCATAAGCCAGCTGATATGAGGTCCCCAATACATATACAGCAGAAGAATCTCAGGTCTGGATTCAGTCAGAGAAGATGTACCTAACCCTCCAGAGACTTGGTACCCCCAGGGAGTAGTGGGGTCTGGTGCGATTGGGGTGGCATGTAGACATCCTCTTGGAGATGGAGATGGGTGGTTGGGGGAGTGGAGTCATGGGATGTGGAAAAGTCGGAGAGTGGACTGGGAGGGGGATAAAGTCTGGAGTGTAACAAAAGACTAAGGGATAAAAATAAAAGCCACTGTTTTACAAAATCACTGTGTCATTTTAAAATTCACCTAAACAATGTTGGAATTAGTGTACTCAACATTAGTGTGCTCAAGATTTTTATTTGTAAGTTCTAAGTAGATGCCATTATTATTTTCAGTTTTATCTTCCATTTTCTCATGACATAAAAGTAAGCATATTTTCTGCAGGGAGCCTCGAGACTTGGAGAGGGTAGAAATGAGGCACAGATTAGGACTCTGGTGTGACTTTAAAGTCTGAGGGTCTCCAGATATCCTAGCTCTTTATCTATACTGAAATGCTGATGATAACTTCTAAAAAGTCCTAAAAACTTTCTTGCTCTTTCTGAGGGTAAAATGTTGCTAGTTTCTGTGATTGATAACTGTAGCCTAACAGCAGGAATTAAGTAATGTGACCTTTGTTGTATCTCAGCAGGAATTGCATGGCTCTAACTTTCAACCTGCTAGTCTGATATTACAGGAAGGAAAGGGGACAATCTGAAAAGTGATTATACAATTTAGTATTAAGTTGTAGAAAGTTTCCTGTGAAAGCTGTCTAAGAAAGAGGAAAAAGCATGAAAAAGCTAAGTGGGGAAAGGGAAAAATTCTTTATCTCCTTGCCTTAATACTTATACATCTTTCAGAATACATGATCACATGTAAAACAGTTCATCACAAGTTCATACATCAAATCAAATTATAAATTGAAGCAGAAGTTTACAACAGAGAATGTTTACATGTATATCTACTAAGAGTAAAATTATCTGGCTAAACATTCATCACTTGTCACAGTTCCACAGGTTCATTGAGAGTTAAAAACCATAACTAAGGTATTAGTGAAGTTTTATGTAAATAAACCCAGTCAGTATTTTATCTTCTGCCCTATTACCTATAAGAAACCATTAGTTCCATTTTTATGATCTTTGGTTAATTGTTTTATAACTTCTTGGACTGTGCTTTGAGTAGTAGAAAGTATGGATACTATCTAGAAGCAATTAAGTGGTGATACTTGGGAGACTGAGTTCTCATTGCAGTTTTGATTATCAGAAAAGGATCTAATAGCAGTCCCTCTATAAATGAGCTTAGTAATCACTGATAGAATTTTAGAAATTCTTACAGGATCATCATTAAGAATTAAGAAGTCATTGATTTGTTTATATAGAATCACTACATCTACAGTACATCTCTGTAGATTTGCAGAGATGTGCTCAAAAGGGTGGGCTAATTCCTAGTGATTGGTGTGTGTGTGTGTGTTTAATAATAACAGGAAAAGCACATTAGTAGCAAGAATATTTCCTAAAACAATATACCCCTATGCCTTGACTAGCGACGCTTCATTGTAGATAGAATCAAAAGCAAAGTTATCTCAGGAAGATCACCTGCTAGTTATTAGCTTCTCCTATGATGGCTCCTGACAATTTTCATGTACTAATGTGCATTATTTTGTGGTATGTGTTTATGTTTTGTCATTTTTCCTACTTAAATTTTGAGACTTCATTTATTTTCACATATTTCAAAGAAATGCCTTTACATATTATAGATCTTGATATATTATAAAACAGTTATTTATATTTAACTAATAATGGTAATGTGTTTTTTCATAATCTAGGTGTGCCTTAATAGTAAATTCCACATTTTTACTTTTTCAGATTATTTTGTCCCTTTGCTCTAGAGCATCATCCACACATATTTCAGTCTTTTTGCTTATGACTCCATCTCACTGAAATTTGGTTAATTTTCATTGTATATTTTTTAATCCATGTCCTTCATGTTGCATAGTTTCTCCATGTAGACTATTTTTCTTCTGTCATATCTAAACCAGTCCTTTCATGTGTTTTTTTAACCCTCACACAAAAACTTTCTAGTGTTTGATATTGTCAAACCCAGTTGAGATCTTATTTCTTTTAATTTTTACATGTATTTATTCATGATCTGTGTGAGTGTATGTGTGTGTTTATGTGTGTGTATGTGTGTGTGTGTGGATCTAAGTGTGTACATGCATTCTACAGTGCTTGCATATGGCTTAGAAAACAACGTGTAAGTTTGACATGTGTGTTCCAGAGACTGAATTCAGGTCTTAGGCATTGCTGCAAATGACTTAACCTGCTGAGGCATTCTGTCTGCCCAATTCAAATCTACCCTGATCTCACTTAAGTATTTGAAAATTACAATAACTCTTATTATACTTTTATGCTAATCTTAAAATTTATAGGTTAGCTTTGGTTAATCATTTACACAGCTTACTATTAATAATGACATTTATTTTCTTTATTCAATGCATATCTGATAACATTTATTAGAGGGGTATCAAATATTTTAAATATTTTTATATAAATACATAAAATATAATTAAAACATAATATACATTTATATGTAAATGTGCATGTTATATTTTATTCTTTTTTTATTGGATATTATATTTATATTTCAGATTTATCCCCTTACACCATTCCCACCACCACCCAGGAACCCCTTATCCCATCCCCCCTCCTCCTGTTTTTATGATGGTGTGTCCCCACCTACCCCCCACTACCACCTCCCCACCCTCGAATTCTCCCCCACTCACTGTTCAGCCTTCATGGGACCAAGGATCTCCTCTCCCACCCATGCCTGACAAGGCCATCCTCCCCTATATATACAGCTGGAGTCATGGGTCCTTCCCTATGTGCTCCCAGGCTGGTGGTTTAGACCCTGGGGAGCTCTGGTTGGTTGGTATTGTTGCTCTTCTCATGGGGTCACCAACCCTTTCAACTCCTTCAGTCTTCTCTCTAACTTCTCCCTTGGGAACCCTTGATCTGATCAATGGTTATCTGTGAGCATCTGCCTCTGGATATGTCAGACTCTGGCAGACCTCTAAGGAGACAGCTATATCTGGCTCCTGTCAGCATGTATATGTAAATATATGTATGTATATATTTATATGTATATGTAATATACTTCTTATATATGTAAATGTGCATTTTATATTTTATTCTTACATAGCTCACATGATTTTGGCTCTTGTGGTTAAGATTTATTCTTTCTGTAAAATATTGGCAAGACCTTTTCTGAGGGCTCTGCAAGGAAACTATAATTTTTTTCCAGTCTGCTTACTGAGAATAACTACCCTTCCCATCTCTGAACTAACATAATTGTGTTGTCTTCTTTAGTCTGTTCTTATGGTTCTTTTTCTTAACTGAACATGTTTTCTACACACATGCTGAACAGAACGTAGTTAAATCTGTGATGTAATTTTAAGGACCTTTCTGGGTGTTTGTCTGCTGTTTGGTATTGTGTCCTGTGACCTCCAAACACTTTGCTCTATGCATACTTTTGTCTTAATTCCTATGATTCTGCAGGGTGTATCTTGGTTCTGTCTCTAAATTGGGTGCCTGAAAAATTTTTTCAAGATAATTTTAGGGCTTCTATTTTTCTCAAGGAACAAGGTTCCTTCCTACATTGTTTGGTGTCTAATATGTTGAAAATTATTGCTTTATTTTTTTAAAAGAGCCGTGTATGGAAATGAGAGGATATGAAATCTGAATGACTAGAATGTACACAAAGAATTTACAGAAAAAAATGGTCAGAAATAGCAGTGGAATGACATTTTAGAAAGGGGAATAACTGAATTTCTATTTACCTACACATATAGGATACAATCTCTGATTTTGTTTTTAATTCTCAAATTTCCCTTCAAGATGGGAAGACTTAAACCTAAAATTTATGCTTTAATCCTCCAGGATTCCAGCCCATCTTTCTTTTGAAATCTTTGAAGATGTTATATGACATGTACCCTTCACTCTTAGTCATTGAAACCACTATTTATGCCACCCAATACCATACAAACACTTCTGTGTTACTCCAATCATGTTGTACTCAAACATATCTGAAATAAAATTCTTCCTCATTTCTTTTCATAGAAATCTGGCATTCCCTGTAGAAATTTAGATGCAAAAAAAATCTGTTTTTCACTACCTATATTTCCTTTTAGAATATCAGGTTTAAATTCAAGAACTGTGCCTAATCATTTTCACAGTATTACCATGAGACTTCTGAATAGATTTAAAAAGATTTCATGGTAAAGTGTTTTCATAATTTAAATATTTAAGTAACTTTTTATATGATATGTCATCTTCATAGAAATAAATATTTTATCATAGAAAAGATATAATCTCTGTTGTACTATTGATGATTAATGATTTCTAGAGAGGAGATTTCAATTTCCTCATTGGTGTAGCCATTGGTCCTGTTTCTTATGTTTGGACTGGAAACTTTAGTGAAACTCCATGGACCACACACAATAGGAGGCAGGAAAGAAGGAGGGGCTTGTTTGGATGAAATATTTCAGTGCAGAGGAAGGGGTTGAAAGAAGAAAGTCGGGGTAAAATTGCTACAATTCACTATATAACTGCAGAATAATAAAAAATTGTAAAAAATCAAAACTAGATAACCTCTCTTACTCAATTTTTTTTTACTTTTGTATAGAGTTTCAGTAAGTATCAATTTTCTTAATTATCAAAGCTAAGTGTTTTTGAAACAATTAGAAAGTCATGTGATGCGATGAATAACTTTCTATAATGTTTGAAATAATACACATTTTGTTTTTCATATGAATAAAGAAATAGATATGACAAATGACATAGACATTGCCTTCGCTAATATTTCACACAGGTGATAATTCCAAGAATATATTTTGATGTGATCTATGAGTTTCATGATGAAGAGAGACAACTTTTTGAACCCTCCAAGAAACATTATCTATGAGTAAAAATTGACTTGTAATTTCATCCTTCTAAAAAGGCATTAATTACACATGACTTCACACATATTCAATCAAGTATGATAATTTTTTTAAAAAATTAAAGTTTGTATGTAACTTTAAACCAAAGTAACACCATGGACTTAAATTAGACTGTAATGGACTTTCACTAAGAGTCGTCTCACAAGTGACAGAGAAGCACTTTCAGACCTAGGTTTAGAATATAAAATACAACACTTTTATATTGATGCTATAATACATCTTATATGTCCTAATGACTATTTGACTCAGTCATTAACATTTTTCAGGGTAGAATACTACAATGTGATGGAGCAGTTATCAAATTCACATTTATCTCACTCTTACTGGTTCTCGACTCTCTGTGAAGTGACTGTGTTCTTCAGAAAGTACCCTTGAGCAGGAAACTCTCAAACACCTCTTAGTACACTGGCACTGCCTTCTCCAAATATATAACTTACTCATGAATGCTTGGTTTCTAGTTCAGGTTACTTTGTTCTTTTATGGAATGTATATGGAAGAGTGAACATTTTTATATGTGCGTGAATACATTTTGTGTATACATGTACATGAATTTGGAGGCACTAGGACATCAGGTGTCACTTTTAGAAAAGTTGTCCATAAGCATGGGACAAGATCTCTCATGGCCTGGACCTACCATGTTAGGCTAGACTGGTTTCAGAGCAAGATACAGGGATCCAACTGTCTCTGTTTCCCAAGTGTTGGGATTTCAAGTGAGTACCATTGAGGCCTGGAGTTTTGTCATGGATTCTAAGGATTGAACTCAGGTCCTCTTCTTTCAAGGTAAGCACTTTGAGAGACAAGCCATCTCTCCAACCCGGAGACTGAATTGTTCCATTTATTTAATGACTATTCTTTGGACACAAAGGCAATTCTTTCTGCCTTTAATGTTGTACAAATTGCTACATAAAGAAATGTTCTTTGTTATGTTATTTAACTAAGCCACCCCAAGTTCAGATTCTGACTGGCTTGGATCCGTAGCTAGCAAACACTACTAATGTTAACTAAGTACTTGATATTTTTTTTATCATCTTTCAATTCACGTATATAAAAGTGAGATGATAATGCATACCTGTCAGATACAATACAAATATTTATCAAGTATGTTTGTTATTATATAAATGGATGTAGTTAAGATCACATATCACCATGATGTCTGGATAGTTCTCCTAGTTTAGTGAAAAATGGACAACCCCCTTTCTTAGCAGTGCTTCTTTCTTTGCCTCACCTTGTTTGGAGAATATTTCTGAGCTCAGATGCCTGACCTTGTTTGAGGATGTCCTTACTCAGAGCATCTGGCAAAAGCTGCATGACTCAGCACATAAGTCTTACTTCTTCCCACCTGTAAGACAATTAGGTACTGTGGTGTGAGCAATTAGCCCTTCCTGCTCATAACCCTAAGAGTCTGTATATGACCTACTTCTGGAACAATAAAATGAGCTGTCTCTCTGAAGACAGAAGTTGACACCCAGAAGTTTTTTCCACAATACTCACAGCCAACAGGACCCTGCTCACTGCTTCTGCCCCCTTTGCCATGTGGACTGGTGGGCAATGACCCACAAGGAAAAGATATCATTGAAAGACTTGAGAATGCTCAATAAGTAAAAGGTTTTCTGTGGAAGCATTAAGACGTTTATTTTATCCCCTAAGGTCATATGAAAACAGGTGTAAAGGTATAATCCTAATGCAGTGGTGGAGTTGAGGCATAACTTCCAAGGTTCCCTCCTTGGCCTCCATACATGAACACACATAAACATCACATGTGCACTTTCACATGTGTGCATGCAAGACATATACATATTCACACACATTCTCACAATCATACACTCACACACATATAAAGCTTCTTCACTACTCTTAAGTTGTGTTAATTTAACTCATATTATCTGATGTTCTAAAATGATTTATGTTTACACTCTTTTATCCCCTTCAAAATCTCTTCCAAGGATTTTAGTAATATAGGGAAGCAGATTTCATTCACATAAACCCTTACTCACCAGAGAAAGATGCATATGTGGTGTTAAAGAGCAAAATGGAATAGTCTTTCTCCATATGGATCTGTGGACCATTTGTGGAGCTGATAAACATTTTGCCTTGAAGTAATTTCTAGAATCAGCAACCTAGTTCACTTTAGTGCTTTCTATGGAGACAATAATCTGTTACTCACTACTGAACTCATTTAGCAGTCCTTTGTAAACCAAGTAAATAAGATAACCTTTTATTACACAAACACACATGCACTCACATATACACATGCACACTCACATGCACACACCCACCCACACATGCACATGCACACCTGCAAGCATTAACAACCACACCTCTGTACAGATTCTGTACTTGCAAGGTCCCAACTGACTAGGAAAATTGATTGCTTCTACCACTACTATTGGCCACTCCTAAATAAAAGAGCTTAGTGTCCAAATAGTAAACTAATAGTAATATAAAACCAAAGAAGAAATGTATGAGTGATTCAGTCATGAATTCTACACCAAACATTTCATTTCCAGCTTCCTCACAATGGAATGTCTGCCTTCTAACCCTCTCCCCACAGGATATAACATATTTGTGTTGAAGTAAATACTTTAAAATTTTCATCATCATTTCATTGTGCTCCATTGGGATATACATTTCACTCCTAAAATGTCACTATCTTTTTTCTGTACTATTTAAAGTTGACACACCTATATTGTCATGCCACTACCATTAAGCCTTCCACCATCATTCCTTGACAAATAATGATTAATTATTATCCCTATATTTTAGCTATTGTTTCCTAATGAAATATGGAATGAATATAGTTTCTATGTTAAATAGTCATGTTGTATGCGGTCACTAGGATTTTGCTAATTTCACATTTTGTTATTCTCCCCCACCTTTCTCCTCCATCCCTGCCTACATTCTTCCTTCACTCTCCTTTCTCTCCCACCCACTTTTGTGGCAGAAACTTCCCTGCCCAATCTATTTGCAGCTGGTGGCCTATGATTGGACAGGAAAAAGGGAGGTGGAGCTAAGGGTGGCAGACAGACAGAAAGACGCAGAGAGGGAGGAAGGGGAAAATAGCAGCAGAGGTAGACCCCTGTGGTTTCGAGTAAATAGGTAGATATGAAATCTAAAGGTTAGGAAAATTGGGATAACTTTCTAAGTTGTGTGAGCATCTTGTGTATTGAGTTTTCATATATATATATATATATATCCACTGGTTAACTTTGACAACTAGATTTACTGGGTTACTGGAAGGTGAGTTCGATGACTACTGGGCTGTTATGGCTGTGAAGAAACTGGCAGCTCCTGGCAAGAGCGAACTGGAGCTGGAAGCATAGCAACAGGTTGCTGGGGGTGGGCACGAAAGCTAGAGAGAGTAGCCCAACCTGCTGAAGAGCTTGCAGAGACAAAATGGGCTAATTAGTGTGGGAACATGGTGGTTAAGCTGGGAGCCAGCCAAAGGCACTCTTTCTAATACCTCCCACTACAGTTACACCCTTCTTTCTCTTTTCTTATAATCTCCCTAGGTTGAAGAAGCCAGTGCCCAACTCTGGAGCTGAGCCATTGTTCTCACTCTCTCTGCCCCTTGAGGAGCTGACAGGACAGGCATGCAGATTAGTTTGAAAAATGTATCCCCCTCTATCAGAAGAAAAATACTATGGAGAAGAAATATCACAAAATTTTGGTCAACAAGAAGGCTTTCTGTGCTAGGTTTTTAATATTCTATGTTGAGACATTTTATAATTATTACTTTGTCACCATTTGTCCGGGGTCACTGAGAGTTAGTGAGATTTGCCTTTAAGATGCATACCACTTTCCCTATTGCTACCCCTGAATATTCTTTCTAAAGACACCTACTTGAGGAAAATCATGCAAAAATGAAGCTCAAGATAAGCAGGTCACATGATCATGACTGTCCCAAACAGTAGATTTGAACTATTTTGCGCCTTATAATTGTTACTTCAATGAAGGGTTTGTAATGGTTTACACTTTGCCATCTCTCCTGACATTGCCCTGTGATATTCAGTCTTTTATAATTTCATGTCTTCCCCCACTCATTTTTAAAAACTCTTATTTTCTCTGTTTATCTCTGTAGAGGGGCACAGTATGATTTATTTGTCAACAAACTTACTGTTTATCAGGAAATGTCACTGACTGGGGGATTGGAGGATACTAGAGAACATAGTAAAAAATTCAAGAAATTATGTAATTTCACAACCTCCACATTCAGGTGCTGGAACTTTTCTGTCAGAAGCAATGGCCCACGACCTCTATGATTGCAAAGCCTTCTGAGTGACTCTCCAACTCTCACATCCTAATTGCAGAAAGTCTGTGGTGTGTGTGTGTGTGTGTGTGTGTGTGTGTGTGTGTTTACATGGCTTAAGTAAAGCGATGATCTTTGCGACTATTCATCATAAAACAACGGCAATAAAATACTGTGTGTTATTCATATGTTGATACTTACAAATATAAGTTTCTCTAATTTTATTTCTGTTATTGTGATAAAAGGTAATATGAAGAAGAAAAGATTTATTTGATTTAAATATCATATTATAGTCCATTGTTGAGGTTAGGGCAGTGCAATGAGATACTCACATCATATCCACAGCCTAATAGTTAGAATGCTGTGAGTGCATCTTTGCTGCCTGCTTGCTTCCTCTCAGCTGGCTTTCTTATACAGCTAGGCCATCCCAAGAAACAGTGCTACTCTCCTTTAAGGTAGGTATTAATTTCAGCCCAATCAAGACATGTATTACAATATGTCCTCCCATACCACACCCCTGCTAAAACATGGACAAAGGCAAAATTGACCTAGCTAATGTCCCATTCAAACTTTTATGCCATTTGATTCTTGACTGTTGGCAAGTTGACATTTTAAATCAAATATCAAGCATGTATGCATAAACACCTAGCATATACACATATGTTTTATGTGTATATATACAGCCGCCTGCAGTCATGGATGAACTGGGTTCATCTGAAAGGGAGGCTTTCAGAAAAAAGGGAAGAAGAAGTGAAAAGCATGAAGCCAAGGCAAAGTTTTCTGATCAAGGCTCAAAGTTTAATATTCAGCTCTTCTATTTAACAGGAAAGCCCCACAGAACCCATCCTTTGTTTCAGCAGATTATGTTGCAAGGCAAGCTCAGCCAGCAGTCTATTTTTCTAATTCCTGTAGGAAGTTGTAACTGCAGCCAAGGTGGGTAACTCCACCTAGGTCCTATTATTGGTCTATTGTGGCAAACAAGGCCTTTCAGGCCTGCTCAAGGCTGGGGGGAGGGCACATATATATGTTTATATAAATGTGTGAGTGTTTAGCGCTCAAGGGAAATAAAGTTATTACAGCTAGCAGCTTTTAATTTGTCATTCTGAAGATGAAATGGTAAGTCATGGAGATGTTTTTTTAATGAATGTACTTCAAACTGAAAGCCTACCTCACTGGAGGAAGCATGTGGTCATGTTCACAATGTAGAATTGTCAGAGGAGTGTTGTTGTTGTTGTTGTTGTTGTTGTTGTTGTTAGTATTCTGTCTAAACTCCACCTCCACAGTTACCTGGCAACAGCCAGGTATGCTCCTCCTCACAATTACCTGGCAACCTCCAGGTAGGCCTGGCCCACTATAAAAAGGGCTGCTTGCCCCCTCCTCTCTCTCTTAATCTTTTACTCTTTTACCCTCTCTCTTACCCTCTTGCCTCTCTGTCCTCTCCTCCCCCCTCCTCTCTCTCCACGTGGTCATGGCCAGCCTCTACTCCTTTGCTTCTCTGCTTCTCTGCTTCTGTCTCTGTCTCTGTCTCTGTCTCTGTCTCTGTCTCTCTCTCTCTCTCTCTCTCTCTCTCTCTCTCTCTCTCTCACTCTCTCTCTGCCTCTACTACCCTCCTGGCTCCCCTCCCCATGCCCTCAATAAACTTTATTCTATACTATACCAGTGTGTGACTGGTCCCTCACGGGAAGAGATGCCTCTTCATGGACCCGCTGAGACATCCCCTACCCCCATACCTCTCCACACATACCCACAGAACATACTCTCTTTATCTCTTTATCTTTTTATAAACACTTCAGTTGTTGTTGTGTGTGTACATACATACTGTGGAACTGTAACAAGTGGATGGGAATGTGTGTTTCTGTGTGCACTGTAGAATTATAAGTATGTGGGCATGTTTGCATCCATGTGCACTGTTGAATTTTCAAAGGTATGTATGTGTCCATGTGCACAGAAGAATTGTAATAGGCATGTATATATGTGTGGTGATTTGAATATGTGTGACCCCTATATACTCATGTGTTTGAGTGCTTGGCACATAGGGAATGGCACTATTAGGAGGCCTTATTGGAATAGATACAGCATTGTTGAAGAAGTATGTCTGGCCACTCTTCCTTTCTGAGCCTTTGGAAAAGTTTGTGTGAGTGTGTGTGTGTGTGTGTGTCTGATCCCATTTATAGGTAACATTATGCAGGCTCTTAATCTCTTTTGATAAGAATAAAATACACATTGAGTTACCTGCTTACTTTTTCTAGAGAGATTCCTTCATTCCCTCCTATGAGTAAACGATAGAAGGACTTTTGGAAGATGGCAGAGATTAGGCAATGGACTGTTAACTGGGGTGCAACTAAATGAACAAAACTCCACAGTGTGAATTATAACAAATGTCCATGGGTTTCAGTGATCTTGCAGACAGGGTTTGAACCACTTTCTTTCCTTTTTTTTTCCTTCTGATATGCAGCCAACTCTTACCTGTAATTAAAGATTCATCTCCGACCTAGTAAACACTAAGACCATTTCCCATCACTGGAATCTGCAATTCTCATTTTAAAAAATCATTAATGCCATTATAACAATGGTTTTTAAAGCCTTTCCACAAAAACTTTCAGATAGTACCATCAACATATAATGTCTTATATAATTATTGCATATCTCTTTTACACAGTAGAATATACCTACCAGCAAACATAGTAAGAAAATTGTTAAAAAGATCTAAACAATATCCATAGTTATTTTTAACCCTAGAGATACTTGGAGACACTGTTATACAAACAGATTGTGATTTCTATTCCTCCCTCTATAAATTTTGCATCAAGACAAGGTTTACCCTTCATTTCATTCCCTACTACATTTGTGGACCATCTCATCCAAACCAGCTTCCTTGGCAAAGTGTTTCAGGAATTTTCCTGAGGAAAAAGTTCAAAACTGACTCTTTCCTTGATATTTCAACTCAATATTACCAGCAAGAGTTTCTGTAAGAATTTTATGAAAAATGATGTGATTTGAGTTCTGCCATCTGGCATAGTCACTTTCTTGTTTGGTGCTACTTCTCATTACACTCCCATAAATGTCATCATAGACACTATGCAATCACTTGAAGCATAAAATAACATGGTGACAAAAGGTATTTTGGTTGGTAGAAAATGCAGTTTTGCTCAAAACCATTATCTTTATGTAAAAGGTGGCCAGGAAAAAAATTGATTTCAGTTGTAAGAAAAACTACCTAGTTATGATATCTATCAAAACTGTACAAATCTACACATGGAATTCTCTGCTGAAGACTGAAAGAGATGTAGCCTAGTTATATTGATCTTGCTCAACTTTGAAAGTTATATGAATAGGCTCCACCATATCCCATTTCTTATGAAAACTATTGAACCCATTAGTTTTCTTGTTACTCTCTTAAGAACAAAGCTCAATGTCCTTTATTCTCATGAAATCTTCAACCCCTCTCTATCACTGTTCATGCTTAGTAATATTAGATTCTTGTTTCTTTAATATTTTTATGTAAGGATTTTTTTTTAAGATCACAGGACTTGTCTCACTTGTGCAATAGAAGTTGAGTTTGGGGTTTTGTTGTGTAATGTTATCTTTCAAATAGGATCCATAGTGAAAACCAGCATTGGGAGTAAGTGTAAAAAGAGAGCTTTCACTAAGTATTCATAACTTAATGGTCATTGAACTGAAGAATTCTGGTGATGATAACTGTGAAGGGAAGTTCAGACTGGAGAATACTGATGTTTTATTTTAGCATGATTGTCAAAACCTAAATGAACTCCAAAAGACTGTAAAATGATAGGATAAAATGCATTCAGCTTCTGTTTGTTTGGTGGGAATTTGCTGTCAGTTATTATAAACTTAAAGTATAGTAAGGATTATGAAAAATAACAGTGTTTGTGTAGAACTATAGTTCAGCAATCTTGGGTAAAAGGACAAAGCTCACTATTACATAGCATTTGTAACTTTAGACTATATAACTTTGGAAGCAGGTTTGGTCTTGTTTCTACCACATAGAAATCATGTGAACTTGGGTTACTTACATCAGCACTCATCAATTTTTTCAATTTGAAGTGAGCATAAAAATATATTTTAGAATATTGTATAATGAGTTAACAATTGAAGATATCTAGAGTGATGCATGAGTACAATACACTTGTTAT
Source organism: Arvicanthis niloticus (assembly GCF_011762505.2). Classification (NCBI taxonomy): domain Eukaryota; kingdom Metazoa; phylum Chordata; class Mammalia; order Rodentia; family Muridae; genus Arvicanthis; species Arvicanthis niloticus. The sequence goes on from NC_133435.1 coordinate 11,858,324, forward strand.
AAATGTTGACATCATTGTTCTATACTGAAAATATAGTGTGGATTCAGACACAATGGAATCTTAACTCTTTACCGTGTATACACAAGATTTCCATAAATCATAATGTAGAAATATATTCTGCCTGACCTTGCTGCATTGTTATTGGAAGGAGAACTACATGCAGAAAGGAAATCAAGTGGGTTGGTTAAAATCTTGGCACTGACAGGCATAGGACATTTGATATAGGCAAGAAAATATATGCTGCTGTGTAAGAATTGAAATTTGACACATTTTAAACAGGATCTTAAACATGCTTGTTCACATGTAGCATAAAATTTTGACACGGATATTCTCTTACCTGGGTTGTGAAGTATCTATAAGACTTATTCAGTGCCTGTAAAAGTATTCATAATGTAAAGGCAGGGAAATCTTTCTCATATAAAATACATTCTAATAAAATTGATTATATTCTAACATGATAAAGAATCACGGTTTTTAGAGTAGCATGTTTGTTTTTATTTGTTTGGTTGGTTTTTTGTGTGTTTGTTTTGTTTGTTTTACATCCTTGGCTCTCAACTAGACAAGAAACAAAGTAGAAAAAAATATCATTTGAAAAGTGCTTCTGACGTGAGGAAAATCTTAATCACCATTGTGGGAAACTCAGACTTGCCATTATTAAGGAAGAAGCTAGACTATGTCAAGTGGCAGTGGAGAGGTGAGCTGGGAGCTGTTTTTATACTCCATGGAGGAAGTGCTGGCTGTTGGAGTGTGATGACAGGAGTGAGTAGTCAAGAATGCACAGGAAGAGCATATGTTGGCTGTAAATTTACTAAGACAAGGTTCTGAAACGTGTCTCTTCAACAACCAGTGGTGGGTAAGGAGTACTAGAGTCAAGGCAGATTGTTGGATACAGGGGATGACACTCGTGAGTAGATTGTAGTGTCTTCTATTAAGAACTAAAAATCTAAGAAAAGATGTTAGGAGATCTAGAGGGCTGACCCTAGATCTAGAGGTGTGGAGAGATGGTTAGTTCTGCTGAATCCTGTATTGATCAAATTAAAAACAAACAAATGGATATAGTTGGTCACAATTCAAAGAATGGAAGGTGAGGTTGTGACTATAGCTAGCAATAATGTGTACATAAAAACTATACTCAGAGAATACATTTTAAGTGTTCCACACAAAAAGCTATGTAAAGCATGCACATGCAAACTCAATCATTTTAACATGTACATATTTAAATATTACTTTCTACATCACAAATAAATGTAACCTTTGCCAATTTAAATTAGTATGTAAATAAACTTAGAAAACTTATATGAACAAAATTTCAGCCAACAAGCCAGGGCAGCACCTCTCATGCAGATATGAGCAATAAATAATATTGCACAAACAATGATGCTCTTTGTGAACTAGGTTATCATGTCAATCAAATCATGATCCCAGTCTGTGTGTAATGTGTTGCTTGGTTCACTCTTTCAGCTTCCCCTTTGTTCAGCAACTTTGCACTTAGGATATCTCCCAGAAAGTTAGGTAGTGCGTCCTCAGACACAGCCAACAGATGTTCTCTCTTTTAATTCAGTGTCCTATCTCCGGGAGGTAAATTGGATAGAGAATGATAGTCATCTAGAGCATTGTTATGCCCAGGACTCGGGACCTCTGAGAGATCTCAAAGAATCGCCATATCCACTGCGGAGATACATAAAAGCCTTTTATTTCAAACCCAGGTTTGGACCGCAAGTTGCACAAAGCGGAGTTGTGGCCCCAAGTCAGGGACTATAGGGAATATATACAAGCGGGTTACACAGGGGGAGAGAAGCAGCGGATAAGGGAAGCTTTAATGTTTTTACAAACCGGTTGCAGCTGCCTGGGAACTCTTAATTGGAATGCTTTCTCTCTAAGGATGTATGGTTTTTGCTTTTCCCAAGCCCATAAGCCACCTGTGTTGGGGAGTGTTTGGCCATCCATCAGAGAGGGTGCCAGCTTCAGGCGGCATGGAGGCTGCTGTGCTGGTTTTGTTTATCTGTTCTCAAACTGATACTGTTACCAGGATGTGGGTGCTATTACAGTAAGGATTTGTGACCTTTGGAGCTGGTGGGGTCTTTTCGGGAGGGGTCAGGTGGTGGGAAGGGGAATTTCTATGTGTGTGTGTGAGGAGGGGGGAGGGGGAGCGGAAGGGAAAGGGGGAGGTGCTGTGGCTGCATTGAGCAACAATCTAGGCTTCTGGGGAAGTGCCAAAGCTGGCACTGGCCATTTGGCCATTTTGCTCGTCTCCTTCAGTATCATTCAGTTACCTCAACTGTGGAAGCTTTATTTCTTTATTTTCTCTTCAGTGTTCAGGTACCCCAAACATGTGTATGTATATTATCTGAAACACATTTTTTTTTCCCAAGACGTTGCCAGTCTCCCAGACATCTGACCTACCTGATTCAAAATAAGACTGTTCATCCCTGGACTGTTTTGCTAGTACTACTTTAAAATGTTTTGAGAAAAAAACCCAAGGAATCTACTTATTCAACTGTTTGGAGTAAGTATGTATGGTAGTAATAATGAATACTAATCTTACCAGTGTTATTTTCTCATCATTTCTCAGTGATTGCAGCCCATGGTGGAACTCCAGCATACAGATTCTGAACTCAAGTCATGTTTGGACATTTGGGTCCTCAAGGAATATACAAACACCTCTTGACCTGAGTTTATACATCAGGGCATTTTGCCTTCTGCATAAAATGAAAAGAAAATCCTACTTGGCTGGACACCTGGCTTATGTGCCCCTTAATATCCTGTGAGGCTTAAAGAATATAGATCATGGAAAAGGGGTGCTTTTTTTTCTATCTGTTCATCACTGTTAATAAAAACTGTATAAAGTGTAGTAAATAAGAACTTAAGTTAGCCAGTAAGTGTCATTTTCTTTCGTAATGAGCCTAAAGAATGTCACTTTGTTCCTAATGAACCTTCAGTGTAAAAGCCTTATCAGTCATGTCCTAGGTGGGCTCTTCTCTCATGAGGCAAGGGAGAAGCAATTGAAAACTAATAGTGACAGGACACAGTCTATTCCTGTCCCAAACATGGTGTTACTCTAATATAGAATGAACTCCTGTGTTGCATATGCAAATGTACTTGATTACATAGATTAATAAATCAATTTTTCTAAAGGAATGAGTTAGCAGAATTTTTCATTGACATTAGAGACTACTCAGCTAATACCTTGACCGACTTTATTTACTGCAACCCCAAAGCTGATGGGCTAATCCTGTCAGGCTTGGCTGGCTAGTCTCCAAGGAGACAAGAAGTAAATTTCAAACAACATGAACACGAAGCCTGCTTATCCATACCAGACCATGTTCCAGAATCTCCATTTCACCACTGAAACAGACACAATGACATCTCTAGCTGTTATTAATAGGTTATTTTATCAACTGGAAGCTTATGGACAGTGTCTGTCCCTCCTCTCCACCACTGACACATTTTCTTTGCATTGCCATTGTTGAATTCCATGGTAATTTATTTTTTTTTTATCAATTGCTAACCTCAAATCAAAAAGGAGCATATGATGTAAATTATTTCAAGAAATTTTATTCCCCACTGAGTCTTTAGTCTAGTAGCAAATTGAGTATGAAAATATTTAAGGAATGGTACTATAGTGGAGCCTATGATATGATACCCTAAATAATTGGGTCTCCTCAGTATCCATATATAAAGCCATTTCATGTATTTGTCATTAAAACAGGAGTTAGATCTATTGTTTGCATTCTTAGTAATCACTTTTCTGTCTATACTTAAGGACACACACAATTTTTCAAAACTCGGAATCAATAAGTGAAAAGCTGATGGAATCTATAAAAAATAATATTGGCACAGTAATGATAGAATCTGGCACCTAGTCTCAGTTTCAACCCTTCCAAGATTGGGAATATTGAATAATGTCACTTGTGTCACCAATGAGAGCTATTTATTTATTTATTTATTTTTGACTCAAGAGATATTTTATTGTTAAAAAGAATCGAGGAAAATGTACAAGATTTTCAGTTATAGTTCATGAGACAATTTTTAAGTATTTGAGACATATATGTTGTGACAAATATTTGTTGTTAAGTTGTAATTCATATATACCCGGAATATTATATCTTATCTACAAAGATTTCACATTTATTCCTGAAAGTTCTTTTCTGTGAGTGGAAGCTCTGGACATTATAGGTTGAGCATGTGCATTGGTGACTTCTAAATGCTAGTGAAGCTCCTATTTGTGACTAGCCTGAGAAATACAGAGGCAGATGCTTGCAGCCAACCATTGGACTGAGCACAGGGTGCCCAATGGAGGAGTTAGAGAAAGGACTGAAAAAGATGAAGGGGTTTTCAACCCCATTGGAAGAACAATATCAACCAACCAGACCCCCAGAGCTCCTAGGAACTAAACCACCAACCAAGGAATACACATGGAGGGACCCATGGCTCCAGCTGCATATGTAGCATAGGACAGCCTTGTTGAGGATCAGTGGAAAGAGAGGCCCTTGGTCCTGTAAAGGCTGGATGATCCAGTGTAGGGGAATGCAAAAGAGGGGAGGTGGGAGTGGATGCTTGTGTGGAGGAACACCATCATAGAGGCAGGTGGAGGGGGGATGGGATAGAGAGTATCTGGGGGCTAGGGAAAACCAGGACAGAGAATAACATTTAGAATGTAAATAAAGAAAATATCCAATAAAAAAAATTATTCCCAGCTTTGCCAAATCTCTCAATGTCCATGTTGTAGACATAGGTGTTTTAAGTCCCTCTGTGTTTGTGTGTGTGTGTGTGTGTGTGTGTGTGTTTCATTTGCATTCCTTTTCACTTGGAAAGTAACTGAGATTCAGTGGCTGTAATTATATATATTGGGGATATAACAATATTAATATCGTGAGGATTAAATGACAGACTATCTGAACAAAGACTACATTGTAGTGTTCGAGTAAATTTCAGTGTTGTGGTGATGATATCAGTATTCAAATTTTGAATTAAAGCAGTCAAATAATTTACAAGAAACAACTAAAGGAATAAGAGGTTTATTTTGACTCACCATTCATAAGGATAAAGCTCATCATGGCAAGAAGTATAATGTACAGTCAGGATACAGAGATTAAGTAGGAAGTAGAGATAGGCTATAAAACTACAAGACCTACCCCTTGATGACCACTTTCTCCAGTGACTGTTTCTCCTAAAATCCCCAGAGTCTTTCTAAACAGCACCAACAGTAATATAACCAACTGTGAAATCAGCCTCTGGAATCATCTCACATTTAAACTACAGTAGTGATCTTCTGAAATACATAATGGTGGAAATGGTACAGATGAAAAACTAGGTACAAAGAAGAGCCCATCAGTCAGTCATATGGAGACTAAGCTGCAAAGGCAGAGCATAAACAAGGACTGGCCACAAAATCTTTTTTTTTTTTTTTATTCCACACTGTGTCTCAGAATTTGATAAAAGTGGTAGCAGGTGTCTGGCACACAGTTACAGGTTGGCTCATTTTGCTGATAGTTAGATAACTGATATGATACAGCTTTGAATGCAGGTGTTGAACCATATGTTCCTTTCTGTGCTTTATATAGTCTGTCCTCACAAGCACCTTGTGAGTTCCATGGTGAACATGCGATAGCCTCTTTCTATGTTGAATAATGGGTTTCATGCTGCCAGAGGGAAGAGATGAGTTGGAATGAGAATTGATTTTTTTTTCTTCCTCAGGCCAGCTTGATATTGTACCATGATGCACCTCTCTCAATATTATTGTGTCAGTTAGGAGTCAAAGAAGGTCATCTTTAGGGAGAATCTATTTGGTGGACAAACTCATGAGGACCTCAAATAATAAACGATAATGTGGAAAATTAGAAAACTCATTATGTGATAAGAGTTCATACTATAACAGGATATCAGAAAAGAGGTGTGTGTGTGTGTGTGTGTGTGTGTGTGTGCTTTCTTCAAAGGTGAGAAAAGAAAGGTACTTGGCATAAAAAGAGACCACTAAGTACCAGACATTGGGTTGGATGCTTTGCATGCAGTTGACACCATTCTAGTTCTGGTGCAGATGACAGTGCTATACCTCTGTTGAAGTGAGAGATCTGGCTTTCATGTTAGAAATCTGAGCTGCTTATTTAAATTGCTGTAAACAAATCATATTACTAATGAGCCTCAATGAAGGTAAAAATTAAGTTCACTTGCCTAACTCCAAAGTCTTAGCTACTTTATGTATAAATATAAGAGAAGAAAGTGCACCCCATGCCTATAAACATATATTATAATCTTATTTTTTTAAACTGAAGGCATGGAATACATAATTCCCCAAGTAAACCAGTAGAGAGACTATACAATGTATGTTGAAGACAATGTTTATTATATAGCAAAATAAAATAAATTATCTTGGCAAATGAAACTAGTTTTATTTCTAATTGATATTTTTAATAATTTATTCACCTTTTACTTCCTTATTACAAAATGTGTTCCTAAAGAAGAGTGATCTTGCACTCAGACAAAAATGACCTTGTATTTATACTACCTTTGGTTCTATAACCACATCATCTATAATAGTAATTTCTGTCTTGAGAGTAGTTGACAGACATTATGATGTATGATACATTTTAGAAAGAGTGAAGGTAAAACATTTCAAATATGTGAATAAAAATATCAAAAATATAATATTGCAATTCAAAATGCAACTTCAACTGTAAAGATAAATTTAGGAAGTATAAATATGAGTTAATTGTGTTTATAATAGTCACACATTTTCATCTGTTAACTATCTATTTGTAGTATATCTAGTAGATGATACATATGGACAGCAATCTAGGGATTTAGAACTCATACCCCACATACACCACAGTATCTACCATTGAAGAAAGTTGTTGACTATTAAAAATGAAGAGAAAGTAGGGAAGAGCCTCAAACACATGGACACAGGGAAAATTTTCCTGAACAGAACACCAGTGGCTTATGCTCTAAAATCAACAATAGACAAATGGGACCTCATCAAATTGCAAAGCTTTTGCAAGGCAAAGGACACTGTCAATAGGACAAAATAGCAACTAACAGATTGAAAAAAAAGATTGTTACCAATCCTACATCCCATACAGGACTAATATATAATATATAATATATAAAAAGAACTCAAGAAGTTAGACTCCAGAAAAACCAAATAATCCCATTAAAAATAGGGTGCATAGTACTGCCTGAGTACCCAGCTATACCACTCCAGGACATATACCCAAAAGATGCTCCATTATAACAAGGACTAATGCTCCACTATGTTCATAGCAGCCTTATTTGTAATAGCCATAGCTGGAAAGAACCCAGATGTCCTTCAACAGAAGAATGGATACAGAAAAGGTGATCATTTACACAGTGGAGTACTACTCAGCTATTAAAAACAATGACTTCATGAAATTTTTAGGCAAATGGATGGAACTAGAAAATATCATTCCGAGTGAGGTAACCCAGTCACAAAAGAAACGACATGGTATGTACTCACTGATAAGTGGACATTGGGCATTAAGCTCAGAATACCCATTGTACAACTCACAGACTATATGAAGCTCAAGAATAAGGAAGACAAAAGTGTCCTTCAGTCCTTCTTAGAAAGGGGGACAAAATACTCACAGGACATAAAGGGTGGGAGGGAGTTTCGAGGAAGAAAAGAAGTGGAGGGGAATGGGGGTAGGATCAAGTATGGGAGGAGACGATAATGATAGAGGGTCAAGAGACTGAGCAGAGTTGTGTAGCAAACGGGAATGGGGAACTTGGGGTACCCACCAGAAAGTCCCAGATGTCAGGAAAGCAAGAGGCTCCCAGGACCCAGTAGGGATGACATTAGCTGAAATATCCAAAAAGGGGGAGGGCGACTATATAGAAACCATATCCAGAGGTTAGACAAGGCGGCCAGTTGAGGGATGGGGCTGCACACTTATCTCCAAATTTTTAACACAGAATTCCTCCTGTCTAAAGAAAATATAAGGATAAAGTGTCAAGCAGAGACTGAGCAAAGGCCATCCAGAGACTGCCACACCTGGGGATCCATTCCATATACAGACAAGAAACCCAGACACTATTCTTGATGCTAAGAAGTGATTGCTGACAGGCTCTGCCAGATCCTGACCAATACAGATGAAGATGGTTGCAGCCAACCATCAGACTGAGCACAGGGAACCCAAAGTAGGAGTTAGAGGAAGGACTGAAGGGGTTTTCAATCCATAGGAAGAACAACACTATCAAAAAACCAGACATCCCCAGAGCTCCCAGGGACTAAGCCACCCCCCAAAGGGTATACATGGAGAGACCCAAGACTGCAGCTTCATATGTAGCAGAGAATGACCTTATTTGGCATCAATGGAAGGAGTGACCCTTGGTGTTCTGAAGCCTGGATGCCCCAGACTAGGGAAATATCAGGGCAGTGGGGTAAGTGTGGGTGGGAGAATGGGGAAGCACCCTCGTAGAAGCATAAGGAGGTGGGATGGCATAGGAGGTTTGCGGACAGAAAACTGGGAAAGGGGATAACATTTGAAATAAAATATCTAATAAAAAAATATAAGGTATAAACCATTTTAAAAAATGCAGACCTCTGAGTAGAACACACTGTGGTCTTATGAAATACTTGATGTGGGCAAGTAATTCGTGAAATGAATCACTGTATTTCTACATGAGTAGGCTTGGTAATGGTTTTGTGGACAATGAAATGGGCTGCTTCATTTCCTCTAAGTTTGACATGTGATTGATACAACGAAATCATAGATTTGTTCATCTAATTCTCTCACATAAACTCCTGGTAACCTAGCTGAATGCAAACTGTGCTTAATGAAGTGCTGTGAATTGGTAGAGGCAAATGCTGAATGTTTATTTGAATTACAGTCTGAATCACTGTCTATTATGAAGGGAATTCAGAAAAGGAATTCAAGGCAGGAACCTGGAGGCAAAACTGAAGCAGAGATTATAGAGGAACACTCCTTAGTGGCTCGTTCCTCATGGTTTACTCAGCTCACTTCATTATATCTTACATAGGTGGCACCAGACAAAGTGGGCTGGAACCTCCCCATCAACCATTTGTCAAAGAAAAGCCCTCTAAACAAGCTTATGGTGCAATCTGATGAAGTTATCCATTCAATTAAGATTTTCTTTTTCTAAATTCCGCTATCTTGTGTCAAGTTTACAAAAACCTACCATAGTGGCTTAATATTATTTTTTCCAAATTGGAGAAGGTAGAGAGTTGATAATTACCATGTTAGCTTCAGACTGGTGTCTGTCCACTTTCCAGTGGCCTCAGGACCCACCCTCTCTAGAGGCCAAACACAGGACATTTGTGGTTATTCCAGCATTGCTGGTGCTGGGTTTAGGGAAGTTGCTCCAGGGGTGGGAAAGTGCAGTCTGAGATGTGGGAGAGCCAGAGCTGAATCAGGGGTCTCCAGGCCTGCTATGAGGCTGGTGCCATGGAGATCTCAGACTCTTGGACCCCTAAACACTGCTGGGAGCCAAGAATGGAGTCAGAGAACTTGCAGACTGAGGGCAGCATCTATCCTGGAGTGGAGAGCTCAGGCAGTGATTGTGCTCAGCTTGGTGGCTTATGTCTGTGAGTGCAGATGGTCCTTCTATGGGAGATGTAGCTGTGCCTCTGTAGAGGAAAGCCTTTTCCACGTTCCCCATGGCAATGGTAGATAAAAAAGGCAGTCCATGTTTTAACTGTTCTGTTTATTGGCTGTTCATCATGGTAAATGGGTTCATGCCCACTTCTCTGGGCTTGACCTGAGATTAAATACCTTTGGCAGGGAGAAATGACTGGAAAGGGAAGCTTATTGGATAACTCCTCAGGATCTCTAGATAGCTCATTAGCGTAAAGAACTCTGTCCTGGGCATATGTGCGCGGGTTACGATTCCTTATGTGGGGAGTGTGGTATGAGTTTCCGGACAGGAATCTGACAGGGAGTCACCTGCATCTCAGGTGTGTGCCTACTAAGTCTCTGGGTCTCAATCTGCTCAACTCACCAAGCTTCCTGACATGGCTTTACTGCCCCAGGGGTGTCTATCAAGAGATTTTCAGCCTGGTATTGCTCTGAAGGTTAAAGGTTATTTCTAAAAGAAAAATGTTACAAATGAATTATAAATGGGACACATCCAGAATCAAGCTACCAAGAAAATTAATTCAAATTGTACATCTTTTCTTCCATTTGAGGCTTCTAGATTTTATATGATACAAAGATCATGTATGTCTGTGACATTAAAATGGATGTGGAGCTGTATGGGAAACAGAGATGTTAACACAGGGCACCAGTAAAAAGATGGTTGGGGTGGGCATGGTGATAAGACCAACAGTATCTACAATGTAAAATATATTACAGAAAACTTTGAATCTATGTTGTCAGCTTAGATATGATTAGGCTTGACTTTTAGAACCTTGTATAGAGCTAGTCAGGGAATAGTAAGGTTTATGTTATATAATATAATTCTCTACCGATGAAGGAGATATTGTTTTTTTTTTCATAGAAAAAAATGAATTGGTGGTCCCCAAATTCCAGATATTTCATTGTTCTGGGTACTGTCTCATAGTGTTTTCATTTGTTGCTTTACAAGAAGTCATTTCATACATCAACCAGGATGGGAAATATTAAAGAGGGACACCAGTTAGGGAAAAGCCATGTTTGCTTAATTACCTCTCAGCCTTGAAAAAGACTACAAATCTTGAGGCAGTTTCTTGGCAGAGATACTAGGTGCGATACCACAACGAAGAGCTGATCTCACGCAGAGGACAATAGGGCATCCTGAGCCACTGTGCAGATGTGTCTGGATGGCAGGGGTGTGTGCACATGTATTAGACAGTGCAGTGTAGAGATTTTTCAATACCCAAAATTAACCTGTAAGCCCTATCTGCCCAAGAACCAGGTTACCTCCTGGGATTCTGGGAGTTGACATTCTTTCAAATGTAGCCAAAACCTCATGCGAAAGTACAGTGCTCTATAAGATTTTGTCTACAAAAGCCCCTGGATAATGCATTTCAGAAAGTTCCCGGGTGTGATTCTGAGCAAAGTCCATCTTGAGGTCAATATTTAATATTGAATAAAGCTTGTTCTGAAATTTGGCCCCAAATGGTGGAATCAGTTTTTTTTTTCTCTGCTGAGTATTAGGATTAACAATTTCTATTTTCCATGATAAATCTTTAGATCTTGTTATTCTCATGTTTCTCTCATTCCTCTTCTGTCTGATGTTGGGCTCCAGACATGAATTCAGCATCTGTGAGAGAAATATTCAGTTCCTTTCTTCAGGTGCAGTTAGAGGAAAGCAGCAAGCACTGCAGGTCAGGGGATGAAGCTGCTTACTTCTCTCTGCAAAAATGCTTCTAAATGCTTCTAAGTCTCATTCATTCTGTTTCTGTTGTAGGCAATGGAGTTAAGGCAATGCCTGCCTCCAAGAAAGCAATCTGAGTTTGAGTTCTTCTTTATTCAACACATCCATGCTTTGCAAATCCACCTTTGTCTAGTTGCCCTTTAGGAAGCCTCAACAATCCTGTTTCTGACCTCAGTGTCAGTTGTGTGAAAGCTACAATTGCAAATGTCCTAGAATGTGGGTGGAAGCTATGAATTATCCCACACACTCTTACACCACTGACTCAAGGGAGTGACGTGCTGTAAAAATTGCATACCCCAGAATCCGAGCTCTGTCTCTGAATGTGTACCCAGATGTGCTGCTGGTTTTAGTTTTGAATAGGCAGTGATAATTATTTTGGAGTACTGTAGGTAATAAAGGGAGCCTACCCCACTGCAGATAACTTGTTTGTTTCACCTGGACAGTCTCACTCTCTTTATAATTTTTTTTAATTAACTAATTTATTTACTTTACACTGAGACTGAAGTCTCCCCTGTCTCTACTCTTTCCACTCCAGAGAGTGGGGAGGCCTGGTGGGACTGGGGTGGGGATATCCTCTTGGAGACAGGGGGGAGGAGGTCAAACAGTCTAGGGGACAGACCAGGATAGGTATAAAGTCTGGACTGTAAATAAGAATTAAAGAATAAAAAAATTACTATGCCAATTCTACTGATCCATGACCATGGGAGATCTTTCTATTTTCCAATATCTTCTCCTTTACTGGCTTAATTATAGTTATGCTGAGATATTTTATCTGTTGCTATTCTGGTGGTATTGTTTCTCTAATTTCTTTTGTAGCCCACTTATTAATTGTATATTAGTGAGCTACTGATTTTTGAGTTAATTTTGTGTACAGCCACTTTGCTGAAGTTGTTTATCATCTTTAAAAGTTCCATGGTACATATACAGAGACGAATGCTTGCAGCTAACCATTGAACTGATCAAGGGATTCCTGATGGAGGAGTTAGAGAGAAGACTGAAGGAGCTGAAGACCCAGGTTTGAGGCCCCATGGAGAGAACGACAATACCAACCAACCAGAAGTCCCAGGGCCTAAGCTGCCAGCCTGGGAACACATATAGAGGGACCCATGGCTCCAGTAGTATGAATAGTGGAGGATGGCCTTGTTAGGAATCCGTGGGAGAGGAGGTGCTTGGTCCATTGAAGGCTGGATTTCCCAGTGTGGGGGAATTCAAGAGCAGGGAGGTAGGAGTGGGTGGGTGGGTGGGTGGAGGCACACCCTCATAGAAGCCGGAGAAGGGGGAATGGGATACAGGGTTTTGGTGGGGGGAATGGGTAAAGGGCATAACATCTAAAATGTAAATAAATAAAATATCCAATAATAAAAAAATATGTTCCATGGTAGAATTTTTAGGTCACTGTTTGTAGAAGTCAGGTAGTGCTTTCTCCCAACCCCATGGTCTAAGAAAGCTGAATCAGATTCAAAATATATTTGCAAATACCTGTGCCATATAGATAGACTCGTCTCTGACTACATCATAACTTAAAATAACCAATTTATTCTAATGTACATTTTGCCATATGGCTTATTACTAGTGCTTATGTGCCATACATCCCTCTCATCACATCTTCCAGGATGAATCTCCCTTGCCTGACTCTATCCCAGAACTCTTTCAGCCTCCCAGATGTCCCACCTTCTATGCTAACATTTTCTATAGGCTGCATATTTTTAATTAATAGGTGATGCATCCATACAACACATAAAATATTAACACATACAACACATAAAATATTATTATACCATACAACAATATTATCCATACAACACATAAAATTAAGGGAAATTGGTTTGAACTTCTCTTTATTTGTTTAATCTTTATGCGGTTTAAGTATCGGGTGACTGTGGCCGCATAAAATGAATTTGACAATGTTACTTCTGTTTCTATTTGTATTGGCAATAGATCTTCCTTGAAAGTCTGGTAACATTCTGCAATAAAACCATCTGGTTCCCCGCTTTCATGGTTCTGAGACTTTTAAGGGTTCCTTTAATTTCCTTAAGTATTATGGATCTATTTAAATTGTTTATCTGATCTTGATTTACTCTTAGTGGCATAAATCAAGAAAATTATTCATTTTATTTAGACTTTTCAATTTTTTAAAGTATTGGTTTTTTTAAGTAGGACCTAAATATTCTTTGGATTTTTCTAGGTCTCTGTTATGTCCCCTTTTCATTTCTGATTTTGTTAATTTGTACATTTTCTCTCTGTTTTTCAGTTAGTTTGGCTAATGATTTTTCTATTTTGTTGACTTTCTCAAAGAAGCAACTCTTTTATTGTTGATTCTTTTATTGTTCTCTTTGTTTCTATTTTGTAAATTTCAATCTGACTTTGATTATTTCCTGCTCTACTCCTCTAAGGTGTGTTTACTTCTTTTTGTTCTAGAACTTTCAGGTGTACTATTAAGTTGTTAGCATGGTATCTCCAATTTCCCTATGAAGGCACTTATGAAGTTTCGTTTTTTTAAAAAAATTAATTGGTTAGTTTATTTATTTACATTTTAAATGTTGTCTGTCTTTTCCCCTTCACCTCTGCACACCCGCATTTCATTCACTTCTCCCCTTTGCCTCTAAGAGGGTGCTCACTCACCCACTCCTGCCCCACTCTTCTAGGATCTCCCCTGATAATGGGGCAACAAGCCTCCACAGGTCAAAGGGCTTTTCCTCCCATTGATGCCTGACAAGGCCATCCTCTTGTAGCTGGAGCCATGGACTCATCCATGTATACCTTTTGGTTGGTGGTTTAGTCCCTAGGGGCTCTGGGGAGTTGATATTGTTGTTCCTTCTGTGAGTTGGCAATCTCCTTCAGCTCCTTCATTCCTTCCTCTAACTCTTCCATTGAGGTCTCCGGGCTCAGTCCTATGATTGACTGTATTTGCTTCTGTCCTAGTCAGATGCTGGCAGAGCCTCTCAGAGGACAACCATTTGAGGCTCCTGTCTGGGAGGCCTTTTTGGCAAAGCAAAAGCTTTGCAGTTTGGTATGTACAGATGGGATGGATTCCAGAGTGGGGTGGTTTCTGGATGGCCATTACCTCAGTCTCTGCTCCATTTTTTTGTCCCTGGATTTCCTTTAGACGGGAACAATTCTCGGTTAAAAATTTTGAGATATGTAGATATGCCCATCTCTCAAATGGGGGGGGGGCTTGTCTATCTATTGGGGGGGTGGCCTTTTCAGGTTCTACATCTCTCCTGTTGGGTATTTTGGATAATGGCATTCTCTTTGGATCCTCAGAACCTCTTGCTTCTCTGGCATCTGGGACTTCCTAGTGGTCCTTCCTTTCTCAGCCCCCGCCCCCAGCTACATATTTCCATCCCTTTACTTACTTTTTTTTTTTGAAAAAAAATAGTTTTTATTAGATATTTTCTTTATTTACGTTTCAAATGTTATCCCCTTTCCTGGTTTCTCCTTCAAAAACCCCCATCCAATCCCACTCTCCCTGCTTCTATGAGGGTATTTCCAACCCATCCACCCGCTCCCATTTTCCCATCCTGGCATTTCCCTAAACTGGGACACCCAGTCTTCACAGGACCAAGGACCTCTCCTTCCATTGATGTACAAGAAGACCATCCATGCTACATGTGCAGTTGGAGCCATGGGCCACTCCATGTGTATTCTTTGGTTGGCTGTTTAGTCCCTGGGAGCTCTGGAGGGTCTTATTGGTTCATATTGTTCCTTCTGTAGGACTGAAAATTTCCTCAGCTCCTTCAGTCCTTTAACTCCTCCATTGGGGACCCCATGTTCAGTCCCATGGTTGGCTGCAAGCACCCACACCTGTATTGGTTAGGTTCTGGCAGAGCCTCTCAGGAGACAGCTATATCAGGCTCCTGTCAGCAAGCACTTCTTGGCATCCACAATAGTGTCTGGTTTTGGCAAATATATTTGCGATGGATCACCAGGTGGGGCAGTCTCTGGACAGCCTTTGTTCCACACTTTGTCTCTGTATATTATCCCATGGATATTTTGTTCCTCCTTCTAAGAAGGAAGGAAGTATCCACACATTGGTCTCTGTTCTTCTTGAGCTTCATGTGGCCTGTGAATTAAATCTTGGGTATTCTGAACTTTTGGGCTAATATTCACTTATCACTGAGTGCATACCATGTGTGTTCTTTTGTGATTGAGTTACCTCACTCAGGATGATGTTTTATAATTATATCCATTTGCCTAAGGATTTCATTAAATCATTATTTTTAATAGCTGAGTAGTACTCCATTGTATAAATGTACCACATTTTCTGTATCCATTCCTCTGTTGAAGAACATCTGGGTTCTGTCCAGCTTCTGGTTATTATAAATAAGGCTGCTATGAACATAGTGATGCATGTGTCCTTGTTATATGTTTGAGCATCTTTTGAGTATATGCCCAGAAGTTGTATAGCTGGGTCCTTAGGTAATACTATGTCCAATTTTCCGAGGAACTGCCAGACTGATTTTCAGAGTGGTTGTAGCAGCTTGCAATCCCACCAAGAATGGAGGAGTATTTCTCTTTCTCCACCTCCTTGCCAGCAACTGCTGACATCTGAGTTATTGATCTTAGCCATTCTGACTGGTGTGAGGTAGAAACAAAGGGTTGTTTTGATTAGCATTTCCCTGATGACTAAGGATGTTGAACATTTATGTAGGTACTTCTCAGTCATTTGGCACTTCATAGATGAGTCTTTGTTTATCTCTGCACTCCATTTTTAATAGAATTAAATAGTTCTCTGGAGTCTAGCTTCTTGAGTTCTTTGTATATATTAGATCATAGCCCTCTGTATATATTAGATCATAGCCCTCATAGTGTAAGAATGGTAAAGATCTTTTCCTAACCTGTGGGTTGCTGTTTTGTTCTATTGACAATGTCCTTTTCCTTACAGAAGCTTTGCACTTTTATGAGATCCCATTTGTCAATTCTTTATCTTAGAGCATAGGCCACTGGTATTCTGTTCAGGAAATTTTCCTGTGTCCAGGTGTTTGAGGCTCTTTCCCACTTTCTCTACTAATAGTTTCAGTGCATCTGGTTTTATGTGGTGGTCCTTGATCCATTTGGACTTGAACTTTGTTCAAGGAGATAAGAATGGATCAATTTGCAATCTTCCCCATGCTCATGTCCAGTTGAACAAGCACCATTTGTTGAAAATGCTGTCTTTCTTCTGCTGGGTGGGTTTAGCTTCTTTGTCAAAGATCAAGGGACCAAAGGTGTATGGGTTCATTTCTGGATCTTCAATTCTGTTCCATTGATCTTCCTGCCTCTTTGTGTACCAATAACATGCAGTTTTATCACTATTGGTCAGTAATATATCTTGAGGTCAGAGATGGTGATTCTGTAAGAAATTATTTTACTGTTGAGGATAGTTTTTGCTAGCCTGGGTTATTTATTCCAGATGAACTTGCAGATTTCTCTTTCCAACTCTATGAAGAATTGAGTTGAAATATTGATGGGGATTGCATTGAATATGTAGACTGCCTTTGACAAGATGGCCATTTTTACTATACTAATCCTGCCAATCCATGAGCATGGGAGATCTTTCCATCTTCTGAGATCTTCTTCTATTTCTTTCTTCAGAGACTTGAATTCTTGTCATAAGGATTTTTCCCTTTCTTGGCTAGAGTCACACCAAGGTATTTTATATAATTTGTGTCTATTGTGAAGGGTGTCATCTCCCCAATTTCTTTCTCAGCCTGATTATCATTTGAATAGATGAAGGCTACTATTTTGAGTAGATGATTTGTTTGAATTAATTTTATATCTGGTCACTTTGCTTAAGTTGTTTTTTTTTTTTTATCAGATTTAGGAGTTCCCTGGTTGGGTATTTTGGAGTCACTAAAATATGTTACCATATCATCTGCAAATAATGATATTTTGACTTCTTTTTTTCCAATTTGTATCCCTTTAAACTCCTTCTGTTGTCTAACTGCTCTAACTAGGACTTCAAGCACTATATTGAACTGGTAAGGAGAGAGTGGGCAGCCTTGTCTAGTCCCTGATCTTAGTGGGATTGCTTCAAGTTTCTCTCCATTTAGTTTGATATTGGCTACTGGTTTGCTGTATATTGCTTTTACTATGTTTAGGTATGAGCCTTGAATTCCTGATCTTTCCAAGACTATTTTCATGAAAGGGTGTTGGTTTTTGTCAAATGCTTTCTCAACATCTAGTGAAATTATCATTTTTTTTCTTTGAGTTTATTTATATAGTGTATTACATTGATGGATTTCCATATATTGAACCATCCCTGCATCCCTGGGATGAAGGCCACTTGATCATGATAGATGACAATTTTGATGTGTTCTCAGATTTGGATTGCGTGAATTTTATTGAGTAGTTTTGCATCGATATTCATTAGGGAAATTGGTGTGAAGTTCACTCTCTTTGTTGTGGCTTTGTGTGGTTTAGGTATAAACATACTTGTAGCTTCATAGAACAAATTGGGTGGTGTTCCTTCTTTTTCTATTTTGTGGAATAGTTTGAAGAGTATAATTACTAGGTCTTCTTTGAAAGGCTGATAGAATCCCACACTAAACTCATTTGGTCCTGGGCCTTTTTTGGTTGGGAGACTATTAATGACTGCTTCTATTTCTTAAGGGGTTATGGGAGTGTTTAAATGGTTTATCTGATCCTGATTTAACTTTGGTCACTGGTATCTGTCTAGAAAATTGTCCATTTCATCCAGATTTTCCATTATTGTGGAATATAGGCTTTTGTAGTACGATCTGATGACTTTTTAGATTTCTTTGGTTTCTGTTGTTATTTCTCTCTTTTTATTTCTGATTTTGTTAATTTGGATACTGCCACTGTGCCCTCTTGTTAGTCTAAGAGTTTATCTATCTTGTTGATTTGCTCAAAGAACCAGCTGCTGGTTTTATTGATCCTTTGTATAGTTCTTTTTGTTTCTACTTGGTTGGTTTCAACCCTGAGTTTGATTATTTCCTGCCATCTACTCCTCTTGGGTATATTTGCTTCTATCTCTTCACATACCTTATCCAGCTCCCTTTCTTTCCCCCTCCTCTTTTTCTCCCAAGTCCCTCTTCCATGTACATCCTGTGATTATTTTGTTCCCCCTTCTAAGTAGGATTGAAGCATTCTCACTTGAGTCTTTCTACTTGTTAAGCTTAATATGGTCTGTGAGATTTATAGTGGGTATTCTGAGTTTTGGGGCTAATATTTACTTATCAGTGAGTAAACACCATGTGTGTGCTTTTGTTACTGTGTTACCTCACTTAGAATGATATTTTCCAATTCCATCTATTTGCCTGCAAAATTAATGAAGTCATCTTTTTAATAGCTGAGTAGTCATCAATTGTATAAATGTGCTTCATTTCCTGTATCCATTCTTCTATTGAGGGACATCTGGGTTGTTTCCAGCTTCTGGCTACTATAAATAAGGCTGCTATGAACATAGTGGTACATGAGTTTTTGTTATATTTTGGAGCATCTTTTGGGTATATGCCCAGTAGTGGTATACCTGGATCTTCAGGTAGAACTATTTCTAATTTTCGGAGAAACTGCAAGATTATTTTCCAGAGTGGTTTTTACCAGCTTGCAATCCTACCAGCAACAGAGGAGTATTCCTCTTTTTACACATTCTCTACAGCATCTGCTGTTGACTGAGTTTTTGATCTTAGCCATTCTGATTGGTGTGAGGTGAAATCTCAGGGTCATTTTGATTCCTATTTTCTTGATGACTAAGGATGTTGAACACTTGTTTAGATACCTCTCGGCCATTTGAGATTCCTCAGTTCTTTGTTTAGTTATAAACTCATTTTGAATAGGGTTAGTTGGTTCTCTGGAGTCTAACTTCATGAGTTCTCTGTATATTCTGAATATTAGCCTTCTATCAGATGTAGTCCCATTTATCTTATTTATGTAGATGTTCACATTTAAGAGGTCATCTGGGTGGATTTTTCCTTTGATGACTATGAAGTGTTGTTTCCCATTTCGGGGGTAACTTGTAGTTGAAACTTTATTTTATTGATTATTAAAATGGCTACTCAAACTTTTTTGTTTTTTTGAACCAATAATCTCTTCTGGCCTAGAACAGCAACTCATTCATGTGAACAAACCTATGTACGCATCCAACTACTCATCTATACACATAATTTAAAAAATATTTAACCACATCAAACAAAATATGCACAAGCAAATTCTGAAGACGTGAAATAATGAAATAAAGTGTAGTCATGCTTGTTGAATTCACTACTTTAAATATTTTCATAAGTACAGCATTGTTTTCAGCTATTCTTCTGAATAGTTTAAGTTACTCTGGTGAATCAGATCAATTGATATTGTTACTTCAGCTTTGAAGAATTTTTTATTGGATACTTTATTTATTTACAATACAGATTTTATTTCCTTTTCCCATTTCCCCTCCCTAAAATCCCTTGTCCCATCCCCTCTCCTCCTTTATGCTTTTATACCAGTTTAATTACATGAATGTGTTAAGGTCAGTTCTAGCTTTAGGATCTAGCAATACAATAGATGCAAATACTCAAGGAACAAGAAAGACAATAAACACAAATAGTCAAAGAAAAAGCAAGGCATTAAATCCAATTATGTGAACATTCCTATGATCACTGTTTCTCAGGACTTATCAGGATGACCAAAGTATCTGAGCCTACTTGACTGTCCTAACCCAAGGTCATTTTCCTGTCTGAAGCCTACTTCCTTGTTCTAGCCTACAATTTAGATTCCTATCTGAAATTACTTCTTTGTTCTAGCCTACTGTCAGATACCTGCCTGAAGTCTACTTCCTTGTCCTTGGCCAATGTTAGATTCTTGCCAAGCAGCCCCAAAGGCTTTCCACCTCTCCCTCTTATTTATTTCATTAACAAGACTGAGCCTGTCTTAGGTCATTCTGACAAGAATGCCTTTCTTATCCATCATGGAATATGCATTATTCAAAGCAATGCACTTCTGTCTTAGGTTGTTAAGGCTCTGCTTAGAATCTTACCCATCCTTGGCTTGCCAGCCTGTTAAATTAATATGCAAACACTGTTGTGGATGTATAGAAGTGCATGCTGACAGAAGCCTGATATACCTGTCTCCTAAGAGGCCTTACCAAAGCCTGACATATATAGAGGTGGCTACTCACAGCTAAAGATCAAACTGATCACAGGGTTCCCTGTGGAGGAGATAGAGAGAAGACAGAAGGAGTTGAAGGAGCTTGTGGCCCCATGGAGAGAGCAACAATACCAACCAACTAGAGCTTCCTGGATCTAAACAGCTAGCCTAGTAACATACATGGATGGACCCATGTCTCTAGCTGTATTTGTAGAGAAGGATAGACTTGTAGGGCATCAGTGGGGTGGGCCTTGGTCACTTGAAGGCTAGATGTCCCTGTGAGGGGGAATTTGAGGTAGGAGAGGTGAAAGTGGGTGGTTTGGTGGGGGCACTCATAAAAATAGGTGGAGGGAGGATGGATTAAGGAGTTTCTGGGGGTGAGGAATGGGGTAAGGGGATAACATCTGAAATGTAGATAAATACAGTACCCAATAATAAAAAAAAAGAAGGAATTAAATATTAACAGAAAACTACTACTTGCATAATATACAATCATAGTAATAAGAGGTACCTCAGTCTTTTAAAATTTTACTTAGAAGATTCAAATGGGACCTTCTCACTATTGCACAGAAACAATGTTCAATATAGCAGCATGATCTCTGGACAAGGAGCTGCTTTGATGAGGAACTGTATTTCATTATTTATGGCTTCTTCTGTCTTAGAACCATCACCAGTTCTACTCTTTAATTATGGACACTGAACTTGGAGGTATTTGTCCTCTAATCCTTCATCCATCATCTCCTTCCTGGACTCAAGTTCACACTTCCTTCTGGAATAATTAGCAGTTTCTCTTATGGCAGGTAATTGGGGTATTGCCTATATCTATATACCTTCTTTCATTTTACTGTGTTTGAGTCAGCTGTACACTGTTTGACCAGACTAAGCAATTAAACTCCCGGACTCTGTTGCTTATCCCACATGTACTGTTCTAGTGTAAAAGACTTTACTGTTCTATTAAATAATTTTAGTACTTTGGAAGTATATCCATCCATCCATCCATCCATCCATCCATCCATCCATCCATCCATTTATCCATTCATCTATCCATGCATGTATGTGTGCATCCATCCATCCATCCATCTGTCAGTCTGTCTGTCAATCTATCTATCTATCTATCTATCTATCTATCTATCTATCTATCTACAATTTATTTATCTACATATTGTCTGTTATGTTAGGGTAATCCATCTGACAATTTCAGATTCTGGTTAAATATTAGACAGGTCATTTATACCTTCTATCTATGGTGAAGCTGTTGCCTAATTAGACTAAAGAAATCAGGAGAAAATTATCAGCTAAGATACATGCCTCTGCTTCTCAACTAGTTCTTCTTCTCCTACTTGATAGGATCAAGCACAGCAGGTTGGGAATAGTAGTCAACTCTGCTGTTATACTAACATAATTAATTTAAAAATCATTCTTTAGTTCCTAGTTTTCTGTACAATAGTTTGTATTTTTACCATTGATTTCCAACTTTATTTTTTCAAAATAAAGCTGTAGAAAGTGAATATCTTTTTCCCTGTTTGCTGTTGTAACTTTCTGTTCCATAGATAGAATACTAGATGAGTAAGGAAAAAGAAAAAAACAGGTGCATTAAATTATAGATGTATGTGATTTAGAGTACACTAGAAAAAGGGGACTATACAGAGTAGGTAAAGTGCAGAGTATCTTTAAGGAGCTTTTTGTGTGCTGGCCTCTTATATTTAGTCAGTTTCCTCAAGACAGTCTCCTCCAGATGTCCTGTCAGGAAAGGAAAAAAAAACTGGGTGCTAGTTCCACCACTGCCTTTTTCTACTCAAGCTTGCATGAATTGTGAGGAAGACTTTATAATGATAACCTAGATGTCTCTTCTTGAGAGAATAATGCTAGCCTGAAGAGAAAGACGGGTTTTGCTGGAGGCAAAGTTATTGTTTAGGGACACCTGTTTTGGGCTATGCTTTCTCCTCCAGATGTAAGCAACATTTATTGGTACTTATTTTTTTACAACAACCTTTCAGAAGTAGTTGTGCCATGAGGTTGAGGTCTTTATTTCCTGTCTATTTTAATTTCCTATTTATCAATGCTATTTTGTAAAAGTTTTAAGGGAAATCATGACTCATGCTAGATATTTTTTTTTTATCAAAAAACTAATTTAATGAAAGACTATAACTGTTTGTATTATTAATTTCGTTTTGATAAATTAGCACTGAAAGGAATCTCAGGATGATCTTAAGTAGCTCAGTTTTTGGATACCCTGTGTCAGAAAAAAACCCCAGAAGTGTAGCAGTTTGTGGCTAAACCAGTCTGTGAGAGTATTTTATCAAACATATACACACCTGTCTTATGGTAATTTCCATGCATTACTGTTGTTTTTACTGACATACTTATTCACAGACAAGTATATCCTACATGTAAGCTATGCACATTACTTTCTTGAGTATTCACCATATTAAGTAATGCACATTCCCTGAGAATGTACTTGGAAGTAACCCATGCATGTTCTCTGAGAATCCATCTTATATACATACTGACTATATTCCATTCATGTACTGAGAAACATAACATGTAAGAGTGTGTAAATTTTCTTTAGTCGGTTTCTATCACTTTAAACATTTAGTCAGACTGGAAAGATGGTTCAGTAAGTAAAGGTGAGTGGAGCCAACATGGAGTTGACTGGAGTCAACTGGAGTTGACTGGAGTTTGATCCTTAGGATACCCTCAACAGCACACACACACACACACAGAGAGAGAGAGAGAGAGAGAGAGAGAGAGAGAGAGAGAGAGAGAGAGAGAATTTAAAAAAAATAAGGTTGAACATTGTTTAGCAGTCTCTTTGAAAAGTTAAAGAAATGATCATAAGAAGTACAAGAGTCAGCCCATACAGATGTGACCATCCTATCCACATAGCACATAGCACTCTGTTTCAAAGCTCACTTTTCTTCATTGTCCAAGGTATGTAGTCCCTCCAAATGAACAAGACAAGCAGTTCCACTGTATTTCTGCAATAGAACACAGTAACCATACTGTCAACCTTTCTTTCTTTGTTATATACCTCTCTCTTTCCATCTCTCAGCAACTCGACAAGAATTGTGAGTTTGAAAGGAGATATTAACTCTCTCAAGGACACCCTCAAATGCCAGCTCTTTTAGAAGTCTAATCATTTAGCAACAGCTCTTTAAATAGTAAAAAGATGACATCTTTCCATTTTCTGTTATCAGAGTGTTATGCACTCACTACTTTTTTACTATAAGCCTCCCTTGGGGCATAGAAAATTAAAGAAATTCTTACCAACTTCCTAATTTTACTCAGTATTTTTCTTCTCTCTCTCACATCCCCATCTTAGTATAAATAAGACTGTCCTTTAAAAAAGACGAAGAATCTCTGTACACTTCCCTTAGAAACAGTTTTTTTTAATCATTTTGTCAGATAAGGATGTCCTTATAGAATGAAGAATATACTATAGGATCAAGTGAGATGAAAGGCAGGGCCAACAATATGGAGACATCAAGAGGCAAGACCCTGCAGCTATTAGCTAATAAGTTAATTTACTCTTGGAAGAAATTTGAATTGGAAATTTTCTGAGGAAATTAATTATTATTTATATTTAATATGTATGGACACAAAAAGGCACACAAAAACATGACTTCCTAGTATAGCATGGTAAATCCATGGGTTATACTTACCTTGGGAGGATTGAACTAGGGCATAAACTTAAATGACAAACCTGTAAGTCATTTCATTAGTGGTATGAGTGACATTTAGAATTAAAGAGAGATATAAATGTGAGGACCTGAATTTTAAGATTCCAAACTACTTTTTATCTAGCTGTGGTAAGATCTTATCTTAAGATGTAGACTTGAGATGTGCAGTTTTTAGTGGCTAGCTATCTTTGAGATACACACACACACACACACACACACACACACACACACACACTTTTAAGCATTGAGAACAACAGGCCTTATGTTGCAGATACAGGTGCATCATTTGTGAAACAAATTTATCAATCTTTTCTTGAGTAAATATTTGTTAATGTGATGAATTGTTAACTGGGCTAATATAGCTCTTTTCATGCTCCAGATGAGATTCCATTATTCATTTCAGTGAAACATAAGTTGAGGTGCTAAGTTTTTCTCAAGAAAATTAATGAGTAATACATAGTTCCTCTTTTGCTGTATGGGGAGAAATGTGAGGTCCAGTGTGATGTTAAGAGGATGTAACTTTCAAACCCATTGAGATTTCAGCTCTCAAGGTTTCTCGGGATTGCTACTTCAGTAGCACATCTGACAAGATACTGCTGCCCCTATTTGCTTCTTGAAGACAGATGCAGAGGTCAGGAAATTAAATCTTTGGTGACAAACACCTCATCTTGCTTTTCTCTACTAAGATGTAGTGACTTGACTCTTAATGGTTTTCTCTCCCTGGATTCCTTGGTACAACATCTGTTAACCTTTTATTGTGTGCTTAGTTACATTGAAAAGAGAGCAGGTAATACAGAGAGGTTCAAGATAGGAAGCTAGAGTTTTAGAAAAAACAATCAAGTGTTTTTATATTACTACAGATTGCAGATATTTCTATTAATTATGATCATTATAGTTGATCTCCAATGTGCATTTCAATTTGAGAAAAGATATGTTTGTATGAGTTTTAGAAAGATGAAATCATCAGTTCTATGATAGAAGATTTAGAAATCATGAAATTTTTAAAAATATTTTTAGGTTTATTTTATTTTACTTTTTATTTTGTGTTGTTGACAGTTCAACACTAACTGTATTTAGGCTGCAGTTCTAAAGTTAGTGACTTTGAAAAGCATGGCCATGACTTTATTTCTGTGACAAACATGTAGAAACTGTTCCATGTTTGAATAAAAAAAAAACAATTTAAAAAGAGCAATACAAAAGCAATCATTTAATATGCTATGAATAGACTGTTACAGAATTAAAAACTGCAAAGAGGGTGAGTTCTTGCAGGAGCATGTAGATGAGGCATCGCTAACATCTCAGACCAAGTCAATAGGAAGCACCTACTGTCAGACCTCAACCCATCCCAAAACTATACATAAGATTCTATCCAAAAGGATTAAGGGTGTATGTTGGATGTAGTTTTAAAAATGAACCCATGCTAAATCCGGCTATGCACCGGCCTTCGCGGTCTTACCCACCCTTATGGCCAGCCCCAGGCAGAAGTCTTGTCCTCGTTCCTGTGGCCGGCCTGCTGCCAAGCCACTCTGGTCAAAAACCGGCTGCCAATCTATCTCTCTTGGTCTCTCTGCTCTCTGAGCTGACCTAAACAGTCTTGAAGTGCCTGGAGCCACCGCTTGCACTTCCCAAGCCGGCCACCCCTTGTGACTGGCCTATAGAATGTCAACTACTGCTCAATCAGATCCCCTTTGCCTCCTGAAATGAAAACACTAGAGATTTATACCAAGTTTATAATGGCAAATCTCTAACCTCCAAATGCCCGTGCAAAGAATAAACAACTCAATAATATAAGTTGCCCGCTTAGATGGGACAAATATATACCATGTCACTACTCTCTTGCCCAGCTATGAAATCCCTAGCTACTGGCCGCTACTCCAGGCCACATGGTTCTCGTTCATCTTCTTCTCCTTCACCTTTTATCTTTTCTTTCTGTCTTCCATCTGGTCTGATCCTTCTGTCCTCCCCTTCCTTTCCTGTTCTGCCAGGAAGATCCTGCCCCCATATCTTTGTCCAGTGATTGGCTTCCTGTCTTCTTTATCAGCCAGTCAAATGACTAGAGGAAATTCCCCTACAGGTTTGTGAGAATTACTCCATCATCTGAGAGCTCCAGAGCATCTGTCATAAGACCTGCAACACTGCCAGGGGAGAGACCTGCTCTCTCCAAACTTTCACCAGCAGAAGCTCTCCTGAACTCCTCTTGCTGGAAAGCTAGCCTTCCGCAGGCTCAGCAGGCTCAGCACGGTCAGTGCAGTTTTGGAGCAACAGCAGGGACTGCAGTGGAGGTGGCAGAAGCAGCGGTGGAGGTGGCAGTGGCAACTCCCACTCCTTGCTTGGGTCCTTTTCCTTTTGCTTGAACCGTTCCACACGGCCTGGCCAAAGATCTCCACAGATAGCCTCTGATACACAGGCCCACAATGTGTGAACTTCTAAAATTAATAAAAATAACAATATATTAAAACTAAAAATGAAAGCAGAAGCAGAAACCTAGGCAGTCAAGGGTCTGTCTGGGGAAACATCACTATATTTCTTTAAAAAGCTAGTTCAATATAGGAATGGAAGTCATAGTTATATTTTTAAATCACTAATTTTCTCCTAAATACTTCTATTTTTTTCTCCTTACTTGCTAGAAAAGTTTCACAGGACATGTCTTCTTCTTATCACCAACTGTATAAAACGCATGGGTAACAGGATGCTCTCCATAATTTTATCACTTCAGGAGCTTGAAGCTCACATTCAGGTTCAAATTAGGCTGCACCTCACCTTTCTTCAGCCTTTTAATATGTTATACAAATATATGAAAATAATTTATGTAAGTGCTGTGAGGAATATATCTAATCACTTAATTGAATGCCCTTCACATATATCTGGACCAAATAGATATTAAAAAATCATTTTATATTTTTATTCTTCTGTAGTTGAATAAAAACTTTGATAATGAGAATTCTCTAGCCTCAAGAGTTGATTTTCTAGAGCATGTTAGAGGGACTATATGTGGCCAATAGCAATTCTTTTTTTTTCTTTTTTCTTTTTTGATTTATATTTACTGAGTTTGAAGCTGCTAAAATTCTAATCCTTAAATAAGCAAATAGTAACTTTATATCTAGCTTTTTTTTAGAGGCATGGCCCTGTCCTTTGACTATAATCAGAAAATCCAATTTAACATTTTGCCTTTTGATGGCCTATAGATTTCTTATATAATGGCAAATCTCTAACCTCCAAATGCCCGTGCAAAGAATAAACAACTCAATAATATAAGTTGCCCACTTAGATGGGACAAATATATACCATGTCACTACTCTCTTGCCCAGCTATGAAATCCCTAGCTACTGGCCGCTACTCCAGGCCACATGGTTCTCGTTCATCTTCTTCTCCTTCACCTTTTATCTTTTCTTTCTGTCTTCCATCTGGTCTGATCCTTCTGTCCTCCCCTTCCTTTCCTGTTCTGCCAGGAAGATCCTGCCCCCATATCTTTGTCCAGTGATTGGCTTCCTGTCTTCTTTATCAGCCAGTCAAATGACTAGAGGAAATTCCCCTACAGGTTTGTGAGAATTACTCCATCATCTGAGGCTCAGCACGGTCAGTGCAGTTTTGGAGCAACAGCAGGGACTGCAGTGGAGGTGGCAGAAGCAGCGGTGGAGGTGGCAGTGGCAACTCCCACTCCTTGCTTGGGTCCTTTTCCTTTTGCTTGAACCGTTCCACACGGCCTGTGGCAAATCTCTAACCTCCAAATGCCCGTGCAAAGAATAAACAACTCAATAATATAAGTTGCCCGCTTAGATGGGACAAATATATACCATGTCACTACTCTCTTGCCCAGCTATGAAATCTCGTTCATCTAAGAAGATGAACGAGAACCTATACAGTCTAGGAAGACATTTGTGGACAGACTTGGGCAACACAGAGGTTCTGCTCCTTCTAATATCCCATAAATACTCTTTCTGCCTCTGTCAAGGGACAAAGAAAATGCATTGCACAGTTCATGGAATGTTCCTTGATTTTGATGTTAAGGGAAGGATCACTATAGCTCCCTGACTGGCAGGCATGCATTCTTGATTATGTGATGTAGTTTGGATATGAAGTACTTTAAAAAGCTTATGTTAGCCAAGGAGAGGCTTTGGAGGAGAGAGCTCTGACTTAATCAATGGATTAATTCATTGATAAATATAACTGGGTGACATTAATTCCTGGTTAAAGAAGTAGGTGAATGCATGCATTCCTTCTAGAGAACACTTTTTCTGAAACTACACTGAACTCTATCACCACTTGTTTCTTCATAGTCATGAGGTGAACATATATCTCCTGTATTATTGTGTTTGTCATGTGCTTTCTCCTTGGCCTCAGGACTAAAAGGCATAGAGTCAGCTGTTCCTGGAGTGACACATATGAAAACACGCACCAAAATAATCTTCATAAAATACTTGACAGTGCTCTCCTGTGGGATCAGGGATATTTGTGTAGAAAGACATAGTGCAGTAATGTAGAAAATCCCATTCGTTTTAATGCTGAGAGGAAGGTCAATGCATACTATTAATCACCACACATATGATTATTTAATGCATGTCTGTTGTTAGTCTTAAGTGACACATAAAAAACTTAATACATCATTTTCTTGCCCACAGGAGGCCTGGGTCCCAGAGAACTGTTCACAACAGGGAAAAGCAGGATCTATCTATATTCCTGGATCTATATTCCTGGAGGCCTGCCTGCACCAAGGACATCCAAGTGAGACCCCTCCAGCCCAAATCCTCTGCCTGCTGATTATCTCAGGAGCACACCTGCTGCTGCTCCTTGTCCTGCTCACTCTATTTTTTGGCCCACAGCTCTGCCTTCATTCCCAGATGCCTGCTAGCACCTGGGACAAGGCAGTGAGACACCTCAGCCTAAACCCCTGCCTGTGAGCTACCACTGGGGCAAGTCTAGCAATAGTGAGCTGAACCCTTTCCCCTGTGCGTTCCATTTTTCATCCCACAGCTCTGTCAGTATTCTTGAAGGCCTACTGGTACCACTGACATCCAGGTAAAACCCCTCCACCCCCAATACCCTTCATCTAAAGTCCCCCTGGGGACCGTAAACCAGCCCCAATTAAATGTTCTACTTCATAAATGTTGTCATACTCATGCTGTCTTTCTACAGCCATAAAACCCTGTCTAGGGGAAAAGTTGGTACCAGGGACTGTGCCCTTGCTGTGATAGGCTTAATCATGCTTTTGTTGGGAGAAACATGGATGGATTTGGGGGTCTTTGGATTAGGAAAGCAGTGGAATGCTTTAAATTGGGCTTAAATGACCATACTAGTAGGAACAAGGAACCCAGTGGTGCTTAAGTTAATTTAAAATATAAGGACCTGACTCTCAAGAGGTTGCAGAGAAGAATTTTAGTATGTGATCTAGGGAGTGTTCTTGTGATATCTTGTGATATTTTTTACAAAGAATTTGGCTGGCTTTTTTTTTTTTTTTTTTTTTTTTTTTTTTTTTTTTTGGCCTTGTCCCAAAAAATTTGAACGAGGCTAAAGTAACAACTTTTCAATTAATTTTATTGACAGAGGAAGTTTCATAAAAGCCTAGCATAGATGGTTTTGTGTGGTCAGTACTATCTACTCTTCTGAGGAGCATTTGGATACAAAAGAGCAAGCTAAGCAAGGAAAATTACAAAACGTATACTTCAAAGAGAAAGGGTACACTGGAGACTGCAGAGAAATCCTGTATTCCAGGAGGTAAACAGATTACAAAAGGGAGTAAAGGAGTGGTGACTTCAGGGGATGATCCCACCTACTTAAGCTTCCCTCTTTTGAAAAAGAAAATAAAGAACAGTTTAGGTTCAGGCATGGTGGCATCCTTTAATCCTAGCACTCAGGAGACAGGGCAAACATATCTCTAAGTTCAAGGTCAACCTGGTCTACAGAGCATGGTGCAGGACTGAAAACTTTAAGCAGTGAAGGAAACTATTGAAAGATGAAAGACTGTAGTCATAGGAAGCAACTATAATGAAGGAATTGGGAGGGATAGGGGAAGGGGATTAAAACGAAGGGCTTAAGGAACAGGTGTGGGGAGGGACAGAAGAGATGGCCATGAGAATGAATGAAAACCTTCAACTGTCAGAGTGTGGAGGTAAGGGATGTGCCAAAGGCCTGGGACAGGGGAGAGACTCAAGAATCAATGGGGGTAACGTTAGTTGTGACTCATAGCACTGAGGATATGGAACCTGAAGAGGCCACCTCCTGTAGCCAGACAGGAACCCCAGTAGAGCTATAGGAACACTAGCCCATCTATAAAACTTTCAACCTCAAATTTATCTTATCTACAAGAAATTTAGGGACAAGGGATGGAGAAGAGACTGAGGGAATGGCCCAACTTGAGACCCATCCCATGGGCAAGTACTAATGTCCTGGACATGTTTAACGATACTGTTACACTTGCAGACAGAAGTCTATCATGGCTATCCTCTGAGGGGCCCACACAACAGCTGACACAGACAGATGCAGACACCCATGGCCAAACAGTAGATGGAGCCTGGGGACTTTTATGAAAGAGTTAGGGGAAGGACTGTGGGCCACAAAGGGGACTCCACAGGAATACCAACACAGTCAACTAACCTGGACCCTTGGGGTTCTCAGATATTGAAACACAAATGAAAGAGCATATATCATACATGGGCTGGAAATAGCCTGCCCTCCTTGCTCCGTCCTCTGTCGCCCCCTGCCCCAGAACATATATAGCATATCTGTAACTTGGTCTTCCTGTGGTTCACAAGCAAATGGAGGTTAGGCTATCCCAAACTGTTCCTGTCTGTGGGATACGTTCTTCTATCTGGGTTGCCTTGTCTGGGCTCAGTGAGGGAAGATGTCCCTAACCCCTCAGAAACTTGATATGCCAGGATGGTGGGATACGCAGAGTTTCCACCCTTTCAGAAAAAAGGAGAGGGCATGAGAAAAAGGACCATGGAAGTGAGTGACCAGCAAAAGGAACAGTGAACAGGATGTAATGTGAATAAATTAAAAATTAATTTAAAAAGAAAGAAAACAAAAATCTGTTTATGACTTAATTGAAAAGGGAAACCATGTTTCAGCCCATCAAGCAGCAGAACATGGCAGATTCAGCAATGGGGTTCTGTCTTTAGAGTCCTGAATAGAAGAAAGGGATTATGGAACCTCTCTCTTTAACTAAGAAAGGCTAAGGATATGTCAGGAGATGTGCCTGCATGGAGGCCTAGCCAGATATTGTGTGAACCTGTGATGGTGAAACCTGGATTACCTTGGAGATCAAAATATGTTAAAGATACTAGAGCTATTATATGCTTGCCAAGGGGAGCTGGTAACAGAGAATGGAACCAGCCCAAAAGAGAGAAGTGCATTTCAGTCAATGGAGCTGAAAGGAGTTGGAGATCTGAAAAGTGCTTTGATGTTAGACATGGAGATCTAGTTTGGAGTTCTCCTAGCTTGTTTGTGGTCTTATGGTCTATGATTTTTTTTACTATGCTCCTTTTCTTCCAACGTAAAATGGGAGTAAATATCCTGCATCATTATGTGTTGGAAATATGTAATCTCTTTTTTTATTTTAAATTTATAGGGATTACAGTTAGGAGATTGCATGAATCTAAGAAAACACAAAACTTTGAACTTTTAAAAAAGTTTGAAACTCTTATAGACTCTAGGGGTGGCATTATGTTATGGCTACAAGTCTTTTGAGGCCAGGGAAAGAATCTGATGTTTTGAAAAAGTTTGGCCGCCATGTGTTTGAATGCTTGGTCCAAGGGAATGGCACTATTAGAAGGTTGTTGGAGTAGATGTGGGACTGTTGAGGAAGGTTTGTCACTTTGGGAACAGGTTTTGAAATCTCTTTCCCTCAAGCTATGCCTAGTGTGGCTCAGAGTCTTATGGTACCTTTAGGTCAATATGTAGAACTCTCAACTCTCTCTAGCACCCTGTCTGTCTGCACTCTGCCATGCTTTCCACAATGATAATGATGGACAAAGCCTATGAAACTTTAAGCCATTCCTAATAAAATATTTGCCTATGTAAAAGTTAACATGATCATGGTGTCTTTATAGCAATAAAACCCTAAGTATGACTATCTATCTATCTATCTATCTATCTATCTATCTATCTATCTATCATCTATCTATCTGTATCTTAAAAGGTTCAGTTCTATCCTGATGTATTTTGATCCAGCCTTTTGAAGTAATTTAAACTCCATAAGTTCATCAACAAGAACAGGGTAAGATCCTTAGACATATCAACTGCCAATATTGCTTTCCTAAATGTCTTTCAGCATTGATACTTTATGATTCCCCAACAAAACTTCATCTTTTAAGTCTAAAAATGTAAATCTTTCATTGAGCTCTATGTTATGTGAAGCTTCTATCTTCATATAAGATACATGAAAGCTTTCTAGATATAACCCTCCCGTGCCCTGGGATCTTTGAAAAAACAAAAGTAAAGTAGAAGTCTAAAAGCCATCCTGGTTTTTAAACTTCCTTATGTTTTAGGCATGTGGCTCTTAGTTTTTCTATGCTGTCACAAACTAAGACTGGCATGAAGTACATAGATACCTGTTACTTGACTATGAGCTGCTGTACTAAAGTCACCGCCATCTGTGGCACACCATTACTCCAGTTTCATCTTGAATATTCATTACACACTTTTTCTAGCTTTGTCCCTTCTAACAATCATGTCGCTCTCTCCTTTTGGAAGACAATTTACCTTCTTGTTTTCTTTGTTTGTTGTTTATTTGTTTTCACTAGAGTTTTTAAAGCTCATACATTGACATACTGCATCTTTTAGAGATAACTTCAACTTGCTAATGTTGATACCCGTGGGCTTTATTCTTATTGTTATGTTTCTCTTGAGGGCCAGGTTTATCTCAAAATTGTATAAAACTAAAGATTACTTATTTTTAACTTCTCATTCCTCTGCCTCTTCATCCTGGAAACTAAAATTTCAGGTATGTGTTGCTGTTTCTGGTGTGTTCTACAGTGCTGGGTATGGAACCCAGGCCATCATGCATGCTAGCCAAATGACCAATGACAAATCATTCCTAGACTACCATTTGCTGTAAGTGACATTTCATTATCTCCAGTGCTGGGCTATGACAAGTGAAGCTTCTATAAACAATCATGTGTGGCTTTTAATGTAAAATTGGTTTTATTTTTTGAAATAATTATCTGAAAAGTGCCATTACTGAATTTCAATGTGTAAACTTCAAGAAGCTGCTAGTAGGCTGATTTGTCTTACATTTAGACAACCAATATTTGTTATATTCAGATTTTCTACTCTTTTGACAATATTCATATTGTTTATAATCTCAATTTAGCAGTTTTTCTAGGTAATATATCAAGGTTACCTTAATGATCCCTTAGTGCCACAGATGATGAGTGCATTTTGATATGTTTATTTTCCATCTAAATATGCAACAATATGTAGGAATACATCTGTGTGACTTTCGCTTATTATCTAAGAATATTTGTGTTGATTGTAGAATTTGAGAGTTACTTATATATTCTTAGTATAAGTATTTTGACAAATGTGTAATTTACAAATGTTTTAGGTTTGTACCTCATCATTTTGTGTTCTTGAATGATATTTACAGAGTACATTATCTGAGCTTTGATAAGATACAAAAAAAAAAAAACTTTCTCTTGTGGACTGTTCTTTGGATTTGTATATAAAATATCTTCACATAGCCCCACACCATAATTTTTTATTTATATTACATTCTGAAGATTTGAAAAATTTACATCTTTAGGGTTAGCATATCCTCTCTTTTGACTTTAATTTTGTACGCTTCAGAACTTTATAAAGGCTTGGTCATGTGCTAATTTTTGCTTAATGTAATTTCTTCCTGTATTTAAAACTCTGTATTTCTTTATTCAATTGACTTTTCAGCTTACAAAGAAATAGTTGTTTTTGTAGTACAAAGGCCATTTCTTTACTCTGTTATTTTAGTGCTGCATGTATTTCTCTCTTTTTGAATACTATAGAACCTTTTGGAGGGTCTTTTTGAGATTGCCATATAACTCTATCATTTCTCCTCCACTTTCATTCCCCTCAAACCCTCACATGTAATGCAGCCTGCTCTTTTTCAAATTCATATCCTCATTTCCACTAACAGATGTTACACATATAGTTGTATACATATAAATTCCTAAATATAGCCTTCCCAGTCTGTGTAATGTATGTAGGTATTCAGGGCTTTTCCCTTTGGTATTGAATAAGTGTGCTCTTCTTTGAGGAAGATTGTTACTCCCACTCTTCCCATTTCTTAGCTGCCTTTAGTTCTGTAGGTTTGAGGCTTTATGATCTTTCTCCCATCACTTTGGTGTATTAGTTGTTGCTGTTTCTTGTTCACCTCATGTTTAGGCAGTCATGTTTGTGAGACTTTAAGAATGTAGTTTTGATATTAGCATAAAACAAAATCTCATAGATTAATTTTGGTATATGGATGAACTTCTGTGTGAGTGTGATATTTGCATGTGTATATGTACAGGTGTGAGGACCAGAAGAGGATGTCTGGTGTCTAACTCTCTCATTTTCTATCTTATTTCCTTAGAAAGAATCTTCTTACTGAACTTTGAACTAGGCTGGTATTCAACAAGCCCCAGCAATTCTCCTCTCTCCACTCCTATGCAAGGATTAGGGTTACACACATAACCACACTGTAGAACTTTACATGTGTACAAGGTGACTGAATTCAGATTCTCATGCTTTCCTGACAATCAGGGTTACTGGCTCAGCCACCTACCCAGTTCTTGTCACACACAACCTGTTCTCCATTATCAGATGTAGCTTTAGCTCTTTGATCATGTACACACTCTTGTTTAGTGTAACTGTGCAATAAATCATGTAACATGGTAGGTTCTTTTTATACCATTTCCCCACCAATTTCAAACTTACATCATTGACTATTCTAGTTACTATATCTTTTTAAATAAATTACAGAATAATTTTGCATATTTTAGAAAAATCCTTGCTAAGTACTTTTGGGATAAGACATAATATGTAGAGTTGTATGTATACATAGACTTTCAAAACTATGCACATACACTTACACAGAAAAAGATGGAGGAAGAATTAACATTTTTTTAGTGTTTTGAGCCATAGACAAGACATGATTTTTCCATCAAATCAAAAAAACATTTTTATCTATTTATGTTTGCTGGCTTTTAAGATGCATACAAAATATCATATATACTTTGAAAAATTTTATAACTGTTGCATTTTATTGAGTGCAAATGATGTTTTATTTTTATTTCTAGATTTTTGGTAGTTCATTTTTATTTTTTCACTTGTCTCAATCATGTTTCTAATTATTTGTAGAGGCATTTTGATGATGAATGCTCTGAAATTCTTGCCCAATAATTCTGACATCTGGGTCATCTTGATGTTTGAATCTGTTGATTGGCTTTTGTCATTCAAGGGGAATTTCTATTTCTGGTTCATGGGTCTAGGAGTGACTTTCTATTGAAACATGAAAACGTTGATCTATTACACTAAAAGACTATTGATCTTGTTTTGTTTGTGAGTATCAGCAGTTTTCTTTTTCTGATGTTGTTGAGTGTAAAAGTAATATGGCTATGGTTTTGCTGGGTGGAAACTGAAGTCAACATAGCCCAACAGGTCTGTTATGGCAGAAGTTGCAAGAATATAACATTACTGTTGGTACAGAGAAATAAGTTGAATTCTCAATGGGTTTCACTGATACCTACCTAGATGTCACTGTCTCAGTGGCTTACAATGATGCTATAGTGAAAGAGTGAAATCGTTAGTATTTATAGGTGGTCAAATTAATTTTCTAAAACATCATGCCTTGCAGAGAGGCAGGGTACCTTCATCCTAGTCAAAACAAGCAGGATACATCTTCTCACATTGTATCTAATGACATCTTCCTGAGAAATTGTACTTAGTAAGTGTGAAAGACCTGACCTTCCTTCTGCCTTTCTCATTCTCTTCCCAGTGCTGGGGTTGGGAGTCTGTATATCACAGTATGACAAGGGTAAGTCTCCATGCTTCCCCTCTTTGCAGACCTTTGCTGGAATAGTACTGTTGTTTCCTACAGAGTCTATCAGAAAGAGAAAATCTATTTCTAAACTTTTCTGCATTGTCTGGATACATCTTTTCTGATCTTTGTTTGGATAGAGAACTTTTTTGTTTAGAGATTTTGTACATATGCTTCCTGGTGTTTTCAGGCATCCAACTTCTTCTATACTTAGGCTAATATGCCCAAAACCTGACAAAAAGAATACCATTCATTATTTGTTGACTATTCTGGTCACTGGAAAAATATACTTGATGTCCTGAAAAACTTTAATGTTAGAAAGGTAGATCTTGTCAAAGCTTATTATGTAGGCTGACATTTCATTATTAAACTAAAAATCTTTTAACTCTACCCCCATCATTCTGAGAAGAGTTCTGAACTGGAGGAAAGATGCTAGGCACCCGGTTGGTTTAACATTTTTTAAAAGGATTTCTTTAAAGGAAGATGAAATATTATAACTGCTATTTTAATGAGCCATTGTCTGTGTTTATAGGATACATAGCCCAACCTGACAAACTGAGCCATCTGGCCCAATCTTCATTGTTATATAAAGTAACTGTTTGGGAGCCATTTATAAAAATTAGATATGTGACTATTTTTTACTACCTCAGTCTTTATTAAGGAATAGTTTCTTGGCAGTGATCCATGTATATTACATATGCAATGCAGCAATGAACTATTTATTTTAAGTCCTAAACGGAAGGACAGTGTCTTAAGCTTTATTTTTTTCCCTAAAATGGCAACATACATTCATTTGCCAGTGTCATGCACACAACTTGTTTTCACATCTATGAACTTCCTGGGCTAAAATCTTTACTGATGATGTTTTATGCAACTGTGTCATAAGCCGATTTCATGCCAGGCTACAATCAGAAAGAATCTAGAGTTCAGAAATGATTACCTCATATTATTTCATTTGACTCTTGTATAATTCTACTACAAAATTAAATATTCAAGGCACAATATATAATGCCTATTAATTACTATGCTTATAACATTAAATAAATGTTAAGTGAGATGAAAAGGAAAGGCCTTAGGCTAATGGTGAACACTAAAGCCTCACTGTTTTGAACAGAACTATAGGTCTAATTGTGACCCTAAGATGAATGAAAATGTATTTCACTTGTTGCTATTATAACCAATATATATATATATATATATATATATATATATATATATATATATATTATTTTTAGACAAGAAGAATAAAGCAGGTGTATGGGCAACTACTTAGAGACTGGTTGAGTTTTGAAGTGAGCCTCATAGCTCTATAAATATGTTTTGGGTCAAGACAGAGTCAAAAAATGAAATGAAGAGTATGAGTATATTTTTTTCAGTATTCTGAACTTTATCTTGACAGTTTGTGAAGCTGGGGAAACATAGAATTTTATGGAAGCAATTTATTTATTGTATTATCAATCGAGCATACATTAGTTATTAGTATACATTTCACAACTATATTTATTAATTATAATACAAATTACATTAACATGTAAATTTAGCTCTGTAACTATTATTTTCTAGTTTATTCTTCTTATAAGCACAGTTTTGTCTCATACTGATCTAGCTATGTATAGCACACTTTCATGCTCTTGGCCATGGTTCATTTTTTCATTTTGTATTGTCATACAAATTTCCATGCATTTCTATTTAATCTTTGCTTTAATGTAGCTCAATCATTTCACACATCCTTGTACATTTCAGGATATTTTTATTCCAATTAGACTGTATCAATGAAGCTCTATGAAAAAGCATAAAAATATCAGATGTACATCCAGTATCATGGGTATATTGAGGGGTGAAATATGACAGTTTGGGTGGTTTTCCTCATGATTTTCTATATTATTATAGGAACTTAGGTAGTGGATGTTCTGGAAATGCTGAACAGTTGAACTCACATCTTTGAAATTCATGTTACATCAAAGGAATTTATCCACGTGTATCTTTTGACAACTGAAGCTGACATATGGACCGCAGAAATTCAGGAAAGAACTTGTTCAAACTGCTGATCATATCCTTCCTGATAAATTTCTGAAAATATGAATGGCATACTATGTGAATAAGCTTTATTATGTATTGCTGAAAGCAGTTTATATAGTCTCAGAAATCTATTCTCTCCATTCTTACATAGGAGTACAAATAAAATGTAGTTCTTTAAGGTATTAATTAATATATCAAGTTCAAGGCCATGAAATGCCCCAGAGGCAGCTGATTACTTTTTTTAAAGTCTTTTGTCTTTGTTCACTTTGCCCTACAAATAGTAAATTACTCATTGCACACATTTATCATATGCTAGCCGTCTTCCCAGAATAACCTAGTTAGAGGGAGTGGGCAGAAAAGGTAGGTCAAAAGCATATTAAGAACACTAGCAAAATGATGTATATTTTCTACAAGTTTTTAAATGTTTTACTGTAAAGATACATCACCTATGCTAGCTCTTATGTTATTTTGCTAGCATGTAAACATGTTTTAGAAGTCTTAAAGTCAAATATATATGTGCATGTGCATACACACACACACACACACACGTATACGTGTGTGTGTGTGTGTGTGTGTGTGATGTGTGTGTGTACTAACAGCTACACCAATATTTTCTTTGGCAGAAGAAAATTACTGCTGTGGCAGTAGTTAGATTCCACATGTGTCCTTTCCTCTTATTTGTAAAAGTTTTATCATTCATTTGTCATAATTGGCTTTCTATAAGTGTATACAAAACATTATTATATCAATAACTAAACAGAAAATTTCTTATTGTTATTTGAATTCAATTTTTTAAAAATCTACTATATTTATATTTTGGTGCTGATATTCTCACATGTGTGGTTAGACAGTGTGTGTGGTGGTAGGAATAAGAATGTCTCCCATTTACAGGCTCATATATGTAAATGCTTCGTCATCAGTAAACAACATTAGTTGAAAAGGATTAGGGAATACAGCCTAGTTTGTCACTGGATATGGGTGTTGGGGTTTCCAAAAGCTCAGTCCAACCCCAGTGTCTCCCCCAGCCTCAGATATGGATGTAGAATTTTAAGCTACTTCCCTATGTGCTGCTATGTTCCCTACCATGGTGATTATGGACTAAATGTCTGAAACTGAAAGTAAGCATCAGTTAAATGCTTTATTTTATAAGAATTTCTTTGGTCATGGTGTTTCTTCCCAGCAATAGAATACTCACTAAGTCAGTAGGCACAATTGTTCATGTGTGTTTGGACAGCATAGGAAGATACTGAGATGCTGGCTATTACCTTCACTATTTCCCACTTTATTTCTGAGTCAATATCACAAGCTAAATATATAACTCACCGATTTCATGTGACTACATGGATAGTAAGCTCGAAGATATTTTGTCCTCACCTCCATCTTTTAGGTTATAAAAATGTGTCAACAACCTAGTTTTCTACATTGGTTTTGATGATCTGAACACAGGACCTCATGTTGTTCTGCAAGAAGTTTACCACCTTAAACTCTCTTCAAAATTTGTTTGCTTGTTTTTATATTACTTTGATTTTTTGGTTTGAAGACATAGTTTTACTCAGTAGTTCAAACTGTCCTTGAAATTCCTGGCTAGGCCAGTCTGATATTATATTTTTGATCATACTCCCATGATTACTTGAAGACACTGTGGTTACAATCAAGCATATTTCACAATGCTATAATGCTATGCAAGAAATGTTTTTTGTATTTGCATTACACATTTAATATTAATTAATATTTATCTGAAACTATGTCAAAAAATTTACCTAAGGAGTTTTGATATATGTTCTTAATTAATGAATATTAAAATAACTAAGAGATTGTGAGCATCTATTTTTTTTATTTTAGAAATATGAAAGTTATTCCACTGACAAATTCAGATAGGCTTACAAAATATACACAGCCAACTACCAGAGTATATACTTGAACCTACTTATGTCTGAACATAGAGCCCAAGAAGGGAAAAACAGATAGAGACTTGTATTATCTTCAAATGAATAACTGATCTAAAAACTAAGATTTTACCTAGATAACCCTCAGCAACTATTTTGTCAAGATAATTCATTGTCTTTTTTATAAATATAGGGCTAAAATAGGTATAATAGTGCTTTCCCTGTTAATCTTGGCCTTTAGCCAAGCCATGTTGAAGAAAGGATGTAAATGATTCAATTTCTGCTTTAGATTCAGAAATAGTTCCAGGTCTTACAAAGAACTGAAGGAGTTCAGTGCCTACCACACAGATGCAGTATTCAAATCACAATGAGATAAATGAAAATGAAAAAATTATGGAGTGTGTATTTTAAAATAAGAATGTTTCCAAAAATAAAAATTTGTCTCATTTATTATTCAATGACCTATCAAATCACCTCACAGCACCACAATATTCTACAAGATTTTTTATGTAAAAAAAATATCAAGTCTAAGTCCTGGAATTAAAGGCATGTGTCACCACCTCCTAGCATTTGTTAATATATTCTGAGTTTCTTTTCCTATAATTTTAGTGAACTGAGAACAAGAATTCAAGGAAAGGAGAAAAGAAAAGCCAAACTAAAAACCATAGGCTGGTATTAAATGGAGTGGCATCTCCCTCAAAATTAAGTTGATATCTTAATTTCTAGTGCATTTGTACATGACCTCAATGGCTTTGGAAATAAAATTAACCTTTGTATATTGAAATGGAAGTGCATATCTGTGGATCCTAAATCCAGTGACAAACATACTTATGAAAGAATAAAAAACAGAAGCTGTGCAGTACTGAATGCATCACTGAGAGGGGAGCAAAAGTTGCCGCCGAAGACCACAAGTCCATAGGCACATCAACTACCAGAGACAAGAAGAAGAAGAGGGGGATTCTATGCAAACATGCTTTGAAGGGAACAAGGTATTCCTGATAAGCAGAATTATAGATTTCAAGTCTTTAAAACTGTGAAAGAATAATTTTTTGTTGTTTTAAACTGTAATGTCTGTAATGTCACTGGAATTTTGATGACATCCTTAAGATATATATATATATATATATATATATATATATATATATATATATAACTTCTTAAGTGTTGTTATAAAACAATATCAAAAGAACATGAAAATAGAATAATACAATGGTTTGTTTTTTAAATTATTATTATGTTTACTTATTTTATATCCAGCTCACTGCTGATCTTGGTCACTTTCTCCAACAATCCTTCCCCACTCCTCTTTTCCTCTGAGTAGCTGTATTTCCTAAATATTTCCCCCAACTAGGTACTTCCTCTAACACTGAATCTAGACAAGGCAGCCCAACTAGCAGAACATCTCCCACATATAGGCAATAGATTTTTGGGATAGCCTCCATTCCAGTTGTTCGGGACAAATGTGAAGGCCAAACTACACATCTCCTACATGTGAATGGGGAGGCCTAGGTCCAACCCATATATGTTCTTTAGTTGGTGATTTAGTCTATGAAAGCCACAAAGAGTCCAAGTTAGTTAACTTTGTTATTCT
Organism: Arvicanthis niloticus; assembly: GCF_011762505.2. NCBI lineage: Eukaryota > Metazoa > Chordata > Mammalia > Rodentia > Muridae > Arvicanthis > Arvicanthis niloticus. Next base: position 11,899,886 of record NC_133435.1, read on the forward strand.
TTCTGTGGAGTTCCTATCATCATCAGGGCCTGCAGTCTTTGTTATTTTCCATAAGAGTCTCCGAGCTCCACCCACTGTTTGGCTGTGTCTGCATCTGTCTGAGTCAGCTTCTAGGTGGAGCCTCTCAGAGGACAACTTGCTCCTGTCTGTGAGCATAAAAAACTATCATTAATCAAGTTAGGGATTGGTACCTGCCCATGGGATGGGTCTCAAGTTGGGCTGGTTATTGCTTGAATGTTCCCCCAGTCTCTGCTCCATTGCCTGTCCATGCATTTTCTGTAGACAGGATAAATTTTGGGATGAATGTTTTGTTTGTAGGTTTGTGTATTTATCACTCTGCTAGGGTTCATTTCTGGCTAAAGGAGGTGGCCGCTTCAGGTTCCATATCCTAAATATAGTGAGGCACAGCTAACGTTACACTCATTGATGCTTGAGTGCCTCTTTTATTCCAGTTCTCTGTATCATCCTGAAAACACCTCCCCAAGTCCTCACCCCTGATCATTTTCATGGCCATCTACTACCTCTTCTGACCTTCCACACACCTGATCCTGAAACTACACCCCAGTCCCTTACCCCTCCCCTCTCCCACTGAATTTTCTCCCTCCATCTGCCTCTTAGGAGTATTTTATTTCTCCTTCAAAATGAAATTCAAACTTCTTTGCTTGGGCCTTGCTTCTTGTTTAGTGTCTTTGGATCTGTGGAGTATAACAAGGTACCTTTATTTTATGGCTAATATCTAATTATAGGTTGAGTATATACCATGTATGTCCTTGAGGGACTGAGTTACCTTACTCAGGATATCTTGGGTTTTAGTACCCGAATTGTATTCCATTCTGTAGATACACCACATTTCTTTATCTATTCTTCAGTTGAGGGACATTTATGTTGTTTTCAGTTTCTGACTATTATGAGTAAAACTGATATAAACATAGTTGACCAAGTGTCTTTGTGGGATATTGAACCATTTTTTTGAGTATATGCCCAGGCATGCTATAGCTGGGTCTTGTGGTAGAAGCATTCCCAGTTTTCTGAGAAATTGCCAAATTGGTTTCCAAAGTGACTGTACAAGTTTGCACTACGACCAGCACTGAAAAGTGTTCCCCTTGCTCCACATCATTAACAGCATGTGCTATATTTTTAGGTTTTTTTTTAACCTTAGCCATTCTGATGGGTATAAGATGATACTTTGATTTGAATTTTTCTGATGACTAAGGACTTTGAACACTTCTTTAAGTGCTTCTTGGCCATTCTAGATTTCTGTTGAGAATTTTCTATTTAGTTCTGTACCCAATTTTTAAATTTGGTTATTTGGGGTTTTGGTATCTAACTTCTTGTGTTCTTTATAAACTTTGGATATTACACTTATGTCAAAATGATGGGTCAGGAATGATACTTTCCCAATCTGTGGGCTGCCAGTTTACTTTATTGACAGTATCTTTTGCCTTACAAAAGATTTGCTATTTTGTGAGGGCCCAAATATCAATTGTTCATCTGAGAGCCTGAGCCATTGGTGTTCTGTTCAGAAACTTGTCTCCTGTACCAATGTGTTCAAGGGTATTTCCCACTTTCTCTTCTATGAGATTTTATGTTGTGGTCCTCAATCCATTTAGACTTGAGTTTTGTGCAGAGTGATAAATATGGATCTGTTTTCATTCTTCTACATGTAGACATCCAGTTAGTCCAGTACCAATTGTTGAAGATGCTTTAATGTGTATTGAAATTATTCTCTAATTTTATATTCAAATGGAAGAATATGAGAATTTGTGCATGTGAATTCAAGGTAATTAAAGTCTCACAAAAATAAATATTCTGGTAATTGAGAAGATGTGTATAGTATAACATGTAGATAATCCTGTATCATCATGTTGTGGATTGCTGTTTGTATTTTCTGCTCCCTCAAGAGGGTCCCCCAGTAGTAGACAATGTACTCAGGTGAAGTCAGGTAAAATCTTAATTGGTTGGATAAGGCTAGAACCTGTGATTGGTCAGTGGAAGGGAAATACACAGCTGAAAGCTTTAGAGAGGGAAAAGTAAAGAAGGGTGGGCAAGACAGGACAAAAGAAAATGAAAGAAGAAGATGAATTAGAACCACATGTCCTGAAAGAGCTGCAGGTAGCTAGGAATTTGATAGATGGGCAATATAGTATTGTAGGGTAGATGGCCTGGGAAGAGCAAGTGGCTTGGCAGCAGGCTGGTCATAGGAACCAATGCAAGACCACCTGCTTGGGGCTGGCCATGGGGATGGGCAAAACTGCCAATGCTGACAATTAGCTGGATTTAGTGTGGTTCATTTGTTTAAAAATACCTGCTACAATGGACTTTCTGCAAAGGGTACCATTAGAATCACAATCTGTTAAATAAAGCTTATGCTTTATTCTAAGGATACACAGTAGGGTCAGTAGACACTAATGTAAGACACTTCATACATTTCTACCACTCAATGTAAAAGAACAGCATCAATGTTATAAAAATGTTATGATTAATAGTGGTTGAGAATTTTTGAATCATTTACTATTTTCAGAAAAATATTAGCTAGCATCTGGTAAATCTGGAATGGGCCTAACAAAATAAGTATGTTTAGATTATATTTTTGATGGTATAAATGATTTCTTGTCCCTTTAATATTCTGTGCAGTTTTGTCCATATTCAGCTTGCTACATTTAGAGGGAATTATGAATATGTAGGAAGAATCGAGAAGCCAGGAGTTTTTTATCACTAGGAGACAGTAATGACATTGAATTCTGATTTGATGGTAGGAAAAATTGTGTCATGGTGGCTCATTACTGAACTTGCTTGAGTTTGGGAAATGAATATCATTTCTTCCTAAATTTTGCCTTATATTAGATCAAGTAACCTAATATCATTACATATAATAAATTGATTTTGCTGCCATTTAATTAAAAGACACACACAATGAGATTAGTTTATGGTTTTATACATGTTTGAAAAACTAATATCAGACATAAGAAAAGCAAATGGTCTCACTTATACCTTATCATGAAGTCGTGCTACAGTAATAATGCAGAATGTGAAATTGAATTAATACATTCAGGTTACTCTCATATCTCTTTGACTGTAAGACATGTCTTGGTTTTTCAGCAGAAAAAAAATTGCTTTGGATGCTAATACCTTGAATTGCCTAATTAAGTCTGAGTTAACAAAAAAACATATTATCATTCAAATGGAAGTACTTTATTATTCAGTAAATTTTTTTCATTTAACCAATAGAAAAACTACTATGCTTCACATGAATAAATATCTCCAAACTCATATTCTGAAATATGATCAATCTCATTTACCTTAGCATCAAACTATAAATTTGTCATGAAGTAACATTAATTTACTCTATGGCTGTGAATGATAAAATTATATGTGTTTCTACAATAAAACAACCTATTTGCAAAGTATGTGAGAGGAAAAAACTTCAAGAAGAGTAAAATTACTATAAATCCAAAACTAGTAAACAGAAAAAACCCACAACAGACATATGCATGTGTATGTGTATATATATGTATATTTATGTACATATATTTCATATATATATTGAATAGGTATAGTGCATATGTACAGGTATATTGCATATGTAAAGGTATATTGTATATGTATATTGCACACACACACACACACACACACACACATAGCTATTCTTATCATTCAACATAATTTACACTGCTGTGGTTTTTGTCTATGTTCCTGAGATCTAATTTGGTTCTGTGATTCTCCCAATAAAAACAATGTTATCTCTGTCCTAAAGAAAAGGAAAACACACAATTCTTAAAAAGAGTAATTTTATAAGTAGAAATATAGAAACAATGCCATAATAGAATAAAATATAAGACATCCCATCCTGGGCAGTAAAAAAAAAACACAACCTAGAGTTGGAAACTCTGATCTTGAAATGAAGGAATAGGTGTTAGGTAGGGAAATATATTGATATAGAAAACTTTTCATGGAAGACTTTATCCACTGAATAGTAATTGGACACTTGAGAAAATTGGCCCTTATAGGCTGTATTAGGAAAGATAGTCATCACAAGTAAGTATTAATGGCCACTGAAGTATTTGTGGTAAAGCAGAAAACCTGTTAAATTATATTTTAGAGAATTATTCAGTAAGTGGTAACGGAAATACACTTAAAGGGAAAGATACATGGTTAAAAAAGACTAAGAAACAGAGAAAAGAACATAAGAGTAAACAAAAAAAGGAGAAACAAGCCAAAGATCAAGTAGTTTGGTAAATGAGGTTAAAAAGGTAAGATTCTTAGTTTCCTTTTTTTGGTAATATGTAATTCAAAAGAGAGCAACAATCACTTAGATGCAGCAGTTGAGAAGGGAAAATCATATACTTTGGCAGATGTCAAGTTCCTTTTTATCATCAATTTAAAGTGCTTTGTGAACATTCAAACTGGGAGGTTTTGCAAAATTAAAATACTTAGTATGTAAGCAGGTATATGATTCTGAATATCCCAGGTTTCATCCCAAGCTCTGTAACTGAAAACCTGTTGTGGTCTCTCTTTCCTCACTGTTCCCATTTCCAAAGGATCAAAATAGTTTTCTTGTCACCTTCTTCCTCAAATTCATCTTAATTATTCAGTTTGTAACACCATTACTTGTGAACACATAAGCTGAACAGATCAGGAAAACAGGTAATACATACCCATCATACTCTGAAAACCCAGAGTAGTAACTAAGGAACAAAACACCACCCAACTGAGACAGAACTCAGAACCTATATCTTCAATCATTTCAAATACAGATGTGGAGATGCCAGCATATTAACACAATAAACAACATTCAAGCAATGTCTTTACCAGAGCCTGGTTATTATACCACAGCAACCCCTGACCATTCTAACATTTTTAAAGCATACGTAACTAATGTTAAAACAGCAGTTTTCAATATGACAAAAACATCATGTAAAGAAATAAATAAAGCTATTCAAAATCTGATATTGAAAACAGATCAATAAAGAAAACCAAAATTGAAAAAATTCTGGAAATAAAAAAATAAATTAAGACAAGGATAAGATTCACCAGCAGGATGCAAGAGATGGATGAGAGAATCTCAGGCATTGAAGATACTATAAAAGAAATGATGTATCTGTAAAAAATAATTTTAAATCTGAAAAACTTCCCACAAAAAATTCAGGAAATCTGGGACATTAGGACACAAAACCACTTAAGAGTAATAGGTACATTGGAAGGTAAAACAACCAAACAAATATACAAAATTATAGGTCAAAGACCCCAAAATGGATTTTGTTTGTTTGTTTTTACAAAATCACAGAAGAAATTCTTCTAACCTAAAAATAAAAATGACTATAAAAGTAATAGATTACAGAACACACATATACACACCCATCACCACCACAAAATACCATCAGTAATAAGAACAATAAAATACCAGGAATCAACAACTATTAGATATTGATATCTCTCAATATCAGTGATCTCAGTACAGCCAATAAAATTACACAGATTAATAAAATGGATGAACAAACAGTATTCATCCTCTGTTGTTTCCAAGAAACACACCTCAAAAACAAGGACAGACATTACCTCAGGGTGATGGGGTGGAAATAGGTATTTCAAGCAGAGTAGCCTAAGAATTCAGCTGGTATAGCCACTTTGATGTCTGACAAATACACTTCAAACAAAAAGTAAGAGATAAGGAAGAGCACTAAACACTGATTATAAGAAAATTCTACCAAGAGAACATTTCAATTACTAGCATCAATGCACAAACACAATATTCCCAAGTTTATAAGAGAAACACTTACAGCTTAAACCACATATTGATTTTTACATACTGAGAGCGGGGTCTTCAATACTCAACTCTCACCAAGGGACAGATCATCCAAACAAAAACTCAAGTGAAACACCAGAGCTAACAGAAACTATAAACCAAATGGACCTAACACATTTACAGAACTTATCATCCAAACAAAAACAATATTCCTTCTACTCTGCATCTCATAAAATTTTCTTCAAAAACTCATCACATACTTAGGTAAAAAACAAGTCTCAACAGATATATGACAATTGAAATAACTCCCTATATCATATCAGACCATCAGTGATTAAAATTTGATATTAACAACAGTACAGGCAGACAACTTACAATCTTATGGAACTTAAACAATTTATTACTGAAAGAAAAAATGGACATGATCATCTTACTAGATTCAGAAAAGGCCTTTAACAAAACCCAATACCTCTTTCTGATTAAAGTTCTGAAAAGTTTATGTGTATAAGAGACATATCCCAACTTAATAATGCCAATTATAACAAGCCTATAGCCAACATTAAATTAAAAGACCAAAATTTAAATTAATTCTACTAAAATCAGGAACAAGATAAAGCAGTCCATTCTGTTCATATCAATTCAATATAGTTCATAAATTTTTAGCTAGAGCAATAAGACAACTAAAAGAGATCAAAGGAATGCAAATTGGCAAGGAAGAAGTAAAACTACCCTTATTTAAAGAAAATATAATAGTATATATAAATGACCTTGAGAATTACACCAGGGAGCTCTTTCAGCTAATAAACAATTTTTGAAAAGTGACTGAATACAAATTTAACTTAAAAAAGTCAGTAGTCCTCCTATGTACAAATAAAAATGGAATGAGAAAGAAATCATAGAAAAAATACCTTTAGCAATAGCCTCAAATAATATAAAATATTTTGTGGTAACTTTAACTAAACAAGTGTAAGACTTGTATTACAAAAACTTCAAGTCTTTGAAAAAAAAATTGAAGAAATCAGAAAGATCTCTGATGCTCATTGATCAGTAAGATTAACATCGTAAAAATTGCCAACTTACCAAAAAAGAAATCTACAGATTCAGTACAGTTTCAGCTAAATTTCAATACATTTTTATAGCACATGGAAGGATAATTCTCAAGTTCATATAGAAAATAACAAAACAACTCAAGAAATCTAAATCAATTATGAACAATAAAAAACTGATGAAGGAATTATTATCAATGATTGATTTATAGTAATAAGAACTGCATGGTATTAGCATAAAAACAGACACATTGATCAATTCAATATCCACATATAAATCTACACTCATCTGTCCACTTGATTTTTGATAAAGAAGCCAGAAATACACATTGGATAATAGACAGCTTCTTCAACAAATGGTGCTTGTCAAACTGTATGACTGCATGTAGAAGAATGTAAATAAGTCCATATTTTTTACCTTGCACAAAACTGAAGTCCAAGTGGACCAAAAAAGAGTTCAACAAAATCAGATACACTGAGCATGACATAGCAAAAAGTGGGGAAAAACCTTGAACACTGGCACAGGGAGATGACTCTCTAAATAAAACATTAATAGTGTGTGTCTTTAGATCAATAGTGAATATACTTGGGCCTCATAAAACTGAAAATCTTCTGTAAGACAATTGGACAAAGCAGCATCTTACAAAATGAAAAAAAATTTTTTTACTAAAACTACATTTAATAAAAGATATAAAAAATCATCAATTTACAAATGGGTAAAATCATCTACTGATTATTCTCAACAGAGAAATCTCAAATAACAGAAACACTTAATGAAATGTTCACTGTTCTTAGCTTAATGTTCAGGCAATGCAAATCAAAACTAGTCTGAAATTCTATCTTATACCTATCAGAATAGCTAAGATCAATAACATAGTGACAATTCATGCTGATGAAGATATGAACCAAAAGGAATACTCCTCGATTGTTGATAGAAATAAAAACTTGTATAGTCACTGAGTAAACTAATATGGAGGTTCTGCTAAAAGGTAGCGATCAATCTATCTCAAGACTAATCTATACCACTCTTCAGCATATACCAAAAGAAAACTCCATTTTATCACAAGGACACTCTTGGCAATGTAGCTGAGATTCACTGAAGCTTTATTCATACTAGCCAGAAACTGAAAAAAAAAAAAAATCTCAGTGTCCCTCTGAAGAAGAATAGACAAGTAAATCATGGTATATTAACACAGCAGAATAATACTCAGTTGTTAAAAATGACATAATAAATTTCTAGACAAATGAATGGAAGTAGAAAAGTCATATGAATGATGTAATGTAGACCCAGAAAGATAACTATAGTAAGTCTTCACTTATTAGAGGATATTAGATGTTAAGTAAATAGTAACAAAGGTACAAGTTTTAGACCCAAAGTAGTTAGGCAAAAGCTGGTATTTTTGGGACAAAGGGATCTCCCTGTGAAGGGGAAATAGAATAGATTTTACAGGCAGACTCTGGGTCAGTGAGTATTGGGGCAGAAAATCAGGTCACGAGGGAGATGGGGTATAGGAAGAGAGCATAGTGAGAGATATCTAGAATTGGAGGAATATATTAGGAGTAGTGTGGAATACAGGTGCACTGGAAAACTCATGGAATCTGTGAAGGCAACCTTAATGAAGACTCCTAGTATTGGGGGATATGGCATCTCAACTGGCCTTCTGTTGTAGCAACTGAAACTTGCAATGAGACTATGGTAAATTCAGTTGAGTTGTTGGCCAAGGGGCTTCTCATGAAAATCTCCAAAGAAACAAGTATATTGATAAGACAAAATATTGCTTTCTTCAATCTGACCTCAGGGTCCCATTGCTGAGGACAACACCTACAGAACTCGTTGAACTTAGAAAAGTAGAGCTGGTGCCTACATGGAGCCTTCTGCCTTATGTTTAGTTTCTTCCGTGTGGGAACATCCTCTGCAGGCTACTGAAATGGAGAACATGGATAACGACACAACCACAAAACTGTTGATCTACAACCTGTTCTGCATATGTAATATGCTAGGGTAATAGTTGCACATAATTTTTGGGTGTAGCCAAGAAACATCTGATTTGACCGAAGGCCCACTCCCTGAGAAGGAACCCACCCGTGACACTGCTTTGAGATCCGAGAACAAGAGCCTGGATAGCCCAAAGACCTAGGGTAAAACCAAACACTATTATTCTTAACAAAAATCAATAAAATGATTCATAATGATACTCTGCTATAATCACAGATAAATACCATCATCAGAAAAGCTTCTTCTGACCACAGATGGAAACAAATGCAGAGACCCACAGCTAAACTTTACGAGCAGACAGTATCTAAAAAAGATCCCTCCTTTCAGTGCTCAGAGAATCCTGTGGAAAAAGAGGCAGAAAGAATGTAAGACTAAGAGGGGATGGAGGAAGCTAGAACAGGGCCCTCTGAGTCAAAAAATGCAAGGCACATCTGAGTTAAATATATAAATATATATTTATAAATATATAAGTAAATATACATATACATATATAAATATATAAATAAATATAATATACATATATAAATAAATAAATATAATATACATATATAAATAAATATATATTTATATATTATAGCTATTAGCTTAGCATTTTTACAGGACTCCTGACTGTAACAATGAGTGGGTCTGGCTCTTGTGCCAATTCTTGGGAGTCTCCCTCCTGTTGGGTTGCTGTATCCAACTTCAGTAAAGTAGTTTTAGCTTCAATATTTAATTATATTTTATTTTGTCTTGTGTGATTGTTAACTCTTAGAAACTTCTTCTTTTCTAATACAAAACAGAAAGGGAGTGGATCTGGAGAAGAGGGCTTTAGGGAGGTACTTCAAGGAAAGGAAGGAGAAGAAATTGTAATCAAGATATACTGTATGATATATTGCGTTTATTTTTAATACAACCTAAAATAAATTTCAAAAGCAATGACAAGAGAAAAACACTTGGGCTTGTGGCCATCAAGAAAAATATTGGTGGGAAATTTAATTGAAAGTTAAAGTAAATAAATCCAATCTAAAACTTTGATTTGCATAATAATATAACATTATACCAAATTCACCTACTTTCATTTCTAGTCAACGATTAAATAAAATAACATTATTTTTATGGAATTAATTAATGAAGTGTTCAGAATAAAGGAGAAATAATGGACATAATGTATCTTTTTCTTTAAAATAATCTATTTATTTGTATATTTCTGTGTATGCATGTAAGGTAAAATGAGCAAATTGAAAATATGTACATACATAAAATAAATTTTGAAAAAATTTCAGCTTTCATTAGGGGTCAGCATAAAGCTATGAGTCTGTTTGCTGAGTGTGCAATTTTTATACACAGAGACTTCATGAGAAGAAATTCCTGGTTCAGACACTGACCAGCATTGAGCAATCATGATCAGGAAAGCCAGTCATCAGAGCTAATGTCTTAAGTTCTGAAAGTCTACTGTCTATGTACAAATTGAGGTTGTAACATTGTTCATTCCTCAGCTTACCTATCTAAGAATGGGCCTTCCAAAAGGATAAAAGAGCATACTCTCAGAGCACAGTGAGTAGCCAGTCATGGTCATGGGGTCATTATCAGTGACAGGATACAAAACAGACATAAAGATTGCAGGTGAGGACTAATTGTTTAAAGTATAATTTAATATACATGACCTTTAAAACCTAATTTGCTCAGCCTTTCCTTGTCATTGAGGCCTGTGGACACGTGGTCCTATGAGTCATAATAGCATGTTACTAAATAATAAAAAGAAGGGTCCTGTGAACACGACCAGAAGAAAAAGGAAGAAGAGAAATTTAACTTCTGCCAAAGATGGGGCTCCAAATCACAGAGCAGTGACCTGTCATAGTATTGTCAAGACAGCAGCCAAGGATTGTATTGGGGATTTATGGTCTTGAACAAGCTGAGTCAGCACATACTGGGGATTCCCATGCCACTGGCCTTTACAGAATATGAGATTTCCTATGCCACTGGCCTTTTCAGAAATTGAGTACAACTGAAAAGAAAGAGCTGATCACCTGCCTTGGAGACAAGGTCCAAGGAACGTTTGCCATAGAAGCAGGGGAGGGGAGATGGGATAGGGGGTTCTGGAGAGGAAACTGGGAAAGGAGATAACATTTAAAATATAAATACATAAAACGTTCAACAAAAAAGATTACAAGCACACGCACGCACACACACACACACACACACACACAAAATAAACAAAAGAAAACATAACCAAATAACCTATGACACCATGAAAGTACACACAATACTTAGTGATGATCAATGCTGTTCTTTCATCTTTTGTAAATACAAAGACATTATCATTAACCTTTGAACACCTGAAAAACCCATTATAAAACTATCTTTAATGAAACAAAGGATTCGTCTTAAAATCAGACTGATGGTAACCCTTGTGGATTTACTAATTATTTCCCTTCTATAGATATTAGCAGTGTCTTTTGCTGTTTGCCTACACATATTCACAACATAGTCATTTGTGGTCCCTGTGTTTATATACATCATGACAATTTATGTCATGATAATCCACCTGAATAGAGCAGACCCACCTTGTCACATGTTCTCCCATTTGGAACCAAGCATCTCCTGAGGAAGAAAAGCAAAGCCACTAAAATGCGACTCAGGAGTTTAATTACCAGCCCATCTCTGCTTCTGTAAACTGAGATTTGCCTGGGCATTTTGCCACATCTTTATTCAGTTTCCTGCCCTTGTGTTCAGTTCTAATTCACTACTTCTGTCATTCAATAACAGCAATTTTGTTCCAGCTAGACAAAAATCTCTGTGTATTTCATTGTTTCAGAAAAATAATGTGATATTTTTGCTATGAAAGGAGTATGATGAAAAAACACATTTATATAATTTTTCTCCTAATAATTACTCAGGACCCAAAGTACTGACCCTGTAAAGCATATAAAGTTTTAAAGTAATATTTAATATTATCTTTCACAAAATACAATTTAACCATGCTTTATTATTTACTTAATAAATATTGGTTGCATTCCATAAGTATTTATTCTAGAGCTTCTAATAGAAACCAAATATTCATGGTTTTAAGACAGAATAAGGGTTTCTTAGTTACATGCTTGGAAAAATTGTATTTACCATGTAACTGATGAAGCAGAGTTCTTAGATGTAGGAAGAAAAGTAAGAGGACAAGAGTTTTAAAGTAGATAAGAACACTCTCAGACACACAGCTTACAAATACTATGTATATAGTGATTGAAACACGGGAGAAAAGGCTTAATTACTCAAAAAAGAGGTAAAAAACATGCTCTGGGAAGAGATGATGTCTGGGGTATGTTCAAAAACTAAATAAAAAAATCAAACGTAAAAAAGTTATGGAAGATGATTATGCGAGCAGAAATAATAGTTGTGAGAGGCTGGGTCTTAGAGCACAGATTTTGCCAAATGGTAACATTATCTACTAGTGAGAACACAGGTAAGACTTCAGAGGGAGATGTGTGAGCCAAAGAAAGTTACTTTCTTTTTAAGAAGCCCTAACTGGGTGGTGTGCCTATCCATGATAACATTGTAACTTTTACTTTGACAGCAGGTTTGGCAAAACTTAACTTCTCAGACACTACTACTTCTTCAGCAACCACATTAAAATACAACAACAACAGAAATAGGCAAACATCAAATTCATTGTTCAGTTTATTATGAAAAATAGCTGGCATCTGTAATGGAAGCATGAACACTATACAATCTTTTATGCTCTTCTATTCAAAATAAATATTGTACTTTTTATATATTAAAAGGTTGTAGCAACACGGCATTGAAGAAATTTAGTGGATATACATTCAACATGTGCTCGCTGCATATACCTGCTATACTTTTGTTATTCTCAAAAACGGTCAAACTTTGTATGATGTTATAGCTATTATAACTTATTTCCGATCAAGGATCTTTGTCGTTACTATTGTCATTGTTTGGGTCAAACACTGAACTTAAGAAGGTGATGAACTTAATGAATGATATATAGGTTCTGGCTCCTTGGCTATTAACCTACACATCTGTGCTTTTTTTCTTAGAACTCCTAATTCCCTGAGGCATGTCAATAGTGAAATAGGTCAGTAAATATTCATACATAGGCCTGTAATTATCCAAATTAAAAGAAGAATCCTATGCCTATCCTAAAAGCTGTTAAGCTGTTTGGTAAGCAAGACATGTCAAAATCTCCAGCCAACATCCAGGCTTCTTGAAAAAAGCAGTTATGTTCTGATACTCAAGAATAATCTTGAAGGGAATTAACGCTGCCATTAAATTACAAGGAAAATGAAATAGTATTATTGGTTATTTGAAGAAAAATTTATTAGTCTGAATTGAAGATTAAACAAGCCATAATATTTCTTTAGGCTAAAGTCTTGTACAAAACAAGATCCTAGTCCTTGTCATATGAATTTTGAGAAGGGTGAAGAGGTCACAGCACAAAAGATTGAAATCGGCAGAAGTTGTTTGATGAGGATGAATAAAAGAAATCTTATCTGCAACATGAATGTTCAGATTGAAGGCAAACTGTGACAAGAAGCTACCCCCAGCTTCTGCAAATATCTACCTACCAAAAATGGAGGAAGGTGGCTACACCAATGGACAGATTTTGACTGTATAGAAACTATCCTTTGTTTTAAAAAAAGATGCCATCTGGGAATCTCACAGCTAAAGAAAAGTCACTGCCTGAAATTTGGCTGATGCAGCTGCTGGCTGAATGCTTAACCCAGTGTAGCCTTGAAATTCTTAAAATCCTAAGGGTTGTTTTGTGTGGCATTTTAAAAGTTGTACATAAAATTGTATTAAATTTAGAATGTATATGTTCCATGAATTGATTAAGGAAACGGTGTTACTGAACGTTTTCACATAGTGCTATTCCCACAAGTGTGAGTAGAGTATAATCTATAAAATGCAAACCATTTTCCTGTTTAAGGGGATGTAAACATTTTCTTAGGAGAAAAAATTTTCCTTTGCCATTTCTAGAATACAGATAGAAGAACTGTAAAGTTTAGCACACATTATTTTTTAAAAGACTCTTTTTTTTTTTAAAAAAAAAAAAGTAATATCAGATGAAATTTTACAAACTCAACCTCAAAGCATGATCTATACATTGTCTGCAAAATAAAATAAGGTGAGGTACTTGAAAGCCGAACAAATTACAGTATTGTCTGCTCTTGTAGAGGACCCATATTCAGTTCTCAGCACCCATATGGTGGCTTACGACTGTCTGTAAAACTAGTTCCAGGAGGTCTGGTACCCTTCCTTATACACGACATAAAAATACATAAATCTTTAAAACAAAGAAAAAATCCTTAAGAACAACAACAACAGAAAAACAACCACAGTTCTTTAAAAGAGCGGAAATGCTCATGGATAAATAATTAAAACAGGAGACAGTGAAGGTGGAGGTCAGGGGCTATTCTCACTAAAGAGACTCAGAAAACATATCAGAAATAGACAGTTTCAGGCTTGTCTTGGTTTTCTATTTTTGTTGCCCTTCCAAATCCAGTTACCAGGAAGGTACACATAGCCAGGAAATCTGTAAGATACTGATAATTTCAGATCTTTCTTTGAAAAAGCAGAACTGTAGCATGTTCTCCAACTGAAGTGTAAATCATTCTGTGGCAGCGGTGAGTGAATTAAAGACCTTATTGAAAAGGAAGGGATATTTGTTATGAAGTTACTACAGTAGCTCCAGATTTATGGTAGTTACACCTGACACCAGGCAGTAAAGAAGATTTATTCCTTCTGTATTCAGAAAAGAAGATTTGAGATATATTTTAAAAAGTGTGTTCAGACACTATGATTATCAGTGTTGATATTTGTTGGCTTAATTTTTACAAGTTATGCTATTTACTCACTCTTTAGCAATTTATAAAGTGTGAGGTCACAGTTTGTGGAGATGAATTTGTTAAGAGAAGCAAAAACTGTTTCTTGTGTATATGTGCACAAAGGAGGAGACTCAGTACACATTGCATTTTGTTTCATATCTGGCAGGAAACACTTGTACTTCAGTTTGTTCATCTCTCCTTTACAGGCACACAAACATTGATTCTATTTAGGAATGGTGGAGTTTTGAAAACTAATGATTTTTTGCATTCACTATGAAATTGAGAATTTAATTCATTCCCTTCTGTATTTTTTTATCTTTTATTTGTGGAACTAAATATGTCATGGCTCACATGTGGAGAAGAGAGGGCAACTTGCATAAGTCAGTTTTCTCCTTCTAGTGAAATGCTTTACATAATGAGTCATTTCTTTAGCCCAATTTTTTTGAAAAAGTATTTATTATTATTATTATTATTATTATTATTATTATTATTATTATTACTATTAAGCAGGTTTATGGAACCATGTTCAATACACATTACTAGAAAATAAACACAGTAAAGCTGAAATTTAGTTTAAATGAATGGTATCATTGATTAATTATTTTAATTATCATTATAATTCCATGAGAATAATGTTGTTTCACATTTTTTTAAACCAATATATTACTCTTAAGGACTTCCTCAACTCCATACCTATTTTGATACTTGATAAAAGGTGTCAAAAGTGTAAACTCTTATATGAAACATCTGAACAGGATATCCTTGTTAAAAGCAAAGTTACTTTCCTGGTCTTCATGCTTTGTCCTCAACCGTGTATCTCACTCCCCGTCCCTTCATTCCAGGTATTTTGACTGTTACTGTTGTTTTATGTGAACTCCAGTTTTGCGGAATAATGAAAACTTTGCTGACCTGCCTCTATCACCTGAAGTTTACACAAGAAATTCCACTCTCCCAGATCAGATGCTCCAACGTTTTGTAGTACAGGGAGTGTCCAGGTGTTCAGCGGTCTCTGTAAATTGGTTAAGTTTTAGAAGCTATGCTTTGTGCTTCCCATAATTTTAGTTAACTCAGTCACTCTGGATTTCTGACAGGGTTGAAAACTTATAGTCCCATAACCAATCCTGGCTATTTGCTTTGAGAGAAAAGATTTGAGTGGATGGTTTTCAGCTGACATTCATTCTAAAGCCAAGAAAAAAGCCAGGTCCAGAACTAAGTGTTTTAGTTAGGAGAGATGACAGAGGTTCTGGTTAGTCAACAAAATGATGGACTAGGTATTAGGACTATCTTGTACCTCACTGGTACAATTAGAAATAATTATGTTCTAACTGTATTTTGAGAGAAAAGTTTTATTTTAACAGGAAGGGTGATATTTAGGAGCTAAAGTGAGAGGGGAACTGAGAGGAAGAGAAGGAGTAAGGAGAGAAGGAGAAGAACGAGAAGAGAAGCTCGGTGATGAGAAAGAGAAAGAGAGAGAAAAAGAGGGGAGATATGGAGGCAGTTGTTCACATGTCTTCACCAGTCAAAGATAGTTGATATATCTAGGCTGGGTATTAGATTACACTTCTGATTGAGCATTACCAAACTTATAAAGCCTTTGATTAACATTTTTAAAAAGTGTGGAAAAGCAAAATGAAAAGGGGGGCATAAGATAGGGGTTTTCTGGAAGTGGGGGAATGGGGAAAGGGGAAGGCATCTGAAATGTAAATAAAATATCCAATAAAATAATACTAAAAAAAAGTTTAAAAAAAAAAAAAAAGAAGAAAACTAAGTGACCATACAGAGGTAGTCATTATCAACCTCTCTTATTCTAGTCACATGACTGTCTCAGACTGTCATTTCCTGCTTCTTCTCACCTTGGAATAAACAGGAAAAAGCTCTCCCTGTGAGCTTTAGTTTCTCTGTCTTTGCAGAGCTCTGTATCTTTTTTTCCATTTCAATCTGCCCTCTAAGCTTTCAGCTCAATTCTGAATTTTGGTTCAGAGATATTTTTTTTCAAAATCGTTATTTTCATACTCATCTGACTAATATTCCATTATATTTCTGATTTTTAACATTGAATATGCATCACAGTGAATAAAATAACCATTAATAGAGAAAAAAAGAAATTCTACTCTCTTTTCTCTGCACATTAAACATTTCTCTGAGCTTTAAACATTGTCTCCTTTTCCATTCTGCAGAATTCTAAGTAATGATAGTGAAGTAAAACTCCTGTCTTTGATGACGAGAGTACAGCTAAATTATATTCAGTGCTGCCAATGTATATTTTCCATACAGAGAAAACTGATGAAATAATTTGAACATTTTATTAAACCAAAATCTGTATGTGAATAAAAATCAAGCTTATCTTTGCTCTAAGAAATGACACAATTAGATAAGATTTTCAGAATTTACCATAATGATTTTAACTATCATGAATCATTTTGAATACTTTCAAGATTTATATTTTTAAGATACATTTATTTTTACTTTACGTGTAAGGCTTGTTTTCCAACATGCACATCTTTTTACCATTTACATTCAGTACTGTCAGAAGCTCGTAGCAGAATGGCAACTGTTAGCTGCCATATGATCTCAGGAACTCAAACTGAGTCCTCAATAAAAGCAGCCAGTGCTCTCAGTCACTAAGCCACTTCTCCAACCCTGGTTTATTTACTTTTAATATCTATAATATCTATTTATCTATTATCTATCTATCTATCTATCTATCTATCTATCTATCTATCTATCTATCTATCATTTATCTATATATCTTGCCATGTGGTTACAGTTGCCAGAAATGGTCAGCCATGGCAGCCTATGAGTGGCTCAGTCTGGTACTGCCTAAATGTGTGCATGTGTATCATGTATGTGGAATATTTTACAAGTTTTCTTGATAATTTATCTTTAAAGATCTGGTAAGATTGCATAGCCACTCTGTCCAAAGGCTTACTTTATCAGGAGACTCATTTGCTTCAGTCTCATTACCTATGTTTAGGACTTCTATAAAATCTTGGCTTAAGTTTATTATTATATATATCTAGAATTTGTGGACTTTTTCTATTATTTTCAATTTATTGATAAGTAAAATATCAAAATATCCCTGAAAATTTCTCTGGAAGTTAATACTCCTGCTATAATATACCCTTTTGTGTGTGTGTATATATATATTTTTTTTCTACTAGTTTTGGTTAGTTTGTCTACAAGTTTGTTATTAAAAGAATCCATATTTTGTTTCATCTATCAGTATGTTTTTTTTCTTTTTCCTTTTCTATCTATTTTTAAATTACTTTATTCTTACTCCTTGAATCATTAAGACTATTAATTTGAATTAGTCGTGACATTTAAAAAGAGTTGGGAATATTTTTATTACTTATGCTTTTATTTCTTTTTAAGTTATGTATTTATTAATTTCATATTTGTGGATGATTTATATGTATAAATACATACACATATATACATACATATATACATATGTACATATGTATATATCAATATATACATATATACATAAATATCAATATATATCAATATATCATATACATATATATCAATATATATACAATATATACATATATCAATATATAAATATATAATATATCTATATATATCAATATATCATATACATATATCAATATACATATATATCAATATATATACATATATACATGCATTGCATTGCATTTTTTCTATAGTTTGAGATTATAAGGTATTTATTCAAATTTCCTTTCCTTTGCTACCTCTAAACCCTCACATATACACTTCCTAGCTGTCTCTCATAATGATAGAGTCCTTATTTTTCAATAAATGTTGTTATATACATTTCAGAGTGTCAGAAGATCCACACATGAAGTTTCCCCAACATGACTGCCTATGTATGATGAGAACAATGAGCAACATTAGACAACACAAAGTGGGTGATGAATACCTGAGAGACCTCAACACTGCACAAAGAACAAGAAACTAAGAAATGTCTAGACCAGGAGAATCTGTCTTCCACAGAGGGGAAAAAATAAACAACAACCAATTGATTATCTAATACCAAATGATTAGCATAGATAAATACATACATTTAACAGATGGATTTAGTAGGTTATATTTAGGAGTGTGTGTGTATTTAAATTGTCATTTATTTTTAATTAATCATGTGCATGTGTGGGAGTATATGTGCCTGTGAGAAGAAGGATTTGGATCCTTTGGAGTTAGTTATGCATGCCCCATAATGGGGGCTGGGAATCTAACTCGGTCATCTGAAAAAGCAATACGTGCTCTTAACTATTACACAATCTTTTTATCCTCTTTTAATGACTTTGGATTATTTTTTTATCTGTGAAAATGTGTGTGGTTTTGTGTGTGTGCATATTCATACACATGTGACTGAGTATTTGCTTAGTTCAAAAGAAGGTGTCAGATCTCCTGGAACTGGAGTTACATGCTATTGTAAATATCTTGATAGAGGTTTTGAGGTTTCAGATCTGCTCCTCTGAAAGAGTAAGGATTCTTAGCTAGTAAGTTATGTCTCCAGTCCTTTTATGGCTTTTTCGTGCCAATACTCAGAACTCCAAAATCCTACTCTAGAAAGCATTTTCTGTATAATATTCTAGTAAGGGATATTTTCACTTTTTATTTGTTTCTAGAAAACAAAACAAAAAAAAAAACTTCCCAATTTAATCAGAGATACATTGTTTTTCCAATACATTCTTCATGTCCATGAGCCAGTGAATTTTCTGTAGTTTCTGTTATTTTGAGTTTTTTTAATTGAAATCTTTGGGTTTTTTTTCACCTGCGATTCTTTCTGCTTGACTTGAAGTGTGTGCTCATGTGTGTGTGTATGTGTGTATGTGTGTCTGTGCATAAGTATTTATTTGTTTGTGTACATACATAGCCACTGAGTCATTTTCTTTTGAAACTCCAGTAAATGCTATATGCAGGCTGAGGCCTGACCTATCTTTCATGCCAAGTATGAGCAAACGTCTATGATCTCTACTAATAGAAATGCTTGCTCCCCTTCCATTCACATAAACCCAGAAAGATCACAAATGCAAGAAGCAATCTAAAGTAACCTCTGCCAGCCACATCTACAGTCTACACAGAGGAAATCTTCCAGTGCATGTGTGGATGTGGAGATGCCCAAGGAGCAGCCGTGATCCCATAAACAGTTTTTGAGCTCTTAGTGTGTAGAAGCAGTCACTGCCAATGCAATCTGTCCTGGAGCAATGCAGAGGGGTTGTCAAGGTGCACAAAATGATCCTTAACATCTTCAGGCCTCAGCCTGTCTCCTCCCACACACATACTCACACACTCCTCATTTGCCCTGCTTTGTTCAGACTTGTAGAGAAACATAGATGTGCTAAATGTCTCTAATTGGTCATCCCTCCTCGCTTCTGTATTATTAAATTGTACTGTAAAATATACAAATATCTGACATGAGTACTGTGACAGGCCTCCATGCTGAACTTAGTATTTCTTTAAACAGGATATTCTCACTATAAATACCCAAAAGATGGGCACTTATTAGGTGCTATAACAGCCATTTAACAGGTACACAAACATGAGTGTCAGGAAGTTAAATAATAAAAGTAATATTTCTATTTCCAATGATTATTACAGGATATTTGATTATTGTTCGTAGAAATCAAATCGTTAAAAGTTTTTTTTAGCAAAATATGAAAGCTTAAATAGATACTACATTTGTCAGAACAGTTAAGCGTATCCTGAAGAGATGCAATTTGTCTGTGCATCTAGAAGCCTCCACAGATAATAAT
This sequence comes from Arvicanthis niloticus, assembly GCF_011762505.2. NCBI lineage: Eukaryota > Metazoa > Chordata > Mammalia > Rodentia > Muridae > Arvicanthis > Arvicanthis niloticus. The sequence continues at coordinate 11,920,228 of NC_133435.1, forward strand.
ACTACAGAATCGAAAGTTTCTGACTATTTTATGGCAAGTTACTAGAAAAAGATATTGTGTTCTTTGATTTATGATCTGAGGCCAAGTCAACTGGGTGGCCTCAAGCTACTCCACCTTAAAATTAAATGGTTCAGCAGCCCCTACTGACTTGGCTTGGACTGTTAATAAAGATTTCTCTCTTTACCCACTCCACGGCCCCTCTCTGCTAGGAAGAACGTTTAAGAATGAGCTCAAGAGAAAGGTAGACTAGTTCAGGAGAATAAGACATAGAATGAGATTTCTAAAGGCCTAGCAGATTAGTTGTAGAATCAAGCCTGTAAATAGGTAAAGTTAAAAATGACTGGATTATTTAAAAAAAAGATTAAAGATAAATATTTTTATAAAAAGAAAGAAAATAAAGTTACTTCACTGAAATAGCAAGTTTTTACCTTAGTTTATGCCTCTTGTGTCTTTATTGATATAAATGTTAAATAATCATAACAGTTTTCAATGATAAATAACTTAACACATTTTAGAGATGATTTTAATAGTATTTGATAGTCTACTTCTTTTACATTCCAAGTTTTAGTTTTAATTAAGTTTTTCAATCTATTACATGATCATTAAACATCTTTTATTCAATATGAGAAAATTCATTATGGCATCATATCAGGTTCACTTTTCATTACTAATTTTCAAGCTCCCTCCAAACCAAATCTTGGACATTTTACCACCACATGGAATCAAGTTCTATAGAATTAGTGAAGCATAAAATATCATGTTTTCAATACACATCTCAAGAGCTTTTCCTTGAGATGGAGCAATCCCACACTATTGTATATGTTGTGGCTATTCCAGCATTATTATTTGTAAGAATGGACACTGTATGTGAAAGTGAGTCTGCAGGGATGGATCCCTTGCTGCTGTTCCTATTTTGATTACTTTAGATAGGTTATTGAAGTCAATTATACTGGAGTTTTAAAGTGCACAAAAGCTTCTAAGCAATTTTATAAAACTAAATAGTTTCCTCTTATTCATTTTTAAGTAAGCACAGCCAATATTAAAGAAAAAAAACCCTTCTCTTATTTCAAGTTATTGTAATGAAATTCAGCCCATTATTAATTAAGGATATGCCAATAAAATAGTATAAATGACCTTTTCATAAAAGTTAATAGTAGTTAATATTATTTAATCCTATATCATATAAAAGTATAAGGAAGACGGTAAAGGACAGTCAAAAAAAGAGAAGTGAGAAAGGCAGTGTTGGCGTGCAGATACAGAAGGTAATTAATTATGCATGTGTATTTACCAAATGTGATAATGAAGCAAATTCTCTTTCCTGTCAAGGACATAAAAATTTTTCAAATATGATAAATAAGTCCTGGTAAGAGTTCAAAGATATTTTATAAAGTTTCTTCTATTATTTTGCTATTAAACAGGGAAGTATGTCTTCCTAGATTTACTTCATTTGTTTAAGATATTTTGGCTATAGCATGAGAGGTATCTGTAAAGATGGCTCTGTGGGGGAAATGACTCATTGCACAAGTCAGAGGAGGTGAGTACAAATCTCCAAAACAGGACACAAAAACAAATACATGTATTCCCATTGGGCCTATGGAGAAATATGAAGTGGAGGCAAAATGGGAGGTCAAGACAAAATGAGAGCCAGAGACAGTAGAATCACCAGCATGATGACTTTATATGGTACAGGTAGCCTAGCATACCTAACAATAAACATTAGATCTTGTCCCAAATTATCTGAAATGTAGAGATTAACAATCAAAATTATCTTCTGACTTCCACAAAGGCCATGACATGCCCAAGTATGCACTTTCACACTTAAACGTCATACATACATGCAAAGATATAAAGTGACATACTCAATTGTGACATAAACATTTTATTAAATTTCTTTGTTAGAAAATGTCTTAGTTCCATTCATAATTTATCTTATTTTTATTTTCATTTGAAATAAGTTTTTAATAATATAATTTAATCTTCTAGTAGTTATGAATTCTACTCTTCCTGGTTCCGATGGTATTAAATTATTAATAACACATCAGTAAGTAATAATCATTTTCTCTAAACATCCATTGATATCTTCCCAATTCAATGAGTACATGTTTGCCCTGATCATTGATTAATCTACCATGATACATCTCAAATTCACTGATAAATAATAAAACAGTGATTCATGAATTTAAACATGAGAACAAAATTTCTAAATATAGCTATGCATTGCTTATATTTGGAGACATTCTGAGAAGTGTAACAATAAGATCATTTCCTCATTGTACATGCTTCATAGAATGTACACAAAACTTATGGATGCACATTTGTGTATATAATATACTTAATCTGCATTCTGAGCATGGAGAAAACTGTAAATTAATATGAACTAATGTTTATCTCCATCTAGCTTCAAATGACTGATACTCAAAAACTATTATTTATTGACTAGGCTCTGCATAATTATTGGGGGTTAATTCTAATCTAAATCTCTAACACTACTCTGGCTACTTCCAAAAATATGCTCCCCAAATACTTGCTGTTAGAAATTTTGTTTGTTATTATTGTTCCAGCAATCTGGGGTCTTAAGAAGGCATTTCAGGCATTTCACTTGGGCACATGCTGCTTGTCCATCACATCTAATGTAGACCTCTTGTTCTTGTCTTCTTCTCTGTATTCCTTGTTCCCTCCTCTTCTTTCTCCTCTCTCTCCCCCTGTGATTTCTACTTGTGACCCTAAGCTAGGGAGTTTCAAACCCCAGTAATTGGCTATTAGCTTTATTTAACTAATAATTTTAAGTTGGGGAATAAGGTTTGTACAACAAAGGCTTGTGTAGTGAGAATTTTTTCATCTTAGGGAAACTAGATCTTGGAATACAAAATTTAACACATGAATATAAGCACCACCAGACCAGTCACCAATGGAAAACTTCCTTCATCTTTGAAGATAGGTGTTAAGCGAAGTATCTCCATACATTACATGGCTCGAGTAACAGTGCAATTAAAAATTATTCCATTGCCCGGAGTGGTGGCGCATGCCTTTCATCCCAGTACTTGGGAGGCAGAGGCAGGCGGGTTTCCGAGTCGAGGCCAGCCTGGTCTACCAAGTGAGTTCCAGGACAGCCAGGGCTACACAGAGATACCCTGTCTTGAATTCCCCACCCCCCCAAAAATTATTCAGTTATTTCAATTGAATGGACTATTTATTACTAGAAGACAATTGAAAAATTTTAATCAGAGCCCAATTTATAATACAATGTACACACAATATTATTTAGATGAATTAAAATCCAAATTATAAAATATAAAGTTCTAGAATTTAGAAGAGAATCTAGTAAGATAATAGTATAATTTAGTATGAAATTGAACCTTAAAAATTACAAAATCTGTTCTTCTGGCCTGAGTGTCCTATTGGGTAAAGGAAGGTGAAGGGGAGGGGCAGGAACAGGAGGGATCAGATGGGAGAAGATAGAGGAATATAATACTGGGAAAAACAACAGAAATTGAGGTGTATCTCTGGAATGTTCTAGAAACATAGTGTAATAGAAACACCCAAGAATATATGAGGGTCACTCTAGCTAAGAATCCTAGCCCTGAGGGATACAGAGCCTGAACTGACAATCTTCTGAAAGCACACAAGATGTTCAGTGGAAGAATTGGGACATCAACACAGCAATATAACCTCAACTTACAATTCTTTCTTCTTACAAAATGTGCTTTGTAAAAGTGGTGCAGAAATTGTGGAAAACTGATGACTGGTAGAGTCTGAAACCTATGCCACAAGAAGGAGCTCACCTCTGACAATGCCTGGCAGTTTAGGACCCAGAAACTAGATTGTCTAGATACTAGGATTCAACAAAACACAACTGGAAAAAGAAGATAGAAAAGGCACATATTAGGCAGAGCTTGTGAAACTGCAGGAAGAGGAGAGAAAAGACTGTTGGAAACAGTGGTCAACGAAACCACAAGAAAATCCACAAAATCAATAAAACTGGTCTCATAGAGACTCACAGAGACTAAACCAACAATTAGGGGGCCTTCATGGAGCTATCCTTGGCCCTCTCCACATAAATTACAGCTGTATAGCTTGGACTTCTTGTGAGACTCCTAACAGTGGAAATGAGTTACTTCTGACTCTTTTACTGCCTTTTAGAAACATATTCCTCAAAAAAGGGAAAGTGCCTAGTCTTACTACAACTTCATATACCATGTTTGATTGATATCCTTAGGAGGTCTGTCCTTCTCTGAATAGAAATTGAGGAGAAGTGATGGGAAGGGAAGATAGGGGAAGTTGGAGGGAGGACTGGGAAGAAAGGAGAGTGAGGAAACTGGTAGAAAGGCAATAATAATAATAATAATAATAATAATAATAATAATAATAATAATAATGATCAAAATTAAATTTAACAAGGACAAAATTTTTAATTTTCTTTAAACTGTAATCCCTTTATATCACAAAAAGAATTGTTTATAAAAATTATTTTGGATAGATTTTACAAATTGTCCTTGACACATAAATTTTAAAAAGCAAGAGTCAACCAATAAATGGTTAAACTTCTTTAAAATATACTGGTAATAATATAAGCCCATTTAGTCACTTCTTAAATAAATCATACAATATATGAATCAAATTAACATTCGTAGTTTATCATTAGAAATTGTGTTTCAGAACCTTCCAGGGAGAAATTCAGGCTTCAGAGATGGCAGGATAGGTATGTTATCTATTGAAGTAACATGGAGACTAGACAATGCCCTTCAGGACTGAGAGATTTGCATATACCATGGACACATCTTTAAAATATTAGCTGAGTTATAAGAGAAAGTACAATGCTTATAAAACAAACATTTTTAGTATTAAATAATAATTTAAAATTATAAAATTTCATGTATATAATTCATTATTATATATTAATTATTATATATGTAATAATCATAAATTGAATCATAAATATTATTATTTGTAATAATTTAAAAATTAATGAAGCATGCAGAGATAAAATAATATTTTATGAACTTATAGTAGTCAGTAAATAATTGTTTGTACAGGAAAAGATAAAGATGAAGATCCATGCTGAAATTTAGGCCTATTGCCAAAATTTATTTATTACTATAAGTATCATTACACCTATTTGCTGGACCTCCTCATTTCCATCATCAAAACTTATAAGTTCTTACACTCTAGGTAACTAGTGAGCTAAATTATTACAATTTGTATGCATATTTATTAGACAGTTGTCTTACTTTCATGATGTTGAAAATGGTTGTAATGCTTAATTCTTTACTACCAACAACTCACTATTAGCTAAGAGATCCTCTCTTTAATACCTGGCTTGTATAGTGCCAAAGGTTAATGTTTTCATGCTTTAGAAGAAAATCCTTCTGGTATAGAATCAGGGGAATTTTTTAATATCTAGACTATGCTATAATAGGCACTTCAAGTAATTCTCAGGATATAGTGGTGGGACACAAATTATTTTCTATTTATCATCTATTTATTTATCTTTTTATCTATTAACCTACCTATCTATTTATTCATTTATCTATTTATAAATTACTATAATAAATAAATAAACATTTTTACTACCATTTGCCATTTATGACCTACTTATCTGTTATTTATCTATCATCTCTCTAGTGTCTACCTATCACCTAAACTTTCATTCATCTAATTATCCTCCACTTATTGTATATGAAACATCTATCTACTTTTCTGTCCATCAATTATTATGTACCTATTCTTTATCTACCTATTATCTACATACATTTCTACATCTATTTGTTATTTATCTATTCATTCATCCATCCATCATCCCAGAGAGCTGTTTCTCCATAGAGCAATAGCTGATATGTTTGCTCTTGGTCAAGTTGTTCATTTTACCTGAAACATGAATGCTGATTTTTATTCTTTATTTATTATTGATTATAGTTACAGTGGCTTTTTCAGTCTTAAAACCAACTACCACACAGAAACATGGTTATAAATAAAATATAATCTTCAACAATGATTGTTTATGTCTTGGTCTTTTATGCCTATATTAACACCTGGTACAAAGTAGGTAGTTATTTGTTGAATCTCATGTGCATTTTCTGTCCTGTAAGGCAATAGTGAAAGTCACTGAGTCAAAGTGGATATTCAAAACTGAACACAGTTGGTTAACATTCCTGAAGTATATTTCACTTCCCCTTTTGACTTCTCATATCCACATAAAGCAAGTCCAAAGTTATTTATCTTGAAGTTCTACCATTGTTCAATCAAAGTCAATAGAAGACATATTAACGTGGGTGGAAAGCTTCCTGTGCTATTGATTGGTAGTGTGATTGGATAAACATATAGATATAGAGTGTGTAATGACATGACAAGAACATTTAGAATAGAAGAGGTGGTACATCTCACATTCATTCTGAAGTTACTGCTATCTCTTACCACATAATCTCAAAATTCAATATTAATAGTACATTTTGTTTATGTAGGCTTAGAGTCCTTTTTCAAACATTTTAAATTTGGACAACAAATCCCTAAATACCCACCACTTCTGCACATTTCTATCCCCACCAACCTTAAGCAATCTTGGTCTGTCTAGAGGGATTATTTAGGGTCCTGCATTATTTAGAGAGATTATAGGGTTCTTTGATGTGTATTTTTTTTTAAAAAAAAATAAGCTGGAAGGCAAGCCACTCTCAAACCACAGAAGGAAAATATTAAGGAATTTGCTCACAATTAGATTAAAACACAGGTATCTACAGTAACAACTTTGAAAATATTAACTGCTAATATGATATTGAAAATAGAACAAAATATATAAGGCATACTGAAATTGAACAGTTGTTAGTAATGCTGAATCCCACTTGACTTTGTTTTTAGTTTTAGTTTTAAGTTTCCATTGTCTTAAACATGTATCCTTCTGGAGAAGGCAGGAAAAACTGCCCAGATATTTGGAAGACACTCTGCAATTGAACTACAACCCCAGCCCATATGCAGTGATAATACTGTTAGACCCAAGAAAGTTTTTTCAAACATTTTTCAACTCCATTTTACCATTTTTTTACATCCTAGATTTTATTTTTATATCTCTGATATATTCATTCATTTATTTACTTATTTATTTATTTATCTACACTACAGATTTTATTCCTCTCCCGGTCCATGCTCTGACTATGTCACATCCCATACCACCTCTCTGCCCCCATGTTTCATGAGGACATCCCCACCACCCACCACCCACCCTCCCAAATCTCTAAACTTTTGGGGCCTCTAGTCTCTTGAGGGTTAGGTGTATCTTTTCTGACTTAACCCAGACCCTGCAGTCCTCTGATGTATAAGTGTTGGAGCCTCATATCAGCTGGTATATGCTGCCTGGTTGGTGGGCCAGTGTTTGAGAGATCTCTGCAGCCCAAGTTAATTGAGATTGCTGGTCCTCCTACAAGGTCTTCTAGAGGACAGTCATGATAAGTCCTTTTTTGTGAGTGTTCCATAGCCTCAGTAATAGTGTCAGGCCTTAGGACATCCCCTTGAACTGGATGCCACTTTGGTTCTGTTGCTGGACCTTCTTTTCTTCAAAAATATGTCATATAAAAAATCACATTTCTTGAATATATATATATATATATATATATATATATATATATATATATATAGAGAGAGAGAGAGAGAGAGAGAGAGACACCTTAGTTTGCAATGAAATCCCTAGCAAATAATATTGTTTTAAGCCAAATGAGCAGTGGTATTCACCCAGAGGCTTTCTTTTATTCTCAATACTGACTTATTCACAACCTTGAGCAGTGGGGGTTAGTGTTACAAATGGGATTTGGCAAAAGAATGCAGCCACAGGGGAGTAAGCAATTACTAATAGCGTAAATATTCATAAATTTATTTCTTATACATTTTTTGCCTTCAGCAATGTTTCCCCAAGCCTGTTGAAGTAGAGTCAATTTATCATGTGGAGGTTTCTGGAATGCAATTTTGTTGACAAAGGCTCACAGTGAAGAAGCAAGCATCTTTCTTGTAAAGGTATATTAATTCTTTCAATAAAATATGCTAAAGAATATTCATATTTTAGTACTTCTTCCTTCCTCAAAATTAAATTGTACTTGTTTATATCTAAAATTGTGTTAAAAGAATACTAATACTCAGACATCCATATCATCATTGCATATTAAATCTGTTTTTGGAAAATTTTTTGTGGGTTTGGGTAAAAACAGAAAATTTAATATTGAAGTGAAAGAAGACCCAGAATAGCCTAGTTAATACTGGAGATACGAGAAAAATGTTGGAGGACTTATAATATCCAATCAAAATTTTGTAGAACATTGCAGAAATCCATAGCTTGTACAAATGGTTGAATATAATGGCAAACAAATATCAACAGAAAAAGATAGGGGGCCTAGGAGTGCATCCACATAGACATATAAAATTAATACTTTACAAAGAATCAAGAATAATATAAAACAGCAGCAAAAGTCATATCAGCTAATGGCACAGGGACAATGAACATCCACCTGCAATAACTAACTAAATGTGAAATGTAGACCAATAAATTTAATATAAAAACATGGGAAAAGAGAGAATATGAAATATATACCCAAGAATATCATTAAGATATAAAATGTCTTCATCATTATTTGAGAATGAAAAAGAAATTAGCTTTCAGAACATCAGATTTTCATGAAGTAAAATTCAGTTCATAGTAAAAATTTAAATCTTAAAAGCCTGTTCCACATACCTCACATATAAAATACTGAAGAAAAAAATATATAAATAAACAGATAGATAATAGATAGATAGACAGATGATAGGTAGATACATAGATAGACAGACATAGAGATATATAGATATAGACAGCGTTTGGCAGTGGTTTTGGAGGAGAGAAGAAGAAATGGTTAGAACTTAAAGTACTTTTGAAGCAAATAGATATTCTTCAGATTATTCCAATGGTACTTCATACCAACATAGATAGCCCTTGATTCACAATATGTGCCTCAATAGCAAATCTTAATTTCAGCTATTGAATTCAGAAGATAATATGTCAGTGTAGGTCCATTAATTTCATCACAAGTGGTAAAACATGTCAATAGTTTACTGAGCTCTTTCAATGTGGAGTTGTCCACTTACTTGCTACTTAATTGTACTATACATGTTTTCTATGTTAAAATAATTTTCTAATAAAAAAGTATCTTTCAAAGATATATCTAAATCTATATCTATATCTATATCTATATCTATATCTATATCTATATCTATATCTATATCTATATCTATATCTATATCTATATCTATATCTATATCTTCACTAAGCTCTTTTATTTCACTTAAACTTCATAAGTTCATTCACTGTAACTTCTTGCATCAATAGGGCCAGAGTCTTTTTCAGGGTTTAGGTTTTTATCTCCTTTGTCATATTAAACCATTGCTAGCATGGGATGCGACCTTTCCAAGCAATGACCATCATCTTTGGACAGTGGTTTGTAGTTCCAAAAAGAAAAGAAATAAGGAAGGAAGGACTGAAGAAGAGCAAAAAAAAGAATGGAAAGAAGAGTAAAAGAATACTAAAGAACAGTAACCTGTGCATTATTTGGTTTTCATTTCTTCCTAAGGTATAATTTGATCTTTTCACATTAACCAACCATGGTGGTGCTCTGAGAGTGTGTATAGTTGCTGAATATGAAATAAGACTCATATTTTAATTTCTGGAAAAATCCTGAAACTGTTTTCTATAGTTCTATGCAAGGCATCTGTTTGCTTGCATCTTTATGTATAATAGATCTTATCTGTTCTCCTGTGTTTTATCCTGGAAGCTAGGCTTTAAGCCCACAGATACAAAGGCAATGCAAATGGATAAGGCTTTAGCTATTACAATGCAGGCAAAATAAGTGTTATTAGGGAATTGAAAATATCTAAATGTTTCTAAGTTACTATCAAATTTCTGAAAGGCTTTGGATACTTCCATTGGGATGTGAAGAATGAAAAGTTGATTATTCTGATAGTGGACATGTTTATAGGGGCAATAATGGAACATCATAGAGATTTTCTGACAAAATAAAATGCATCCGGAACTTTTCATTAATTTTTCATTGTAAAGATCATAGTTTTATTTTCAGTTTATTCATCGGATTCTAGAGAACTCAAGGTTTTGTAGAGCAACACAACTTATATAATGAATTTTTCTATGTATAGAGAAAAGGGAATTATTAGATTGATTTACAGTCTATAGTCCAGCTCGTCTAACAATTGCTGCCTATGAGTGGAAGATCCAAGAGTCCAGTTATTTTGAGTCTATGAAGCTGGGAGTCTCAGGTGTTATTCAGTATATTCTGGAATCCTGAGAAATGAGGCTGTAATGACAGTGAAGAAATGAACTTGTTAGAGAGGCCAAGAGAAAGCAGGCAAAGAGAGCTTCATTCGTCTGTGTCCTTTATATAAGCTGCCAGCAGACAGTGGATCTTCCCACCTCAAAATATCTAGGTGACAAGTTTATCTTTTCACCTCAAAAAATCTGGATTAAAAGTGAGTCTTCCCACTTCATATGACTTAATAAAGGGGAAAAACATCCCTCACAGGTATGCACAGTCATTTGGGTTTTAGTTATTTCCAATGTTGACAAGTTGACAACCAAGAAATGCCACCATGCCAGACTTCACTCAATTCAAATGTACCAGGTTATCCTTGAGCCTAAGTGTATGTGACTCCCCCAAACCTCTTTCTCTACTCTCCCTGTCCTGCTCTCCCTTTGTTCCTCCCTCTATAATAAGTTTATTTCCAGCAACAGAACATAAGCATCTAAAACTTCAACCTTATAGCATACTGCAAATGTAACAGTACACATTTCAGTCGATACACAGCACTAAAATCTACAGTATTTCATTTATGCAAAATCTCTGAATTTTAAGCCACGATACGGCAAACATAAAGGTTTATGATGTTAACAACATAGCAGGAGTTTGCATTAGAAAAATTCTCATGTTTTCATGGTTGTATGCATATGCTTACCTATCCATCTGGTTGATTTAGTATTCATCTTGCATCCTGAGTGAGAGTACTGAAAATGTTCTATTTTGAACAGATTCACTAAGTTGATCCATTCCATTCTTGTTCTCATAAAGTTGCAGATTTCCTAGATAGACAAGAATTATACTGGTTTAGAAGTAGGTTATCTTTTGCACTGCTCCAAGAAGTAAACAAATACAAAACTAATGCTTATGGATAACATTACAGGCTTGGGATTTAATATGAATCACAAAATATCACTACTACTAATGGCATTAAATGTAATTTCTAATGTTAGCTTTTACCATGAAACTCTGGTCAATTCAGTTAACAAAATTCCATAAATCCATTATTCAAATTACTAGGTGGTCAGCACATCATCCCTGTGCTTGTTCAAATCACTCCATCAAAAATGTTCAATATAATTCCATTTACTTATTAAGGGTTTGATTTCTGTGCACTTAAAGATACCTAGGAAGTAGTTGACTATACCAATGTGTGTTTCCTAAAGGTTCTTTGACTAATTCCATAATTCCTCATTTTTCCTTTAGATATGTGTCTCTTTTGAGTGGGCTTTTGTACAGAAGTGTGCATGAAGGAGAAGGTTGGAAGTGAGAATTGATCACTGCTTACTGTATATGTGAGTAAATATCACACTGAATTCCACTTTATGGTTAATATAGGTTGATAAAGTAAATCTGGAAAACACAATTTTCATGATTTATAGAACAGCATGTTTACAAAGGTAAAATTCTTATTTTAAAAAGCATTCACTAAAATAATGTGGAAAAAAGCACTATCTCATTGTTTTCTTTCTCTGAAACATAAAAGGTGTGAATGTATTTGTTGTCTTCACTGATATCTTCCACTCAAAGGATGAGAATTTAGAACATTATAGGTACTACAACTGAGCATGAGAATAAATAAATTAATAAAGGGCATGCATCTCCTGGATTTAAATTAAACTATCATATAAAACATAGGAAATATCTCTAAAAATGGCCTATATGAAAACTGGTAAGAAGAAGGAAGCATTGCTCTAAATTAGTAAGTGGAATGGATGCTTGGGAAAAACAGGCTAAGTAAATTGGAAGCATTCTAACCAAGAAACCATACATCTCTGGGATGCTTTATTTCAAATGAGTCAAGACCAAGTAACGACTTAATAGTACTTAGCCTATTAGTATCATATGTACAAATTTTATTTTGTGTATTATTGTGTGTGGATTTTGTGGGAGAATGTATATAGACATTGGTATGGGTGGTAACATGCAGGTTCTCTCTCTCTCTCTCTCTCTCTCTCTCTCTCTCTCTCTCTCTCTCTCTCTCTCTCTGTTTCTCTCTGTAGTGATGTGAAGTCCATATGTTGATATGAGCTATTCTTGATCACTTCTCTTCCCTTTATTTATTGAGACAGACTCTCCTGTTGAACCTAGAACTCCACAATTCCAGCCAGTCAGGTAGATCATTTTGAGCTGGTGACCCCCTGTCTCTGGTTGCTGGTGCTAGGAATGCAGGTGGCTGCCACACTTACCCACTTTTTATGTTCTTTGTGAGGAATCTAATCTTTGGTCCTCTTGCTTACACATCAAAAATTTATCTATTCTGTGAACAAGGCAAAAAAATAGATAGAAAAAAGTGAGAAAGTAGACTATATCATTTGGACCATGGATGATTGTCTCTACGTTCTAATGTGTTAATATAGCCAAGGGGTTGGCTGAGGTATTCGGTAGCCTAGGAGTAGGTTTCAGTCTGACTGCTATCCCCCAATTTATCTGCGCCTTGGACATTTTTTTTCTGAGGCACCTATGACTTAGACTAGAAAACGAGATCTATAGCCATAGTTTAAAGGGCTTTTAGGAAAATTGATGGGGACATTGCTTTTTAAATGCCTAAATAGGGCGTGGTCCAGGGGTTATTGTCACTCAGTGGTATATCTGGTCTTCTTTATAGTGAGATGTTGGTGACTTAGCAGGTCAACTCATTCCCACAGTATTATCATTATACCACAAATACTTTCTAACAACACAACCGCGTTTTCTGCCATCTTACTATTGAAAATGTCTCTAAGGTTTTCTTCCATAGTCAGAAACAATATAGTGTAAAGAGAGTAGTTTTTTTCCTTAAAAATTGAAAATCTTTTCTCCTTCTCCATATCCACCTTACTTTAAGTTCTTTATCAAAAACAAACAAACTAAAAAACCACCAGCACAACAAAACCCAAAAACCTAAAATGCAAAATATAACACCCCTCTTAAAAAAGAAAACTCACCAAACTATAACCAAATACAAATCCAACAAAAAGAACTGAAGGAATTAGGAAGAGAGAAGAATACGATCAAAATATATTTAAACTTAGATTGTTTTAATAATAGAAATGGTAATAAATTCATCAATTGTTTTGTTTTATTTTTATCTATTTAGTCAACCATTTAGAATATCTATGATATATTAACTAATTTTTATAAAACATGTGCTAGTATGAAAAGATGAATTAACTAATATTGTAGTTTAGAGATGACCTAGAAAGTAATTCTAGTTCTACCTATTCTATAATGAGCTATCTGCTATATCATTACCATGCACAAATTTAAGTGGAAATAAGCGTTGATTCTGGGTTATTATAGAGCTTCAATATTTAGTTAATCAATAAATGATTAATAAGAGACAAGACTGGGCACACAAGAAGGTCCCCTGAACTGCTACATAGCAGCACACATGTAGCAAGACTCAAAGATTGGTTTAATACTCTCTTGTAACTAAATTTTTAAAACTTTTGGCTTTTGAAACTTATAGGCAAAACCCAATGAAGAAAATAAATTTTGTATGAGCAGAAGAGATGCCTTTCTTATATTCTCATTGTTTTTTGACTCGTTTTTCCAATAATTTATTTTTATTCACTTTACATTCTTATTATAGCCCCCTCCTTTTTCTCTTCCCAGTCCCACCTTTAAACATCCCTCCTCCTATTTCCATCTCATCTCAACTGTGGCAGTCATTGGTTGGCTGTTCCCTTAGTCTCTGCTCCAACTTTATCCAAGGACATCTTTTTTTCCTGTTTTTAAATTTATTTTTATTGGATATTTATTTACATTTCAAATGTTATCTCCTTTCCTGATCCCCCCAGGAATCCCCTATCCCATTTCCCCCACTGCTTCTATGAGGGTATTTCCCCACTCATCTACCCTCTCCCTCCTCCCCATCCTCAAATTCTCCTACACTGGGGGCATCTAGCCTTCAAAGTCCAAGGGCCTCTCCTTCCATTGATGTCCAACAAGGTCATCTTCTGATTCATATATGGCTGGAGCCATGGGTCTCTCCATGTGTACTCCTTGGTTGGTGGTTTGGTCCCTGGGATCTCTCGGTGATCTGGTTGGCTGATATTATTGTTCTTCACATGGGGTTGAAAACTTCTTCAGCTCTTTCAGTCCTTTCTCTAACTCCTCGATTGGGAATCCCATGCTCAGTCCAATGGTTGGCTGTGAGCATCCATATCTGTATTTGTCAGCCTCTGGCAGAGTCCAGCAAGAGCCCATCTTGTAGTAAAGACAAACCACATGCAACACTGAAGATTTCCCATAAACATAGAACCCAGGTTCTCCACAATATGACATCCAAAGGAATGCACATTGTAGACTCTATATCTGTGATTGATTGGAAACTGGGACATCCACCAGAAAAAATTTTTTTCATTGATTGATTCAGTTTAAACACTTAATTCTTTTCTGTACTTCTAAAAATCATTTTAGTACATTAAATTAGCTAATACCTAATCCTGAGAAAGGAAACAAAAGAAAAAATGATAAGGCAACTTATAATTAACTCATTTCCTTTATATATTTTCTTATGTATAAGTACGGACATAACACAAATGCATCATTCTTAGTTACAATGAACTGGTATATGCTTGCAGAAATAGATAGGCTTGCCTTAATTACTTCTTTTTTATGTGTACTAAAAATTACATCAGGCATCTCATAATTATGAATAGATTTTAATGTGCAAATTAGTTTTCTAACAAACTATATACTAGTGATAGCAATTGGAATATCTTCTAATATTTTTGTGTAAGATATGTGCCTATTTAATAAAAACATAAGATAGAAGTGACACAATTTTGTATAACACTTTCACAGCTTTGTAAAGAGAAAATACATGTACAAACTACAAAATTTGCATAAATTCAATAAATCCACATTAATTCAGCATTTAATTTGAATTTAGAAAATGCCACTGAACAATATAAAGGCAAATGCTTTAATTCATGGTTGTAACTTAACACATTGGTTTTTTTACATTTTTAAAGTCATGAACCACATAGTCTTGGTTTTCATTTGATTTCATTTCAATTGATTTCATTCTAATAAGAAAACATAATGAGTCAAAATGGTCATAATACCAGTAATAAGAAGCTGGGTTTATAAATGCATGCTTTCAGTATCAGCCAAAAAAGACAGGGAAGGGCAAGCTACAAGCTCTCCAGTGCTGCTCTGAAATTTTATGTGATGATTTAAATTTCAGTATCAGATATCCACAAAAGTTTATTATTCTCAGTCTGAGACAATTTCTCAGTGTTATTTGAAGGAAGGATGTGGATGTGGCTTTATTAGCAAGGATTTCTCTGACATAAGTTTCTTTGTTGTCTGTTAATTGGACATTTTATGATGGAAAAAAAGATAGAGTAGGAGAACAGGAGAGAGGTAAGATAGAGAGAGAGAGAGAGAGAGAGAGAGAGAGAGAGAGAGAGAGAATAAGTGTAATCCTACTCCAGATACATAATTTAATTTTGTCAGCTGAGTTAATATGGCTAAGAATCTACCATAAAGAACAGGGCTACCACAACTCGGCCTGGGGCAAAGCCCGCTATCCAAAACTCTCCCACACCCAGAGACAACAAGGTTCTGGACTAGGCAAAAAATGAAATGCCACCATACCCCAATACCTAACTGGGACCCCTACATGGCCCAATGGAGGCTGACCCTATCCATCTTACCCTTCTGGAGAGACATCTTCCTTCTAGCCCACAACTCAGCTCCAGGGCAGAGCTAGCTCTCCAGACCCTCTTCTGTACCTAGAGACAGCTTGACTCCAAGGAGGTCCATCACAACCAGGTTCACAGGTCCACAAGTGATACAGGGTCCAGTCAGAGACAGCAAGGTCAATAAACACCTGAGATAACTATATGGCAAGAGGCAAGTACAATGTTCATATGCAATAGAAACCAATGTCACCTGGCACCATCATAACCAAGTTCTCCCACCACAGCAAGCTCTAAATACCCTAAGACTCCTGAAAAGCAAGACTACAACCTAAAATCCCATGAAGATAATAGATGACCTTAAGGTAGACATAAATAACTCCCTTGAAGAAATACAGCAGAACCCAGGTAAATCAGTAGAAGTTCTTAAAGAGGAAACACATCAATCCCTTAAAGAATTACATGAAAACACAATCAAACAGGTGAAGGGATTGTCAAGGACCTAAAAATGGAAATTGAAATAAATAACAAAGAAATTAAAAAGGGAGTCAACCTTGGAGATGAATAACCTAGGAAAGAAATCAGGGGTTACAGATGCAAATTCACAAATAGAATACAAGAGATAGAAGAGAGAACCTCAAGTATAGAGGATACCATAGAAGATATTGACACAACACTCAATAAAAATACAAAGTCCAAGAAGCTTCTAACCCCAAATATCCAGAAAATGGAGGATAAAACCAAGACAACAAATCTAAGAATAATATGAATAGATGACAGAGAAGATACTCAATGTAAAAAACCAGGAAACATTTTCAATAAAATTATGGAAGAAACCTTTCCTAACCTAAAGAAAGAGATGGTCAAAAATGTATAAGAAGCCTACAGAAGACCAAGTGGATTTGACCAGAAAAGAAATCCTCCTGTCAAATAATAAATTACTAACTGCACAGAAAAAGAAAGAATTGTAAAGCGATAAGGGAAAAAGGCCTAGTAACATATAAAGACAGAACAATCAGAATTACACCAGACTTCTCAACAGAGATTCCAAAAGCCAGAAGATCTTGAACAGATGTAATGCAGAACCTAAGAGAACACAAATGACAGCACAGGCTACTATACCTAACAAAATCTTATTCATCATAGATTGAAAAACAAAGATATTCCATGACAAAATCTAATTTAAACAATATCTTTTCACAAATTCATCCCTATGAGGGTAATATAAAAAAAAACCCACAAGGCAAAGAGAGAAACTACATCCAAGAAAAAACAAGAAATTAATCATTTAACAACAAATCCAAAAGAAGAGAACCACAGAACCATAATACAACAAAAATAACAGGAGCCAAAAAATCATTTGTCTTTAATATCTCTCAACATCAATGTACTCATATACACACACACAAAAAAAATCACAGGCTAATAGACTGGATATATAAACAGGACCTAGCATTTTGTTCTATATAGGAAACACACATCAACAATAAAGACAGAAACTACTTCAAACTAATAGGCTGGAAAAAAAATTTCCACACAAATAGTCCCAAGAAACAAGTTTGGGTAGTCATTCTTATATCCAATATAATAAACTTTCAACCAAAATTTACCAAGAGATAGTGAAGGACACTTCATACAAATAAAAAAAAATCCAACAAGATGAACTTTCAATTCTGAATATCTATGCCACAAGTGCAAGGGTACCTACATTTGTAAAAGAAACATTATTAAATCTCAAAACACACATTGATCCTAACCCAATAATAGTGGGAGACTTCAATACTTCACTATCACCAATGGACAGATTATAGAGGAGTTAAAAACACACATAGTGAAACTATTAGAAGTTATGAACCAAATGGAATTAACAGACAGCTATAGAACATTTTACCCTAAAATAAAATAGAAGAATATATCTTCTTCTTATCAGCACCTCATGGTACCTCCTCCAAAATTGATTATAAAATTAAACAAAAACCAAGCCTGAACAGATACAAGAAGATTGACATAATCCCCAAAATTCTGTCAGATCACCACGGACGAAGGCTGGTCTTCAATATGAACAAAAACAACAGAAATCCCACATACTCATGGAAACTGAATAACATTGTACTTAATGATAACTTGGTCAGAGAAGAAATAAAAAAATTAAAGTCTTTTTAGAATTTAATGTAAATTAATGCCTAGTATATCAAATCTTGTGACTATGCAAACAGTGACATGAGGAAAATTACCTTCATACAATAATTGGAGAGATCCTACACTAATAACTTAATAGCTCTCTTGAAAACTCTACAACCAAAAGAAGCAAGCACACCCAAGAGGAGTAGAGGCAGGAAACAATCAAACTCAGAGCTGAAATAAACCAGTTAGAAACAAAGAGAACAATACAAAGAATCAATAAAACCAAGAGCTGGTTCTTTGAGAAAATTAACAAGATAAATAAACACTTAGCCTAACTAACTAAAGAGCTCAGAGAGAGTATCAAAATTAATATAATTAAATGAAAAAAGGGAGTCATAACAACAGAAACTGGAAATTCAAAAAATCATTAGATACTACTACAAAAGCCTATGCTCAACAATACTGGAAAATCTAGATGAAATGAATGATTGACAAAAAAGATAACAGATACCAAAGTTAAATCAGGACCAGATAAACTATCTAAACAGTCTAATAACCCTTAAGAAAATAGAAGCAGTCATTAAAATTCTCCCAACCATAATAATCACAGGGCCAGTTGGTTGTAAAATATCGTGCAGAATTCTATTAGAACTTGAAGTAAGACCTAATGTAAATACGCCTCAAACTATTCCACAAAATAAAAACAGAATGAATGCTACGGAATTTACTTTATGAAGCCACAGTTATGTTGATACCTAAACCACACAAAGAACCAACATAGAGAGAACTTCATACCAATTTCGCTTAAGAATATTGATGCAAAAAATACTCAATAAAATTCTCACTAGTAATACAAGAAAAAATCAAAATGATCATACACCACAATCAAGTAGGCTGCATCCCAGGAATGCAAGGATGATTCAATACATGGAAATTCACCAACATAATCCACTGTATAACAAACTTAAAGAAAAAAAATCATATGATCATTTCATCAGATGTTGAAAAAGCTTTCGACAAAATACACTACCACTTCATTTTAAAAGTTTTGAAAAGTTCAGAAATTCAAGCCACATGCCTAAATATTACAAAGACAATATTCAGCAAACTAACAGCCAGTATCAAACTAAATGGAGAGAAACTTGAAGCAATCCTACTAAAATCAAGGACAAGAAAGGCTGCCTACATTTTCTGTATTCATTCAATATAGTACTGAAAGTTACAGTTAGAGCAATAGGCAACAAAGGAGGTAGAGGGATACTGATTTGATTTCTGATTTGAAAGGAAAAAGTTAAGATATCGCTATTTTCAGATGATATGATAGTATACATGAATGACCCCCAAAATTCTGCCAGAGAACTCCTACACCTGATAAACAACTTCAGCAATGTGGCTGTATATAAAATTAGCTCAAATCAGTAGCCTTTCTTTACACAAAGAATAAGCAGGCTTAAAAAGAAATTAAGGAACCAACACCTTTCACAATAGCTACAAATAACATAAAACACCTTTGTGAAACTAAAAAAAATCAAGTAAAAATATATATGACAAGAACTTAAAATCTCTGAAGAAAAAAATTCTCAGAAGATGGAGTGTCCATGCTCATGGATCAGTAGAATTAACATAGTGAAAGTGGCCATTTTATCAAAAGCAATCTACAGATTCAATGCAATCCACATTAAAAGTTCAACTCAGGTCTTCACAGAGATAGAAAGGGCAATTCTTAACCTCATCTTGAATAACAACAACAACAACAAAATAATAATAATAATAATAATAATAATAATAATAATAACCCCAGGATAGTGAAAACTATTCTTAACAATAAAAGAACTTCTGGTTGAATTACCAACCCTGATCTCAAACTACACTGCTGAGCATTAGCTATAAAAACCTTATGGTTTTTGTATAGAGACAGACAGGTAGATCAATGAAATAGAATTATAGACTCAGTAATAAACCCACATAACTATGGTCACCTGATCATTGACAAAAAAACCAAAACTATACAGTAGAAAAAAAAGAGAGAGAGAGAGACAGCATTTCTAACAAATGGTCCTGATTTAACTGGCAATCTGCATGTAGAAGAATGCAAATTAATCCATTTGTATCTCCTTGTACAAAGGTCAAGTCCAAGTGAATGTGGAATCTCCTCATAACCCAGATATGCTGAATCTAATAGAAGAGTACGTTGGAAAGCGTCTAGAACACATCAGCCCAGGTGAAATTTCCTGAACAGAACACCAATGGCTCAGGCTCTATGATCAACAATTGACAAATGGGACCTCTTGAAACTGAAAAGCTTCTGTAAGGCAAAGGAAACTGTCAATAGGACAAAACATTAATCTACATATTGGGAAAAGATCTTTATTTACCATACATCTGATAGAGGGAAAATATATAAAATATACAAAGGACACAAGAAGTTAGACTCCAGAGAACCAAATAACACAATTAAAAAATTAGATAAAGAGCTAAAGAAAGAATTCTCAACTGAGGAATCTCGAATGGCTGAAAAGCACCTAAAAAACTGTTCAACATCCTTAGTCATCAGGGAAATGCAAATCAAGATGACCCTTAGATTCCACCTTACACCAATCAGATTGACTAAGATAAAAATCTCAGACAACAGTAGATGCTGGAGAGGATGTGGAGAATGAAGAACACTCCTCCATTTCTGGTAAGATTGCAAACTTTTACAACCACTATTGAAATCAATTTGGCAGTTTCTCAGTAAATTGGAAATAGCTCTATTTGAAGAGCCAGCTATGTTACTCCTGTACATATACTCAAGAGTTGCGCCAACATATAACAAGGACACATGCTCCCCTATGTTCATAGCAGCCTTATTTGTAATAGTCGGAAGCTAGAAACAACCCAGATGTCTCTAAACAAAAAAATGGATACAGAAAATGTGGTACATTTACACATGGAATTCTACTCAGGTATTAAAAGTGATGAATTCCCCAACTTTGTAAGCAAATGGAGGGAACTAGAAAATGTCATGCTGAATAAGGCAATCTAGACACAAAAGGACATACATGGTATGTATTCACTGCTAAGTTGATAGTCGCTCAAGAGCTCAGAATATCCATTATAGAACTCATAGACCATAATAAGCTGACCAAGAAGAAAGTTCAAAGAGTAGATGCTTCAAACCCACTTAGAAGAGGTACCAAATAGTCACAGGATACAGAGGTAAGGAGGGCTCTGGGTAGGAGAGGTGTTTGGGGGGGGGTGTCAGAACCAGGTATGGGAAGAGACAGGAGAAAAATCCAGAGGGCCAGGAGAAAAAAATAGAAATAAGTAGCATTGGGGCATGGGGAATTTAGGTAGTTACTAGAAAGTCCCAGGCTCCAGAGATTCGAGAGTCTCCCAGGACCCATTGGGGATGACATTATCCAAAATACCCAACAGTAGGGAGATAGAACCTGAAGAGACCACCTCTAGTAGATAGACATGGTCTGGAGTGGAGGGATGAGGCCACCTATGCATCTCCAAAACTTTAAACCAGAATTGTTCTTATCTAAAGGAAATACAGACGAAAAAATGAAGCAGAGTCTGAAGGAAAGGCCAACCAGAGACCACCAAACACTACTGCTGATGCCAAGATGTGCTTGCAGACAGGAACCTGGTATGCCTGCGGTTGACTAAGACAGATGCAGATAGTTACATTAGACTGAGTCCAGGGACCCCAAATAGAAGAGTTAGGAGAGGGGCTGAAGGATCTAAAGGGGATTTCAACTTCATAGGAAGGACAACAATATTAATTAACCAGACCCATTAGAGTTTCCAGGGACTACAGCACCAACCAAAGAGTAAACATGGGTGGGTCCATGGCTCCTGATACGTATTTAGCAGAAGACTACCTCATCTGGCATCAGTGGGAGGGAAGGCTCTTTGTCCTGTGTTGGCTTGATGTCCTAGAGAAGGGGTATACTAGAGGGATGAAGTAGTAGTAGGTCTGTGGGTGAGGAACACTCTCTTAGAGCCAAAGTGGAGGGAAATAGGGTGGGGTGTTCACGAAGGGGAGACCAGAAGTGGGATAACATTTAAAATGTAAACAAATAAAATTATTGATAAATAAGTAAAAATAAAATAGAGAGGAGGTCTTACCCTCTTGTGCTCACTAGAGGACTCAGAGAAGAAGGAACATCTGTGTCCTCTTGTGCTCAAACGAACCATGCAACTGAACCCTTGCATCTCCCATGAAAGCACGTGACATTTAGACTAGGCACAAAACAATTAACAAAAGAAAACGAGAAGCAATTTTACCTCATCGCCTTTCATTTTATTGTTGAAGTCTCATAAGATAGGTATTGCTATATGTGTTTTAAATTAGGCCTTGTTTCTAAATTGTATATTTTAAGGTTTGTTTCCTGTTTTAAGAAAAAACATTGCCCCTTCCAGGATTGAGAAATAAGTAAATTGTTCTTGTTTTAAAATGGTGTCTTTTAGAATCATTTCTTTTCTGCTTAAAAGTTCTGAGGTTTGTTTTGTTTCTTTTAACTGGAGTCTGTTTTTATTTTAACAAAGGGAACATAAACTCAGCATTACGTTTCTATTGAAATAGGCTGATTGTCACAACCCAACAGATGCTGAATGCCTGTATGTCTTACATATGATCCTGCATCTGTTCCTTGGCTTTCAGTTCTGTTCTACTGAGAATATATGTATCCCTGTCCTGCATGGTGCTATTTTTATTTCTTCATATTTTATTTAAATAGATGAAAGAGCTAATCTCCTACCCTTATTTAGGGATGTCCTGATGCCTTTCACATTTGAACAGTGTAATGTTATTTAATATTTAATAGCTCTACCAGTTCCTTTAAGCACAATGTGCATCACTTTGAGCCCAAGGCTTTCCAGCTCATGTATGTTAGTTATGTGTCTTGTTAAGGACAGCATCATTGTTTCAGAGTTTGATTCTCCCGTGATTATTGGCTCATTGCTTCTCAAATGGAAAGGAGTAAATTATTTTGTACAGGATTATTTGCATGTATGTTTGCATATGTATGTTTGTAGCATGAGGAGAGCAGGCAAAGGAGAGAACTTAAACTTATTGCAAAAGGAACTCATGCCAATATATTTTGGTTTTGTAGCTAACCCCTTTCTACTCCCCTTTCTCACAGCAAACAAGAAAGAGTTACTGCAGTTTTGCTTTATTCCAAATAGCTGGCATATAAATGAAAGTAAGTATAGATGAAGGTATTTAATGAAAAATCTATGTTGCTTCTATGGCTTCATCTGAGGATTGGACGTCTCTGGCAGCTTAGCGAGCCCATCCATTGTTAACACCTATTTCAAGAAGGAGTAGTATCCAAAATGACTTTTATTGTGTCAAGACTTGGAATACCCAGAGTTACTCTGAGTGTTAAATTAAGAACTAATTTAGTATGAGTTTATTTATATTTGCAAATAATTCATGTTATACTGTCTTAAAAACATGTCGATATATTAATGCTGCAGATCCTAAATGGAGTATCTATCCAATATATAGCATTTCTTACCATAATGAAAGACAATATTCAGTCTTTCTGAGCACTAGACCCAAGTTGGGTTGAAGGACTTCCCTAGGGACTTTCTGAATGGAGAAAGTCCCTCTAAGTAAATTTATATGCGAAACATATGCGTTCATAATTTAAAATTTTCAGTTTTGCTTTGCATGTGAGACAGGATAAGTGCACACAAAAACACACAGCAGCAAGTCACATATGTGATTTCCTGAAATCAGCCAGGGATTAGTGAAGAGAATCCAGATAGCTTTGGAGGTTGCTCATTGCTCAAAGTGTCTGTTTTCTCACTTCTACCATCTCTGAATTTATTTTAAACTAAGACATTTACTTCTCATTTATCTGTTTTAATTAGTCAATTCCAATCAAGATGTATTTAGATAGTACACTCCAGGTGTGCCTAGATAGCTGTTTGATCAATAGTCTTTTAGGCTTGGGTAAAAGTCTCAAACCTATGATTTGAGCAAATTACTCATTTAATTTTTAAGTGTTTTCAACAGTAAGGTAAGATTTAAAGACCAGGTTCATATGCCTAAAGAATATTACTATCTGCTGTGTTGAAGTCAGCTCTTACCAGCCTTTATAAAATAATGAATTTTTTTACATTTCTCTAGCTTTGGTTAATATTGATAATAATTTAATATTCTCTGTAGTAGATATGTATACACAAAAATTGTACATACTATTAAAATGTGTTTTTAAAGTCTTGTTTTTATTAGCATGCTGTTAAGCAAAATAACAGATATAAACACTAAGTGTACCTGGTTGTTCACAAACTTTTCATAAACTGGTATTATCAGAAAATTAGACTATATATTTCAAGTCAATGTAGTGCAGCAATCTAATCATTTGTATTATGAGAATATATAGACTATTAGCAAATAGGGAAACCATGGCTATCCTGGCTTATTCAATCTGAAAAGAATGGAATTAATCTTACAAATTAAGTATAAAATGAATATGCAAAGACTCTGTTTGGAAAATAGGTGTCCCTCAGGGCTCATGAAGACAAGAAGAGTCATCAATCTTGAACTCAAAAGGCTTTCTCAACACTGAAAAAACAGAACAAGAAAGGTAAGCATGCATATTCATGACTGCCAGGTCACCGATGGTCAAAGGTTTAATCAACGCACAGCGAAACAATGTTCTCTGGAGCACTGGGCCATATTTATAAACCCTCAGTAGTAACATCAGCCTAGATCAGCCCAGCTAAGTTGAGGCCTCTATAGAGGAAGGACAGAGTTCAGAACTCAGTCTCTGTTGGCAGTGGATCACTGAAACTCCTGTCCTTGAAGGTGATCCAGGTCCATTCTCTCAGGAACCAAAATGAGTAACAAAAATTAGAGATCACAAAAAAAACAGTGTAGCATAGTATTGAGTCTTAAGTGGGAATTATGTGATACTATACTATGTAAAATAATACTATGCACTATATATATTTATATATGTAATATTCATTTATATATATACACATATACATATGTATTAGATTATTGGTCACTAAATTATTTGTTAATTTTTGAGCAGTATATTTTAACTTTTAAATAATTTCTTTGATATATTTTTAAATATTTTTCTTGTTTTCTTTGGAGATTGCAATATCATTCCTTTCTTTCCTTTTCTTCTTTCTTTCTTTCACATCTTCCCATATACCTTTCAAATTCTTTGCATTGATTTTTAAGTGTTATATATGCTGAATATACTAATGTATAAATGTAATTGCTTTATAAATTCATAGATACATAGGTAAAACCTTTTCAACATGCATAATAGTACTTGTATGTATGGTTTTAGGGTTGATTATTGGGTACTGGAAAATCAATTGGTGTATGCTTTTATAATTACATAAAAAGTTTTGACTTTGCTACTTTTGTTGAGACAGAATTTGTTCTAATATTTAGCATGTGTAAAAATAACAACTTTTATAATGAGTAACTTTGGAATCTCCTTTCCTAAAATTCTGAATATTAACTCTTTACCTCAAATGATCCTGTTGTAGTAGGCTAACAAAATAACAAAGAAAAAAAACTATCTCTTTCCAGGATACTGTAGTCACTCTAGCTTCTTTTGGAATGGTGATGTAAAAATCTATGAAATAACAATTCTTATTGCTATGAGATGCACAGGAAAAAAAACAATAAACCTTGCCTTCCTACTGTATTCCACTGAGGACTTGTAGCTTGTGGAAGTTAGGCATCTATGCTTGAGCACATTGACCTAGACTTGCTTTCACAATATGTCCCAGAATTGTCTCTGTTCACTGCTTCTCTCTGTTGCATCTTGACAGCCTGGACCTTGCTCCATTGACCAGGCAAGCCTCAGATTCTCAAGGTCTGCTGCTTCTGCTTCTTGAGAGATAAGAGTAAAAGTCTGAAACACATCTGGCATTTCCTTTTTTTTTTCAAGTGACTTTTTCTTCAGTTATTTAATTATTTCAATGATGATACCATTCTATTGATTGTATCTGATACTAAAATGCAACTTTTTCATATTTCTTACCACCACTACATACATACATACACACACACACACACACACACGTGCGCGCGTGTGTGTATGCCCTTTACAAACATATACAAAGACACATACACAATCACATGGATGGACACATGGGTACCACAGATACACAATACAATGCACACATATATGTATCCACACAGAGACACACATACATAAATAGACACATGTACCCACACAGAGACACACAGACACATAGACACTTGCAGACACAATAGACTTTGAAGCACACACACACTGAGATTTTTAAATTATCTCATTGTTCAGCTTAAGTTATGAAGAATTTCATTTTCTAGAGGACAACATACAAAACTTGGAGAAAGAGCTTGTTAAGTGTGCTCCCTGGGTCCTCACACATCTTCTTTAATCACCTTTATCTACTAAACTAAGACATAAAACTCCAGCTTACACTAGAATTTATTCCCAAAGTTATATCTGACATGTAATTTCACATTTCTGCAAAAATCTTTCATAGAAAATTGTATAGTGGTGGTTATTAAACAAGTCTGTGAAATGATCAGTAAAAAAATTAACAGTCTGAATCTTTCAATATGTAAATGAACACGTGGTTGTACAGATGGGTTTTGTGAAAGGACTATTTCCAGTCTAGTGCTCCATGAGGACTTTGGGTAAACATTCATGTCAACTGACTTGCATCATCCCACAGTGGCCAGGGCCTCTGCTGATGTTTCTTCTTCACACTGAGGTCTGTCACTCTCTGAGCTATGCTCTTCCATCTCCCTCATTCAATTATGTTTTAAATATATTATTAATTGTAAACCAGAAGAGGATGGGTTGTGTGATACATTGCAGATATGATTGAGGACCAATAATTTTAAGACTTAATACAAATTTCCAACATTCAGCGGCCAAAGCTTAATTCATAATTCTTGATAATTTCTGTGTGTTAGTATTTGAGCTTCTCATATTTAACACTTTCTAATCAATTCATTTGGTTAAATCTTATCTTCTCTAAAATGATCTATATCTTAAGAACAAGTTTATAATTTATTAATATTGTCTTTAGTATTCAGTAGAAGGCAATGTTCTTGGTTTGAAGTAGAGGTAGTGGAACAGAGCAGTAAGAATGAGGGAACAATTAGGAGCCCATGATTCAAACTAAGGAATTCAGAAATTTAAAATTTAGTCAAGGTGTTATAAAGCTTCCATTCTAGCTAATCAGCAGAGAACACTTTAACAAAATAGTGAGTTCAAAGTGTGCAGTGAATCCCAGAAATGTCTTTTTAATGCTGTGGAATGTACGGCTTACATTACATCCTGAAGTGTTTCACTGCTCCCTGATATTCTCAAATTACAAATTGCAAATTGGCAAGTGGGCTTTTCTCTGTAATAGCTTAAAATGTTGCAAAAACAGTAGGGCCTTTTAAACTACCACAGGCTTCCATAACTGAATTTCTTTTGAAAGGATAGACTCTGTGCACATATGTATGCAATGAAAACATTTGTGTTTTGAACATGTCAGAGTGAATTCTCTCTCTCCCCTCTCCCTCTCCCTCTCCCTCTCCCTCTCCCTCTCCCTCTCCCTCTCCCTCTCCTCTCCCTCTCCCTCTCCCTCTCCCTCTCCCTCTCCCTCTCCCTCTCCCTCTCCCTCTCCCTCCCCCTCCCCCTCCCCACCCTCCACCCTCCACCCTCCACCCTCCACCCTCCACTCTCCACTCTCCACTCTCCACTCTCCACTCTCCACTCTCCTCTCTCCTCTCTCCTCTGCTTAAAGAAACTGTGCAATCGTGTGTCTGGAGCCATACAAGGAGTGAAAAGTGAACATTAAGATTTACAAAATGATTTTTTAGAACTGAGAATACCACATCCTTGACCAGGATATTTCTTTTGAAAATGGAAAATAGAAGTTATCACAGCTTCCATGTGTTTTCTTCTATAATAGCTTAGCAGATAGTACCAGTGTGTGTGTGTGTGTGTGTGTGTGTGTGTGTGTGTGTGTTCGCGCGCGCGCGCGCGCGCGCGCGCGCGCACTCGCGCTTGTTTGCATGTGTCTGTGGGAGGGTGTCTAAGACCCTCAGAGAATGGGGAAACAAAAGTTACTAAGCATGACTGGTAAAAAAGGTGTTCTGTTGTGGGGTGGTGGGCTGTGAGAAGCAGCTGGGTGCTTGGAGCATGAGCTTTGAACCCGGGAACCTTACTGGCAGGAGTTCAGCTCTGCTCCCAGGCCCTGGTTCTTTTAGCTTCAGCCCTCCAACAACCCCTCCCACAGAGAGGTTTATGACCATGAGTAATGAGGAAGAGTGCCTCAGGCTCTCCCACATGCAGATGAGGTATCTCCAAGATTACAGACCAAGCCAATAGGCATTATCTGCTGCCAGACCCTAACCCACCCTGAAACTGTATATAAGGGCTCTATTTAGGAGAAGTAAAGTGCTCAAGAATCATCCTGGTGTCAGAGAGTTTCTGTCACAAGAGCTGTAACACTTGGGGAGAGATCTGCTCTCCCAGAACCTTCCTGGAACACCAGGCTGCCTCCTTGCCAGCTAACTGGCTTCTCTCATCAGCCCAGCCCCTGCCTGGACTGGCTCAGTGTGGAGAGACAGGTGCATCACCTGGGAGAGACTGGTCATGGGAGAGACTGGTCAGTGACAGAGGCATCGAGCAAGCAGAGGCAGCAGTGGGGACAGGCAATCTCCCCTCCTGCTTGCACTGTGTCCTTTGACCCCGACCTCCCACATTAGGCTGGACCGGAGACCTACAGACAGTGAAGACACAGGCTGGAGGCAGCTCGGGGATAGTAGCAAGCCCTCCCTGCTCTCACCCTGTCCCCAGCGGGGAGATCGTCTTGGGACACCCTCCAGAATAAGACTGACAGGTCTAAAACAGAGAAGGTCATCGCTCTGAGCAAGTCAGCTCGTTTTATTTAGTGGGGCCTGGAAGATAACCTTCAGAAGGTTTTTCTTAAATATACACAAAAGACACATTTGATGTGTGAATTAGAAGGGCTTCTCCCCTGGAATAAGCTCTCACACAAACTCCAAATAAAGCCATAGGATAGGGTGAGATTGCAGAGTTTCTATTCTCAGACATTACTCATTCCTCCATGTATCCATACCCCTCTGGGAGCGGGGGTTGCAGTCCAAATCCAGATCCTGCTGCCAGTCCCTTTCCCTTCTATTCACTTGCAGTTTGTGGTGACCTAAACTAAAATTACATGCAGAAGTTCCTTTTCCAAAGCTATCTATGTAGAAAGCCAATAATTATGGAAGAGCAGGTCACTTGTCCTTAAATTCTCATTTAAACGTTAACTCCCAATCTTGACTGTGGTAAAAAGCCTGGAAGCATCCAAATAAAAATGAAGAAATAGGTCAAGCAGTTGCAGAGCTCTGTGTTCCCACACAATGTAGGTTAAGTTCCTCTTGGTGACCTAAAGTACCACCTGCAGTGTGGACAAACTGGCACCTTCACAGTGGAGATGGACAACTCCAGCCATAGCACCAGAGCTCTCCTTGAGATAAAATCAAGAGAGAAAGACAGAGGTGAGCATAGATCTCATTTAATTGGGGTATTTTGAGGCCATTCACAAATCAACCAGTTTTCTATTTGCTTCTTTAAAGAATATTTGTAAACCACTCTTTTTAAATTATAGGCACAATTTAAGCTGTTTGTTTGAGCACTTAGATGAATGTAAGCACATTTACATTGAGAACTTATACCTCAAAAGCAGTCATGTTGAAATTTAAGGCACCGTGTGAGATTTTACTACACATGACCTTTTCTGTATAAAAGTACACATTGAGAGAGAGAGAGAGAGAGAGAGAGAGAGAGAGAGAGAGAGAGAGAGAGAGAGAAAGGAAGTGAGAGAGGAGAGAGAAAGAGAGAAAGAGAGAGACAGACAGAGTGGCAGAGAGAGAAGTTTTCAGGTGGTAATGTGTATGTTAAAGGACAAGTCTGCTTGTTATAATAGCAAAGAAAGAGTAACATGTCAGCTAAAGGTGGACAAGGAACATGATATTATAAAGGAAATAACTTCTTACCTGTTAATGGCACACAGTAATTCTACCCGATTCCCATGTCAGTTCAAACTCATGTGGTCAGTGCTGTGACAAACTTCTGGAGTGCAGGCTGTCAAATGCCAGAATCGTTCACACCCTTCTCTGTCCTTCACAAAGTTCGTGGATGGCCAGCTGTCCTGTATCCTATTCTCCCTCATTTCTCAATGAATGCCTTTCATAGATCTACATTTGAAATATTTGAACCAGGGCTAACCAGACTCACAGTTGTGTAAATTACTGTGAAATGGGCCATGTTATATCAATTACATAAAGGCCCATCTCTGTCTCCCTTTCTCAAGTGTCTTTTCGAGAAAATACAGACAGATCAATGTCAAAAATACCTTTATATGTATTAGTGATAATTAGTAATAATATACAACAGTGCCCTTGAGGGTACACCTTCTCTCAGTATGTAATCAGAGATAATTTATATTTGTGTGCAGAAAGTTCAAATGCATGCCAAACATATTCAATATCCATCAAACCCTGCAGCAGCATGGGAGCTGTTACCTAGCTACTGATCTTACCTCCCAACCAGCCCAAGCTGTTAAGAGTCCCTTGAGCATCATTTTATCTGTCTCTCTCACCCTCAGAGTACTGCACTGCTGTTGGCAGGAGTGAAGGAAGCCTGGGTCCTTTGACTGAACCAGTGTTGACTACAGTAGACACTGACATTAACAACTACCCAGATTCTGCTACTCTCACAGATTTATGCATATCTTCTTTCTCTTCCTCTGACTTACATAAAGCCAAGCTATTACATTTTTTCCTTTGGGTACTGGTTCTCCTGTTGCTGATAAAAAAAGCTCATGCTCCAATCTCATCCTGCCTGTAGAGTACATCACTTAGTTATTAATGCAGACCATAAGGCCATCTATAATGTGCCTGCTATACAGGAGCCAACATCACCTGTTAGTGATGAAGTTCTTGCAGTGTACGAGAAATCCTTCTATGATGGTTCTCACCTCTGAGATTTTGTTATACGTGTTTCTTACAGTACAAAATCTTTTCCTTCTACTTAATTTGTTACTTTATGTCTTCAAATTTATTATCCCAGTATGGATTTTTATTTTTCCAGAAAGGTGTTTCTGATAAACAATGCTTTGATTACTACCATTTTAGGCATTCACAGAAATCTCTGTGTTAGGCCAAATCGAGATTTAAAACTTGGCTTCAAGAATCTCACAGGCAAGTAAGATGAATGAGAGGGTGAAGGCAGGCCTTGAAAAGTAAGTTAAACCCCTGGAACAAATGACAATGTGGACGAGTCCCACAAAGCTGTTCTCTGCATGCATGCAGTGGCATACCTAATTTACGTTCATGCATCTACATGCACACACACAGAAACAGACACACAAGAAAATAAGTAAAATTTCACTTACTTTAAACCTAAACATCACTGCTCTGTGGCTATTTAAACTTGAAAACTTAATCTCACTCTGATATCTTTCCATAAAAGTATAATCTTTATATTTTAGATTTGGGGGTTAAGAGGCAAAACAAAACAAAAACAGGCATAATGTATAAGACCATTTCCTAGAACAGATTTTTAAAGTAACATATCATTGCTATCTTCTTAATGAGACAGTCAGCCCTAGCACAATGTCTCTTCTTAGTCATAGCTCCTAGCTCTGTATCTAACTTACTTCAAATACTTTCAGATATGGCCTAATCAAAAGAAGCAAACTGAGAAGCTTGCGTATAAACCTCTCATTTAAGTTCTCCCCTGCAAGGTAGACCAATATATTCTTCAATATAATCTAACCGTATCCAGACAAGGTGTCATAGAGTGCATGTTGCCCAAAGGCACTTAATAAAAGCCCTTGTCCACTTCTCTGTGTCTCATTTCTATAATACTGGTTTTTATTATAATATAATCTTTTATAATTATCTTCTGTATGTGTTAATCAAAAGGAAAATGCTGAAAGGTGTAGGTATGTTTATGTGTGTGCATGTGTATGTGTACACACACAAACACACACTCCGAAGGGGGAATATCTATGTGTGTGAGAGTATGTTTGCATGTGTGGGTATGGTGTTTACATATGGATGTTTGCATATGTGAATATGTATGTATGTATGAGAGAGAGAGAGAGAGAGAGAGAGAGAGAGAGAGAGAGAGAGAGATTGATTCAGAGGCAGAGACAGAACAGAGAGAGAAAAAGAGTTATTTGAAAAAGAATCCTAGCACAACTTAGGCAATTGCCAAAAAAAAAAAAAAAAAAAAAAAAAAAGCCTAGCACATCTTATGCAATTTGTCGACCAGTGAGCTGCCTGCATATCTCTCTTTCCAATTATTTTTATTTTTTGACTTTTGTCCTAAAATATAAACATAAGGAAACTGACTAAATTTTCATAGTATATTTCTAACAAAATATGTATTTAAATAATTAACCACTTTTAAGAGAGCAATCCTCAATCCCTTATTATAGTGACAGTGTTTGGAGAGTTCTTTCTGCCTTTTGAAGCACACAGAATCCTAGCGATGTTCACTGTGCATTACTGTCTCAGAGGCAGATAGTAAATTACTCTCTCATAGTTAACTAGAAAGCTTTAAAGACCCAGTGTAAGGTGAGTTAGGTAACTTGTTACTTTGATTAACTTACAGCCATTGTGGGGTGGAACCGCTGAGGATTTCATTTGAGATGACTCCAATTTCTAGTTGGGGAAGTTTAATTTTAAAGACATCAAGATTGTAAATAAACATTCATTGTATTTGCTTTAAATAGATGCTTCACACGTGTATTACTACAGTGCAAATACTAGTAAAAATTTACTAGTAAGCCTAGTCTTCTTGTTCTTATCTTAAAGAAACATTCATTCTTCTTTATCTCATCCTAAGAAGTTTCATTGTTTTACTAGATTCTTTTTTAATTGTATGTATTTTTTTCAGAATTTCATGCCTCAATATATACTTCAACTTTATCCCCTGTATATGTTTAAACTGTATGTGACATTTGGTATAAAAGTCTGTAGAATGGGTTTAACATTTTTTTCCTCAAATGAATAAACCATGGGAAGGGTAGAAATAAATTCAAAGGTTACTTAAAAATTGTTTTCAGTTGGGACTCAGGCCCCAGCTCTGTGAATGAGGCATAGTCACCATGTCTTCTACCACTGAGCTGCACCTCAGCTAGTTCTGGTAAGTAAAGAGGTCTTGCTAGAGAAACCTTACTGTGATCATAAGTCTGTGTTAGTTGCTCAGGCAATATGTACTGTTAGCTTTAAATATCATGGCACCAGATCACAACTATATGTTTCCTTGACAAAGAAAACAATGTCACTTCATGCTTCATCAAGAAGTCATGCTCATACAAAGGGAAAGTAATTACCACAAATTAAATAGACAACTTGGCTCTTAATATTCTAAACTTAGAAAGAAGAAAAGTAAATTTGGTTTGAAAATTATGAACAAAACATAAGGTGGTATTTTTGACATGTGACTAGTTGGCAGACGCAGATGGTAAAAAACAAAGGTAGCTTCGTCTCCTCTCATGACTGCTGCTTGCCCTTACTTAGACAGAAGAATGGGATGGTCATTCTATTCCCTCCAATCCCAGAACACTTACTAGGAACTGTCAGTTACCCAGCATTACTGACAGTACTACAGAACATACGAGTCAAGTGGTTTGTGCTCTACTTTCTGACTAAATATTTGACTTTGAAAACATGTGTGTGGGAGGGGAAAGACTGAGTTGTATTTAAGGGCCCTGCCAATGAGGGTTTAACCACGCTCCTAATTGGACTGCTTATTTTAATATTGTTTTATTATCATTTTTATTTTTACCATTTTGTGGGAGTGGTTATAAGTGTGTGTGTGTGGAGGGGCAGACAGAGAAAGACTGGACAGTGAATATGATTCAGGTACATGATGTGAAATTCCCAGAGAATCAATAAAAATGTTATGGTAAAGAAAAGACACAGGTGGAGTGTCAACTATCAACTGGGTATATCTTAGTACAATATGACTGACATCTTTTTGAGATTAGAATACAAAATGGAGACAAAGAAAACGATTTGAATCAAAGGGAAGAAAAGCCTAAGCCATGAAGAAATTTCTACAAGAAACCTTGGATTTGATCTTCCAGCATCTAGAACTGTTAGAAAATTTGTTTTTAAAGCCATTTGAATTTGTTAATGCAAACTTGATTAACAAATAAAATGAACATGGAATCAAAATAAGTGGAGTTACTTATACAACTTGAGTCACTAATATCATTGTAAGAAATGTGTCTGGTGAATTCTATTTTACAATAAAAATAGGTGATCTATATTTTCTCTCTATTACAACTCTCTGCTTTCTATGGTGTGTGAGATAGCTCTGAAGTGAAAATGGTGACAAATGAAAGTGAAATCAAAGGCTTACAAATACATGTCTGCTCTTAAATAGCTCAGCTTAAAATGGACTGAAAGAGTATTTCTGTTCTCTTAACCCTGTCTCTTTCTTCTCCTGACTCTGCTACCAAGCAGCCCGCATACCCATTCTGTGTCCAAGACTTTCAGGGAGGCTGACCTTCTGGAAGTGTGTTGCCCTTCTTACTTTTCGTTCAAAAGGAAATTCATTCTTCTATATTTTAGCTTCTGAAGGCATTCTTAAATAATCTGCCTAAGAACATTGCTGAAGTTTTGCATAAAAGGGTATTCAGTTTTTGTGGATAAACTAGTTCTAATATTATGACACATCTGTGTTTGTATGTGATATGGTCTGGAAATAAAACAAGATTAAATGAAGTCTTAATTATAAAATCATACTACTTTGTTCAAACAATACCTATAAACACATATCTTTGATTTTTCATCAATAAAGCCTGTCAGAATCACATGTTAATGTATTCAGCAACCTTTTAAATTAGAATTTTATTTGTTTTTATTGATTTATAAATACAGTCTCAATAATAAACCATTGTCAGGTATAAATGTTTCAAAAGTCTTCTAGTTTTATTATACTCTATAAAATATTTATATGCATACTTCATCCAACTTATTAATATTTTATTTCATTGTTTATGTTCTTAATATCACATTTAAAATGTCTTCATACTATCAACAAGTTTTATGATATCTAATAGGCTTATTTTTATCACTTTAGAAATATATATTGAAACTATTATTTAATTTATAAAAGTTGTAAATGATAACTATAGGGATATCATTGCTTGCAAGTATTCAACATGCTATAAAATCAAGTGGACTTTTATTACAACTAGTTACATATATTCCTAATACTCATATTAAGAAATTGAGAATGATTTTGTTTCTCTAAAGCAACAGGCCATCAGACAGTCTTTGGTACTAGAAGAAAGAGAAATTGTACATTAGTTAATTTCGTTAATGAAATGTAACAGCAGGATATTATGGTACAAACCAGCTCTATGGAGGAAAAGTTCCCTCTTTTCCATGAGTTTGAGGCCACCCTGGTCTATATATTGAGATGTCTCAAAAGCTTAAAACAAGTAAAAATCATTATAATGTTTTATTCATATATACTAATTACAGTTAGGAGGAAAAGATCTCTTCATTTTAATCTGTTTTCTCATTTAAAGCCTTTAAATCAAGAGAATGATATACTTAGAAAAGTTTCATTATGTGTATTCAATTATTTTGGCATGCACCTGTTTTGCAAGCAGCAAACACAGTTTAGTAGTCATTACTAAGCTGAAATGATGGCATTAACACCATTTGTCATAAAGACCATTTACATAACATAGTCTATTTAAGTTGTGATGTGAATCAAGAATGTCTAAGCCTCATTTTAATTAATCCAGTATTGTGAAACAAACCTTTAATACAGGAAATATTCCATGAGGTAGAAGGGAAAAATAGTTCATTATTTAAGAATTGGAAAATTATACCAGAAGTAGTTGTCTTAAATTTTGATTGTGATAAGCATACATTCTAAAAATGTTCCTAAAAGATGTTTCACCCTAATCGTAAGAACCTATGGACACAGTTAAACACTGTTTGGAAGGTTACTCATGTGACCCTATTCTTAAATTGGGAAGAATGTTATATAGGTTTAAATTAATAATAGGATTATCTAAAACAAGCCAACAAACAAAAGTTTTCTCTAGCAGGCAGCATAAAGGAAAACAAAGCTGTTGGGGGAAGGGAGAACAAATTAGCATTGTTACTGGCTCAAAAATAGAAGTGCCATGTAAGACAGACCAAAGAAGATGGCCTCCAGGAGAAAAGTGCATTACAGGTTCCTCATTTGCAGTCCAGATACATATTGTGTCTGATGGGCAAGAATAAAAAGTCAACGGTTAGAATGCTATAGGCAAAGACACATCTTCTTAACACGTATTTCAAAGATCGTTCCACTTGGAAATATGATGAACTTAAGAGACAAAGCTCATCAAGAAAGGAGAGTAAATAGAGTCAATCTGGGCTCTAATTTGAGCAATGTCTGTTCAAAACTTGTGTTTTCTATACAATAAAAGACCCTTGAGATACAACACACTGAGGGAAAATCATGATAAGTGAGAAAGCTGTTCACATAAAATCAAGGCAGATGACCTCAGGAAAGAAAATCGCAACAGTACCCCACTCCCCACAAAGTCCACAAAATGATAGACCTGCTAGCACTGTATTGTTGGAGTTGTAAATTCTAAAATTGTGGGATAATAAATTTTAGTTGTTCACACTTTCTTCATTGTACTTTTAATTGGAAACCCTAGCAAAACAATATTTATTTAATGTTTTCCGGGTGAAGCCGTATTTTAATGGAGAAACAAAAGAACTGAAAAAGTTTAAATCGTCTCCTAAGAATGCAAGCACTAGAATTTTTAGTCATAACTCATTGGTTTTGTATCTCCAACTAAGCCACATTATTCCTCATTAGAATTCTCTGTTCATCATTGTCTTAGTCACTGTTTTATTGCTGTGAAGAGATACCATGACCAATGCAACTCTTATGAAAGAACACATTTAATTAGTGTCTTGTTAACAGTTTTACAAGTTAGTCCATTATTATTCTGGTGAGAAGCAGGAAGGCATGGCACTGGAGCAGCAGCAGAAGATTATACTCTGATCTGCAGGCAGCAGGCAGAAAGAGTAAGCAAGGATCTGACTTGTGCTTTTGAAACCCCAAATTTCATTCCCAGTGACATGCTTTCAATTAGGATACACCTTCTAATCCTCAAAAAGTTCCAAGCATTTAAACATATAAGTCTGTGGGGCTATTATCATTCAATCTACCACAGTCATAATGCAACCTGTATATCAATTAACTGAAACTTTCATAGATAAAGCAGGATATAGGACACTACTTCCCCAAACACAGAATATAAATAGCTTTTAATAAATAATTTGAGTAACAGAATGTCATAAAATTTACTAAGTTCTTTGTTGTCTTTAATGTTTTTAGATTCCTGTATATTTTCAAGTTTAAATCTAGAAGCAATGTTTATTTTAAAATACTAAATATTGACACAGACAAAAAATTCGAATTTTTAAAAAATCATCTTTAATCTTCTTTTGTTTTACGATCCAGTCTTTATCCCCCTCCTGATCCCCCCTCTTACAGTTCCTCATTAAATTCCTCGTCCCAGTGCCCCCATCTCCAAAAGGATGTCCACACCTCTCTACCCTACTGCACCCCACCTCACCAGGCCTTCCCATTCCCTGGGACTTAGAGACTCTTAAGAGTTAAGTGCTTCTTCTCTCACTGAGGCCAGACAAGGCAGTCCTCTGCTGCATGTGCCGAGGGCCTCAGAGCAGAAAGTGTATGCTGCCTGGCTGGTGGCTCAACGTCTGAGAGATCTCAGGGTCAGGTTAGTTGAGACTGCTGGTCTACCTCTATGGTCGCCCTCCTTCTCAACTTCTTTCAGTATTTCCCTAATTCAACTACAGGGATCCCTGACTTCAATCCACTGGTTGGGTATTAGTATCTACATCTGTCGCAGTCTGCTGCTTGTTGAGGCTCACTGATGGCAGCCATGCTAGTCTTTTGTCTGTAAGCATACTATACCATCATTAATAGTGACAGGCCTTGGAGACTCCCCTTGAGATGTATTCCAACTTGGGCCAGTCACCAGACCTCTTTTCCCTCAAGCTTTTCCCCATTTTTGTCCCTGCAGTTCTTTTAGACAAGAACAATTTTGGGTCAGAATTTTTGACTCTGGGATGGCAACCCTATCCCTCCATTTGAGGCCATGTCTTTCTATTGGAAGTGAACTCCACAAGTTGCTTCTTCCAACTGCTGAACATTTAATCTAAGGACCCACCCTTTGAATCCTGAGAATCTCTCACCTCCCAGGTCTCTGTTACCTTGTAGAGGATCCCCCCACCTCCCACCTCCCACCTCCCACCTCCCACCTCCCACCTCCCACCTTCCACCTCCTGATGTTGCCTGTTTCTATTCATTCTGCCTCAGGCCTTTACTCCTGTTCTCAACCTACCCCACCTCCAATTCTTGATCATGTTCCCCTTTTCCTCTTTCCTTCCCCTCTCCTACAAAGATCCCTCCCTCCTTCTGCCTCATGTGATTGATTGCTTTCTTCTTTCTCCCAAATGGGATTAAAGCATCTTCACTTGGTCCCTTCAGCTTATTAACCTTCTTGAGTTCTGTGGATTGTATCCTGGGTATTCTGTATTTTTTGACTACTATCTACTTACTAGTGAGGGCATACCATGCATGTCCTTTTGGGCCTGAGTTACCTCACTCAGGATATTTTCTTGTTCTATCTATTTACCTGTAAAACTCATATTTTATGTCTATAGTACCCATAAAAGTCTAGTTTTTATTTAAAAAGTTTCACCTTGGAGCCGGAGAGATAGCTCAGCTGTTAAGAACATTGACTACTCTTCCAGAGGACCTGAGTTCAATTCCCAGCAACCACATGGTGTCTCACAACCATCTGTAATGGGGTCCCATGCCCTTTTCTTGTGTGTCTGAAGGGAGTGACAGTGTACTCACATATATGAAATAAATAAATTAATTAAAAAAACAAAATAAAATGTTTTAACTTGAATGAAATATGTTAAACTAGTATTTTACTTGAAATTATACATACATAGACATATATACATATTAAAGTAGAAATATTTATTATATTTCAAAGAAACTGTCACCAATAATCTTATCATATTTTTTGTAGATATTGCTTTTATCTGGAACTTAAATTCAATGTATATGATTATAACTACATTAAAACAAATTTTGATAACTATAAAAACAAAACAACAGAAAAAACAAAAAGGAGAAATTAGAGGTGAATCAAAAGAGAACTTGATTCAAGAAAGAATGGATATTTGAAGCAAATAGATAAGCATAAAATGTTCTTACAATATACTAACATGTCAAGTGAATTTAAAAAGGCAAGGTAGACCTGATTTTATGGTAAAAATTCCAATATTTAGTGCTTACAAGTAGCTCATTATGGGAAAAAATGATTTTCATTCTAAGGAACAGAGACTTAAATTATGAAGCCAGTTTTTAAATTCTAGTTAAGGTGAAGATGAGCACATTATTAGCTAAAAACTATAATATATTCATTCTTGGAAACTGATATTAGAATCCGTTCCCCCCCCCAAAAAAAAGTTGGAGGAGGTAGTTTGTGAAACCTTTGAAGTTCATTCTGAGTTCAACAGAAATAAGAAAAAGACCACTGCAAATATTTTTTTTTATAAAATTCTGTTATTCGATAAAATTGACTTTTTTCTTCTTACCTTTATCTGTATGCTATCTTCATTTCCATAGAACCAGCATATTATAGAAAATAATTCCCATCTTATGTGCCTCAACTTATTAAGACCTCAAGTCTTTTTTAAAGTAAATGAGAATACTTCAAAGACAGTACAGTTGTAAAATAAAGGAAAAATTTAGAATGGATAAATCATCTGGATTCAGCATCACCTGTATTAGAAAAATAAAAGTTTATGATAGAAAGACTGTGAAGATAGAAAGGTGGGGTGTAGGATAAGAAAGGACCCATTTTCTTTTCCAGATTTGGTACACATGATTAAAATGAAGTTCAGATGTAAGAAAGATCTATTAAAGTAGGATAGTCATAGGGAAACTGAAAAGTAGGAAGAAAAGATTTCCCCCTCCTTCATGTTGATCAGCTTGGTCAATAATCAAGATGATAAGCTAGGTACAGAAGAAAACAGAGTAAAGCTAACCAGGAGTTCCCATGATCCTTTATATCCAT
This sequence comes from Arvicanthis niloticus, assembly GCF_011762505.2. NCBI lineage: Eukaryota > Metazoa > Chordata > Mammalia > Rodentia > Muridae > Arvicanthis > Arvicanthis niloticus. The sequence continues at coordinate 11,960,495 of NC_133435.1, forward strand.
CCATGACTATATGCAACCATTAATCCATTCTAAGATTGCTAAATTCTATTTACTCACATTATTGTAGCTCGTTATAACTCAGTGCTACTATGTGTAGCTCATTTTACGCAAATGGATTTTGTAATATATAATCCAGAGGCTTGCTAAGACTTGATGCACAGTCCTGCAAATCCAGAAAGGAATGGTGGCAATTGGGTTAAGCACACAGATTTGCTCAAGTCTGTTAAATAAACCATAAAACTTTAGGTATGTAGCATATAAATATGTGCACTTAAATAGTTACATGTGCATACACACACAAGATTGCATATGCATGTAAACAAATGCCATATTTAAGATTTCTCCCAGAATTGTTTTCTAAACTTATCTAATATTTTAGGGTACAAATAGAATCTGTCTCATTGTTATGATATAAACTTTTATATAATTATGAAATCTATCATTCACCTAATTTTATATAACTGAAATAGTTAATATTTTCATTTAAATTTTATGTGTTTTGTGTATATGCAAGAAGAAAATATACAGGGTTCATGAAAGAAAAGTAGATCTCCTTTATCCTTTTTAAAAATATATTAAATGATCTGAGTGATAGGAATGTATATAGGTTTACACATACACAGCTGTATAAACATATAATCATAAATTTGTTAGCCACAGTTATACAGTACAAATAAACAGGGACTTATCATTTTTAAATGCCCAAGAAGAATTTTAATTGTTTTAAAAATTCTTGTACCAATTATAATTTAAGGAGATCTCTCATTACTGGCATTTTGTAGACAACACTGAAGCAAAAGTATTTGGGAGTCTGAGGCCTGCGGGTAAGTGCACCCAGGAGCCCCCCAGACACATTCTGGGGGATCCATAGACCCATAGCCAGCGCTAGCACACCCCTTCCGCCGCTCGCCCCTCCTGCAGTCTGAGGCCTGCGGGTAAGTGCACCCAGGAGCCCCCCAGACACATTCTGGGGGATCCATAGACCCATAGCCAGCGCTAGCACGCCCCTTCCGCCGCTCGCCCCTCCTGCAGTCTGAGGCCTGCGGGTAAGTGCACCCAGGAGCCCCCCAGACACATTCTGGGGGATCCATAGACCCATAGCCAGCGCTAGCACGCCCCTTCCGCCGCTCGCCCCTCCTGCAGTCTGAGGCCTGCGGGTGAGTGCACCCAGGAGTCCCCCAGACACATTCTGGGGGATCCATAGAACCCATAGCCGGTGCTAGCACGCTCCTTCTGCTGCTCGCCCCCCCTCCGGCCTGAGGCCTGCAGGGTCTGAGCCCCAGACCAGACCTCTACCAGGTCTGCAGTTGTGTGGACCCCGGATTCCACCTGAAACATACTGGAAGGTCCGCTCAACCCAGAGCCACAGAGGAACAACTGAACTCAGAGTGTCAGACAACATACCCTGAGATATCCAAGAGGAGACACTGCACCCAGAACAGCAGACATCTAGCTGGACTGCTACCTTGGAGGCACCATATCCTGAGGCATCCTAGAGATACCACTGTAATCAGGGCAGCTGGAAAAAAATCACAAAGACATCTGGACTCCTAGAAGACCAAACAAAAGCGAGACAACTGGAAAGACAGGCTTCAATCAGAGACAGAAGTACAGGTAACACTAGAATTAACCAGATGGCAAAAGGCAGGCGCAAGAATGTAAGCAACAGAAACCAAAGTTACATGGCATCATCAGAACCCAGTTCCCCCATCATAGCAAGCCCTGAACACCCCATCACACCAGAAAGGCAGGATTCAGAATTAAAATCACTTCTCATGATGATGATAGAGGACTTTAAGAAAGACATAAATAACACTCTCAAAGAACAGATAGAAACCCTTAGAGAGGAAACACAAAAATCCCTTAAGGAATTACAAGAAAATGCAACCAAACGGGAGAAGGAATTAAACAAAACCATGCAGGATCTAAAAACGGAAGTAGAAACAATAAAGAAATCACAAAGGGAGAACACCCTGGAGATAGAAAACTTAAAAAAACGATCAGGAGTCATAGATACAAGTATTACCAACAGAATACAAGAGATGGAAGAGAGAATCTCATGTGCAGAAGATACCATGGAAAACATTGACACAACTGTCAAAGAAAATGCAAAATACAAAAAGCTACTAACCCAAAATATACAAGAAATCCAAGACACAATGAGAAGGCCAAACCTAAGGATAATAGGAATAGATGAGGGGGAAGACTCCCAACTTAAAGGACCAGTAAATATTCTCAACAAAATTATAGAGGAAAACTTCCCTCACCTAAAGAAAGAGATGTCCATAAATATACAAGAAGCCTACAGAACTCCAAATAGTTTAGACCAGAAAAGAAATACTTCCCGCCACATAATAGTCAAAACATCAAATGTACAAAACAAAGAAAAAATACTAAAAGCAGTAAGGGAAAAAGGCAAAGTAACATATAAAGGCAGACCTATAAGAATTACACCAGACTTTTCACCAGAGACCATAAAAGCCAGAAGATCCTGGACTGATATCATACAGACCCTAAAAGAACATAAATGTCAGCCCAGACTACTATACCCAGCAAAACTCTCAATCATTATTGATGGAGAAACCAAAATATTCCATGACAAATCCAAATTTACACAGTATCTCAACACAAACCCAGCACTTCAACGGATAATTGGTGGAAAACTCCATCACAAGGAGGGAAACTACAACCTGGAAAAAGCAGGAAAGTAATCATCCAAAAACCATAAAAGAAGGTAGCTACACAAGCATATCTCCATTGCCAATAACAAAAATAACAGGAAACAACACTCATTTTTCCTTAATATCTCTTAATATCAATGGACTCAATTCTCCAGTAAAAAGACATAGACTATCAGACTGGATACGTAAACAGGACCCAACATTTTGCTGCATTCAGGAAACGCACCTCTGTGGAAAGGACAGACACTACCTCAGAGTAAAAGGTTGGAAAACAATCTACCAAGCAAATGGTCCCAAGAAACAAGCTGGAGTAGCGATTCTAATATCAAATAAAATCAGTTTTCAACCAGAAGTAATCAAAAAAGATAAAGAAGGACACTTCATATTCATGAAAGGAAAAATGTACCAAGAGGAACTTGCAATTCTCAACATCTATGCCCCAAATGTAAGGGCACCCACATACATAAAAGACACATTACTAAAACTTAAAGCATACATTGCACCCTACACAATAATAGTGGGAGATTTCAACACCCCACTCTCAGCTATGGACAGATCATGGAAACAGAAACTAAATCGAGACACAATGAAACTAACAGAAGTTATGAACCAATTGGACTTAACTGACATCTATAGAACATTTCATCCTAAAACAAAAGAATACACCTTCTTCTCAGCACCTCATGGTACCTTCTCGAAAATAGACCATATAATTGGTCACAAAACAGGCCTCAACAGATACAAAAAGATTGAAATAATCCCCAGCACCTTATCAGACCACCATGGATTAAGACTTGTCTTTGACATGGACAAAAACATCAGAAAACCGACATACACTTGGCAACTGAACAATGCTCTACTCAATGATAACTTGGTCAAGGAAGAAATTAAGAAAGAAATTAAAGACTTTTTAGATTTAAATGAAAATGAGGACACATCATATCAAAACATGTGGGACTCATTGAAAGCAGTACTAAGAGGAAAAATCATAGCTCTAAGTGCTCACAAAAAGAAAGTGGAAAGAGCATACATCAACAACTTGACAGCAAACCTGAAAGCATTAGAACAAAAAGAAGCTAGTATACCCAAGAGGAGTAGACGGCAGGAAACAGTCAAACTCAGGGCTGAAATCAACCAAGTCGAAACAAAAAGAACTATACAAAATATCAACAAAACCAGGAGCTGGTTCTTTGAGAAAATCAACAAGATAGACAAACCCTTAGCCAGACTAACCAAAGGGCGCAGAGACAGCATTCAAATTAATAAAATCAGAACTGAAAAGGGAGACATAACAACAGAAACAGAGGAAATTAAAAAAATTATCAGATCCTACTACAAAGGCCTATACTCAACAAAATTGGAAAATCTGGAGGAAATGGACAATTTTCTAGATAGATACCAGGTACCAAAGTTAAACGAGGAGCAGATAAAACACCTAAACAGTCCCATAACGCCTAAAGAAATAGACACAGTCATTAAAAATCTTCCCACCAAAAAATGTCCGGGGCCAGATGGTTTCAGTGCAGAATTCTTTCAGACCTTCAAGGAAGACCTAATACCAATCCTCTTCAAGTTATTCCATCGAATAGAAACAGAAGGAACACTACCCAATTCATTCTATGAAGCTACCATTACACTCATACCTAAACCACAGAAAGACCCAACAAAGAAAGAGAACTACAGACCAATCTCTCTTATGAATATTGATGCAAAAATACTCAATAAAATTCTCGCAAACCGAATCCAACAACACATCAAAACAATTATCCATCAAGATCAAGTAGGCTTTATCCCAGGAATGCAGGGATGGTTCAATATTCGGAAATCCATCAATGTAATCCACTACATAAATAAACTCAAAGAGAAAAACCACATGGTCATATCACTAGATGCTGAGAAAGCATTTGACAAAATTCAACATCCCTTCATGTTAAAAGTCTTGGAAAGATCAGGAATTCAAGGCCCATATCTAAACATAGTAAAAGCAATATACAGCAAGCCAGTAGCCAACATCAAACTAAATGGAGAGAAACTTGAAGCAGTCCCACTAAGATCAGGGACTAGGCAAGGCTGCCCACTCTCACCTTACCTATTCAATATAGTACTGGAAGTCTTAGCTAGAGCAATTAGACAACAAAAGGAAGTCAAAGGTATACAGATAGGAAAGGAAGAAGTCAAAATTTCACTATTTGCAGATGATATGATAGTATACTTAAGTGAACCTAAAACTTCCACCAGAGAACTCCTAAACCTGATAAACAACTTTAGCAATGTGGCTGGATATAAAATCAACTCAAACAAATCAGTAGCCTTCCTCTACTCAAAGGATAAACAGGCAGAGAAAGAAATCAGGGAAATGACACCCTTCACAATAGCCACGAATAAAATAAATTATCTTGGAGTGAATCTAACAAAGCAAGTGAAAGATCTGTATGACAAGAACTTCAAGTCTCTCAAGAAAGAAATTGAAGAACATCTCAGAAGATGGAAAGATCTCCCATGCTCCTGGATTGGCAGGATTAACTTAGTAAAAATGGCTATCCTGCCAAAAGCAATCTATAGATTCAATGCAATACCCATCAAAATTCCAAATCAATTCTTCATAGAGATAGAAAGAGCAATTTACAAATTCATTTGGAATAACAAAAAACCTAGGATAGCGAGAACTATTCTCAACAATAAAAGAACCTCTGGGGGAATCACCATTCCGGACCTTAAACTGTACTACAGAGCAGTAGTGATAAAAACTGCTTGGTATTGGTACAGAGACAGAAAGGACGATCAATGGAACAGAATTGAAGACCCAGAAATGAACCCGCATACCTATGGTCACTTGATATTTGACAAGGGAGCTAAATTCATCAAGTGGAAAAAGGACAGCATTTTCAACAAGTGGTGCTGGCTCAACTGGAGGTCAACATGTAGAAGAATCCGAATTAATCCATTCTTATCCCCTTGCACAAAGCTCAACTCCAAGTGGATAAAGGACCTTCACATAAAGCCAGGTACACTGAAAATATTAGAAGAGAAGTTGGGGAAGACCCTCGAATACCTAGGCACAGGGGAAAAGCTCCTGAACAGAACACCAATGGCTTATGCTCTAAGATCAAGAATCGACAAATGGGACCTCATCAAATTGCAAAGCTTCTGTAAGGCAAAGGACACTGTCAACAAGACAAAACGGCAACCAACAGATTGGGAAAAGATCATTACCAATCCTACATCTGATAGGGGGCTAATATCTAATATTTACAAAGAACTCAAGAAATTAGATGCCAAACAACAAAATAACCCCATTAAAAAATGGGGTACAGAGCTAAACAAAGAATTCTCAACTGAGGAAACTCGAATGGCCGAGAAGCACCTTAAGAAATGCTCAACATCCTTAGTCATCAGGGAAATGCAAATCAAAACAACACTGAGATACCACCTCACACCAGTCAGAATGGCTAAGATCAAAAACTCAGGTGATAGTAGATGTTGGCGAGGATGTGAAGAAAGAGGATCACTCCTGCATTGTTGGTGGGGTTGCAAGCTGGTACAACCACTTTGGAAGTCAGTCTGGCGGTTCCTCAGAAAATTGGACATAGCACTACCTGAGGACCCAGCTATACCACTCCTGGGTATATACCCAGAAAATGCCTCAACAAATAACAAAGACATATGCTCCACTATGTTCATAGCAGCCCTATTTATAATAGCCAGAAGCTGGAAAGAACCCAGATGCCCTTCAACAGAGGAATGGATACAAAAAATGTGGTACATTTATACAATGGAATATTACTCAGCTATTAAAAATAATGAATTCGAGAAATTCTTAGGTAAATGGATGGATCTAGAAAATATCATCCTGAGTGAGGTAACCCAATCACAAAAGAACACACATGGTATTTACTCACTGATAAGCGGAGATTAGCCCAAAAGTTTGAAACAACAAAGATTCAACTACCAGACAACATGAAGCTCATGAAGAAGAAAGAACAAGTGAGGATGCCTAGGTCTTTCTTAGAAGGAGTAACTAAATAACCAAGGGAGCAAATATGGAGACAAAGTGTGGGTCAGAATCTGAAGGGGGGGTTGTAGGGAGACCATTGTGTCTGGGTATTCATTCCATAGGCAGTCATCAAAAATATACGCTGATAGGGATGTCAGGATGGGAAAGCTGACAGCAGCCTGATAAGGCTGTCTCCTTAGAGGTCTCTCAGAGTCGGACATACCCAGAGACAGGTACCCACAGCTATCCATTAATATGATCAAAGTTCCCAATGGAGGAGTCAGAGAGTAAATTGAAGGAACCGTGAACCATAAGGGCTGGTGGCCCTGTGAGGAGAGCAAGAATACCAACCAGCCAGAGCTCCCCAGGGTCTAAACCACCAGCCCAGGAGCACATAGGGAGAGACACATGACTCCAGCTGTATATGTAGGGGAGGATGGCCCTGTTGGGCATAGGTGGGAGACAAGATCATTGGTACCCTGAAGGCTGAGCACTGAGGGGGGGGGGAATCTGAGGGTGGGGAGGGAGGCTGGGGGTAGGTGGGTAAACACCTTCATAGAGGCAGGAGGAGGGAGGATGGGATAAGGGGTTCCTGGGTGGTGGGGGAAATATGGTAAGGGGATAAAATTTGAAATGTAAATATTATATCCAATAAAAGGGGAAAAATAGAAAAGCGGTTAGAACCAACATTCTTAATAAAATGTCAGCCCTCTTTAAAAAAAAAAAAAACCTATCTTGATACTAAAATTTGTTTTGAGAATTGTATATTGCAGAATGATCAACCTTGGTGTATCTACTCAACAAGCAAGCTGGGCAGACCTGCTCAAACCTCTGAGGTCCGTGAATTCTATCTGGAGGCAGCGAAGACACAGCATCAGAGGATTGTCAACTTGCACTCCCCCCCACCCCTCTTCTAATATCTCAACGCCCATAATCAGCTTGAAGAAGCTAATGATGAGTCAGCGCCCCTATTCCCTGGGCATGGGGACTAAGGTGGTAAATGTTGGGCTGTCTCCCTAGGAAAAAGTAGTGGTTTTGTCGGAATAGAGAGGATTAGCTAGGGTTTATTGCATAGCCATAACCTATTAGTAGAAATCTGTATAATTAATATCAAGATGAAGATATAAATTCTTAAATGGCACCAATTTACTTTGTTTACAAATTTTAAGGTTTTCAGTGGCATGAGCTTTTTAGTGATATAAGAGTGAGATGAATATTGTTACTCTCATAGGCATTGTACCAGTATAACACACTTAGGAATACAAAGCTTAGACCCAGTCCTTCTTTAACTTTTTTAACTGATTTGAGATGGTCAGCCTGTGAGTTAAGGGACTATAGCAAATTCATGACTTGGAGTTTATTATAAGGGTGTTCTCTATGTTTTATTTAGAAATAGCTGAGTGGAGTTAACAGGCAACACTCCAGATTACCTTACATGGATAGCTGGTTTTCAAAACATCAGAAATCCTTAGAATTGACATGACAAACATTTCAGTATTAATGTTCATTTTCATTAGAGACCTGTCTGCTCCGGACAGCTTCCTATGTTAAACTCTAAGAAGAAATTGAGCATCCTTGGAGTTACTCCAGTTGTGGTGAGACAGCCACTAGGCAAGAATTGCCACTTTCCTTCTACAGACAAATTACTGTCCAGAAAAGGACACACTTGCAGAATAGTCGACTGATTATATCTGCCTAGACAGAGTAATCAGCCCTTAATAATTCTGCAGCACTAAGGTCTGTCAGATGATCCTGGGCCAGAAGGCAGAAGAACAGATGCTCCAACGTTTCGAAGTAGAGCGAGTGTCCAGGTGTTCAGAGGTCTCTATAAATTGGCTAAGTTTTAGAAGCTATGCTTGGTGCTTCCCACAATTATAGTCAACTCAGTCATTCTGGATTTCTGATGGGGTTGAAAACTTATAGCTATTTACTTTGAGAGAAAAGATCTGAGTGTATGGTCATCAGCTGACATTCATCCTAAAGCCAAGGAAAAAGCCAGGTTCAGAACTAAGTGTTTTAATTAGGATAGATGACAGAGGTGCTGGTTAGTCAACAAAAGGATGGACTGGGTATTAGGACTATCTTGTACCTCACTGGTACAAATAGGCATAATTATGCTCTAATTGTATTTTGAGAGAAAAGTTTCCTTTTAACAGGAAGGGTGATGTGTAGGAGGAGCTAAGGTGGGAGGAGTACTGAGAGGAAGAAAAGGAGTAAGAAGAGGAGAAGAAGAAGGAGAGGAGAAGTTAGGTGATGAAAGAGAGATAGAGGGGGGAAACAGGGAAGCAGATGTTTATGTATCTCCACCAGTCAAAGATAGTTGATATATCTAGGTTGGGTAGTGGGTTACACCTCTGATTGAACAATACCAAACTTATAAAGCCTATGATTAACATTTCTTAAAAAAATGTATAAATGCAAAAAGGAAAAGGGGGCATGGGATAGGGGTTTTCTAAGGGGGGGGGAATGGGGAAACGGGATGGTATCTGAAGTGTAAATGAAAGATCTAATAAAAAAAAAAGAATTATGAAATCATCAAAAAAAAAAAGTATTTGGAACACTGGCTCAAGGTCACACAGATCATGTGACTTATTTTGACCTTGAAGATCAACTCCCAGGGTGGTGCTTTCAACTAATCAACTCTATTTCACTACTTTGATTGAAGAGTTACACTACAGAATATGAAAATCAAAGGACAATGTTCTACATTTGTGTATAGAATACTTTCTTCACAGAGGTTGAGTCTGGGTTGAGAAGCGAAGAATGAAAATAGATTCTTTCCTTTAATGATGCCATTTCAGGCCATGAGTAAAATGTGTGACAGTGATGTAGCTTCAAGTTTAGTTTCAAAGAAATTCTATGGGAGGGATGGCTATACCAGAAATTTAAAAATGAATTACCCCTTACATTTAAATATCCAAACGGAGAATACAAACTGCATATTTCATTTTGGCGTGCATACAATGTGGGAAAATGGGTAGTGATAAAATTTTATATATATATATATATATATATATATATATATATATATATATATATATAATTTATATATGTTATGTAAACTTGTACCAATATATTGATCTTGTTAAGTCCCTATTTCCCTATTTCCTTATATAGAGAGAATAAAGATTTTAATTATTATTGATTAAATGAAATATTTGAATCTCAAATCAAAAACTCATTTAACAAGTAGCATCAAAAGTTTTAAGTTTTAGAGTTCTAAGCACCTGGAACAACATGTACAATAAATTCAAGGTGAAGGCATATGTCATCAAGCAAAAAGGTAATGCACAAACAGCAATCAGCTTACTGTAAAAACAACTCAAGGTGTAATAAGATGTAAACATAAGCAGAATTCAGATTTAGGCAAAATACAGAGCCATGACTGAGAGAAGGCAAATATAGAGGGAAGATCTGGAAGGGAGGAAGGCAAGATAAAAACAAATATACTGAACTTTGAGATATAAAATATTAAAAAATAATTTTCTGAGCCACTTAATGTATACAAGTTAAATAACCTAGATAAAATTAATAAATTCTTAGAATAAAACTTACTCAAGAAAAAATAGAAATGTGCGAAATGTGTATAATGCATGTATTCATTGATCAATTATGAGTCAATTACTATGAAGAAATTACATAAATTAGATATTTTAATCGATGAATTTAAGCCCGATTTCAAAGAATTAGCAGCAAACTCAACAAAATTTTCAGAAAATAGATGCTTCTGCCAGTGAGTCTTGAGGAGCAAAATGAAAGAAAGTTACTACAAGAAAGGTGCAGACAAATAGGGTGTCAAAAATATTCAACAACATACATGCAAATTAAACTCAGAAATGTGTAAAATGATTATATGCCATGGTCAAGTGGGATGTACATCTCAATAATGCAACAACAACAAAATACAAGAGAGAGAAGAGAGACTCTCAGATGCAGAAGGTACTATAGGAAACATTAACACAACAATCAAAGAAAATACAAAATGAAAAAAAGGTCCTAACCCAAAACATCCAGGAAATACAGGACACAATAAGGAAACCAAACATAAGGATAAAAGATATAGACGAGAACGAAGATTCCCAACTTAAAGGGCCAGTAAATATCTTCAAAAAAATTATAGAAGAAAACTTCCCTAACCTAAAGAAAGAGATACCCATGAACATACAAGAAGCCTACAAAACTTTAAATAGACTGCAATAGAAAAGAAATTTCTCCAGTCACAAAGTTATCAAAACACCAAATGCACAAAACAAAGAATATTAAAAACAGTAAGAGAAAAAGATCAAGTAACATGTAATGGCAGGCCATCAGAATTACACAAGACTTCTCACCAGAGACTATAAAAGCTAGTAGTTCCTGGGTGGATGTCCTACAGACCCTAAGAGAACACAAATGGCAAACCAGATTACTATACCCAGCAACATTCTCAATTGATATAGATGGAGAAGCCAAGATATTCCATGACAAAGACAATTTACACAATATCTGTCCACAAATCTGACCCTATAAAGTATAATAGATGAAAAATTCCAACATAAGGTGGGAAACTACAACCTAGAAAAAGCAAGAAAGTAATCATCTTTCAGCAAACCCAAAAGAAGACAGACAACGTAATTCCAGCTCTAACAGCAAAAATATCAGGAAGCAACAGTCACTTTTCCTTAATATTGCTTAACATTGATGCACTTAATTCCCAATAAAAGACATAGACTAATGGACTGGATATGTAAACAGGACCCAGTATTGTGCTGCTTACAGGAAACGCACATCTCAGTGACAAAGACAGACACTACCTCAGAGTAAAAGGCTGAAAAGAAAATTTCCAAGCAAATGGTACCAAGAAACAAGCTGGAGTAGTCATTCTAACATCAAATAAAATTGACTTTCAACCAAAAGTTATCAAAAAATACAAGGAAAGACCTATCAAAAGAAAAAGTCTACCAAGATGAACTCTCAATTCTGAACATCTACGCTCCAAATGCAAGGGCACCCACATTCAAGAAAGAAACTTTTCTAAAGCTCAAATTACACATTGTACCTCACACAACAATAGTGAGAGAACTCACCACCCCACTCTCATCAATGGACAGAACATGGGAACAGAAACTAAACAGAGATACAGTAAACCTTACAGAAGTTATGAAACAAATAGATTTAATGGATATCTACAGAACATTTTATCCTAAAGCAAAAGGATATCCTAAAGCAAAACCTTCTTCTCAGCTCCCCATGAGACATGTTCCAAAAGTTATCATATATTGGTCACAAAAGAGGCCTCAGCACATACAAGAAGATTGAAATATTCCCATGCATTCTATCAGATCACCACTGATCAAGGCTGGTCTTCAATAATCACAAAACAATGGAACAATAACCAAATTTAAAAAAAAGCCCACATACACATGGAAGCTGAACTATGCTCTACTCAATGATAATTTGGTCAAGGAAGAATTAAAGAAAGAAACTGAAGACTTTTTAGAATTTAATAAAAATGAAAGCACAACATACCCAAACTTTTGGGACAATGAAAGCAGTTCTAAGAGGAAAACACATCGCTCTGAGTTCCTACAAAAAGAAACTGGAGACAGCATACACTAGCAGCTTAACAGCACACCTGAAAGCACTAGAATAACAAAAAGCAAATAGACAAAAGAGAAGTAGATGGAAAGAAATAATTAAACTCAGGGCTGAAATCAACCATGTAGAAATAAAAAGAACTATACAAACAATCAACAAAACCAAGAGCTGGTTCTTTGAGAAAATCAACAAGATAAATAAACCCTTAGCCAGACTAACCAGAGGGCACAAAGACAGTTTCCAAACTAACAAATTCAGAAATGAAAATGAAGATATAACAACAGAAACCTAAGAAATCCAAAGAATCATCAGATCCTACTACAAAAGCCTATACTCAACAAAACTGGGAAATCTGGATTAAATGGATCACTTTCTAGACAGATATCAAGTACTAAAAGTAAATGAGGATCAGATAAGCCATCTAAATATTCCCATAACACCTAAAGAAATAGAATCAGTCACTAAAAGTCTCCTAACCAAACCAAAACAAAACAAACCAAAACAAAAAACAAAAACAAAAAACAAAAACAAACAAACAAACACCAGGACCAGATTGTTTTAGTGCAGAATTCTATAAGACCTTTAAAGAGGAACTAACAAACTAACAGCAATACTCTTCAAACTATATCACAAAATTAAAACAGAAGGAACACTACCCAATTTGTTCTATTACGCCACAATTATGTTTATATCTAAACCACACAAAGACCCATCTAAGAAAGAGAATTTCAGACCAATCTCCCTCATGAGTATCTATGCAAAAATACTAAGTAAAATTCTCACAAAATGAATTCAAGAACACATCAAATCAATTATCCATCATGATCAAGTAGGCATCATCCCAGGATTACAGGGATGGCTCAATTTATGGAAATACATCATATAATCCATATATTAACAAACTCAAAGAGAAAAAAACCACATCTCATTAGTTGCTGAGAAGCCATTTGACAAAAGTTCAACACCACTTCATGGTAAAAGTCTTGGGAAGATCAGAAACTCAAGGCCCATGCCTAAATATAGTAAAAGCAATATACAGCAAACCCATAGCCAACATCAAACTAAATGGAGAGAAACTTGAAGCATTCCCAATAAAATCAGGGACTAGTCAAGGCTGTTCACTCTCTCCCTACCTATTTAATATAGTACTCAAAGGAAGTCCTAGCCAGGGCAATTAGACAACGAAAATATCAAAGGTATACGAATTGGAAAGGAAGAAGTTGACATATCACTATTTACAGAAGATAGCATATTTATGTGACCCCAAAAATTTCACCAGAGAACTGTTAGACCTGATAAACAATTTCAGCAAACTGGCTGGATAAAATTAACTCTAACGAATTAGTAGCCTTCCTCTACTCAAAGAATAAACAGTCTGAAAAAGAAATTAGAGAAATGACACCCTTCACAATAGTCACAAATAATATAAAATGCATTGGTGTGACTCTAGTCAAGCAAGTGAAAGATTGTCAGGGGCAGCCCTGCTTATACACTGAAGGCCTAAAATCAGCCATAGCCCTAAAATCGGCCATAGGCCTGACATACATGCCTGCTAACATAAAATCTTGGGTCTCTGTGGAAAAACACTGAAACAGATGGCTAGAAGCTGTTGTCAACAAGCAGCTTTGGTGGAAAATTGCCAGGCTGAATAGTCATAGACCTTGTAGATAGGTAACCTTGGTGGATAGTACCAACTTAGTTAAGGACAAGTGAATCATAGGCAGAGTCATAGTGACCTGCCCCTGAACCTTCACCCAGCTGACACTCTGTTCTGGAAGATATCTGTACTCCCCCTGAACACCTACACTCCTGTGTCATCCCCTTCCCCACATCCTGCCTCTATGTGCATATAACCCCTGTGTGAAAAAAGTAAAATCAGCAATTTGATCAACCTATAGACAAGCCACTATTCTTTGTGTCCCCTGCTTCTGCCACTTTCTCTTTCAGATGATGTCCCCAGACCCCTGTTTAATGCCCTGCTGAACAGGACAAAAGATCTGTATGATAAAAATTTTATGTCCTTGAAGAAAGATATCAAAGAAGATCTCAGAAGATGGAAAGATCATCTTCTCATCAATCATCAATGCTCATGGATTGGTAGGATTGATATAGTAAAAATGGCCATCATGCTGAAAGCAATATACAGATTCAATTCAAAATTCCAACTCAATTCTTCACAGAGTTAGAAAGAGAAAACTGCAAATTCATTTGGAAAAACAAAAAAACCCAGGATAGTAAAAGCTATTCACAACAATAAAAGAACTTCTGGGGGAATCATCATCCCTGACCTCAAGCTGTATTACAGAGTGAAGAAGCAGAGCCAAGCCAGAAGCCCAGTGGCTAGCACCAACTTCAGCACTTCCCCAGAGTCCCAGTGGCTAGCAAAGGTTTCAGGACTTCCCCAGAAGCCTAGTAGCTGGTGTCTGCCACAGCACTCCCCCCACCCAGCCCTGTACACACAGAAGCCCCCCATTCCTTCTTGCCACCTAACTCCCCCCAAAAAGATGCAGCCGCTGGTACCAAAGGCCACAAAACTACAAGAACAAAAACTCAGGTGACAGCAGATGTTATTGAGGATGTGGAGAAAGCAGAACACTCCTCCATTTTTGGTAAGATTGAAAGCTGGTGCAATCCTCATTCCAATAGCACTCACATCCTGGTAACGACAGTACCAACCTGAGAACAGATAAACAAATGCAGCACAGCCTTCAGTCTCCATGCCACCTGAAACTGGCACCCTTTCTGATGGATGGCCAAATACCCCCCAACACAGGTTGCTTTTGACCTTGGGAAAAGCAAAAACCATACATCCTTAGAGAGAAATCATGCCAATTAAGCATTCCCAGGCAGCTGTGACCAGTTTGTAAAACATTATAGCTTCGCTTATCTGCCTCTTCACTCCCCCTATGTAACCTGTTTGTGTATATTCCCTTGACTCCTAGATATGGGGCTGCAACTTTGCTTTGTGTAATTTGCAGTCCAAACCTGGGTTTGAAATATGGGGATCTTATGTATTTTTATAGCAGATATGGCAACTCTTTGAGATCTTTTGGAGACCTGGGCATAAGAAGAGCAATAGTGATAAAAAAAAAAACAAAAAACAAAAAAAACTGCATGGTATTGGTACAGAGACAAGCAGGTAGATCAATGGAATAAAATTGAAGATTCAGAAATGAACACACACATCTATGGTCACCTGATCTTTGTCAAAAGAGCTAAAACCATACAAATGGAAAAAAGTCAGCATTTTCAACAAATGGGGCCAGTTCAACTGGCAGTTAGCATGTAGAAGAATGTAAATCAATCCATTCTTCTCACCTTGTACAAAGCTCAAGTCCACGTGGATCAAAGACCTCCACATAAAACCAGATACACTGATTCTGATAGAAGAGTAGGTGGGAAAGAGTCTCAAACAAGTGGGCAGAGGGAAAATTTTCCTGAACAGAACATCAATGGCTTATGTTCTAAGATCAACAATTGACAAATGGGACCTCATAAAATTGTAAAAGCTTTTTTAAGTCTAAGGACACTGTCAATAGGACAAAACAGAATTGAACAGATTGGGAAAAGATCTTTACCAATCCTACATCCAATAGAGGGCTAATATCCAGTATATACAAAGAACTCAAGATGTTAGACTCCAGAGAACCAAATAACTCTATTAAAAATGGGGTTCAGAGCTAAACAAAGAATTCTCAACTGAGGAAACTTGAATGACCAAGAAATACCTAAAGTCCAACATACTTATGCATCAGGAAAATGCAAATCAAAACAATCCTGAGATTCTACCTCATCCCAGTCAAAATGGCCAACAACAAAAACTCAGGTGACAGCAGATGTTATTGAGGATGTGGAGAAAGCAGAACACTCCTCCATTTTTGGTAGGATTGAAAGCTGGTACAATCACTGTGGAAATGAGTCTAGTGGTTCCTTAGAAAATTGGAGATTGTATTACCTGAGGACCTAGCTATACCACTTCTGGGCTTATACCCAAAATATGCTCCAACATATAAAAAGGAGTCATGCTCCACTATATTCATAGCAGCCTTATTTATAATAGTCAGAAGGTGGAGAGAACCCAAATGTCCTTTAACAGAGTAATGGATACAGAAAATGTGGTAAATTTAAACAGTGGAGTACTACTTAGCTATTAAAAACAATGACTTCATGGGCAAATGAATGTAACTAGAAAATACCATCTTGAGTAATGAAACTCAGTTACAAAAGAACACACATGGGATGCACTCACTGATAAGTGGATATTAGCCCAAAAGCTCAGAATACCCAAGATACAATTCGCAGACCACATGAGGCTCAAGAAGGAAGACTAAAGTGTGTATGTTTGGGTACTTCTTAGAAGTGAGAACAAAATTTCTCACAGGAGAACATGTGGAGACAAAGTGTAGAGCAGAGAATGAAGGAAAGGCTATCCAGAGAGTGCTCCACCTAGGGATCCATACAGTTACAAAACTCTGGCTCTATTGTGGATGCCAAGAAGTGCATGCTTACAGGAGCATGATATAGTTGTCACCTGAGTGGCTCTGCCAGAGCCTGACCAATCCAGACACAGATGCTCGCAGCTGATCTTTGGACTGAGCACAGGGTCCCCAATGGAGGAGTTAAATAAAGGACTGAAGGAGCTCAAAGGTTTTGTAACCCCATAGGAAGAACAACAATATCAATCAACCAGAACCCCCAGAGCTTCCAGGGACTAAACCACCAAATAAAGACTATGCATGTAGGGAACCATGGCTCCAGCTGCTTATGTAGCAGAGCATGGTCTTGTTGAGCATCAATGGGAGGAAAAGTCCTTGGTCCTGTGAAGGCTTGATGCCCCAGTGTTTTGAAATGCCTATGCAGAAAGTTGGGAGTGGGCAGGTGGGTCAGGGAACACTCTTATAGAAGCAGGAGGGCGGGAGGATGTAATATGTGTGATATGTGCTTTCCAGTCTGTAGCGGGGACAAGGAAAGGGGATAACTTTTGAAATGTAAATAAAGAAAATATCCAATAAAAGTCAGGAAAATGAAGGCCATTTTAGTTTCACAATTTCTACACCAAATTACATTGGAGTTTTTAGCCAGGTCTATTGGGCACTTGAAAAAAAGCTCTCAATAAACAAAAATTAAAATTATTCATATTTGTATGTAATTGTTCACATCATCCAAAGTATTCTCCTATGCATATGTTCACAGCTAGAAAGTAAATACAGTATGGCTATCATAAAGTCTATAAATATATGAAATTAGTTATATTACATAATACAAAATAAAATATGCAAATATGAAAATTATAATTCTACACATTGAGAGCAAAAAGGTAAGATACAATTTAAAATTGACTTAATAAAAAGAATTGCATAAGCATATATCACAAAGTATAAATATTAATACAAATTTTAAACAAAAACTTAGAAACAATCTGTTCACTAATTCTGCAATAAATGTTTAAAATAGTAAAAATTTTATCTTAACTTTATTCTCAAATATAAAGATCTCCTTTAAATATCTACAATTTTTGGTAGAAGTTTAAAACCTGTCCTAAAATTTATATTAGAATGCAATGTATACAAAAATATAAAAAGTATTTTTAAAGGACAAATTTTGTAAACTTTTATATCTTGATTTCCAAATTTACTACTAACCTAAAATAACCAAGCCTTTGCAATATTGTCATAAAAATGATAATATATAAATAAGGATAGAAGTCCGGGAATAATCTCAATCACATACAGTCAATTGACATTTCAAGAATACTATTTTAACATTTTAAAAGGTATAGGAACAGTGTTTTCAACAAATGCCATGATGAAATCAGATATGAACATGCAAAAGGATGAATTTGGGGTGTCTCCAAACTTCTAAGATACTTAGAGTCTCAGCATCATTAGCACTCGGAGAGATGTTCATCATCAGTGGGACAGGAAAAGAGGCTCAACCTCGTTTTTTATCAGAACTGAAAACAACATTGGCTAAAATACGTTTCAAATTATATTTGAAATGTCACAAATGTAAACATAGTTAGAATGTAAAAGAATACGAGAATTATTTGGAAAAATGTGGGGGGAAATAGGGAATTTCTCCTATTTTCCTTGTGAAAATATATCACTATAATGGCAATTTTAAAATTACACACACAAAAAAAACTATACTTAGAGTTACTAAGTGATTGAATTGCACAGTTAAGTAGTTCTTTTGTGCCAGTGAAGTGTTTATCCCAAAAAGACTACCAAGGAACTGATATAGATGTAATTGCATTTGGGTCTCTTTATTTAAGCTCTAGCTTGGGCCACATGATTGTCTGTGATGCATAAGAATGGGAGGAGTCCCAGAACCCAGCTTCAGGCAAGCATTTATAGAGGTAAGAAGTGGAGTATCTAGCCTGGTACAATTTGATTGGGGGAGATTATGACTTTTAGCATACTTGGCTGGTGTTGGGAGCCAAACCATAAATTTAACTTTTTCTCTCTTCCTTTTTGGTGGTTGTTAAGACGTGAAGTGTCAGGGGCATTCTTTTAATCTGGAGGTGTAGATTTTTGGGGAATAACCTGGAAACTGATACTAGATGCACGTCTTGTTGGGGGTAACCTGGAAAGTAGTGTTGGTGACAGTTTGTTAGTTAATACACATTCAATCTTAGGTCAGGTTTAATGGTGTCTGAACACAAAAGATTTGGTCTTTCAGTTCAATATACATAAATGGCACAGTGGCTTTATGTATATTTGCCAAAATATAGAAACAGCCAAATACTAACAATACTAACTAGATATAACTAATGAGTGTATTTCTATAGTGCGATACGATTCATGAATTAAAAAGAAGTCATGTACTGATCCATGGTACAACACAGAAGAACCCTGAAGCCATTGTTTTAGGGAAAAGTAGTCACTAATAAAAGGGCACAAATGTAATTACAATTATACGAAATGTCAGTACAAGTAATTCTGTAGAGACAGAAAGAAGGTTAGTGGATGACTGGTGCTGGAGGGAGGTTATAATGGGAAGTTATAACTGCTAATTCCCCTGAGTTTTCTTTAAGTTAGAGTGTAAAACTACCATGGAGTTAGTCCTGATCACTGCACAGCCTTGTGAAAACATTTATAACTTTTTTTTTTGTGCAGCTAGAAGGCTGTTCCAACACCAAAGTGTGTAAAAGGTGATATCTGCATTTGGCATACTCTAGGCTCAGTCAGGTTTATTAATCATTATATTTCCTAATTACTACTAACTCTGTATAATATAGTTCAGAAATTAGAGCATCTTCATGCTCTGCCACTCTCATTTATGGTAAATCATTCTATTTTCTAGATTTCCCTCAGTGTCTCCTGAAAAAATAAAACAATAAATCAGTTGTGAACATGGATATTATAAACCAGCTGATATCTTTAAGATTTCATAATACTATGTGGTGTACTGCTTTGCCTAGCACTTAAATAGCAACTAAAATCAGTTGCAACTGGCTACTATTTTATAGCTCATAATAATTATGCAAATAGATGTAATGTTCTCAGCCTATCATCAAAAGTAGAGATGGGAATTCTAAATAAGTAGAGAACTGAGGAAGGACAGCATTATAGAATAAAACCTATTCAGATTCACCGTCTGATGTAATAGCCCAAGATGACTCACTGAAGTCAGCACATTGAACTATGCCTTTATAAACACACTTAATTGCACCCTGTTGATAGTACAGTTGTTGAATTAAAAATCAACAGCACATACTGTGGCATCACACACTGTTTTAAAAAACAAGGGATGAATAGAGAGAAATAAAGTGAAAGCTGTCATTGACAACCTGGGCACTTATTGAGATAGTTATTCACAAAGTACCCTCATTTTTTGATACATTATACTTGACAAAATTGTCAAATTTATTTCCATGAACATTGAAATCATTCTCTATAATGTTTCTGTAAATCAAACATATCATATTTATATGTAGTATGAAGATATAATCAATTGTACACCATCATTTGAACTTACTTTTCAGTGGTCAGAGTGATATGCTGGGGTGAAAAAAAATCTCTTCAAACCTTGGTGTAACATACATAATAAGCTTCTATAAATAATTTCTGAATTTATATCCCTTTTTTATAATATCTCTGCTAGCCAACAAGAATTGAGACTTCAAGTAATGCTTGACGTAAAAGTATTATACAAAATGTTAAATACCTTTTAAATAATGCCAAAGGTTTAATAAATAACCATCTTCCCAGAAAGAAATAAAATTAATACATTCTACTCTGGAGAACATCCATAAGTAATCATATGTAATCTGAGATAATAACATTGTATTTTATTACTGTTTTCTGTTGTTTATCAAATAATTACTCTTTTTGCTAGGTCAAATTTGACTTCATTGAAGAAAACTTCACCCTTTTTCTAGAAACTGGTAGTGTGCTTTAAGTGAGAACAGTTCTCTATGAAGCAATGTGTTTGAATACTTGCTTAATTGCTGGTGATGACACTTTGAATACCTGTGGAATGTTTGGAACATGGAGCCTCAGTGGACTAAGTGGATCACTGAAGTCAAACCTTAAAGTTTTAACTATATCCAGGTTCCACTTTTTGTCTGTTCTCCACCTCATGGGTGTTGTGACAATGAGAACAGCCACCACCTGATTCCTTTGCAACACCCATTTCTATCATGATGAATGCTAGCCTTTCAATCTGTAAACCACAACAGTCCCTCCCTCCCTTAAGTGGTTTCTTATCCAATATTCAGATATGTTTTCATGGCAAAAGAAAAGTCATTAATATAGAAAAGAAACTATTAATATGTAGAATTGTAGATATTGCACATAAATCTATTTTCTTTCAGTTAGAACAGGCAGAAAAAAAGTGATTCTGGACACTAATAAATCATTGGAAAAATAATAACTCCTCAAACTAACAAGAAAAAAATAATTTTACTTCATGTCAAATTGGGGAAAACAGCATTATTTTTGCAGATATACATATAGGTAGACATATATAACACATATATATGTAATATGAAAATATAAGAGAAACTTTTTGAGAGAAAAAGATTAGCAGAAATTAAAGGATTTTAAAATAAATATGGGTAAAATTCAATAATATAAATATGAAAATGTTATTTATATACTACCTAAGATAAATTGAAATACAAGTTTCATTGTATGTGAAATAAATGCTAAATTTATACCTAGGAGTTAAATACTTTTTGGTAATATATTTTGGGATCAGATTCTTGCCTATTTTACACATGCACTTCCAAATCAACTTGAAGAAAGTTTGTTTTTCTTCTGGTTATTAAAAAACTAAACTACTCTTATTCGTACATTGTTTGTATTCTCTTGGCGCTTGAATAAGAGTGTCCATCCACCCCATATAGTTGAATGCTTAGTCACCAGGGAACAGCATTTGAAAGATTACAAGGAATGTGAGGTATGACCTTATTGGAGTAGTGTCGCTTTTTTGTAAGAAATATGTCACTAGTGGTGGCCTTTGAGATTTCAAAACCCAAAGCCAGGCCCAGTGTTCTCTCTCTCTCTCTCTCTCCTCTCTCTCTCTCTCTCTCTCTGTAGGCCAAGATGTAGCTCTCAGCTATGCTCTGAATTTCCTGCCATAATGACAATGGACTAAACCTCTGAAACTGTAAGCAAGCCCCCAACTGAATGCTTTTCTTTTTTCATAAAATTTTCCTTGTACATGGTGCATATTTACTGCAATAGAACAGTAATTAAGACAGACTCAATGCTTCATTTACTTGGAAGACTTTTTGATGATCCTTTCAAAGATGGGATCTCTTCGTCTTTGTTCTCTGTTTAGTTTTGAGATTGTAATTTAGTCACAACATTTTCTTTCACTTTGCTCTATCTTCACAGCCTTTATAACAGTTCATGATATGATTAATTATGTTTACCTTCGTCAGTTCTCAGCCAGTAGTTTAATGCAGATTCATTATTATTTATATGAGTAATATATATATATGCACATACACATATATATGTGCATATATATATATGAAAATATGTATACATATATTTCCAGGTACACTTAACAATTAAGAATGCCTACTGCTTTTGCAAAAGACCCAAATTTCATCTACATCACTTTCTTCAGATAACCCATAACTATCCACAAGTCCAACTCCAAGAGATCTGAAATCCTCTTCTGCTCACCAGGGCCTCTGTAGTCGCATGTGCATAAGCATATACAGACACAAGTTCACAATATAAAAACAAAAGTAAATGTTTAAAGCATAACACAATGTTGTTTAAGGTTTATACCAATACTGATGTTCATATTAACTTGATTTACATATTTAATTTTTGAACTATATTTAAATTTTTTTCTAATTTTTTTCTATGTAAAATGTTATGAGACAAGCTCAACTCAGCAAACAGTCTTTAACCAGTCACTACAGTGGCATATATAAATATAAATATGTCAAGAAAATGTCAAGTTATTTATTCAACACAGTAAAGAAAACAGAACAACAAAATATCTCTGGGTGGATCTTCTAAATTTTTATTTTGTAAGAAGACCAATAAATTGTCAGTGGAAACATGATATATTTTAGAATTAATGTCTAGGTACTAAAAATCACCCCAAATCTGTCTTCCCATACATTTTTTAAAGGTCACAGTTACCTCCATTGTAGAGCATCAGAAAATAGGGATGTGTATCTAAAAATTGTTTTCTGTTGGAAGAAGTTACACATTTTCTCATTAATTTATACATTTATTCACTTAACATTCTGATCACAGGACCATCCTTATCTCAATCTTTTTTCCCTCCTCTCCTCTTTTGTCCCACTTCCAGCTTGTTTCTGCTGATAGTAAAATAAGGAGGATTTTCTCAAAAGCAGGTTTGGGCATGGAGCATAGATTCTCATGGCTATTTAATATCCCTACCAGGCCTGGTCTCCTATGCAAGCTCATCTGCAAATGAAAATAGACCTTTTTACTTCTCAGGATCTTCAAATTTAGTAAAAATCTGATATCTGAGGAGCATATTACAGAAATTGATTCTTAGCCTGGAAACTGTTTCTTTGCTCATTAATTCATGTACTAAATTTAAAAATAAAGATCTAAACATATGGATGAAACTGTCCACAAACAGTGAACAATATTTGGAGGACTATAAAAAAATGTATGTTTAAATTTAGTCCACACTTATTGTCAAAGAGAACTAAAAACTAATTCCTTGTTTTCCTAAATTCGATTCTCGTGTTGAGCTCTTCTTCCCTGAATTTTAATTCCTAGTCTACCATGTATTGGCTTTTAACTGGAAAATCTCATTTGTTTTTTCTATATCCCATTTTCTTAAAATACATAAATAGTATTTTATCTGTTACAGCTGGACCCACTACAATTCCTGCCTCTGCTTATATCATAGTGACCAATGCTCTCATTGGGTAAAAATACTATAATCATGTAGGAAATAAGTTAGCTTATTGAATATAAATCATTGCTGAATCTAGAATTTCTCTGGGAAACTCAAAGCTATGTGGATGGTTTGGTTAGGCATACAACTTACAGTTGTCAGTTCTCTTTTTCTGAAGGTTTTCAGGATATTGAACTGATGTATTCAATCTTGGTAGCAAGTATCCTTCCCACTGTGCCACTGCTACAGCCATGTATTCTCTAATTTATTAAAAGCTCAGGTATTTCTAGTGTTCATTTGTAGCTTAGTTCAAATCTACCATCAGTAGTAATGAGGGGTAATACACAGTTTAGGGTGATTAGGTTTATCCATACTGCAGAAGAAATGACGCTTTGTACTTTTTGAGTATTAACAGCATTCATAATTGGCACAGTTTGTGCTACGTTTCACTTGGACGAATAATATCAGTTCAGATGTGAAGACTAGTTAGGATACTATTGATACAAATCAATTGCCTTTCAATAACCAAGATCTTGGGATCCAAGAATTTCAAAAATATATCTTTATGAATAAATAAAACAAAAGAATAATTTAGCATTCATTATTAGTATGCATTTTGTATGAGTGACTAGAAGTCATTAAATATGTTAAGAAGCTAAAGTAACTTGTAATTTTCTGGTAGAGTAAAATAGATTAGAAATAATGTTTAGATAAGGACCACTCTGATATAGATTGCTTATAAGTTGATTTATTTAAATTAAAGCCTCCATAAATATACTGATAAGCAGGCTATTAATTTTTTCATTTAGTCAGCAAATAGTGAGTGAGTTTATACTTTATTCTGAACACCAAGGAGTAAAGGCAAATATGACAAGATATCTGTCCTTTGAATGTTCATAACCCAATGTGATGACAGATAAGTAAACATTAGAGATCCTCTACTGCGTGACAACCCAGTCATAAGTGGAATGTAGGAGATACTGCAATATGAGCAGAGTCTGTCACTGTTTGAAAGAAAGGAGAACAGGATATAAGAACTTAGTATTGAGGAATTTAGCACATGCAATAAATAATTTAATAAAATGAGCACCAAAGCATAAAGAAAAACATTCTAGTATTTATGACAATTCTGATTGTAAAATCTAAAATATATGGAATGCATTAATAGAATATAAACTATTTGAGGGCATTAGATTCTCAAGTTTTAGGTAAAAAAAAATTCAGAGTAAAACATGGAAAATTAAACCACAGTGTTTCTATAAGGTTAATTCATTTAATTCATTCTTTAATCAACCCAGCACTTTGATAGTGAGTGTTACACCACAGTACATGACACCACAGAATTGATATTCACAGATATCACAGCTGGAAGACTCACACAGACACCACTGCTAGCTGGAAAATAACACTAGAAAAACAAAACAATTCATAAACACTGGTAGACTGGAGAAGTGGAAGAGAACACTGAGATTTAGAATAGGAACAACAATTTATATCCTTTATTCACAAATCAAATTCTGAACAATTTAGAGAAGAAAAATAAAACACAAAGTTGTCAAATTTTACCAACTTATAAAACAGGAGAGTGTAGAGAATGCTTCTCACTGCATCATGTAACTATGTTACCCTGGAGAAAAGTATCACACAATAATTTTTTTCCACTACAAGGAAATATTGCTTGTTTGTCTGTTGTAGTTTGGGTCACACAATCCCCTAGAGACTTAATAGAATTAAAAGTCAGGACACCTAGAAATCCATATTTTCATATAAGAAGCATACAACATGTTGTCTTAAGCTTCACTTCATATTTGAGCAAAAACATTCGCACACCAAAAATCCAATCTTCAGTCAATAATTCACAGCCTCTGCCCAACCATGTTCCAGTTATAGTCTCCTTTTCACAAAACACAATGACAATAAGTCAATAAGGTAGAATCAAATAAAGCTCTCAACAATTCTATCTTGAATTCTTGACTAAAAACAGTGTCTTGAAATCTTGAACAATATGCATCTTTCCTAAGTCCTTATGTCCAGATAACAGCTTCATTCAGCACACAGCACTGTACCTTGTCCTAAGCCCTTTTATCTTGCTTCAGTGGCATCCTATGATAACCAATCCACAAACACAAATGCATCCTTTATTAGGGCTGCTGGAGCTTAGATCTTGGTTTCATAGCCAATATCTAAGATAAACAGACTAATCAAAAGCAAATAAACAAACAAACAAAGACAAAACTCTCTAAGATACATCCAGTAGAGACTGGAGGAGCAGGTTTCAACCATGCAACATGTTTAAAATGCAGAATTCAGAAGCAACTAAAATTTCCAAGTACCATCTGTGGTATTTGGTGTAACTGCATTACACAAAATATGGCTTTAAATCTATCTACAAGCATTCTAGAAAGTATTTTAAGAGAGAAAAGAAAACAAATGTGCCTGAATATGACATTGTTGGGAAAAATAGTGACCCAGGAAATTGATTATGTACAGAAGATAAACAAAAAGACCAAACTAGTGGATGTTTCAACTGTATGGAGCATTAAAAGGAGATTGAAGACATATGTGTGAAGGGATAAACTGAATACTCCTGAACAATAAACTCTTAGGAAGAAATAATACTGGAAAATTCAATTGGTCTGAAAGGTATTAGCTAAGGTTCTTCAGAGAAGTAAATATGACAGGATCCATAAATAATAGAATTAGGCAATTGACTTATATGATAAAGTGGACAAAGCCCAACAATGGTTATCTTGCACCAGAGATGTGTAAACATTTGTTTGTTCAGTAAATAAGACTGGGGGCCTCATAAATTTTCCATTTGTGCCTAAAGTATGGAGGATTCCTGGGGAGATAGGTTAATGTGTTAAGTCAAAAAGGTAGGTGCAGTTGGTTGTGTGGGAGATGAGGTAGAATTTGATCAAAGATGAGACATGAATTTCTAGTGACCTGACATTATGTACCTGTAAAGGGTGGATCTTATCGAGGTTTGGTCAAGGACTAGACCATATTGTACACATGAGATATGATTGTTTAATAGTGCACTTTTCCATGGGAAATTTTACAAAGAAAAGGCCCTATAAGCTTAGCTTCTGCCACTGAGAGCAATACCAAGCTATCAAAACCACTGCAAAGGATATTTTGCTCACATACTGAAAGCTTATCTCTCAGCCAGAGATAAGAGTTCATTCACAAAGCACATACATGCCTCATATGCATACAACCCTAGCTTTAATCTCCAGTTCTTCAAATATAAAATAATATAAAATAAAAATAGTATAAAATAAAGTTTGTGCCTTGGAAGATGGTTTTTACTGGTAAAGGTGCAAGTTTAATACATTTGGCAACCTAAATTCAATTCCTAGAAACCGCAATGAAAGTAGAATAAGATAACTAACTCTACAAAGTTTTCTTCTGACTCCTACAGACGTACTGTAGTATGATGTCAGTCTGTCATTCTTGATCTCTCTCTCTCTCTCTCTCTCTCTCTTTCACACACACACACACACACACACACCAATAAGTACGTTAAAAAAGTGTATTCTTCTGAACTTGATCTATTTTTCCCTCAGATTATTATACTTCAGTATTACTTGAACAACTACTCAAGAAAAGTGGCATTCATTTCTTTTATTGTTTTTCTCCTTCACCTTCCGTTGTCTCCCTACCCACTCACAAAATTGCTTGGTAGATGTATGTGTATATGTGTACATATGTATATACATATGTGTATTTGGATATATATGCATGAGAAAAAAACACAGAATCTCTCTCCTCCCATGGCTATAGTTATTTTTCCCTATCTCGGTTGGGTTCTTCCTTTCATCATATAGTTTTCTTTTCCACTCTTATGTTCCATACATAAAGACTTCGGGATAGCAAAGATTTATAACTAAATGCAAAGATGATTCCTTTCAAACACATCAACCTCAATGTGTTTATGGTTCGGCCTCTAATATTTTCTAACACTGTTGATGACAAAGGACAATTTAAAAAAACCACTATCACTGTTTCCTGCTTGCCTGTAGAGCTCTATCTAGATCAGACATATAGATCCATGACTAAATTACTAGTCAGAGTAAGGAATGCAACTTCTTATGTTACTTTTGAATCTCATGACTATATTAAAACTTTTCCTTAACCTTTATCCTCAGCAGTGTTGCAGCTAAATATTGAGGATGATACAAACCACAAAGAGTTGAGTTGATTTTAAAATATATATTCTTTTTATAAATTGTTTGATTTTCTTTTTGTCTCAAATGTTTCTTTTTAAAAGTTTAGCTAATAAAATACCAACTTCATGAGTCTCTTCTTAGTAAGTTGCAGTTGAGTTGAGACAAAACTGTTCAAGCTCTCTCTCAAATATGATTTACAATTTTAACAACTCTATTTAGTCAACTCTATTTAGTCAATACTCCCACCTCTA
Source organism: Arvicanthis niloticus (assembly GCF_011762505.2). Classification (NCBI taxonomy): domain Eukaryota; kingdom Metazoa; phylum Chordata; class Mammalia; order Rodentia; family Muridae; genus Arvicanthis; species Arvicanthis niloticus. Next base: position 11,988,519 of record NC_133435.1, read on the forward strand.
GATTGTGTTCTATCATGTTATCAGGCTGAAAAGCTTTGAGTGAGTTGGTGGAGGAACACTCTCCTAGAGGCAAAGGGGAAGAATATAGGGGTGATGGGATGGGCAGTTTGTGGGGGGGGGGACAATCGGGAAGGGAGATATCATTTGAAATGTAAATGAACAAAATGATTAATTTTAAAAAGAAAGAAAAAAAAGAAAAGAAAATGCTGTTTCCTCATATGGGTCAGACTCAAAAAAGGATAAAAATTCTTTTGGCCATCCTGCTGTGAGTGACCACTGAGTGCAAAGATGAGTAATTGAATCTTTCTTCTCCAAGATATTTATAGCCTATAATTCTGGCCCATAGGTAGTTCTACTGAGACTAAGTAACTTCAATCTTAATAAACACATCATGATTTCAAGCTGCCAGCCGTAGTGGATACCAGTTCATCAAACTAAGCAGATCCTCACATGACCTTACATGGGTCTGTCCTTTCCTTATTCATTTGTAATTCCTAAGCAACTTTCCAGGATACTAACCATGAAGAGAACAGTGTTTCTACATTTTTTACATTTTGCAAACCATTAAATACTCTACACGTATACATTATCATAATTTCTTGCTAAATATAGATGAATTAATGATTATTATTTCTAATATAATTGTTTTTTCTAATGAGACTTTGTTAAGAATATATTGATTATAAAATATTGATCATTATAGTTCAGTATTGTACTATAAGGAAAGGAAAGAAGAAAAGTCACAGAAGTTAGCCTGCAGCAAAGATGGTAGTAAATTTATGAGCAGTTTAGCATTTCAGACAGGAGAGGGACAGAAACAAACACAATATAGAACCCTAGGAGAATTGTGAAAGAACTTACAACTCAAGTGTTAAATTTAGCACAAGGACTGTTTTTAAAATTTATTTTACATCCCAATCACATCTTCCTCTCTTTCTTCTCCTTCCAGATACCCCCTCTAATCTCCCTTACCCTCATCCCCCTGTCCCTTCTTCCTCTTCAGAAAAGGGGAGGCTTCCCACTGTTATCAAGTAGCTTTGGGATATCAAGTTGCATTAGGACTAGGTTCACCTTCTATTATTGTTGGTAGGCAAGGCAACTCAGTTAGGGGAAAGGGATCAAAAGACAGGCAACATAGTTAGAGACAGTGTCTGCTTCTGCTGTTTGGAATCCCTTATGAAAACCAACTATTACATAGGTACAGATGTGGAGAGCCACAGTGAATCTTAGGCAGAGCTTGGGGAATCCTGTGGAAGAACAGTAGTCTTTGGCAGTTCAGTCTCAGTGTTCCCATATGAGACCAGGTTTGTTGAATCTCTTGGGGGTTTTGTGATATCCTTGAGCTCTCTAGTTTCTTCAATGTTTCCTACTATTCCACAGAATTCCCCAAGATTTGACTAATGATTGGCTATGGATCTCCATCTCTGTTTCTGTCAGTTCCTAGGTAAACTCTCTCAGATGTCAGTTATGTTTGGCTTCAGTCTGAAAATATAGCAAAGTATCATTAATAGTGTCAGTGGTGGATTTTTTTCTCTCATGGCCTGGTCTCAAGGTAAAAGAGTCATTAATTTCCCATTCTAAGAATTTCTGCTCTATCTTTACCCCTGCACATCTTATAAACAGTACAAATCTAAGGTCTAAGGTTTTATGTTGTTGTTGTTTGTTTTGTTTCATTTTGTTTTGTTTTTTTGTCTGCGTTGTTTTCCCAGTCTCTCCATTGGAAATCCTTTAGGGTTACAGGAAATGGCTATTTCAGGTTCCATATCCCCTATTGCTAGGAGTCTTAGTTAGAATTATCCTCATAGATTCCTGGGAGTTTCTATTGTTCTAGGTTTCTAGCTCATCCCAGATGCCTTTCCACTGTTTTCAGTTCTCTCCTTCCCACTTTCTCCCACCTTGATCCCTCCTGCTCTCCTTCCCAGTCCCTTCCTCTTCCAATTAACCCCCTCCATTTACCCATGGTATGAATTCTATTTCCTGTCTCAGTGAGATTCAAACAGCCTTCCTCGGGACCTACTTGTTATTTAACTTCTTTGGGTCTGTGGATTATGGCATGGTTATCCTCTACTAACAGCTAATGTCCACTTATAAATGAGTACATACTATTTTTTTCTTTCTGAATCTACATTACCTCACTCAGGACAATATTTTCTAGTTCTATTAATTTGCATTCAGATTTTGTGATGTTCTTGTTTTTAATAGCTGAATAATATTCCATAGTGTAAATGTACCACACTTATTTTCTACATTCACTCTTAAGTTGATGGGCATCTAGGCTGCTTCCAGTTTCTAGCTATTATGATTATGCCATGTGAACAGAGATGTTAATAATCTTGGGATATTGGATGGAATAATGTGGATACAAGCATTCTATTTCCCAAGGCTAAGATGTTAGTGATGCTTTATTTGGATAGGAAAGAACTTCTGGTGCTGGGCTACTTGACTGACTCCTGTGAACACTTAGTTGGGGGTTACCTGGTTACATGCTCCAAGGCAGGCACAGAAACATGGAGGGAGTTAGTCCCATTCTTACTGAAACCAGAATGAAAGAGTTTAGTCTCCAGTTTTGAGATTGCCAAGGTTTAAACATGATCCATCTCACTGCTACATGTCGGTTCCCCTGGTGACATGATTCATGTGCCCTATAAATATTGTTATTTTTAGGTCTATAAAAATAATGCTGGACTTTTGATGGGAACTACATTAAATCTGTAGATAGTTTTTGGTAAGATCACATTTTTCACTACGCTATTCCTAGGGATCCTTGAGCATAGGAGGTGTTTCCAACTTCTGATGTCTTCTTCAATTTCTGTTTTTAAAAACTAGAAGTTGGAAGCCCAGCAACTGTGAGGTCTACCATGTCCCTTTGTGCTTCATATTCCAGGCCATACCACTAACCTTAACCCCAGATGTTTATAGCCATCAGGGACCATTCAGTGAAACTCCTTCCCCAATTCCCTGCCTGACAACCCCATAGGGCAAACCCAACAGTGATGAGATCCACCCTGCTCCCTCTACACCCCATTTCCTGGACACAACTCCACCTGAATTTCTGGAGGTCTGATAATGCCTAGAACAAACCTCCAACAAGCCTGCAACCATCAGGTATTATTAGTTCTGCCTGCATCCCCAGAGACCTACTCTGATTAGGCCCTACCAGTATTGCCAAAACTATGGACAAATATATGGCTACATGTGAGCAGAAGAACGCAATCAACAAAATCCAGGGAAATATGGCACCATTATAAACAAGCTATCATACAACAACTAGCCCTAAATATCCTAACACATCAGAATCACAAGAAAATGAACTTAAATCTAATGCTATGTAGATGATAGAGACCTTTAAGGATGAAATGAATTAGGCTCTTTAAGACATACAAGAAAATAAAATCAAACAGGTAGAGGCCCTTAAAAAAGAAATGGATGAATATAAAGAAATAAAAGAAGTGCAATCAGAAAGTTAAAAGAAGGAACAACTGTTCACAATCTGAAAATGGATATAGAAGCAATAAATAAAGTACACATTGAGGCAATCCTGAGATAGAAAACTTAGAAAAGAGAACAGGAACAACACACACAAGCATCACAAATGGAATATAAGAAATGGATGATAAAATTTCAGGCATAAAAGATATGGTAGAAGAAATTAATACATCAGCCAAGGAAAATACTGAAGCTAAAAATGTTCTAACACTAAATATGCAGGAAATTCAGGACACTAAAAAAAAAAAAACAAAAAAAAAAACAAAAAAAACTAGGAATAATAGGAATAGAAGAAGGAGAAGACTCCCAAATCAAAGGCCTAGAAAACATCTTCAACAAAATCACTGAAAAAATATCCCTAACCTAAAGAGATGCTTATACAACTTGTACAAGAAGCTTATATAACACTGAATACAAAAAATAAAAATCTCCTGCCACATAATAATCAAAACACAAAATTTACAGATAAATAAAAGGTTCTTAAAAGCTGCAAGAGATAAAGGCTGAATAACATACAAAGGCAGACCTATGAGAATGGCATGAGATGTCACAACAGAGACATTAAAAGCAAGAAATTCCAGAGCAGATGTCCTATAATCTCTAAGGGATCACAGATGCCAGCCCAGACAGCTATACCCAGCAAAACTTTCAATCATGTTAGATGGAGAAAATAAGATATCTGACCATAAAACCAAATTTAACCAATATTGCCCTACAGAGGATACTAGAAGAAAAATTCCTGCACAAGGTGGATCACTGCACCCAAGAAAACACAAGAATGAAATAATTCCAAAACATTAAAAGCAAACACAAATACACACACCACCACCAACAACAACAACAACAACAACATCAATATAACAGATGCTAACAATCATTGTTCATGAATGTTTCTCAACATCAATGATCTGAATTCTTCAATAAAAAGATACAGACTAACAGACTGAATGCAAAACCAGTATCACTCATTCTGCTGCATATAAGAAACACATCTCACCAAAAAAATAGGCACTTCCTTAGAGTCAATGCTGGAATAAAGTTATCCAAGAAAATGGACCCAAGAAAGACGCTGGAGTAGCCATTATACTATCTAATGAGATAGACTTTCAACAAAACATAATAAAAATATGCAAAACAATCCATATTCATCAAAGGAAATATCCACCATAATGACCTCTCAGTTCTGAATGACTATTCCCAAAATGCAAGAGCCCCACATTCATAAAAAGAAAAAGTTACTAAAAATTAAATCACACATCGAAACCCTAACATTAACAGTGGGAGACTTGAACACCCAACTGTCAACAATTGACATGGAGTTAAAACAAAAACTAAGCAGAGAAATAATGAAACTATGAGAGGGTGTGAAATAAATGGAACTAACAGACATCTATAGAACATTTCACCCAAACACAAAAGATCGTAACTTCTTCTCAGCAACTCATGGAACCTTTTGAACAAATGGCCATATACTTGATCACAAAGCAAGCCTCAACAGATAGAAAACAATTCAAATAACTTTGCGTCTCCTTTCAGACCACCATGGATTAAAGCTGAACTTCAGCAACGACAGAAACATCAGAAAGCCTACATACTCATGGAAACTGAACAATTCTCTACTAGTTGATTACTGGATAAGGGGAGAAATAGAGAAATGAAAGACTTTTTAGAATCCAATGAAAATGAAGGTACAGAATACCCAAACTTATGGAACACAATGAAAGAAATGCTAAGAGGAGAGTTCATAGCACTAAGTGCATTCATGAAGAAAGTGGGGAGTTCTTACACTAACAGTTTAAAAGTACATCTGAAAGCTTTGGGGAAAAACTGAAGCAAACAGAAAAAGCCTCTTTTCTGGCCTCTCGAACCCACCCACATCTAGAGTCAGCTTGGCCTCCAGGACTTCTGACAGATCCAGGATCACAGGTGAGACCCCAACCACCCCCCCAATACCTGGCCTAACTGGGACCCATCAGGACCCAGGCGACACAGCACCCTTGCCCAACCAGAGGCACACATTCCTTCTGGCTTTCATATGCCCCTGGAAATCGAGTCTGTGCTCTACCCTAGCCAAACCAACCACTGAGGCAGCTTGTCCCCCAGGACTTCTGACAGATCCAGGATCACAGGTGGACCCCAACCACCCCCCAATTCCTATTTTAAAATGTGGTACAGAGCTAAACAAAGAATTCTCAACTAAGGAAACTCGAATGGCTGAGAAGCACCTTAAGAAATACTCAACATCCTTAGTCATCAGCGAAATGCAATGTGAGGTGAGATACCACCTCACACCAGTCAGAATGGCTAAGTTCAAAAACTCAGGTGATAGTAGATGCTGGCGAGGATGTAGAGAAAGAGGAACACTCCTTCATTGTTGGTAGGGTTGCAAGCTGTTACAACCACTCTGGAAATCAGTCTGGTGGTTCCTCAGAAAATTGGACATAGTATTACCTGAGGACCCAGCTATACCACTCCTGGGCATGTACCCAGAAGATGCTCCAACATATAACAAGGACATGTGCTCCACTATGTTCATAGCAGCCTTATTTATAATAGCCAGAAGCTAGAAAGAACCCAGATGTCCTTTAACAGAGGAATGGATACAAAAACTGTGGTACATCTACACAATGGAGTATTACTCAGCTATTAAAAATAATGAATTTGCCGGGCGGTGGTGGCTCACGCCTTTAATCCCAGCACTTGGGAGGCAGAAGCAGGCGGATTTCTGAGTTCGAGGCCAGCCTGGTCTACAGAGTGAGTTCCAGGACAGCCAGGGCTACACAGAGAAACCCTGTCTCGAAAAACCAAAAAAAAAAAAAATGAATTCGAGAAATTCTTAGGTAAATGGATGGAACTAGAAATTATCATCCTGAGTGAGTTAACCCAATCACAAAAGAACACACATGGTATTTACTCACTGATAAGCGGATGTTAGCCCAAAAGCTTGGAATAGCCAAGACTCAACAAACAGACCACGTGAAGCTCATGAAGAAGAAAGACCAAGTGGGGATGCCTCAGTCCTACTTAGAAGGAGTAACAAAAATACTCAAGGGAGCAAATATGAAAACAAATTGTGGGACAGAAACTGAAGGAGGAGCCATCTGGTTACCACTTCAATATTTATTCTTTGTCTTGAGCATTTGACATTTTAATTATTATGTGATGGGGGGCATTTCATTTCTGGTCCCATCTATTTGGCATTATGTAGACCTTTTTTATGTTCATGGTCATCTCTTCCTTTAGGTTTATAAAGTCTTCTTATGCAATTTTGTTGAAGATATCTATTGGCCCTTTGAGTTGGGAATCTTTGCTGTCTTCTATACCCACTATTTTTTGGTTTTGTCTTTTCATTGTGTCCTAGATTTCCTGAATGTTTTGGGTTAGGAGCATTTTGCATTTTTTGACTGTTGTGTCAATATTTTCTATTTGTCAATGTTTGCACCTGACATTCTCTCTTCTATCTCTTATATTCTGTTGGTGATGCTTGTACCTATGAATCCTGATCTCTTTCATAGGTTTTCTATTTCCAGGATTGTCTCCATTTGAGATTTCTTTGTTGTTCATATATATTCAGTTTTAGATCCTGGATGGTTTTGTTTATTTCCTTCACCTGTTTTGTTGTGTTTTCCTGTATTTCTTTAAGGGATTTATGTGTTTCCTCTTTAAGGGCTTCTACCTGTTTACCTGGGTTCTCCTGTATTTTAAGGGAGTTATTTGTGACATTTAAATCCTCTATCATTATCATGAGATTGGATTTTAGATCCAAATCTTGCTTTTTAGGTATGTTAGGGTATCTGGGACTTGTGTGATGGAAGAACTGGGTTCTGTTGGTACCAAGTAGCCTTGGTTTCTTTTGCTTATGTTCTTGAGCTTGCTTCGTGCCATCCTGTTATCTCTGGTGTTAGCCGGTCTTGTTGTCTCTGACTAGAGCCTGTCTCTTCTGTGTGTTTGTGATCCTGTGATACTGGTTGTGTCAAAACTCCTGGCAGGAAAGCTGCCTCTGGGTTTTTGACCAATATATTGAATTTTTCGATTGCAGCTTCTATGCCTGAGATTCCCTCTCTTGTTCGTGATGTCTGCATCTATAGTTCTTGTTCTCATCCCTAGATTCCCACCTCCAGGATCCCCTTGGTTTGTGTTTTCTTCATTGTTTCAATTTCTAAGTCTTTAAAAGTTTTATCTTCATCATCTGTTTGATTGTATTTTCATGTATTTTTAAGGTATTTATTCTTTTCCTCTTTAAATGCCACTATCATCTTCATGAGATTAGATTTGAGGTCATTTTCTAGTGCTTTAAGTACATAAGGATATCCAGGTTTTGCTTTAGTAGGATAAGTGGGCTCTGCTAATACCATATTGCTATGCTGTGTTGATTGTATTTTTATACTCGGCTTTAGGCATCTAGATTTTGCAGTTATTATAGGTTTAGATGCTTATTTTTGAGTTTGTCTCTGTTGAATGGATGTTTTGGGGAATTTTTCCCCCTTGTTTTCTGTTACCTTTCTATTTACTGCCTGAGTAGCCTGTGATTCTGGTGACTGGCTAGTCTTCAGGTCTAGTAGGCTGTCTTCCCAGGAGTTTTTGTGTCTTGTGAGGTCACTGAGATTTGGGTGCTAACGTTGGCTCTGGGATTTCTAGTAGCAACCTAGTTGCCTAGGTTCTCTGGTGTCAACAGGCCTCCAGGACAGCAGTTGGTTTGCAGGCTAGAAAATGGAGTCAGGGTGTGGAGATTTAAAGATGATGGGTGTGTTTTAGGGGAATATGGAAAACAAGGTCATGGATTAGGTTCTTATCTGGTTGTCTCTAGTGCTGGCAGGTCCCTAAGAATGCAGGCAGTTATGGTTCAGGAAATGGAGTGCAGGATATGTAGTACAATTTACCACTGTTGGATGTAATTTCAGGCCAGTTTATAGGCAAGGGATTAGAGCGGGTGGGGCTTACCCATTGTCCCTGGTGCTAGGACACCTTGGAAAAGCAGGCAGAGTTGTGTGGTGGGAAATGGGGACAAGGTATGGGGTGCAGTTTCCAGCTGTATATTCTGCTTTCAGGGGAGTTGGGAGGAGCTTGGGATGGGGTTTAACTGGTATTACTGGTGCAGGCATGCTTCTAGGAAGGCAGGCAGAAAATGGAGCACAGGCTATGGGGTGCAGTTTACCATCGTTGAGTGTGTTTTCAGAGGAGTTAGTGGGCAGGACAGTACTAGATTTTTTATTTGATAACTCATGGTGTCTAGAAAAGACTTGTAGGCCATTGTAGGGTAAGGTAACTTAAACTCATTTTTAATGTATATATAGGAATATATATGTGTATATCATAGGAGGTTTATAAAATAGTTGTTTTCTTTGTGAGTTTCCAAAGCCATTAGTGTTAGTTTTACCTCTCTGTAGACCCTCTTCTACCCCCTTTCTCATCACTCACCTTATGTTTGTATGTTGTACTGCCCTTTATAATCATATTAAGGAATTCAGGTTGCAAAATTTCTCTAAATCTCAGTATACACTATAAATTTGTGATAAGTTGCAAAGCTTTATGATTAATATTTCTCTTTAAATATGATTCCTGTATTGACTCGTCACTTATCTACCCTTTTTCATACACTGTTACACCTCTGCACCTTAAACACAAGGCCTCCTTCTTCTCTGAGTGCTGTGTACCTCCCTCCTCTCTCACCCTGCTCTTCTTTTCTTTGCTATGGGTAAAGTCTTTGTTGTTTGTATTCATTCTCTTCCTTCTGTTTCCCCATGTTGTCGAAGCCAACAAAATTTGTGTGTGGAAATAATTCAAGGAAGTTGGCAGCTGTTCTTTAAATACAAAGCTCTGTTCTCCATCCCAGAGTTTCTAAGATAGAGGTCCACAAAATGCATTTTGCTCAGATCTATGATACCAGTTGCATTTTTGGATCTTTTTTTGTTCTGTTCATCTCTGGTGTACATAGTAGTCAGGGCCTTGAATTACGACCTTGTAATTTTTAGAAGAAAGAGTTTCCTGTTATAGCTAGCAAGAAATTGTTTTCCTGTGGAAAAAAACCACAAAAACTCATTTCCATATTGAATGTTTATTATTTCTTTCACAATAAGCACTTTTGCTCCTTGGTTTTAGGCAAACGGACTATATAACTATAATAAATATGTTGAAAATCACATATTTAAATATCAATTACATACATAGAAAAAATCTTCTTTAAGAGCCCTTTTCATGCCATATATAATCCACATATATGCATATATAATTCATTAAGGTAGGTCAGAGATGAGATACTGCCACACAAATAATTCATTATTCTTTTGATCGTGTATAACGGGCTTTAAATTTCTTGATGTATGTCTAGATGCATAAGCTACTACTTACTTACTCCTCACTGGTTTAGCCGTCTGCTGTGTTGCACCTAGAAAGATGTGTATGCTAAGTCAGGGATTTGAAAGTAGCTCCACATCTTTGCAAATATTCAAACAAAATGCCAAATAAAGGTAGTAAGAGTCTCTCTTTTAAGTGGCAATGACTATTCAAATGTATCTCCCCAGCCCAGGGTTAAAACATTCACATTTCTAGACAGGCTAAGAAACATGGGATAGAGAAATAAAATAAATGCAGTGACACCATCCCAATGGCTGTTTATTTTCCCTGTCCCATGCATGAAGAGGCAACTGGGAGAAGAGATGGCATGCTCGAATCAGGCTCTACCTACTCTTCCAAGCTATGTTCACTCCCCCAATCATCAATCAACTTGTTTAGTTTTTTCATCAGTACATCACTGTTTTAAGGATTCCCCTTCAAAATTATATTAGTTATTCTTCTTGCTTCTCAATAAAATGTAAAAATCAATTAATTGATATTAAATTAAATAAAAAGTTTCTGAGATGTTGAGTCAGGTTACATTAAATTTATTGATGAAGTCAATGTAAGTGACTTTTTGAAAGTGCTGAGATGTCTTAATTCATAAATGTATTGAGTCTTTTCATGTGTTTTAATGTGTATTTTAAAATCTTACTTGTATACATACATTTCATTATTTGATTTCATCAATTAATGGTTTCTTAAACTTCTAATAGGCTTTGCACATGTTTTGCTTGGCTTATATTTAAGTATTTTATTATGGAAGATGCTAATATAACTGTTACAGTATTCTTAATTTCAAATACAACTTGTTCATTGATACTGTATGGGAAAGTGATTCCCTTTGTATATTAAACATTTGTTGGATCCAAGTACTAGGTTAGTAGTTGAAACTTCAGAATTTGAAAGTCTGCAGTAGAAAGACTGTGATAGGATAAGACCAAACTGAACTGGATTGTGAGACTCTGTTTCAAAGAAACAATAGCAAGATGAACAGATGAGTTCATATGAATAATAATATATCCTTCTATGTTTCTTTTCTTATTTAAAGTCTTATTGATTTGTTGTGGATTTCACAATATGTACCTCAATTGTACACATCTCCCTGTCCCTTCGAACCCAGCTTCTGCCCTTGCACCCTCCCCTCCAAAAAAAAAAAAAATGAAAAGAAAAAAATTTGTTATGGAAGCTGTTGTGTGTCACAGTGTGTCTCACAGGATACCCTTTTTTCACACTTGTTTATTGCAAATGTTTATTGCAATGAGTTCTTGTTCTGGTTTGAGGCCTCTACACTATCAATGCTGGATCCTCATGAGGACTTCTTCTGGTTATTCTGCTTCTGCCCTGTGTCATAGAGATTCTACAGCTTTGGGTGTGAATGACTGGCCCTTTCATGTGCTCTAGTGGATTATACATAAGGCAGATGTTGGGGTGGGCTAACTGAAAACATTGATCTGGGCCTGGTTGATAGCTGAGCTAATCAGCCCACCAGTTTTCCCATATTCACACCACTAGGGTGAGCTCTCCAAAACTGCCTTAGGTAGTTCACTCAATGCTACAGAGAGCAAGGGGCAGAGCCAACTCTCTTGCTCTTATGATTTCAGGGCCAATTTTTTTTTACCTGCTGTAAGTGATAAGGGATGTGGGGGCCAAGGATATCTCTTCTTCCTCCTCACCATCATACAGCAGACACATTTTAAGGCCAGCTCTTCCATGCTCATGCCCTCAAGGCCAGTTCAATCCCAATTCCAACAGAGTCAACTCTACTGTTCTGCCTAGGTGAGGTGCAGGGCCCAGTCATGATGTGCTACCGTTAGTGAAGGGCAGGGCCAGCTCTTCTACAAGGCCTAGGTGAGGGGTAGGGTCAACTCTGCACAATCCTCAGATATCAACATGGTCCCAGGCAATAGCCCAAAACAAGAACATCCACCTGGCCTTTGGTGACAACAAACCCTTTCTGCTTTATGGTCACACACTAAGATATGGCCCTTGGTGGCAACCCAGGCCAGGACTCCACTATGGTTTCAGGTGGCATCACTGGCTACTCCCATAAGGCATTTCGTCACTACTCTCAAGTCTTTATTTCTGCTTTTCTGTGGGGAGCTGAACTCAAGATGGTGCCTGGCTGTTGGTTCACCATTTCAGGAAGCCTGGGTGGCACATAGGTTAGGCTTTACTGCGCATGCATTTTGCTTGTTCATCTTTATGTAAGATCTGGTCATGTGACGTATGTGCTCAGCACGAATCGAGAATGACTTTGTGGCAGGTTCTGATTGGAGAGGACACAGAGATTTAAGGACTGGGAGCTAGAGCTTGTGGGGCCTTTCACAACACTTCAAGGTTCCTGAATAAACCATGTTGGGAAGGAGATCCTGCATCCATTGTCTTCTGTCTGCTGGTTGGTTCAGGAGACAACACTTTTCTTCATTGTGTACAAATCCTTTCGTGTTTCTTTATATTCCTTTTCTCTACCACTTCTTGTCTATCTTCTTAGTGGTGTCAAGAGTCTATGGGTGTCTAAAGTGATCTCAAGAAATGTTATTCCCTACGTATGAAGGGGTGATCTATATTACACTCTCCTTCTCTCTTTTTATAACTGTGTTCATCCCCACAATGTATTCTTTTCAACATTTTTAATTAAGTAATCCAGTCAAAGTACCTACCTTACCAGTTTATTCTATAGTTTTTATAAGAGTTTGATAGCAATCATGGGTTGAGGCTCCTTTGCCTGGTTTTTACCAAAGACTAGACACTTGTTTCAGCATCAATGTCTTGCGTTGTTTTATTTTTATAAACTAGTAAGTATTATTGCAGTTACTTACAGAAATATGGATAAATGTCTTATTAGAGGAGCAGAAATAACTCAAAGGCAGCTGTATTACAAACAACCCCAAGGAAAAAAGAGAATCTGAGATACGCTGTGCAGCAAGCCACATACTCTTCATGGTAGAGGGTACCCTTTCTTGGTTTTCCAGTTAGTCTGAGTCTCATCCAGGAAGCACAGTTTCTCTGCTTCTTCCAGGAAGCTTAGTTGGTTCTGAAAGTGTCTCTGTTCAGTCCATACAGCTCAGGGAACGAGAGGCCTAGAATATCTGGCCATCTTTGGGGATTTTCTAAAGTCTTAAAGGTTTTACTCTATGAGCTTAAGGAAGTCCCTAAAACTTGAGCTCCTTGCAGGCTGTGCAGTGGTTAAGTGTTTTGCTTTCCCTTAGAATATGCTGCATATTAATGAACTTTCCTCCAAAATGTAGACTTAATATTGGAGAAAATTTTTACTCAGCCGACAGGAAGCACTTAGTAGAATGAGAGAAATTAAAATCAAAATGTGTGTATTCATACACACACACAAGCCATACACACACATGAATATATTCTTGCTTGCTTCCCTTTCTTTCCCTTTATAGATTGATGTCCTTAGAGAAGCATTCATAATCAGTCACAAAGGATGTCATGTTCTTCTTGTTTATCACTGAAGAACACAGGTGTATGCTACTGTATATTCAATAACAATGTTGTATGTGATATTGGTGTGATACATAGCATTTTTATTTGAATATTATGAAATTTCCCTTATTTCAAAGAAAGTGTCACATTCTACCTAAAATACAAGCACTTTGTATGAGTTTCTGTATATGTTTTACATCTGAGAATATCTTAGTTACTTTTCTATTTCTATGAAAAGATGTCATGACCAAGGTAAATTACAGAAGAAAGAGTATTAGGGGATTAAAAATTCAGAGTATTAGTCTTTGGCCATCATGCCAGCAAGCAGGCAGGCTGGCATGACTCTCATCTACTAATCCAGCAAAGAGATTATATCCTTCTCTAAACACTAGACACATACAGAAAACAAGAGCTAAAGAGGGGGTGGAGAGGGAGGGAAGGAGGGAGGGAGAAAGAGAGAGAGAGAGACAGAGAGAGACAGAGAGAGAGAGAGAGAGAGAGAGAGAGAGACAGAGAGACAGAGAGACAGAGAGACAGAGAGAGAAAAGGCAGCTAACTGAGAATGGTGTGTTATTTGCAACCTCCATGCCTACTTCCACTAAAATATTTTCTTCAACAATGCCTTTTAATGTTTCCCAAAGAATTCCACCAACTATGGAACAAGAATTGAGATACGTGAGCCTATGAGGGACATTCTCATCCAAACCACCGCAGTGGGGGTCTTTCAGAAGTGGGCATAACATAAAACAGGAATAAATACATAGGCTGTGGATAGAGAAAACCTGAAACTAATTGGCTGAGTCTGAAGTTTCCATGGTGACCATAGAGAGTATTTTCTATTTCACTAATCTCTCTTCCTCATTCTTCCATTATGTGCCTTCTGATGACAAACACGAAGAGTAGTAAAATGCATTTTTAATGAAATCAAGTTTTTAATGAAGCAATTTAGCTCTCTCATCTGTTTTTAGCACTTTTTAGTGCTGCAAAATCACTGTAAGCATCTCTAGGGAAAGGACAACAAACAAACATTCAAAAAATCCAAAACAAAAAACAGGCAAAAAAACAAAACAAAACAAACTCCCAAAGCAAAACATAACCACCAAAACCCCTAAAACTGTTTTTCTTGATCTGTTTTTTGTTACTAAAATTTATCTGCAAGAAGTGTTCCATGAGAATTTTTCCAAATGAGTGTTATTGTATGATACTAAGAAATACAGACTTTTTTGGGTCTTTTGTTTACAGGCAGCAATTCACTCTGTATGTTCTTAGCTCTTAAGCTTTATCTAATAACACAAAGCCTCACTAGGTACAAATATCCAAGCAGAATTTCAGGTAATTTCTGCCCCTTTGTCTCTTGTTATTTTAGATATTAAATGCTTCACTGATGAGGAAGTTCTTTAGCTCATCTAAAGTTTAGAGTTAAGTGTCTTTTAAGGAGGGTATAAGCCAAGAATATTGGGTTGCCTTGCAGAAAAGCATGCCAATATTCCATTAATATCACACTGATGAATGCCAAGCTACAGACTAAAGGCTAATGCTTCTACATTTAGCATTGTAAGTCCTGCACAATTCTGGTAGTATGTATCATCACTTTCAGCTGTCACATTCTCTTTATGTACATGCTCCTGAAGTGGTCTCAGCAGGATAGTTAAGCTGCCTCCATTATTTAGGACTGGTCCTTATGTAAATCACATTGACCCTAAAATCCCTTTGAAACCACTGGTTTTTTTAGGCGCATAGAGAATATAAGCTCACTATAGAAATTGAGTCCATAGGCTGTTTCTAATTTTAGTCGGGATAATTCAGCAAGGAGAATAAAGTTAAGCAAGCTAAATCAGTGAAGTTCTTAACATTTTCTATCTGCTTAGTGTTACTATCAGATCTTAGTCTGCTATGCAAGAGCACAACAGATGGAATATTTTAAACCATAGTTTTTCCGTGTAGTTCTGATGTCTCAAGATACAAGATCAGGCTGCCGTAACAAAATTCTACTGAAAACCTCCCTTTATATATAGTAATCTTCTAAATGTATCCTTATATTATAGAGAAAGTCAGATTCTCACTCTGCTTATAAGGGCAGGGATCCATCAAGCGGCATAATTTCCTCTCCAATATGACTTTCATGGCAGAGATTTGTGGGGTATGTAAACATTCAGTTCACAGTGGGTTAAACCTTCTGAAGATTATAAGCATCTTTCAGCCTAGTGTGTACCCTTCAGGATGTTGTGTTTATTAAAAAAATGTATAAAATAACTCAGATCAAAAGCTCTCTCTTTTTTAAATCAGTGTTTTAGAAAATTATAGACAAAATAAAATAATGATGCAGGTGAAAAGGAAAAGAAAGATATTGCTCTGAATGCCAGTGGATTCCACATTCTGGTATTTGATCCCTTGTGAAAATAATAAAACTACATGTCCATATATTAAATACAAGCAAATAAGGCTCAGATTTTTAGAAAAATAAATTATGTCACAAATTGAAATAAAATTCAAGCCCCATAGTCTTTATGTTGCATTAAGGGTGTTATTCTATGTGAGAAATTGGAACCTTTGGAAGAATGAAAAGGAAAGGATTAGAATAGGTAGAGAAGAAGACTGAGGATAATACCAGCGAGTGAAAAGGACACAAAGACATACAGAGATAAAAATATGCATACTGTATTAAAGAAAATAAAGAATTAATAACCCTCTATGAACCTCTCCTGTTTCTGCCACTACTAGTAAAAGAGAACACTGTTTAACATCTGTTTGCACTTGCACATGAAATATGTATTTATATTTTTCTTTGTGATTTGTGTTAATCCTGAAGTAATATATTAAAGTAAAGGCTACATTTGCCAATATCTCTTTCTGCCGTGGCAAAAAGCCCTCTGAAATCTGTACATTCATAGTGAGATATGACAAATGTAGAATGTAAATTTTTGGATACCAAGTCCATATATTTTTCAAATATAGATATAGATATAGATATAGATATAGATATAGATATAGATATAGATATAGATATAGATATAGTGTTGACATATATAATGTTGACATGTATATATAGTGTTGACATATATATAGTGTTGATATGTATATATATATATATAGTGTTGATATATATATATATATACGTATATGTATATATATACATATATATATGTATATATATATGTTGATATATATATATATATATATCAACAGTAACACACATGTATGCATGAACATAAGGAAAAGAAAGTTGTTAGCAAAGTGATGAGCAACATTTTTTTGTGTCAGCCTATTATTGTTTAAAGAATTTTCTAAGTCTTTCCCTTATAAACTTCAGGAAGCTAGAGTGAAGCATAGGTGTCTAGGTAAGTTCCAGAGTTTCTGTCTGTGACAGAAAATGCCAGCTTTCTGACTGGAAGTTAGATCATTTATTAGTGGCAGGTAATCTCCATAGTAAGGCTACAATTCCAAGGAATTACATGGACCAACAAACACAAATACACATGCACAACTTTGAAAGACATGAGCATCCTTGGAGTTACTCCAGTTGTGCGGTGACAGCCACTAGGCAAGAATTTCCTCTTTCCATCTACAGACAAATTACTGTCTAGAAATGGACACACTTGCAGAATAGTCAACTGATTATATCTGCCTAGACAGAGTAATCAGCCCTTAATAATACTGCATCACTAAGGTCTGTCAGATGATTCTAGGCCAGAAGGCTGAAGATCTGATGCTCCAACATTCGGTAGTATAGGGGCTTTCCAGGTGTTCAGCAGACTCTATAAATTAGCTAAGTTTTAGAAGCTATGCTTAGTGCTCCCCATAATTTCAGTTAACTCAGTCATTCTGGATTTCTGATGAGGTTGAAGACCTATAGTCTCATACCCAATCCTGGCTATTTACTTTGAGAGAAAAGATCTGAGTGGATGGTTTTCAGCTGACATTCATTCTAAAGCCAAGAAAAAAGCCAGGTTTAAAACTAAGTGTTTTAGTTAGGATAGATGACAGAGGTGCTGGTTAGTCAACAAAATGATGGACTGGGTATTAGGACTATCTTGTATCTCACTGGTACAATTAGGAATAATTATGCTATAATTGTATTTTGAGAGAAAAGTTTTATTTTAACAGGAAGGGTGATATGTAGGAGGAGCTAAGGGGGAAGGAGTACCAAGAGGAAGAGATGGAGTAAGGAGAGAAGATGAAGGAGAGGAGAAGCTAGTTGATGAGATAGAGAAAGAGAGAAAAGGGGGGGGGCATGGAGGCAGATGTTCACGTGTCTCCACTAGTCAAAGATAGTTTATATATCTAGGTTGGGTATTGGGTTACACTTCTGATTGAGCATTACCAAACTTATAAAGCCTTTGATTAACATTTAAAAAAAATTGTATAAAAACAAAACAGAAAAGGGGGCATGGGATAGGGGTTTTCTAGGGAGGGGAAATGGGGAAAGGGGATGGCATCTGAAATGTAAATAATATATATATATATATATATATATATATATATAAAGATATGTAATCAAAAAAAGGAAAAAGTCACATTAATTATTGTATCCACAATTCTGAGGTAAGAGAGCCTGCTACTACGTAGTGAGGTCATAACAATTGTTTATTTTATAAGTATTTCTTAAATTTAGATATTCAATTAAAAATACATGTTTACTTTTTCTTAATTATAATGCCATTCTAGAGAATTTTTTTTAATTGGGATATGTTGACTTTTAGAAGTATATATATTAGATTATATTGTATTTTATATAATTATATAATATTGCACGAATTATATTGCATCTACTTATATTTTATACATATTCGTCCTGTAATTCACCCCTCAGTGCCCCACCTTCTCAGCCCCACTCATTTGGACCCTTTGTAATTCTCAAATATTTCTGTCTCTACTGAGACAGTATATATATATATGGGGTCAGGCTGCATTTATGTATCAGGAATATATTTGTTCATGTGTGTGTGTGTGTGTGTGTGTCTGTGTTTGTGTATGTGTGTACAAACACATAAACATGTGTCCCTGATTTTAATGGTGTTACCTTGTTCTTTTTCTACATTTAAGTGAATGTTCCCTGTGATTTGGGTTGCCATATATATCCATCATTATGTTTACATATGTTCCCTCTAGTTCTACTTACTTGACGACTTTGTCATAAAGTTATGTTGGAGTTTGTCAAAAGCTTTTTCTACACGTATCGAGATGGATCATATAACTTCTGTATTTATTTCTATTGGTATGATTTTTTGTATTAATTGACTTATATATGTTAAACAACACATATATCTCTGGGAAAAAATCAGTTTTCTTATTTTGTATGATCTTCTTTATATGTTACTGTATACAGTCTGTAAGTATTTTATTGAGAATTTGTATTTATGCTTAGCAGAGATATTGGCCTGTAGTTTATATTACAAACTCCACATATGAGAGTATAACCATGATACATTTATGTGAGTATAGCTAATTTACTTGTCATTTCCATGTGTTGATGTGTTAGCTCTATTTTAAGAGACAGAGAAAGAGAGAGAGAGCATATGAAGTTGTAATATAAGAATAAGATATGGAATGCATATGGGAATAATTGAAGACAGCAGAATGAATGTGATCAAAATACATTGTATTAACTCTAAAATAATTAATAAAATATTATTTAAAATAAAATTTGTATAAACCTCTGTAGTGAAGATACACTCTTTTACTTCTTAAGAGAATCAATGGAATCAATGTCAGTTTGTACCTACATGCATAAGAGAATATATCTATCATTAAGCCATTTTCTGCAGAAATACTTGTTTTAAAGTGAAAGTTTAATTTCAATAATTTACAAAGGACAGATGTTATCAGCAACTTTTTGTTGTGAACTGACTTGAATTCATTTTAAATTTGATAATCATTAGGTTAACTTGATTTTTCTTTATAATTGAAATAATTATTTGATTTATTTGACTTGGATGTAATTATTTTTATCCTCCCCACTGCACATTGCCTTTCTAGCCTCTCTTTCCCTTTTTCTCTGTTTTCTATTTCTCTTTTATCCCTCCCTCCTTCTCTCCATTCTTTTACCTTCTCTTCTTCCCTCTCTCTCCTTCCTTTCTAAACCATGGAGTACAATTTATACTGCCTAAACATGCCTAGTTATGAGACCTGCCTAAGAACATGGTCATTTGAAGATCACACGTTTGAAAACAATATACTCTTCTTATCCTAGAAATCCTTAAAGATAGTAGATACCTAAATAGGAGGAGGGGAATTTCATGATCCCTTTCCATGCTTCATGCTGTGTTGAGGTTAATATTTATAATGGCGACACCCAATCCTGCTTGTAGTTATGAGCCACCATCTTCCCTACTAGGCAAGGCCTGAGGCCTGAGGCCTGAGGCTGTGAGCTGCTGCTCAGCTCAGGCCTCCTGTTCAGGCAGCCAAAGACACCAGCCTTGTCACCCAGTAGATGGCAGCATGGGAGATGGCTCTGCCAATCTTCCATGCTGTCTCCACAAGGCTGGGCTGTGCCCAGACCATCCTGCCATCCATGTGGTACCTGGTAGAAATGAGACTCTATTGCTTAAAGATTTCCCAATAGCTTTATATGTTTGGTAATGCTCAAATACCAAGATGCCCATACAATTGGAAGTTTTAACCAATTAACTAACCTAGATATAAGTTGTTAGCCAGAACTGCTATCGATATATGTGTGGCTCTCCATTGCTCCTACATCTCTGTCTAACGCCTCCTCTTCCTTCTCTTCCTCTCCTCACTTTGCCTACCTCTGATACAGCCCAATCACTGAGCTATGTACAAATATAATGGAATGGGAGAGGAAGAGTTAGGTTTATACAAATACAATGCTGGGAGAGGAAGAGGTAGGTTTTTTTTTTAATGAATGAACATATATCCATACATAATGAATTTGAGATTTTAAATACACATTGATTTTGTATGCAGCATTATTATTGGAGAGAATATCTCATTATTATACTAGTACTGAAATGTTAATGTTCCAAAGGATAAGTACAGCTTTTATGATCAAAGTAGTGTGTATAAGGTGAATTTAAGATGATAATTGTAAATCTTAGACTTGTTGCTCAAACACTAAAGCAAAGTTCAACCTTTGGTTATTTTAAAGAAATGCATAACTGTATAGATTTGATACACACACACACACACACACACACACACACACACACACACACACACACACGTTGCCTGTAATAATTAAAAAGATGAAATCCAATCCATGCTATCACCAGCTAGGCACTGGCTGGTGTTCTTGGTCTGTTCCTAGCCCAGCACCGAAACCACATGTTTCCCCAAGCCAAAGCCTGTCCAGAGCTCAGAGATAGCTCTCTTGGTCTTTGTAGACAGCTTTGGGTGCCTGTCCCTTACCTGTCCCCAGCCCACATTCCACTTGCTACCTTTCTCCTGGAGCTCAGTCCTTGCTCAATCATCCTGTCCCAAAGTCTGGCCAAATTCTGTCTCAGCTATATTCTTTCTCTTTGGCCCACCTAAGTCACCACAGAAGGAAAACACCAAAATATCTTAGTTTAGAATCAACAGATAAAAAAAAATCCCTGGGTGCAGAATCTAACATCCCAAATTCACCAACTATTCTACATCAGAAATCTTCTAGTGGCAGATCCTGGTGTGTGGGGCCATGAAAGGGGTCTTGGTTTTTGGTAGAAGTGCTAGCTGAAAGCAGCTTAGAGACCCTGCAAGGGACAGGCATCTATTCCGCAGTGCTCCCAGAATCCAGGCTCCTAACACGTGGTGTGAAACTCCATTAACCTGTGCTGTTCAGTCACATAGGACATTGCAGTCCCTCCCAGAGAGGTTTATGTCATCCTACACAGGTAGAGGGCGTGACTACAGGCTTCAGCCTCAAGAGATTTCCATATTAATGAGTTACCTAAAGGCCAGAGGGTGTAGTTAATTAAGTGACCCTCCTTCCTCTCTCCCTCCCTATTTGAGTCAGGCCCTTCCCTTTTGTGGAGGACTTCTCCAGTTTTCCAGCCACAGGGGCCTGGTTCAAGCCCTCCCCCTTACCCCTCATCTCTCTCAACACATGGTCTGCATTCCTCATCTCTGTGTCCCAGAGCCCCAGAGCTCCCAGAACCCTGGAATTGAGACCAATTGGCCCCTGGCCGCCTCCAGGCCCTGGGGTCCCCACTGGAGAGCCCTGTGGCCACCCTCCCCCAGTGGAATCACGGCCTTTCATGGCCCAGCTTCTGCCCGGTCACACAGAACAAACTCAGTCAAGATCCCACATGCTACTGCAACTCTGAGCCATGACAGACACCAAGGAACCCACAACGCAACAGAGAACTCACACCCACCTTGCCATAGTCCCTCAGCTTTTCCCTAAACTTGTGGATTCTGCCACCCAAACTAACAGCCCTTGGCCCACATCTTGTCTGCTTTGCAGTCTAAAAGAAAGTCCCCCTCCTCCTGCCTTCCTTCTTCTTTTCTCGATGCAGAGGTCCTGCCTCCCTCTTGGCCAGTGATTAGCTTCTTGTTTTCTTTTTTATTTAATCAACTAGGGAAAAATTCTGCTACGTGTGTGTGTGTGTGTGTGTGTGTGTGTGTGTATCTTAAAATTTTCAACACATAAAAATTTATTGATATTTTTGTGGCATGCTCTGTTGTATTGATTCTAAAATTCCAAATTATACCAAATTTTCAGTAGTCTGTGTTTGTTTATTGCATCAGTAAATTTCTTCACTACTTCATTTGTTCAGGCAGTCATTTCCAAGAGTCTTGTTACCTGTTTTTCGAGGTTGCTCTTTTTAGGAGAGGTGTGAAGCTTATTTTATCACCAGAGCAACAGAAAAGAAACTGAAGATAGTAAGAAGAGTCATCTGATATTACCTGAAATTATGTTTAAAACTTAATATAAATTTGAAGGCTGACATAAATATTTAAGACCCATTTGTCATGAGAAATTACTGCAAAATTAATTTCATATATTTCTAGATCTCTTGAAATATGTAAATCATGTGTCCTGTGCCTTCAGCATCACAGTGTTAATCAGTTGCCCTCAAATATAGGGTACACATGTGAAGACATGTCATGAGAAGCCTGAGGCTTGGGCAAAATATTCCCTTCCTTTACACTGAACAAGTTAACTTTCTCATCATAAACCAGAAGATAAAAGTACCTATCACCCAGCCTTTGAGATGTTATAAGATGAACAATTTTTGAACATCTCTTGTGTGACCAAAAAATAAGAGATAATAAAAGAGGTAGTATTTCAGTTACCTCTCCTCCTCTTCCTCTTCACCCCTATTCATGTGATAGAAATAATAAGAAAGTTGAGAACATGGATGACCAGAAGATACTTCAGTTGTGAAGACTACAATGATGTCCTCTTTAGAATGGGCAGAATGATTGTGAAAAGATGCAAATAAAGACATTATAGAAAATTCACCACCGGTGAGTATTTAGCTTGCATCTTTAGAGATAAGAGATGACACTTGTATAAAACACAGGATTCCTAGTTTTCAGTAGAGTGCCAAGGGTGATGAGTATTCATTATCATTTTTACACTTAATGAAATCTCTAAAAACATAATTCTAACTGCAAAGAATGGCACAGTAGCTAATAAGAATATGAAGTCTCTAAATCTACTATTTAAATGAATCAATAAAAATTAATAAGGAATAAAAATAGCAATCTTCAGTGAAATGAAAATACATACATATTAAATGTAGACATTTATACATAATTGCCTTAATTTACAGAAATAATGCTATATATTCATATTTTCTCTCATTTTTCTTACAAAGCAATGAACCATTTAAATATTCTCATAGTAGAAAGAATATTGAATACACATGATTCTCTCCAACAGCACATGGGTTAGAGCACCATCTTTTAGGGATATATTTTGCTTCCTAGAATACTCATAATGCTTGTTTCATTAGCTAATAGTAAGTAGCCTAGAGATATTTAAAATCAAGTATCTTAGTATAATATAAAATATAATGACTGACTCAACTTCAAACGTTTTAGATTTTGCTTGCCTCTAGTATGTATGAACATATTTTATTTCATTTTGTAATTCTTTCTTACACTTACTCATTTACAAGTATAGGCTGATTAATTTTCACTGAATTATTAAGATGTGTCTGAGTGTTTGTATGAGTTTATTCCAAACAATTTGCATATGTTTGGGAAAATCATTAAAAATATAAGAAAAGGCTCAAAAACATTGAAAATAAGTGTGAATTGTATCAAAGAAAACTATATTCTTAACCACATTTCATAGAATTTTTTAAAATCTAAATAAATATGCTGAAGAGCTTCTTTCATTTTAAAAATGGTATTTATTTAAATGATATGTAAACACATAACATTTAGAATATTTCCAAATCTTTTGGGACATTTTTGTACTGAGTGAATTTGTAAATTTTTAATTGGAGAATATAGTTGTATGAGCTGGGTATTTCTAAGACATGTAAATGTATGTCATAACACACACACACAAACACATACACACATGAAATATATAGTGAAATGGAATTCTTTATAATTCTTAGCAATGCAAAAATCATGTTAACACATCTCTACAGAAACAATAGTAGCATGAATCTCATGGGAGAAATCAACCATTTTCTGATTGTGTGTTTAGTCCTTTTTCACAAGATGAAACCCATTCCTAGCTCCGTTTTGAGGCTAAGAACCTGTGACTAGACAAGTCATAGGCACTTGTGGTTAAATCTACCACAATTATTCTAAAAAATGAACATAATTTTAAACTTATACCTGATGACATATTATTATAATAATAGAATAATGCATTTCTCAATCTTTATCAGAGAAATTTCTATTTGCTTTGCACAGCAACAAACATAAGAGTCACATAGCTTTTAAAGATATACAGTATAAGAGCATGTAAAATGTCCAGCCTTAAATGAAACACCAAAGTTGTACAACCTCCCCGTAAGCCTTAGGGATAAGTATGAAAGAACTAGTAGAAGGGAGACTCTGAGAGCCAGAGACAGTGAATGAATACAAGGAAATGTCTTCTGGACAAAATAGGATAGCTGCACACATGAAATCACAGTTGTTATGATAGAATATGTAATCCCATACACGTCCAAATCATATTGAATACCAGCATAAACAAAGGAGTAAGACATGCACATCTACTCCTAGAGGAAGTGCTATAGGCAGGGGATAGCTGGGAGAGGGAGAGTCAATTTTCTTTAAAAGTGTTATTCTTGGTAGGTAGGTACACCATGCTCCAGTGGAAAGACATACCTAGGGCGGGAAGTATTAAGAAAGAACTGCCAGGCTCCCTACACTACTGCTGCCAGCTCTCTGTCCCGGTGTGGTCCCCTCTGTTCCTGTGCTATTGTCAGCACCAGTGGGCCACCTGGCCCCAGAGGTGTGTTCTCCTCTCAGCAACCTCTCTGGCCCAGGGCCCAGAGACCTTGGCTTGATCGCTGCCTCAGCCAGTCAACTCTGCTGCCTCCACGGCTCTAGGCCTCGCCCCATGCAACAGCCATCTACCCCATGGTCAGCTGCTACAACACCCATTTACCAGGTAGAACCAAAACTCTTGAATCTTATAATTAACCAGTCGGATTTATGTATCAAAATTCTCAAATCACAAGATGCCCACACAATAATTTCAAGGCCAATTGAAAATGGTACAAGCTGCCACCCTAGAATAGACAAGTTACCCCAATTATTCTAACCATATAAGATATTCACCACTGCCTGTGTCTATTTAAAGCCCAACTGTTTCAGGATCTTCTCCCTCTCCATCTTCCATCTTGATTCTCCTTCTTCTCCCTGTATCCCTTTCTTTGCTACACTTAGTTTTATCTCCCTTTTTTCTGTCCAACCACAGGCCTCCTGCTGCACTAATATTTAAATAGATTGGAAAGGGAAAATCTTGCCACACATACTTTTATGAGCACATAGGAAGCAAAAATTAAAGTTCATATCTGAAAACAAAATGAGGACACAAAGTTGGCTGGGTAGAAGAAAAGTTGGATCTGGAAGGGGTTTGATGGGAGTACATACAGTCAAAACTCACACGAAATTTCCAAGAACTAAAGGTAGAGGAAAGAACCCTAGCACATAGCTAGTTCCTTATTTATTATAAAATTCATAGGCTTCCCTTTGTTGTTTGTTTGTTTTATTTAATTGTTGTTATACTATCACAAGAGACATATATGATTAAAATAATCTCTGCCAGTCAATTTTCATCCTTGAGATCTATTTCAATGAGTTGACTGAATTTTTATACAGGTGGGGCCCTGGAATGGCTGTTCTCTGAGAGGTCTTACTACCAGCTGACTAAGACAGACTCAAATACTTAAAATACCCATCTGCTGGACTGAAGACTGGGATTCCCATGGTTGAATTAGGGGAAGGACTGAAGAAGCTGAAGGAGAGGGTGACCCCATAGGAAGACCAGCAGTCTCAACTACTCTGGAACCCTGGAAGCTCCCAGAGACTTAGCCATCAACCAGGGAGCATACACTGGTTGGTCTGAGTTCCCCAACACACACACACACACACACACACACACACACACACACACACACACAGCAGAGGACTGCCTTGTCTGACCTCAGTGAGAGTAGATATGTCTAATCCTCCAGAGACTTGAGGTCCAAGGGAAGGAGGACACCTGTTAGGAGGGGAGGGGGAACACCCTCTTGGAGGCAAGGGGGAGGAGGAATTATGGGAGAAGGACTGGTAGGAGGTATAACAGCTGGAATGTAAATAAATGAAATAATTTTTAAAAATTATTTTCTGTATAATATCACAGAGAGTCTAAGATCAATTGAATTCAGACTGATTTCATGGAAAACTAATAAAGTAGATTAAATACTCTCTCTTGGCTTCGATACTCAATCGTTTGAGATGCTAAAGAAAGTGATGGAGCTGTTGTCTCCAAACAAGTCAGAGATCTGTGCCATCTTTAGAGCAATGCAGGTGAGTGAGAAGTCCTATAGGAGAACACTCTAAATTGTATTTGAGAAGTGACATAATCAATATGTTTGAAAGAATATATTTTTCTTTACCCTTTCCAGGAGTGTATCATTCTTTCTTTTCTGGTTTGATGTTGTTTGATAATCTCTCATATTATAACAAGTAACTTTGCTACACTTTTCCTAAACTTGGAATATTAAATCAACAAAGGCAAGCATGATCTCTCTCATTTTCTTCAGCTTACACATTCAGGTTACATAAGCAAAACAAAAATAAACAAGAAAGTAACTGAAAAAGGCTAAGGTGGCAGCACTAAGCGCTGTTTAATTTATTTTGAAGACTTTCTTTTTACACTTTCAATGATATTCTATTATGGTTCTAGGTTAAGAAAAAAAAAAAGTGCCACCTGACTGAACTTTGGCAGGTTATAAAACATTGTTCAAAGTACCTTACTTCATTCTCCAAAGGACTAATGTGAATCTTTTCCTTCTGCTAAACTTCACAATGTCCTTTCAAATTTGAGAAAACTATATACTTTTTCTTTACTTTTTAATTAGATATTTTATTTATTTACGTTTCAAATGTTATCTACTTTTCTGGTTTTTCTTCCAAAAAGTTCCTATTCCATTCCTCTCCCTCTGCTTCTATGAGAGTGTTTCCCAACCCACCCACTCATTCCTACTTCCCCAAACTGACATTCCCCTATACTGGGACATCCAGCCTTCACAGGACCTAGGGCCTCTTCTCCCACTGATGCCCAACAAGGCCATCCTCTGATACATATGAGGTCACTCTATGTGTACTCTTAGTTGGTGGTTTAGTCCCTGGGAAATCTGGGGGGTCTGGTTGGTTCATATTGTTGTTCTTCCTATGGGGTTGCAAACTTCTCAGCTCCTTCAGTTCTTTCTCTAACTCATCCATTGGTGTTCCTGTGCTCAGTCCAATAGATGGCTGCAAGCATCCACCTCTGTATTTGTCAGACTCTGGCAGAGCCTCTCAGGAGATAGCTATATCAGGCTCCTCTCAGAAAGCACTTCTTGGCATCCACAATAGTGTCTGGGTTTGATGACTGTATATGGGATGGAACCCCAGGTGGGGCAGACTCTGGATGGACTTTCCTTCAGTCTCTGCTCCACACTTTGTCTCCATATTTCCTCCCATGAGTAATTTGTTCCCCCTACTAAGAAGAACTAAAACATCCACACTTTGATCTTCCTTCTTCTTGAGCTTCATGTGGTCTGTGAATTGTATCTTGGGTATTCTGAGCTTTTGGGCTACTATCCACTTATAAGTAAGTGAATACCATGTGTGGTCTTTTGTGATGGGGTTTCTTCACTCAGGATGATATTTTTTAGTTCCATCCATTTGCCTAAGAATTTCATGAATTCATTGTTTTAAATAGCTAATACTCCATTGTGTAAATGTACCACATTTTCTGTATCCATTCCTCTGTTGAAGGACATCTGGGTTCATTCCAGCTTCTGGGTATGATAAATAAGGCTGCTATGAACATAGTGAAGCAAGAGTCCTTGTTATATGTTGGAACATATTTTGGGTAAATGGGAGAGGTATAGCTGGATCCTCAGGTAATACTATGTCCTATTTTCTGAGGAACTTCCGGACTGATTTCCAGAGTAGTACCAACTTGCAAATCCACCAACAATGAAGGAGTGTTCCTCTTTCTCTACATCTTGCTAGCATCTGCTATCACCTGAGTTTTTGATCTTAGCCATTCTGACTGGTGTGAGGTGGAGTTTCACAGTTGTTTTGATTTGCATTTCCCTGATAACTAAGGATGGTGAACATTTATTTAGGTGCTTCTCAGCTATTTGGTATTCCTCAGTTGGAAATTCTTTGTTTAGCTCTGTACATCAGTTTTTAGTAGTGTTATTTGCTTCTCTGGAGTCTAACTTCTTGAATTCTTTATATATAGAGAGAAGAATATTTGCTCTCTATTGAATGTAGGGTTAATAAAGATCTTTTCTCAATCTATTGGTTGCTGTTTTGTCCTATTGTCAGTGTTCTTTGCCTTACAAAAGCTTTGCAATTTTATGAGGTCCCGTTTATCAATACGTGATCTTAGAGCATAAGTCATTGGTGTTCTATTCATGAAAGTGACTTATTTTTTCATAATTACATTGTCTTTCAACAGAAGAGTAAGACATTTCTGAAGATATTAAGTTGAAACATTAAAGGAGATATAGAAATTAAGCTCTGGAATATAAACTCTTGCTCTTACAACTGTATTTCAATGTAGTTGTCTCAGGTAAATATGAGTATACTTTGTTCCAAATTTTCTCAATTCAAAGCACAATTTTCTTCAAATGAAAAAACTCATGATATCATTAGAAAGGTTAGTGCAGATGCTAAAAATGTAATCCAGCCTTAACAGACTTGCTTTGAATGTGCAAGCAAAAAGACAAACAGAATCATAACTCTCAAGGTACTGATTTATTACAGGTCTCCTTTGTGACCACAGATCTATCTAGAAGCAGCTGCAGTTTTGATAAGAACAAATGCTATCATTCTGAATACTGGGTTTCTGTTATAGGCTTACATGTTAAAAGCTATGAGCCTGTCCCTGTTCAAATCATAAAAATGATGTGGATAGTGTAAAAAATGTATAAGAGAAGGTAAATATTAGTGCAATACTCAATAAATCACAACTACTGCTTTATAAAGTTATTTTTCCATTTCAATATGATCAATTTCAATATAAAATATTTTTCTTAAAGTTGATCATATTGGAAACATTTGAGGGATGGAAGCCTGATCTGTAATTTCATTCAATTTTCTGATAATATTATGTGACTATTTAAATATTTGGCCCATAAATGAGTTTCAGATAAAATGATTTATTTGAAACTTTCTACCTTGTTATATTACTCATGCTAGAAAATTAGTCAAAGTCATTTTTTGAAAATAATAAAATTAATATTTGCAAAATTACTCTTTGCAGAGATAATGGTATTTCTTGATGTTTTTCAAAGCAGTGGCTCAGAAACCAGTTGAGAAATTCTGAAAGGGAGACCACAGCTGATATTCTCTCTCTCTCTCTCTCTCTCTCTCTCTCTCTCTCTCTCTCTCTGTCTCTCTCTCTCTCTCTCTCACATTCCAGCAGTTCACCTCTTCTAGGTCCTCCATTCCATAGTTCCTCATTCCTCCTCACCCTTGCCTCTGAGAAGATGCTTCCTCCCACCAGACCTCCCAGTTCCCTGAGGCCTTGCTTCTTTCAAGAATTAAGCTTATCTACTCACACTGACAGACTAGGCAGTCCTCTGCTGCAAACATGTCAGGAGACCCAGACAAACCAGTGCATGCTGACTGGTTAGTGAGTAAATCTCTGGGAACTCTCAGGGGTCCAGATTAGTTGAGATTGCTACTCTTCCTATAGGACCATCCCCTTCAGCTTCTTCAGTTTTTCTCCTAATTCAACCACAAAGATCTCTGACTTCAGTTGGGTATAAGTGTCTGTGTCTGTCTTAGTCAGCTGCTAGTTGGACCACTCAGAAGACAGCCATGCTAGGCTCCAGCCTGTAAACATATCATGGTGTCAGTAACAGAGTCAGTTCTTGGTGTCTCCCTATGTATTCAAAGTTGAACCGGTCATTGGATTACCTTTCCTTCAGTTCTCTTCTCCATTTTTATCTCTGCAGTTTTTTTTTTTTTTTTTTTTTTTATTCAGAAACATTCTGGGTCTTTTTTTGTTTGGTTGTTTTTTTTTTTTTTTTTTTTGGTTTTTTTTTGGTTTTTGGTTTTTGTTTTTCGAGACAGGGTTTCTCTATGTAGCCCTGGCTGTCCTGGAACTCACTCTGTAGACCAGGCTGGCCTCAAACTCAGAAATCTGCCTGCCTCTGCCTCCCAAGTGCTGGCATTAAAGGAGTGAGCCACCACCACCCGGCACTGGGTCAAAAATTTTGACTGTAGGTTAGTAACCCTGTCTCTTAAAATAGCCTTTGCTATGTAAGTTTTAAAACCGTGTCCCTCAGAAAATCTTTCTCATAACCCTAGACCTAACCTTTTAATGATGATGGGACATTCCATGTCTAAAAGTACACTGTTAGTTATGTTCACTGTTTATGACTTTATTTTTTTAAGGAACAAATTGTCTGGATATGTTAGCATTTTACCAGTAACTAATACTATAAACTCTAAAAATTGTTTTTCTAAAGTTACATGTTGAAATTGTTAGAAAAACAGAAGAAAACAATTTAAATGTACTTTTGTTTCTAGAAAAAAATATTTCCCTGTGGTTATACCTTAAGTTCTCCATAATAAAAATATGTGTACTATGTGTGTGTACACATATATTCTGTGTGTTGTATGTGTGTATTATATGATTGAATGTAGATGTGTGTGTGTATGTGTTTGGTGTGTATATTTGCATGTAGTACATTTAGATGTGTGTGTGTGTGTGTGTGTGTGTGTGTGTGTGTGTATGTATGAGTGGTGTATGCATGTGTGTATGTAGGAGTGTGTGTGTGTTTCTACTTTTCCCAGGGTGAAGTAGCAAAGGATCCAAGTGAGAGCCTCTAATTATAGTTGTTAGATTGAATCCAAATATTTAAAATAAAAGAAAAATTCAGATAACCCATTTATGTTTGCTCAGTTACATATGTGGACAGAAATTGGATCGTCTTAATGGAGATAACAATCTATTACTTCAGATAACGGTTTCAAATATGACTCAGAAATGACTAAAAATGCTCATCAGAAAACAACAATGCACACAGTTTATATCTGATTTTCACATCTTGAGAATTGAAGATATTATATGAAGAAACTTCAGTAGGTTTATAGAGTGGCTGTTTATTGGGGTGGTACTGTCACTGAAAGGACATGAATTTGGCCAATTCAAGAAGGATTTGTGGCTATTAAGAAACCCAGCTAGCCACATTTCCTAGGAGAGGTTTTCCCTAGAGGTGAGTGGGGATAAGAACTCTCTTACATGTGTTTTCCCTGAACTCATATGTATTTAGAAGATTTAGTCCTTGAAAGCTTATAAGGAGTGCCCATATGCCTTAGGGGTATTGAATGAAAAGGATACATGGGCACACAGTTCATCACTGTACACTAGAATGTTTTCCTATTGTGTTGTTTTAGAAAAGAGCTGGCCTTTGTGAATAGCTGTAAGTCATCCTTTAGAACATAGTTTACCTAAATTCAAGTTATGCACACAGAGAAAGTAAATGTGCCAGCTCTTACAGACTGGTTGGGAGAGTACTTTATCTGCCTATGGATTTGGAATTTTTTCAAAAGCAAAAAATATTAGAAGAAGAACCAGCAAGGGGCAGAGAAAATGACTCCATTAAGTGTTACTGAAAAAATCTTTGAGGTCTCATAATCTTTTTTGATAAATTTTATAAATTGACTTAGGTGAAATATGAATGCAAATATACTTAAATATTGTAATGTTGAAAAAAACTGATTTTACAGGCACTAGCAAATTTCTCACCAGTTAAGAATATAAACGCATTCTGTTTTCAGAAGACCCATGTTCTATTCTTAGAACTGAGTCAGGAAGTTCTTAAGTGTCTCTAACTCCAGCTATAGAAGATCTAACTCCATGTTCTGTACTATGTGGGTATCTCTTTTAAACAGACTTGTACAGATACACAGATGCCCACATACATTTAAAAGTAAAGTAAATCTGTATAGAAAAGAAAGTTGATTTTGAATTCAATAAGGATAATTTATGTTACTATTTTTTTAATTTATGATATTATCAACATCCCTAAAAGTATGTAATTGTTACTTAAAAATTGTGGCAAAAAGAAGTGAGGATGTACCTCAGTTGGTATAGTGTCTAACATGTTCAAGGCCCTAGATTTTACCTATCATATTATACAAACTGTGTCTGGTGATCATTATCTGTAATCTCAACACTTAATAAATACAGAATGTTTGGGAGCTAAACATCATTCTTGGCAGTCTAATGAGTTTAAGGCAATCATTGATAACATAAGATCGGGTCTCAAGAAAAAAATAACTCTAATAATGCATCTAACACTAGCTTAAATGAAGTACATTAATATGTGTACAAACAATCCTTTTTTTGTGCTATTGAAACTAATCATTTAACTAAAACTTTTGCTTTTGTGGGATCAAGCTGTAAGAAACCATACAACAGAAGGCACTCAGATAGTGGCTGGACTCTGTGTTGACTTATAAGTTTGAAAGCATAGTTATCAATAGAATAAAAACTTGATTAATCATATTATAAAATTTAGTTCATATATATACATATATATATATATATATATATATATATATATATATATATATATATATGCTAACACTGTCATTTTAGTTCAATCTGTTGTGATCTGACACAGAGTGTAAACATTCATTTGGGGGCATAAAGGCAATGTAATTTAATTATCCTTTACATCTGAATAGAACTGAATTGCATATATTATACATGTGGTTTTTATCTGTCCATTTCTCAATAGGTAGTTAGACTTACTTCATAATTGAACTGTCATATTGTTCCCCATAAATATGTACAATAAATAATAATAGTAATAATAATAATTGTTATTATTATTATTTGTATTCATCCATAAGAAATTATTTGATGAAACATTCTACCCTGTCTAATTCGTTGTGGAGGAGCTAACTCCAGAGTTGAATGTGTGATTATTTATCATCTATCCATATACTTACTCATCTTCTTTTAAGTGTATCAGATTGGGTAATAAGTAAGGCATTTGACAGAGTGTCTTAGGACACCTTTTATCACATCTTTAACTGCCATCTGTAACTGTCCAAAAGAAGGGGTTTCATTACGACATTTGTAAAAATTCATAGGATGTGTTTTAGCATGTCAGCCTCGGCTATTACACTTGTATTCTCTCTCCAGTCTCCCTTTCTCATCCTCCTTCCAGATTCTTGTAATCTTTTAAAATTCCATGTCATTTTTATCATTTGTAATCTATTCATGAGAGAAAATTCAGCATGTCTGTCTTTCTGAAACAAGCATATGTAACTTGATATTAGGATAGGTAGTCCTATCTCCCTGCCCCCCATTTTTTCATCTTTCTTAATGATAGGTATTCTAAGACTAGCAGAAATCTCACTTCAGTTTTAATTTGCATTTTTCTGATGGCTGAAATGCTAAACATCTCTTTTTATATAGAGATTGGCCATTTTCTTTCTCTGTTTAAAACTGTTTCATTAACTTATTTATTTATTTATTGGGGTATTCTCTTTTTTGCTACTTAATTTTTGAGCTTTCCATGTGTTTCAACAGCAGTCTTTTCAAATGTGTTTGGCTAATGTTGTATATCATTCTACAAGATTTGACTTCACCATGTCAGTGAGTTCTTTGGTTGTAAAATGTCTTTTAATTTCAGGCAACCTTATTCATCAATTCGTGCTACTAGCCCTGAAGTCCATTAGAATTGAAACCAGAAAGTCCAAACTATGCCTAGATGTGTTTCTCAGTGTTTATCACTGGTATTCAGAGATGTAGATCTTTAAGGTCTTTTAGTTGATCTTTTTACAACTTGTTGTTGTTTGTTTTTGTGTAATAAGTTCAATCTTATATATAATGATATTCACTTCCTAGTACTACTTGTTAATGAGAGTATCTATTTTCAAAGGTACATTCTTGAAGCCCTTTTCTAAAATGAGATTATTGTAGCTGTTTTGGCTTATTGTTTATTTTTCATGTCTTATTAATATAAAAATTGACATTACCACATTATCACTTTGTTGTTTGATTGCATCGAGTCCAGGTATTGCTTTTGGTAAATAGCCCTTTCCACAATGTAAAGTGAACACGGTGTCTTTTCATTTTCTAGTGTCTCTCATAATGACTTCTTTTGTACTTTATAGTTTTCATTTTCAGAGTCTTTACTAACTTAAGTTTTAACCCAGGGAGGTTACATAATTTTATACTGTAGAAGCTATTGTGAAGAGAACTGCCTGGCTAAATTTCTTTTCAGAGAGTTTGTGGTTTGTATATGGAAAAACCATAAACTTTTTGCTTGTTGCTGCTCTATACTTTTACTATATTGAAAGCCGTTGTCAAATCTAAAAGGCTTTGTGTAGAGCTTTTTTCTGTGCATTTGGTGCTTGAGATTCCATTATTTAAAAGGAGGGATGACATGACACCTTCATTTCTTCTTATTTTTTCATGTGTTTCTTTCACTTGACCAATTGCTGTCTTATCTTCTGTATTGAACAAAGCAGAATTGCCCCTGTTTTTATTTTAGAGGGGTTGCTTCTGTTGCCAAGATTCAGTCTGTATTGGGTGTGGGTATGTCATATGCCTTTATGTTGAAAATTGATTCTTGTATGTCTAGTTTCAGCCATGTTAGATTAACTTACTAAACTGCTTTCGCATGCTGTCACATAGTGCTAGTAAGAGTCTATGGTAAATTCATTTGGAACTGGACTAGATTACAAAAGCCTGAGGGGCTTCACAGTCAATCATTGCCTCTTAAGTGAAACAAACAATGATATAACTCAAAAGTTGCACTGTTTAATGGTGTAAAAAGAAAATAGACCAGCTTTATCTTTAAAATGAAAAACTACCACTTAAGAGAATGAATTGAGGCTGCTTAAGAAAATGAGACTCTTCAGTATATAGATTTAAAATGTACTGTTTTTAAAGACAAATATTACAGTGAAGTTCAGATCACTCTTGCTTTTAGATGTGAATACCTAGAGGATCAGGGGATCAGTGTTGATCGCTCATGCTCAATGGCAAAAGGCTTAGCAGTGAATAACAATTGAAGCTCTAACCTTATCCATAGATGAGTCTACTGATAGCTTCAGTACATAGTCAGCTATTACAATGATCTAAAAGGAGATACAATGTAATTAAAGGATATAAGTTTGGGAGGGAGCATGTCTTGGGGCCTGTATCTCTTCCCTGGCTCCTGCCCCACTTCTCGACACCATGAAGTGGTAGCTTTCATCCATTCCACACACCTTACTGTAGCATTCTGCCACACTACTTCCTGGAAGCAGCAGATCCAGTAGACCATAGAGAAAATTTTCTAAACTTCAAGCAAATACACTTTCTCTCCTTTCAGATTAATTATCTTAGGATTTGGCTAACTAAAGCTGAATGAAAGCATCTTCTTAAATGTCTTCTTTGAACTCAACACTACCTTTTAGCTAGTAAGGAGTACATCACTAATCAAAGGTCAATCTGAGCAAAGGGCTCTGGGTACCTCTTGGGCAGGTACTGTCCAATTTGAGGTCTTGTGGAGCATTTTCACCATACAGCAGTTTTTTTCATAATGTTACATTCAACAAAATGACCATCTGTGCCACCAGATTCACCACCAGCTCCTTTCGCTGTAAGCCATGGACATGTTTATTTTCCTATTTTGATAAAATAATTTCAAGTTACTTCTTTAACTACTTGCATGTGTAATGTTATAGGCAATTGAAGGATATGTAATCATTACCAATATCTACTTTAGAACTCAAGCCTCACTTTACCTGAAAGACAGACACTAAGTACTCATACTCTATTCCTTTCAATCGTCAATTCCTCATGTGCACATCAGTGCCTCTATGATTTTGTTCACTCTGAATGTTTTGAATAGAAATGAATTGAAATAATATGTAGTATTTAAGTTTGGTTTTTTTGCATGTAGCCTTACTTTGTCATTCTTTAACATTATGTTTACAGTCAAGTAGTATTGCTTTGTATAAATATACCTTATATTAGCCCTTAATTGTTTAATAGATGTTGGCATTGTTTCCACATGGCCTATTTTTAATATTATTATGAATTTTCACAAAGTCCTGTTTGAAGTAACAATGAAATTTCTGCTTTCTCTGATGTGTTGGCTCTAATACACTGAGAGAGTCCATTCGCCTCTCCCATTACAATATCTAATTTGTTTGTATTACACAAGTTGTCATAACCTAGTGTGCTTTTGCCATAAAATATTTTTATCACATCTTTTTTCTTCTAATTAGCAGCCCAGATATTGATCTCCTTTGAGTCCTTCCTAGGTCACTTTTTGCATTTGTACATACTCTCTTAACTGGTTTCACCAAACAGTATGAAAATTTCATTTCATGTGACCATAGGGTTCAGTGCTAAAGAATTCTAATAGACATAGACTACAATAATTTTAAATGCAATAGTAAACTTTCCAGACCACTCTATGTTCCAGAAAGTTCTAGCTACATATTCATTTCACTCAATAGTCAGTAGAGGTTAAAATGATATTTTTTATCACATAAATTCAAATATATTCAGAAAACATTTATTTCATCATCAGCTAGCTCTTAATTGGTTATGCTAATAAGAGACAAAGCTGCATATTTTATTTCTAGTGTGAAACTGTTCTACATCCTCATCCAACCAAATTATATCTTTAAAAGGAAAAAAAAAAAACATTATTAAGCTCAAAACCCTAAGAAGTGATTCTGAGTATTTCTAATTTAAATATCCTAGTTACTGCCATGGGGGTGTCACTCATCTCTTTCTGCTGTAACATTTGCCCTGCAAAAATGTTCATATCTTGTCTGTTTTCTAGCAACTCATAGGCCTTAAATAGTATGAACCATGCCTTATCTACAATTGTTACTCTATTGCTATATACATAGAAGCTTCTTAATCATTGCTGTCAAATAAATGCCATGTGTATTTAGTTACATTTAAAAAAATCTTCATAAACTGAGTAAAAATGAAAAAACTTCAGATTGCAATGAACATTCAATTTAACCAGGAGAGCATGGTAATGAGGACATATGAAAAATATTTTTACATTAAAATCTAGAGAAAAATAGAATTTTAATCACTATTGGCCCTCTCAGTTTGGGGCAGTTGAAAAGCTGATTGGTCCCAGCAGATTACAGAAGCTGATCCAAGTGGCCTCAGTGGGAGAAGATGCACCTAACCCTGGAGAGACTGGAGGCCCCAGGGAATGGGAAGGCCTGGTGGAGGGGCATGCTCTTGGAGATGGAGAAAGGAGAAAATGTATGAGGAACTGTAGAAGGGTGGTCCAGGAGGGGGCGAGTGGCTGGATTGAAAAAAAAAAAAAAAAAGTAAAAAAAAAAACAAAAGAAAAATCTGGCTCCTTTAAAGACTCAACAGTCTGAAGGCCTTCCAGGAACAGTAGCAGCTGGGAACCCTGCAGAACCAAGCAGAGATAATCAGGTGGTAAGAGACTGTAGGAGGAGCTAAGGTGGGAGGAGTAAGGAGAGGAAGAAGAGGAGAAAGGAGAGAAAGAGGAAAAGGAAGAGGAGGAGCTAGAGAGAGCAGAGATGTAGGAGCAATGGAGAGCCATGCTGGTATGGAGAGCAGTCTAACAACTTTTATTTAGTTTAGCTAATTGGGAAAAAACTCTCTTTGTATGGGCATATTTCTACTGAGCATTACTAAATATATAATTTTTTTGATTAATATTTAATCATTAGAGTCTCACTTTTGTACTGAGCCCACATGGATGGAGGGATGTTCTCAGCTATGGCCAACCTTGTGGAGACAGCAATGAAGATTGGCAGAGCCATCTCCCATGCTGGCGTCTCGTGAGTGGCAGGGCTGGTGTTTCTGACTGGCACACACGTGGCCTCTGGCCACAGAACATGGTGGCTGAGCTAGGCAGAGCCACTGCAGCTTAGATAGTGGGCTTGACTGATGGCTATTTTTTTTTAAATATTTACTGCAAGAAGAGGAAAGAACAAGAACAGAAGCAACAGAAGCCAATATACTTTGGCATCATCAGAACCCAGTTCTCTCACCACAGAAAGCCCTAGATAAACCAACACACCTGAAAACAAGGATGTTGACCTAAAATCCTACCTCATAAAGATGATAGAGGCCTTTAAGGAGGATATAAATAATACACCGAAAGAAATACAGAAAAACAAAGGTTAAACAGGTAGAAGTCTTTAAATAGGAAACAATTTCATTAAAAAAAATACAGAAAAACACAATCAAACAGGTAAAGGAATTGAACAAAGCAGTCTAAGACCTAAAAGTGGTAATAGAAACAATAAAGAAAACACAAATGGAGACAAACCTAGACATAGAAAACCTAGCAAAGAGGTCATGAGATAAAGATGCCAGCATAACCAACAAAATAAAAGTGATAAAAGAGAGAATCTCAGGTGTAGAAGTACCTTATAAAATATTGACACAACATTCAAATACAAAGTGCAAGAAGTTCCTAACCCAAAAAATCCAAGAAATGAAGGACACCATGAAAAGTCCAAACCTAAAAAAAAAAAAAAAAAAAAAAAAAATAGAAATAGATGAGAGAGAAGATTCCAAGTGCAGAAGGCCAAAAAAATCTTCAACAATATCACAGAAGGAAACTTCCCCAACCTAAAGAAAGAGATGTCCTTAAATGTACAAGAAGTCTATAGAACACCAAATAGCACCAGAAAAGAAAATACTCTCATCACATAGTAATCGAAACACTAAATGCATAGAGCAAAGAATATTAAAATCTGTAAGGGAAAAAGTCAAGTAACATTAAAGCAAACCTGTCAGAATTACATCTTAAAAGAGACCCTAAAGCCCAAAAGAGCCTGGATAGTGGTCTTGAAGACTCTAAGAGAACACAAATGCCTGTCTAGGTGGATAAACCAAAATATTCCAAGACAAACTCAAATTTAAACAATATATACCTACCAATCCAGGTCTACAGAGGATTCTTGAGGAGAACTCCAACAGAAGGAAAAAAAAACCAAGATATTAATCATCTCACAACAAAGCCAAAAGAAGAGTATCACATACACATAATACTACCTATAACAACAAACCTAACAGGAAATAACAGTCATCTGTCTTCAATATCTCTCAACATCAATGGACTCAATTCCCAATAAAAGAAATAAACTAAAAGACTGGATATGCAAACAGGATTCAACATTTTGCTGCATACAACAAGCACACTTCAATAGCAAAGGTAGACACTATCTCAGGGTAAAGGGTTAGAAAGTCTTCAAAGCAAATGGCCCTGAAAAACAAGCTGGAGTTGCCATGCTAATATCTATTAAAATAGACATCAACCCAAAAGTTATTAAATGAGATAGGGAAAGACCCTTTATATTAATCAAAGAAAAAATCCACCAAGAGAAAGTCTTTTTTTTTTAACAAAAATGCCCCAAATGCAAGGGTGACCACATTCATAAAAGAAACTCTACTATAGCTCAAAACACACATTGAACCCCACAAAATAATAGTGGCAGACTTCAGCACCCCACTCCCACTAATGAACAAGTTATTGAAGCAGAAACTAAACAAAAACAAAGTGAAACTAATAGAGGTTATGAACCACATGGATTTAACAATATATATAAACATTTCACCCGAAAACAAAATAATATTAACTTTTTCTCAGCACCTCATGGTGCCTTTTCAAAACTGACCATATAATCTGTCACAAAACAAGCATCAAATGGTTCAAGAAGATTGAAATAATCCCATGAATCTCATCAGATTACCATAGACTAAGGCTAGACATCAATAACAACAAAAACAACAGAACACCCACATACTCATGGAAACTGAAGAACTCTCTTCTCAATGAGAACTTCTTCAGGTAAGAAATAAAGAAATAAAAGACTTCATGGATTTCAATAAAAATGATAACACAGGGTACCCAAACTTATGAAACACATTGACAGCAGTACTAAGAGGAAAATTCATAGCACTAAGTTTTCTTTTAAAGAAATTGAAGAGATTGTACTCTAACAACTTAAAAGCATAAATAGAACAAAAAGAAACAAACATGCCTAAGAGGAATAGAAGGCAGGAAATAGTCAAACTCTAGGCCAAAATAAACCAAATCAAAACAAAGAGAATAATATAAAGAATCAAAAAAAACCAAAATAAAACAAAACAAACAAACAAACAAACAAAAAAACCAAAATCAGGTTCTCTGAGAACATCAAGGTACATAAACCCCTAACCAAATTAAATAAAGTGCACAAAGACAGCATCAAAACTAACAGAATCAGAAATGAAAAGGCAGATGTAACAACAGAAACTAAGGAAATTTTAAAATTCATCAGATCATACTACAAAAACCTATCTGCAACAAAACTGTAAAATATACATGAAGTAGATGATTTTCTAGACAGATATCATGTACCAAAGTTAAGTCATGAGCAGATAAACAATGTTAACTGGCCCATATCCCCTAATGAAGAAGTCAATTAAAAGATTCCCAACAAAAAAAGCTCAGGGCCAGATGGCTTTAGTGCAGAATTCTACCAGACTTTCAAAAAAGAGCTAATACACAAACTCCTCAAACTATTCTATTAAACAGAAAAAGAAAGAACACTAACTATTCATTCTATGAAGCCACAATTTTTCTGATACCTAAACTACACAAAGACCCAACACAAAAAGAGAACTTCAGACCAATTTTCCATGTGAATATTGATTCAAAAATACTCAAGAAAATTCTCGCCAACCAAATCCAAGAACACTATCATTTACCATGATCAAGTAGGCTTCATCCCAGGGATGCAAGGTTGGTTCAACATAAGAAAATCCATCAACATAATCCACTATATAAACAAACTCAATGAAAAAATATCTGATCATCTCATTAGATGCTGAAAAACATTTGACAAAACATAACACCCCTTCATATTAAAAGTATTTGAGAGATCAGGAATTCAAGTCCCATAACTAATCATAATAAAATCAATATACAGCAAACCAAGAGCCAATATGAAATTAAATGGAGAGATTCTTGAAGCAATCCTACTAAAATCAGGGTCAAGACAAGGATGCCCACTCTCCCCATATCTATTCAATATAGTACTCAAAGTTCTAGCTAGAGCAATAAGGCAACAAAAGGAGAAAAGGGGATACAAATTGGCAAAGCAGGAGTCAAGCTATCACTATTTTCAGATTATATGACAATATATATAAGCAACCCAAAAAAATTCTACCAAAGAACTTCCACAGCCAATAAACAACTTCAGCAAAGTGTCTGGATATTAAATTAA
Organism: Arvicanthis niloticus; assembly: GCF_011762505.2. Lineage (NCBI taxonomy): Eukaryota > Metazoa > Chordata > Mammalia > Rodentia > Muridae > Arvicanthis > Arvicanthis niloticus. Next base: position 12,029,655 of record NC_133435.1, read on the forward strand.
CTCAAATAAATCAGTAACCTTCTTTTATTCAAAGTTAAAATGGGGAACAATTGCCTTCACAATAATCACAAATAGTAGAAAATACCTTGGTGTAACTCTAACCAAACAAGTGAATGATCTTCATGAAAAAACTTCAAGTCCCTCAAGAAAGAAACTGAAGAACATGGAAACATGGAAAGAGCAGTTCTCAATTTCATATGAAAAAAACAATAAGCCCAGAATAACAAAAACAATTCTTAACAATAAACAAATTCTGGGAAAACTTCCACTCCTGACCTCAAACTATACTGCAGAGCAATAGTGATAAAAAAAATTATAAAAATTATGTTAGAATTTTCATTGGCATTGCAATAAATTTGTAAATTGCTTTTAGTATGATGGCCAATTTTTACAATACTAGTTCTAATGAGATTACCAATGTGGATTTTGTCTTTTAGTTTGATTATGTGGTAGATTGTGTTTATTAATTTATTCATATTAATTGATTCATCCCTGCATCTTTGGGATGAAGTCAACTTGATTCCAAAAAGTGGGCAATCATTTTGCTGTGTTCTTGGATTCAGTTTGCAAGTTGTTTGGGTTGGTTTGGTTTGGTTTGGTTTGGTTTGGTTTGGTTTGGTTTGGTTTGGTTTGATTTGATTGAGAATTTTTGCATTTACGTTCATAAGGGAAATTGTTCTATAATTTTTTGTTGGATATTTGTGTGGTTTTAGTAAAGGAATAAAAGTGGCTTCATATGGTATGCATTCACTAATAAGTGGATATTATCCTAAAAGCTTGGAATACCCAAGATAAAATTCACAGACCACATGAAGCTCAAGAAGAAGGAAGACCAAAGTGTAGATGCTTCAGTCCTTTTTAGAAGGGGGAGCTAAATACTCAAGAGATGAAATATGGAGACAAAGTATGAAGCAGTTACTGAAGGAAAGGTTATCCAGAGACTGACCCCCTTGGGGATCCATTCTATATTCAGTCACCAAACCCAGACACTATTGTGGCTGCCAAGATGTGTTTTCTGACAGAAGCCTGATATAGCTGTCTCCTGAAAGGCTCTGCCAGAGCCGGACCAATACTGAAGCAAATGTTTGTAGCCAACTATTGAACTGGATATAGGGTCCCACATTGATGAGTTAGAGAAAGTAATGAAGGAGCTGAAGGGGTTTGTAACTTCACAGGAAAAAAACAACAATATTAACCAACCAGATCCCCCAGAGCTCAATAGGGATTAAACCAGCAATAAAAGAGTACACATGGAGGGACCCATGGCTCCAGCTGCATATGTAGCAGAGGATGGTCTTGGTCCTGTGAAGGCATAATTCCCCATTGTAAGAGAGGCCAGGGCAGGGAGGTAGGAGTGGGTGGGTGGGAGAGGGAGAATCCTCATAAAAACTGAAGGAGGAGGAATGGATAGTAAGTTTTCAAAGGTGAAACCAGGAAAGGGGATAACATTTGAAATGTAAATAAAATACCCAGTAAAAAGAAGAAATATGTTTAAGAGAGTATTGTCCTTCCTGGATACATGTTTTTCCTATCAGACAATTGTCCTCTCATTAGATATGAATAAATTCCATCCGTGTGTTTTTTTTTTAAAAAGTGGCTTCATATAAAGAATTAGGAAAGGTTTCTTCAGCTACTGTTTTGTAGAATAATTTTAGGAGTATTGGCATTAATTCTTCTTTTAAGTCTGTTATTATCTCCCTATTATTTTATATTTTTTCTTTTTAAAACTTTTATCATAGTTTTAAGTTCAGTTGTCTAGTTTGTACATTTTTCTTCTTTTTTTTTTTAATTTAGAGAATTATCTGAATCCATTCTATTATTTGCCTTCTGATTTCTGTTTCAACCCCTTCTCCTATGGCCTGGCTGCTACTTTTCATATGTATTGCTATTTTTCTACAGCCTTACATTCCTGTTTAAATTTTGCACCTTCAAGAACTTTTTATTGGGAATCTAGAAAAAGGCTACTTTGGCAAATGTTTTAAGCTATAATGGTCTAAACAGATGAACACATAAAAACTAAGTTCTGAGTAATGAAGGTCACTGAAAAGTGTAGGAGAGCTTAAATGAGTTTAGTATCAATAACAAACTGATGTTCTGTACAGATTTAGAGCCAGCTAAGGCTGAAAGCATCTGTTGAATCAACTAAGTGAAGTACCAGTGGGCAAGCTGAAAAAAAAAAAAAACTATAATAAAAGACAAGGCTGATGAGTCAGCTCCAGACACAGTCACTAAGAGCACAATGCCCATGACCTGAGTGCTCATTCTTGGTGCAACTTGTACTGAGTTACAGAAACCCATGGATAGTTTCCTTGAGGCCATATGCTGAGTCTGGGGCAGAAACCATTTCAGATGTTCGCCTTACCTATCTTCAATGTGATTGATCGTGGCTTATGAGGTCAGAGTTGCATGAATACTTGGGGATGAAATGCTATTAAATGCCTTTCAGAATTTACAGAGAGCTTCCAGAAGGCATCGGCTGTCGACATAGATTAGATTAGTTGGTATGAGAATGTGCTCTTGATCAATCCCTGATTTTTAACTCTTTGGGCAATATTTCTTTTCTGTTATGATTTGCTGAAACAGGTTTTCTTCCGTTTTGAAGCATTCAGGAAATGGCTCTTAAAATATTGTGCAAGTATTCCTTCCTTTGACATGACATGTCTTTTACACTTTGGTTTTCTTGGGTCTCAACAGAATGCTTGAGTACCTGATCTTTTCATAAATTACATCAGAATTTTATTTGTTTGTTTGGTTAGTTGGTTATTTTTGAAAGAAAAGATTAGCATCATGTTTGGTAACATGACTGGATTTGTCTTCTTGGATCATAGGCATCAGGTAAGTCAATACTCTGTATGTTAACTGCACAGTAAGGACTGAATGCACATAGAAACATAACTGATAATACACCCATTTGTGCAAAGACTACTCCATTATACTTTTAAATTCAATTGGTAAAACTGCTGTACTTAATCATTATTGTATCTTTGTTAAAAGATAACAGAAATAAAAAGAGCATATGTCATTGTTTATTGTCAGATAATGTTCTAATACTTGCTACAATAAAGTCCCTGAATCATCAGGTCCAGGATATGAGGGAACACACTTGGCAGTCTCCATTTTATGGAGAGATGACTGATGCATAGGGAACTTACCTTTCTAGTTCCCTGAGCTAGTAAAGGACAAATATGAAAGTCAGTCCAGAAACAGTTCACCTAGAGAACCCTCTTTTGTTAACATCACAGGATCTTGCTTTTAACACCGAAGTATTAGTCTCCAAATAGCTGTGTATTCAATGTTGCAGACATTACCAATAAATAATAACAATGATTAAAGGAGTCAAGGAGTTTCAAAACCAGAGATAGCTTTAAAAAGCAACCATCAAATCTTCAGAGTGCCAAGTTAGGAGACTGGAGTCCCAGAGGGAAGGAAAACAGCCAGAGAAGAAGACACCACAGAGCTGGGAGCTGAGCTCAGGTCTCTTGTCCTCAGTGATGCGTTTTTTCAGCAATAATATGCTCTTTCTGATTTGTTTTCAACTTATACTATCTTTTCTACATGGTGAAGAATTTTACTATTCATCTTTTAGACTTGTAATTGTACAAGAAAAAAGGCAGGTACACAACATTTTAGAGTATATTTTATGCCCTAGAAAATGACTCCAAGATGTAGACAAGACCATCCTCCTGTTTTACAAAGGAAGAAGCTGAGGCACAGAAAGGTTAAAAACTTGCCTCTCCTTTTCATCCTTGAGCTGGAAAGCAGAGGACTCTTGTTTCAAACAGGAACTCCTCTAGCTTTCATGCGGACAGCCTCTGTGCTCCTGAAGGTGCTCTGATTCACGCCTTCAGGGAAGGTGCCCCTAACCAAAACAGTTTCAACTTTAGTGGGGTTTTCCCCTGTCCCTACTAGATTAGATTTAGATCTAGTAGATTCTAAAGATCTCCTCTTTTTCAGTTTTTCAAATGCATCTGATTTACCCATGAAGAATCTATTTAAAGACTTGGTTGTGGAGATTTTTCAGCTTTTTGGTAAAACAAAACAAAACTACAAACTAAACTAAACTAAACTTATCTGAATGTTTCCCAATTTTTAAAAAAAAAATTCTACTACTGAGAAGGTCCTTGGACTCATAATTGCTTCTCAGATAAGTCCAGTTGAGCTCCATCCTGGGTGCAAATATTGAGCTGAAAATTGTCTGCACTCTGTCCTGCTGGGGCTTTGTGCTTTAGTTTCTCCAATTTGCTCACAGGCTCTAAGATTAAGGAACCCAAAGAAAAGCTGCACCGATGTTTAGCTATCTTACACCAGTTTGTACCATGGATTATCTCATATCCCAGAAAAGGGTTTGTATCCAGGATAATCCTTCTTTGACTTGCTTTCTTTCTGCATCTTTACCTCTCTAGAAATAGAAGAGACATCTTACACTCAGTAAGAGCAAAGCAAAGGAAGAGTCTTTGAACTGCTGCATAGGATGACAAGACTCCCATTAGCACTTTTTCTCGTCTACATAGGATAACTTCTTGGCTCCAACCTTTGTTGGAAAATCAAGGATTTCAAACTCATATGATCTCATCTGGAACACTCTGACAGTCAATCCAATCTGTTAAATGAGGTAGTAGGGCAGTGAATTGCCTGCAAACATTTGGCAAGAATTTGTCATTACTGTTGCTATTTCTCTGTTACTACTAAAATTCCTGTTTGATGAAAAAAAAAAAAAACAGCATGGTATTAGTACAGAGACAGAAAGATTGATCAGTGGGAAATATTGAAGACCCAGAGATAAAACCACACACTTATGTACATGTAATCTTCGACAAAGAAGTCAAAAATATAAAATTGAAAAAGGAAAGCACCTTCAGTAAATGGTGCTGGTCTAAATGGCAGTTTGTATGTAGAAAATGAATGTAGATCCATATTTGTCACCTTGAATAATGCTCAAGTCCAAGTGGGTCAAGGATCTCAACATAAAACCAGATACACTGAATCTAATAGAAGAGAAAGTAGGAACGAACCTTGAACCTTGAACTCATTGGGAGAAATTTCCTAAAGGAAACTCCAATGGCTCTCACTTATTAAAAAATGGGACCTCATGAAACTAGGAAGCTTCTCTAAGGCAAAAGACATAGTTAATAGAACAAATCAGCAACCTGCAGATTGGGGGGAAAAAAGGCATTCATTAACCCCACCTCTGACAGAGGGCTAATATCCAAAATATATAAAGATCTCAAGAAGCTAAACTCCAAAAATCCAAACAACTCAATCAAAATATGTGGTATAGAACTAAACAGAGAATTCACAACTGATGAATATCAAGTGGCATAGAAGCACTTAAATAAATGTTGAAAGTCCTTGGTTATCAGGGAAATGCAAATCAAAACAATCCTGAGATTTCACTTTACACTAATTACAATGCCTAAGATTAAAATCTCAAGTGGCAGCACATATTGGAGAGGATGTGAAGAAAGAAAAACATTCCTTCATTTCTGGTGGGATTGCAAGCTGGTACAACCACTCTGGATATCAATCTGAAGTTTCCTCAGAAAAATTGGAAATAGATCTACCTGAAGACCTAGCTATATAACTCTTAGGCATATACCCAAAAGATACCCCACCATACTGTAGGGGCACTCTATCTTCATACCGTGTTCCTCTATCTTCATAGTGGCTTTATTTGTGATAGCCATGAGCTGGAAACAACCCAGTTGTCCCACACTGGAAGAATGAATATGGAAAATGTGGTTCATTTACACAATGGAATACTATTCAGCTATTAAAAACAAGGACATCATGAGTTACACAGGCAAATGAATAGAACTGCAAAATATCATCCTGAGTGAGGTAACTCAGACCCAAAATGACATGCCTGACGTATGCTCACTTATAGGTGGATATTAGCCAAAAAGAAAAAAAAAAAAAAAAAAAAAAAAAACAAAAACAAGAATACCACAGAATACCTAGGATACTATCCACAGACCTCAAGAAGGTTACTAAGCCAAATGGCCCATGTGAGGATCATTTAACTTCACTTGAGAGGGAGAAGAAAGCAATCACCATGGGGGCAGAGGGAGGGAAGGATCTGGGTGGGAGAGGGAATAGGGAGGGAAAATGGGCAACATGATCAGGTACTGGGGTTGGGACGAAACAGGAATGAAGCCTTGAGTGCCATCAGAAAGAGTGGAAACAGGAAATCTCTGGAGATAGGTTGTAGGGGGATGCTCTAGAAGGTACAAGAGACCTGGAAGTTGAGAGATGCTCAGAACTCAGAGTAAGGGACCTTATATAAAATGCCGAACAGTGGGGATAAGGAACTTGTAGAGTTTATCTCCATTAAAAAGACAATTACTTCGACCCAAAATTGTCCCTGTCTAAAAAAAGTGCAGGGACAAAAATAGAGAAAAGACTGAGGGAAAGGATATCCAGTAACCAGCCCAAATTGACATCCATTTGAACAGGAGGCTCCAAGGCCTAACACTATTACTGATGCTATAGTGTGCTTATAGATAGAATCCTAGCATGGTTGCCCTGTGAGAGAGCCAACAAGCAGCTGAAAGTGTCAGATGCAGATCCTTACATTCAACCAATGGACAGAAGCCAGACCCCTGTGGTTGAATTGAGGAAAAGCTGGAAGAAGCTGAGGAGCAGAGTGACTCCATAGAAGACCTGCAGTCTCAATTAACTTGGACCAGTATGTCTCTCAGACACTAAACCACCAACCAAGTAGCATACACTAGCTCATATTAGGCCCCTGATACATATACAGCAGAAGACTTCCTGGTCTGAGCTCAGTGGGAGAAGCACCTAACCTTAGAGAGATCTGAGGCACCAAAGAGTGGGGAGGTCTGTTACGGTTGGGCTAGGGTGGGTGGGGACATGCTCTTGGAGACAGGGGAGAAGGAATGGGATGTGGAACTGTGAAAGGGCTGACTGAGAAGGGGATAACAACTGGACTGTAAATAAAGATTAATAAATAATAAAATAAGATAAAAAATTGTCTCACTTTTTAAAAAGTTGTTTATTTACAAAGAAGGAAAGGAAGGAAGGAAGGAAGGAAGAAAGAAAGGGAGGGAGGGAGGGAGGGAGGGAAGGAAGAGGGAGGGAGAGAGGGAAAAGAAAAGCTGGTTGGTAAGAACATGATTATATGATACACAGAGAAAACCTGAGTACTTTCTAGCTTTGGGAAAAATGTCCTTAAAAATAAATCACCTCTCAGAGCTCAATTATAAATTTAACAGTCAACACCTTTCTGCTTTATATTTCTGTCATGGATTGGAATGAACTTTTTTACTATATATCAAACAGATGAGATCAGAAATAAAACAGTTTTCTTTCTTTCCCTTATAATTTTATATATATATTATGCTTTAATTAAAAATAAAAATTTATTATTAAAAACAGATATTGGTTAGTTACTATATCAATTTTGGGCCACAATTATACTAGTATACCTTGTAAGTATGATACTATTGTAGATAGATCAACATTCTTCTGCCTGTTTTCTAAGTTATATCCATTTCTCCCATGGTACTATGTAGAGTAGCATTCTGTATCAAAAAGCCATCAAGTTGGTAATCTCTCTGTTCAATGAATTATGTAGGTGTTGTCCTCAGCAATGGCATCTTGCATCAGTTTGTTGAGAACAATCTCTAATCTTGGCAACAACCTACATTGTTTAGGGGATTGCCATGGGGCACGTTGGCCCACAACTCAATTGGATATAACCCAGTCCCTGTATTAGAAGCTTTATTTAGTAGGAGCAGATGTCCAGTTGGGGCTCTGTCTCTCTCATTATTTGGCCCTTTTATTTAGATCACCTTAATATATGCATATATTTTAGAAAGCTTCTACTGTGTTACATTTCCATAATACACCTCAAATACTACTTAATTTTAGCTGTCTCTCCAATCTTGTCTCCCTCATTCCACTTGATCTTTCCATTTAAGATCTATTGATACACAATTATCTATTCTATTTTCCTTTCCTAATGAGATCAATTTGCACATAGCCTTCCTGGTTTTAAGGATTGTAGCTTGGTTATAATTGACTTCGCAGCTAGTATCGACATGTAAGCAAATGCAAATCATGGTTATCTCTCTGGGTCTAGGTTACCTCACTCAGGACAATTTTTTTTTCTTTTTGTAATGTAAATCCATCTATTTACTTGTGAATTTCATTATTTTACATTTTTAACAGCTGTGTAATACTCCATTATATAAATGTACCACATTTTACTTATACGTTATTCTATTGGGGGACATTTAAGCTGCCTCTAATTTCTGGCTACTATGAATAGAGCAGCAACGTACTCACTTGAACAAGTGGCTCTATGAATTGACCTTTGGGTATATGACTGTGGTGGTTTTTATATGGTCAGCCCAGGGAATGGCACTATTAGAAAGTGTGGCCCTGTTGGTGTAGGTGTGTCACTGTTGGCATGAGCTTTAAGACCCTAGCCCTAGCTGCCTGGAAGGCAGTATTCTGCTAGCAGCCTTCTGAAAAAAGTGTAAAACTCTCAGCTCCTCCTTCGCTATGCCTGCCTGGATGCTGCCATGTTTCTGTCTTAAGGATAATGGACTGAACCTCTGAACCTGTAAACCAGCCCCAATTAAGTGTTGTCATTTGTAAGAGTTGCCTCTTCTATCATATACAGTATAACTGGTTTTATATTGAGGTATTTGATCCACTTAGGCTTGAGTTTGTGTAGGGTGATAAATAGGTATCAACTTAGATTCTTTTACATACATCCTTCTAGTCTGACCAGCATCATTTGTTAAACATTCTTTTTTCAGTGTGTTATTTCTGGTCTCTTTACCAAAAATTAGGTATTCTTAGGTATGTAGGTTTATGTCTGTTTCCTCATTTCTATTCCATATATTCATGTGTCTGTCTTTGTATAAATACAATGCTGTCTTTATTACTATATTTCTGGAATACAATTTAATGTCAGAGATGATGATATACCTCTAGCAGATCTTTATTATTCAGAATTGTTTTATCAATACTAGTGTGTGTTTGTGTGTGTGTATATGTTTGTGTGTGTGTGTTTGCATATGAAGCTGAAAATTTTCCTTTCAATTTTTGTGAAGAACTGTGTTAACATTACTTTTGGTAAGATAATCATTTTTACAATTTCGATCCCACTAATTCATGTTTATGTGAAATATTGTCATCTCTCTGGTTCTTAGAAGAATGTAGAACCTGTGATTGTGGCACTTTCATGTTGCTTGTTAAAAAATTCTTCAGGCTGATTGATTTGTGTAGCAACTGGTGGTTCCATGTAAAATGTGTTCCTAGGTTTTGGGGGCTGACATTTTAAAATGGGATGGACTAGGAGATGGTATTGAAAGAGCTCACAAACATGACAAACCGGAGATCAAAATAAAACTTGAGCATGGGTATGAAGGAGAGTGAAGATCCAAAGCTTGCCCACCTACTTTGCTGGTCAACTTTCTTCTTTTCAGGGTTGGCTGGAAGGTTCCCAGAGAAAACCAGCTTGAGTTTTGGTTGGGATGTGTTGGAAAGAAGGATGGAGGAGAAGATTTTTATGATCTGATAGATATGGAAATAGAATGAAGGAGATGGGCATAGCAGATGGTCTGGTACAGAGATATAGATAAGACTATAAAACTATATTTGGAGGAGAGAAGGGAGTGGTGAAAATTTGCCTTGAAGCTGCCTCTTTCACTTCCAGAGTAGCCTGTGTTCCCTCAGAGTGCATGCTGGACTAGGGGCCAATTTAAAGAATGAACTAAAAAAGAGAAGTGTGATCCATCATAGATAGGTGTTAGGTGTTGCAGTTCTATATCTGGTGATCTGTTGAAGAACTGGGGATATGATTAATGGATTTTGACTTGGAGGAATGGAGGGAGAGTGAGCATAGCTGTTTTCTTAGCCTGAGTCATGAAACATTTTTCAATCTATGCTTTTCAAATTACAGTGCATTAAAGGATAAACTGAGAGAATTTAAGATTAACTGTTAAATTATTCTGTAGACCCATCATGGTAGTGGAAGGGAAGAGTATAAAATAATTACCAAAACTTGAATCTTATGTCCCTTGGGTATAAAGTAAAACTTTGCACTAACATTTTATAATAAATATCTAAGTTTATCAAATGGAGCATATAACTCTATTGTTGCCAGTAAATTTAATTTCCAAGCTTCAAAGTAAACCTTGATATTCTTAACTTATTTAAGAATTAGTAAACACATGGACAACATCTTACAGTCCTCAAATTCTCTCCCATGAATTGTCTGTACAACTAAAACATACAAAAAGAAATGATTTGTTGGGAAAAGCTAAGTTCGGCATTGGTATGTTTTTATTAAAAGTTTTTATTTGTGATGCATTTTAGAGGTCATCTTATTTTTAATCAAACAAAAATTGGAAGAAAAACAAAAGTTTCGGAGAACTTTTACTATTGTTTCTTATCTAGGAAAGAGCTTTCATGTTAATAACCTATCACCATCATTAGAAACTATTTTATGTAAAAGCAAGTCATCTTCCTTTGGCTCAAGTTTTAGTCTTGAGCCCTTTTTTCTTTGGATAATTTTTTTATATGAAAAAGATTTCAAATTCCATGTGATTATCACATTTAGAAGATTAATTTGGCATAATTAAAACCTGTTCTACTTCACAGAAAAGTCACCAGTGCTCTCACAATTTCCTAATGTAACATCAAATATAGCTGCAGTATATTCTCTTCAATGTTTTCAGTGCCTTTAGAGGTTGTTGTAGATATAGACAATGATGAGGTCTTCTCTCAAAAATTTCAGATTTAAGGCTTACTTCTTATATTCATGCTACCTACTAATTTTACTTAATAATATATGCTATAACTATCCATTTACTCATGGAGTAATATATTTACACTGTACTTCTCTTTAACAGCCTAGCTACCTAGAATATTTGTCTTCAGATACCCAGAATGATATGTTCATTAAATAATTCAATATTTTAAATGTTAATAACTAGGAGAAAATCATACCAAAAAGCTTAACAGTCCTCCTAATTTGTGGAAGAGGTGTTGGTAAAAAACCAATTTTGATATAAAATTTTCATTTCTAGAACAACCATGGCCAGTCTCTGTAGCATGCTTGCTTGTTTTATAATTAAATAAAATATTAGTTACAAAATCCCCAATAAGTTGCCAAGCATACAATACCAATGTTTAATTGTTATATTATTCCTTGCTATATATATGAAAATTTTATTAAAATTATATTAAAATGATTATTTAAAATACAATTACATCAACATAAATGACTTTGCCGCTCAGCTCATAGATAGCTTAACTGACAGTGCCAGCACTGCATGCGGTACCGAGCTTGGGCGTAGGTCTGGGGGATTAAATAAGAATTCAGACTGGTGTCATCCGCTGTGAGAGAATGCCAATGCCTTTACTGGGTACGTTCAATATATACACCAAGCCAGGGAGGGAAAAACACAAACTCAGGAAAAAACAGGAACTCAACTGGAGGGCAATGGGGGAAAAAACCAGAACCAAGAAGGGGACAATAGGATGTCAAGTGTAAATTCCTTTCCTGGGGCACCATCCTTCAACAGGATGTTTTGTTCTTAGAAAGACTACAGAATGTTACTTTGTAGACAGTAGCACACAGAAAATCTCAGCCAGGGCATAGCAACCCTTCGGGGTCCTACACTTAATAAACAAAAATTCTAATATCCTTATTACTCCTAAAATTTGACATTTAGAAAATCATTTCTACTTTTGGTCTGATTATAAAATTTGGCTACAAATCCTGGTTTTGATTTAAAACTTGGTGAAAGATTGAATATAACAGATGACTCAGTCTCAGAAGACTTGATTAGTTCTTGGGTTTTGGAGAGATAACTTCAGAAATTAATAAAATAGAAAGAATTCCATTCTCTCCTCCCTCCCATCTCTCCTGTGTGTATATATCCACATGTATATATGTGTCTATGTTTTTTCATAAGCCATAGGAGACAGAGAAAATCAAATAAGCAGAGATAGGGTATAGGATGGAAATGGAAGAATATATAGAAACAAATCCAAATACTATCTTCCAAAATATAAAAGGCTAAGGTCTTGATTAAGACAACTATGCATGACATGCATGGGTCCCAACCAGTAGATAAGAGGCACAATGGCACTTTTACTTATGGAAGATGTTGTCTGAAAAAATGTTAAAGAGATATTGAATACTCCTGAGTCCTTGTGTACTAAGAGATACTACTTTGTTAGCAGTGGTATAAATTACCTACTTGAAATTAAACAAAAAGCATAATGTAATGCCCATTTAAACCACCTAATTTTTGTCAGTACTTTCAGTCTGTCCAATATTTCTTATAGGTATTCATTGGATTAAAGGAAATGTGCATATCTTTTAATTTCAACTTTTTTTAGGAAGACAAAATAAGTGTGTGAGGAAAAATGGATATGTATAATGAATTGATATATTATACACACTGCCTATTCATTAGGAACATGACACGTATTCAAAAGGACATATTCATTTCATAGAGAATTTGTGTTGAGATGTACATGTGGTTTTGAAACTTAAATTAGTATTAGAAAAAGAGAGAAATATTACTGTTTATCCCTGGTACTTTTCTCCCAAAAACCTTTATTACAAATCTCTTAGTAGAAACATTTTATTTTTTTATGTACATAAGGTCAATAGAAAAATGCCTTATGTTTTTTAACCTTGAGATTATCTTAGATATGGCTTTATGAACATCTAGTCATTATTGCCCATTCTTGTGACTCCTCTAGTGTACTCAGCAAACTACTTTTGGGTTTTTTTTTTTAATTGTTTGTCAGTTATCACGTGTGTGTGTGTGTTTGTGTGTGTGTGTGTGTGTGTGTGTGTGTTCTCTTTTGGTTTTGTTTGAGAGAGGGTCTCACTATGTAGTCCTCACTGGTCTGGAATTTTGTATCTGGACAAGGCCTGTCTTGACTCACAAAGCTCCGTTCATGTCTGCTGTCTGTGTGCTGGGATTGATGATGTGTCACCAGGCATGACTCAATAAACTATTCTTAAAAACTAAAATGCATAAGGAAGAACCTTGGGGCAAAGCTTAATCAAAATTCTAATCCCTACTTCACTTCCATTTCTTCCTTCTTAAGTTTATTTAGTTCAATGTGTGTGTTTGTGTGTGTGTGTGTGTGTGTGCACATGTCTCTCTGTGTGTGTCTGTGTGTGTGTGTTTGACTGGTACATAATATAACATAGATGTCAAGGTCAGAACACAATTTGCTGGAGTTAGTTCTCTCTCTCTACTATGTCAGTCTAGAAGATCAAACTCCATTGTGAGACTTGGTGTCAGGGGCACCAATAAGCTGAATCATCTTCTTGGCCCAATATTTCTTCTTTCCTAAAGAGGAAAATTCCACAGTCCTGTCCTGTCATGTAATTATTATTTTTTAGGGTTTACAGGTTCAATTCACAGTTTATATAAATATTCATGAATTGGATTAAGAGGAGGAGCTTTAATTGAAATACCAAATAGTTATGTCAGAAAATAAACAGGATGAAGTAAATATGTATATTACTGTCAATTAAAGATGATTAGTGTGAAATACCCCTCCCAGCCAGAGACCCACCATCCTTCAGTTTACACCTGTGCAGTGAGCAGTGCCTCTTCTCTGGATACCCACCCATTCAGCCCACATCCAAGGTGCAGCTGGATTCCCCAGGTATTCTGAAACATCTAGGATCACAGTTGAGACTCCAAAGCCCATCACAATACCTGGTATAATTGGGATCCCCAGGACCCAGGGACACAGGTACACCACCCAGAGTAGCCAGAGACCCACAATCCTTTCAGTTTTCATTTGTTTTGGGAGTTGAGACTCTGCTCTGCATCCTCAATCACTCAGCCCACACCCCAGTTGCAGCTTAACTCTCCATGTGTTCTGTCACATCCAGGATCACAGGTGAGACCCCAAATCCCACCCCAATATCTGCAGTAATCAGAACCACCAGGATCCAGGGACTCAGGTATCTTGCTCAGCAAAAGACCCATAATTCTCTTGGTTTGCACCTGTCCCTGGAGCAGAACTTCTGCTCTTAATACTTACCTACTCAACCCACACCCAGATGCACTGTGAACTCCAGGAGTGCTGTCACATCCAGGATCAGAGGATCACAGGATCATGGGCTCACAGAGATGATAAGTTTCATTTAGAGACAGTGAGGCCAGTTAACACCAGAGATACACCAGGTGGTGAGAGACAGCAAAAGAGCATAAGAAACAGACACCAACACTACTACTTGGCAACATCAGAACCCAGTTCTCCCTTCAAAGAAAGCCCTGGATACCTCAACACACCATAAAGTGAGATTAAGGTCTAAATTCTCATGTCGTGAAGATGATAGAGGACTTTAAGAAGAAAATATATAAATCCCTTAAAGAAATATAGGAAAACACAATCAAACAGGTGAAGGAATTAAACAAAACTACCCAGAATCTAAAACCAAAAATAGAAACTTCAAAAAAATGCAAAGGGAGACAATTATGGAGATGGAAGACTAGGAAAGAGAGCAGGAGTAACAAATGTAAGCATCACCGACATAATACAAGAGACAGAAGAGACAGTCTCATGTGTAGAAGATACCGCAGAAGACATTGACAGAGCAGTAAAAGAAGACACAAAAGGCTAAAAGCTCCTATCTCAAACATTCAAGAAATCCAGGACACAATAAAAAGACTGAACCTAAGAATAAGATGTACAAGATTCACAACTCAAAGGACCAGCAAACATCATCAATAAAATTATAGAAGACTTCCCTAACCTAAAGAATGAGATGCCCATAATCATGCAAGAAGACTACAGAACACCAAACAGATGGAACCAGGAAAGAAATTCTCTCCTTCCTCACCCCTTTTCACATAATAATTAAAACAACAAATGCACAGAACAAAGAGAATATTGAAAGCAATAAGAGAAAAAGGTCAAGTAACATATAAAGGCAGACCTATGAAAATTGCACCAGACTTCTCAACAGAGACTCTAAAAGCCAGAAGATCTTGGGCAGATGTCATACAGACCTAAGAGAACAAAAATGTCAGCCCAGGCTACTATATCCAGCAAAACTTCTAATTACCATAGATGGAGAAACAAAGGTATTTCAAGACAAAACCAAATTTAAACCATATCCACTAATCCAGCTTCTATTACTGAGGATAATAGAAGGAAATTCCAACACAAGGAGGAAAACTATACCCAAGAAAAAGCAAGAAAGAAATCTTCTTTCAACAAAACCAAAGGGAGAAATCACAGAAACATAATTCTACCTCAAACAACAAAAGTAACTGGAAGCAACAGTCATTGGTCCCTATTATCTGTCAACATCAGTGGACTCAATTTCCCAATAAAAAGCCATAGGCTAAAAGACTGGATACATAAACAGGACCCAGAATTTTTACTGCATACAAGAAGCACACCTCAGTGACAAAGACAGACAACTACCTCAAAATAAAAAGGCTGAAAAAAATTTTCAAAGCAAATGGTCCCAAGAAACAAGCTGGAGTAGCAACTGTAATATCCATTAAAATAGACTTTCAACCAAAAGTTATCAAAAAAGATGGGGAAAGACACTACATACTCACAAAAAAAAGTCCACCAAGAAGAACTCTCAATTCTGAACATATATGTCCCAAATGCAAAGGCACCCACATTTGTAAAAGAAATATTACTAAAGCTCAAAGCAAACATTGAACCTCACAGAATAATAATAGATTTTACCACCCCACTGTCACCAATGAATAGATCATGGAAACAGAAACTAAATAGAGACACAGTGAAACTAACTGAAGTTATGAATCAAATGGATTTAACAGATATTAAACATTACCATTTAAACATTACCAGAACATTTCACTCTAAAATGAAAGAATATACCTTCTTCTCAGAACCTCATGGTACCTTATGAAAAATCAACCATATAATCAGACACAAAACAAACATCAATAGCTAAAAGAACATTGAATTAAAATCCCATGTATTCTATCAGCCCACCATTGAATAAGGCTGATCTTTAATAATAAAAACAACTGAAAGCCCATATACACATGGAAGCTGAACAATGATCTATTCAATGTAACTTTACCAAGGAAGAAATTAAAGACTTTGTAGAATTTAATGATAATGACGTCACAACATATTTAAACTTATAAGACACAATGAAAGCAGTGCTAAGAGAAAAACACATAGTACTGAGTGGCTCTATAAAGAAATTATAAAGAGCATACACTAGTAGCACAAGAATACATCTGAAAGATCTGAAACAAAAAGAAGCAAATACATCCAAGAGGAGTAGACACCAGGAAATAATCAAACTCAGGGCTGATATCAACCAAGTAGAAACAAAAAAGAACTATACAAAGAATCAACAAAACCAGGAGCTAATTCTTTGAGAAAAATCAACAAGATAGACCAACTCTTAGCTAGACTAACCAGAGGGCACAGAGACAGTATCCAAATTAACTAAATCAGAAATGAAAATGGAGACAAAACAACAGAAAACTGAAGAAATCAAAAAATCATCAGCTCCTACTATAAAAGTCTATATTCAACAAAATGGAAAAATCTGATGAAATGGATGATTTTCTAGACAGATACAAGGTACCAAGTTAAATCAGGATCAGATAAACAATCTAAGTAGTCCCATAACCCCTAAAGAAATAGAGACAGTCATTAGAAGTCTCCCAACAAATAAGCCCAGGACCAGATGGTTTTAGTGCAGAATTCTAGTAGATCTTCAAAGAAGACCTAATACCTAATACTTCTCAAACTATTCCACACAATACAAACTGAAGGAAAACTACCCAACTCTTTCTATGAAGCAACAGTTATGTTAATACCTAAACCACAAAAGACCCAATAAATTGGGAGAATTTCAGACCAATTTCCTTTATGAATATTGATGCAAACTATACTCAATAAAATTCTCACAAACTGAATCCAAGAACACATCAAAGTAATCATTTACCATGGTCAAGTAGGCTTCATCCCAAAAATGCAGGGATAATCAATATATATAAATCTAACAATTTAATCCACTATATAAACTAAGTCAAAGGAAAAAAAAACACACAATCATCTTACCAGATGCTGAAAAAGCCTTTGACAAAATACAACACTCCTTCATGTTAAAAGTATTGTTGAGATCAGGAATTCAATGTCTATACCTAATTATAATAAAAACAATATACAGTGAACCAATAGCCTACATCAAATTAAGTGGCAAGAAATTCAAAACAATCCCATTAAAATCAGGGACAAGACAAGGATGTTTACTCTCTTACTACCAATTCAATATAGTACATGAAGTTCTAGCCAGAGCAATTAGACAACCAAAGAAGATTAAAGGAATACAAACTGGGAAAAGGAAGTCAAGATATCACTATTTGCAGATGATATGAAAGTATATATAAGCATCCCCCAAAATTTTACAAGAGAGTTTCTACAGCTGATAAACAACTTCAGTGAAGTGGCTGAAAATAAAATTAACTCTAAAAATCAGTAGCCTTCCTTTAATCAAAGGTTAAAGGTGCTGAGAAAAAAATTAGGGAAATAACACCTTTCACAATAGTCTCAAATAATATAAAATATCTTGGAGTGCCTCTATCCAAGCAAGTGAATGATCTGAATGACAAGAACTTTAAGTCCCTGAAGAAACAAATTGAAGACCTCAGAAGATGGAAAGATCTCCCACATTTATGGATTTTCAGGATTAATATAGTAAACATGGCCATCTTACTGAAAGCATTCTACAGATTCAATGTGATTCTGTCAAATTCCAACTTAATTCTTCATAGACTTAGAAAGAGCAATTCTCAAATTCATTTGGAATCCCCAAAACCCCAGGATTGTGAAAATTATTCTCAACAATAATAAAACTTTTGGGAAAATAACCAACCTTGACTTCAAGCTGTACTACAGAGCAACAGTGAAAAAAAAAAAAAAAAAAAAAAACCACCATGGTATTTGTAGAGAGAAAGGCAGGTAGATCAATAGAATAAAATTGAAGACTCAGAAATCAACCCACACACCTATGGTCACTTGAACTTTGACAAAGAAGCTAACACCATCCAGTGAAAGAAAAGAGTTTCATTTTCTTTTTTTTTTTTAAATTTCTTTTCTAATATATTTTAACAGTCCAGACTTTATCCCTCTCCCAGTTTACCCTCTGACTGTTCCGCATTTCATAACTCCTCCCCTCCATATCCAAGAGGATGCCCTACCCCCATCCCTACCCCATCAGACCTCCTTACTATCTGAGACTCCAAGTCCCTTGAAGGTTAGGCACATCTTCTCTGACTGAGTCCAGAATCCCGGCAGTCCTCTGCTGTTGAGGGCCTCATACCAGCTGGTGTATGCTGCTTGGTTGGTGGCTCAGTAAAAGAGAGCACTTTCAACAAATAGTGACGGTTCAACTGGTAGTCATCATGCAGAAAAATGCAAATTGATCCATGCTTATTTAATTGTATAAATCTCGAGTTCAAGTGGATCAAGGGCCACTAATATGCTGAACATATTAGAAGAGAAAGTGGGAAAGAACCTCAAACACATAGGCATGGGGAAAATTTCCTGACCAGAACACCAATGGCTTATGCTCTAAGATTAGCATTCAACAAATGAAGCATCATTAAGTTGAAAAGCTTCTGTACGGCAGAAGACACTGTCAATAAGACACTGTCAACAAGACAAAACAGCAACTCACAGATTGGACAAAGATCTTTATCAGCCCTGTATTCAATAGAGGGCTAATATGAAAACATACAAAGAACTCAAAGAAGTTAGACTTCAGAGAACCAAATAACCCTATTAAAAATGGGGTACAGAGCTAAACAGAGAATTCTTACCTGAGGAATCTAAAATGGCTAAAAAGCACCTAAAAAATATTCACAATCCTTAATCATCAGGGAAATGCAAATCAAAATTACTCTGAGATTCTACCTCACACAAATCAGAATGGCTAAGATCAAAAATGCAGATGACAACAGCTGCTTTCAAGGATGTAAAGAAAGAGGAGCTGGTGGGACTGTAAGGTGGTAAATCACTTTGGAAGTCAATCTGGCATTTCCTAAGAAAATTTGAAAGAGTTCTACCTAAAAAACCAGCTATACCATTCCTGGGCATATACCCAAAAGATGCTCCAACATATAACAAGGACACATGTTCCACTATGTTTATAGCAGTTCTATTTATTATAACCAGAAGCTGGAAACAACCTAGATGTTCCTAACAGAAAAATGGATACAGAAAATGTGGTACATTTACACAATGAAGTACTACTTAGCTATTAAAAACAAGGAGTTCATGAAATTCTTAGGCAAATGGATGGAACTAGAAAATATCACCCTGAGTAAGATAACTCAGTCACAAAATAACACGCATGGTATGCACTCAGTGATAAGTGGATATTAGCCCCAAATCTCATAATGCCCATAATACAGCCGATAAACCATGTGGAGCTTAGGAGAAAGGAAGACCAGCGTGTGGATCCATTGAGGGGGGCGCAGGATAATTACAGGAGATGGAGGGATGGGAGACCTGGGAGTGAGAGAGGATGGGGAAGATATGAAGGGGGTATTATCAGATACTAGAGGGGATAAGAGGGGTACAGAGGGTCAGAAAATCAAATGAAAATATGTAGCAGTAGGAGGTGAGGAACTAGGGATAGACAGTGGACGTTTCCAGACACCAGAGAAGCGGGGGCTCCCAGGACCCAACAAGGATGACTTTAGCTGAAATGTACAGTGCATGGGAGATGGAACCTGTGGAGACTACCCCTAGTAGATAGACATGGCCTTTCATAGAGGGATGGGGCCACCCACCTATCTCAAAGTTTTTAACCCAGAAATGTTCCTCTCCAAAGAAAAGACAGGGGCGAAATTGGAGCAGATATTGAATGAAGGTTCATAATGGGACTGCCATACCTGGGCATCCATCTTGTCTGCAGACACCAAACCCTGACACTGTTGCTATTTCCAAGAGACACTTGCTGACAGGAACCTGTTGTGGCTGTCCCTTGAGAGGTTTGGCCAGCAAATGATCAATGCAGATGAGGGTGTTTGGATCCAACCATCGGACCCTGGTGGGGGAGCTGATGGAAGGACTGGAGGAGATAAGGGGAATTATAACCACAGAAGAACAATGTTGGCTCTCGGGACTCCAAGGTACTCCAAGGGATTAGACCATCAACCAATTAGTGTACATGGAGGGATCCATGCCTCCAGATACATATATAGCAGAGGATGACCTTGTCTGACCTCATTGAGAGGAGAGGGCCTTGGTCCTGTGGAATACTGATGCTCCAGCATAGGGGAATGCTGGAGCAGTGGGGAGGGAGAGCACCCTCATTGAGGCAAATGGGGGGGAGGAGACAGAAGATGTGGGATGGGAGTTGTGGAGAGGTAACTGGGAAGTGGAATATCATTGAGATGTAAATGAATGGTATAATAAATAAATAAATAGTGCAACAATGGTATAATTCAGTAGACTTGGGAAGGAAAACCACTATATTTTTATATTAAGATCATTTTGAAAATGTTTACTAGGTTGGGTTAAATCAGAGACAGTATATCACCATGTTACTGACAACATAAACATAATGCTCACAATACTGAACACTCAAGTAAATAATATAAATGGAAAGTCTTATGATTTGATAAGAGCACATAAGATTTACTAAAAATGTATAAAAAATGTAAACATTTAAAACATGCTAATCTCTGTAGATATCTAAAATTTAGTTATCCTTTGAAATAACTGTAACTCTTATTAAATTAAATTATCTGCATTAAACATAACATAGATTGCCAATTTCAGCTCTTGGTTACTTGACTCAGTTTTTTTACTGTCTTTAAATGTCTACATATTTTTTCATTGCAATAAATTATAGGTTTAAAACTCCATGTAGTACTTTTCAGTGAACAATACAAAATGCAGGTCACAAAATTTTATTTTTAGATATTATTTTAGACATTGAGAGAACAATTCTCTCAAGGTGAAATTTTCTTTGTTTGAGTGATCTTAACACCCAGTCTTGAGATACCAGCACCATTAGATATAAGATGAATTCCACGGTTACAAGAAACGTGAACTTTTCCTGCATAGGAATTTCCTTCTTGATTTTCTTTCCTTAAAAATTTTTTTTTTCACTTTAAATCTCACTCACTATATCCCTCCTGGTCATCCACGCCCACAATCCTTTCCTCAAGGCCTATCCCCTACTCCTCTGAGTTGTTGGGGACCAGTTGGGCATCCCCCAACTCTGGCACTTCAACTCTCATGGCAGCCCAGATAAAGAAATATGACAAGACTCAGGAGAGCTTTAAAATGAAAGAAGAACAAGTCTGCCATAATCCCTGCATGGATGGGGGAGAGGCTTCTGAAGCCCTATTCTGTCTGAGCAACCTTTCAAGATGACCTTCCCTTCAAGGATGCTAACTCTGAGAAGTTTAGCATAGCACCGGTAGTTAGGTGTTTCCAGAACCATGAAACACAAAATGGACTCAGTAGGGCTTATAAATAAATGAATAAATGAATAAATAAATAAATAGATGAGTAAATAAGCAAGTAAATAAATAAATAAATAAATAATATGTTGGGAGAGAAAAGTGGTGATGAAAGGGAGAAAAAACATAGTAAAGAGATAGCTAAGGTTGGATGTGATTCATCAAGACACATTTTATGAATGTAAAAGTTTTATATAAATATTTAATATAAACATGATAGTTAATTATTAGGAAGACAAATTAAAAGATATACTGATATTACAATTTTATAAGCCAACATACGAAGTGTTTTCTGGGACAAAAAGAATTTACAAATAATATCAGTTGTTGCTACAGGAATATGGACAGGCCAGAACGATGGCAAAACGACAGACGGCTTCATGAGTGACACAAATATTCTACATCATGGATAATGAGTACATGGCTACATCCATAAATTTCATCATAATCTGCATGTCAAATGATTACATATACATGTAATATATATACATATATTACAAATATAATGTATTTAGTGTAACACGAAGAGATACTTATGTTTTATTTCTAAAACTTTAATAAAAATACTGATACTGTATTGATGGACTTAGAATGCTTAAATATATTCTTACAAAATCCTCCTGCTTGGTGTTTTTCACTGTGGTAAAGTCATTACTGTCACTATTGTAGACATAGATATTGACTGTTAGTATTTTAGGTGATTTTGTTCCAAAGTGTAGTGATTAGTGTGTGAAATAACCAGGGCTCAGATGCAACCCAGTTGAATTAGACTTCCACTGAGGTGGAAGCAGCATGAGTCTCTGAAGAGTAAATAGAGAAGTTGAAATCTCACTCCCAAAATACATGGAAATTTTGGATGGAATACTTTTATTTTTTCTGAGACATTTTGCTTAATTCTCATTAGCACAAAGGTGTTACTTTTGAAAGAGTGTAGGACCATACTTAACACATTAAATATTCTCTGATTATTGACACCTGTCCTTCACCTTTTCTATCAAATGCCATCCCACTAACCAGTGTTGCACAGATAATCTCACTTGTAATGCACTGTCATCTCTCATGTCTTCTAAATCAAGATTCTTAGAGACAGAACCTCAGCCTCAGAAATTCATTTAAAAGCAAATGTCGAAATTCTTTTCCTAATTATGTCTTGGGGTTTCCCTGATCATGCCTTCAGTCTAAAAAAAAATTCCTTAGGGCCACATTTGGGTATTCCTGAGAACTTTCATCATTACAAAGTAAATTCATTGTCAACCTCAAAGCTTAAATTCTGTTTATTAGGTGTGTCTACCATGCCTGAATTTCACTCATCATTGGAAACAGTTTGGTGGTAACTTCACCGGCCATAATCTTAATATCAGAACTTTCTAATTATTCTTATGACCCTAAGTATTTTGTTTAAAGCTTAGTGGATAGAGGGACCTAGAGAGATGGCCCAGCAGTTAATACAATTAGCTGCTTTTGCAGAAAACTCTGGTTCAGCACCTAGAACTTACATGGTAGTTTCCAACCCTTTGTAACTCTCTAGTTGCAGTGACTCCAACACCTCCTTCTGGTCTCTGCAGGCACCAGGGACACAAGTAGTACACTGGCATGCAGGCAAAACACCTTACTCATAAATAAAAGTTGAAAATAATTTTAACACAGAAGTCAACATATGCTATTAATGAATAAAATTAAAATCATCCATAGCAAGAAATAGTCACAAAATTTATAATAGTCACCCAAAGCATGCTTACATACTACTTTATATATTAATACACATAAATCATAACCATTGGTTTAGACTATAAGTGTATGGTCATAATTTTCTTTTAAAGTGAATTTTTATTGGATATTATATTTACATTTCAGATTTTATCCCTTTACCCCATTCCCCCCACCACCTAGGAACCTCTTATCTCATTCCCCCTCCTCCTTCTTCTATGAGGATGTACTCCACCTACCCCCCCTCCCCCACTTCAACCTTCCCACTTTCTAATTCCCCCCCACTCGGTGTTCAGCCTTCATGGGACCAAGGATCTCCTCTCCCACCTATGCCCAACAAGGCCATCCTCCCCTGCATATACAGATGGAGTCGTGGGTCCCTCCCTATGTGTTCCCAGGCTGGTGGTTTAGACCCTGGGGAGTTCTGGTTGGTTGGTATTGTTGCTCTCCTCATGGAGCAACAAACCCTTTCAGCTCCTTCTGTCTTCTGTCTAACTTCTCTATTGGGAAACCCTTGATCAGATCAGTGGTTAGCTGTGAGCATTGTCTTCTGAATGTGTCAGTCTCTGGCAGACCTCTAAGGAGACAGCTATAT
Organism: Arvicanthis niloticus; assembly: GCF_011762505.2. Classification (NCBI taxonomy): domain Eukaryota; kingdom Metazoa; phylum Chordata; class Mammalia; order Rodentia; family Muridae; genus Arvicanthis; species Arvicanthis niloticus. The sequence goes on from NC_133435.1 coordinate 12,053,466, forward strand.
CAGGCTCTTGACAACATGCACTTCCTGACATCCACGACAAATTTAAAAGAACATAAAATAAAGTTTAGAGAAAAATCTTTAAACTGCCAATCAAAAAATAAAGAGCAAATCAATTTCAAAGACATGAAACATATTTTGTCTTTTAATAGTGTCAGAAATTGGTACTTGCACATGTGATGGGTCTCAAGATCGACTGGTAATTAGTTGGCCATTCTTTTAGTCTCTGCTCCATTCTCCATGCCTGCACTTATTGCAAACAGGATAAATTTTGGGTTGAAAGTTTTGTGAGAAGATTGGTGTCTCTATTGCTCCACTGGGGTCACTTCCAGGCTCCAAGATGTAGCCTCTAGGCTACCATATCACAATGTTGTGAGTCACAGCTAAGGTTAACCCTTGATTCTTGGGTACCTCCCTTATCCCAGGCCCTTTTCTTGTCCCAGAGATGAACACCATCTCCTCACCCCTGTCAGTTGCAGAGTTTCATTCATTTTCATGGCCATCTAGCCATCTCTCCTGTCCTTCCCCTCCCCTGATCCTGAATGCCCCATTCTCTTCTCCCTCAATTTCCTCCTTCCATCTGCCCCTTATGACTATATTCTTTCCTCTTCCAAGTGGGATTCAAGCTTCCTCACTTGGGCCTTCCTTCTTGTTTATCTTATATGGGTCTGTGCATTATAGCATAGTACCTGAATTTTATTGCTAATATTAACTTATAAGTGAATAGATATCATATATGTCCTTTGGGACTGGGTTACCTCACTAAGAATGACATACTCACATCCCAACTATGTGTATGCAACATTCATGACATTTTTTTAAATAGCAGAATAGTACTTCACTGTGTAAATGAACCACATTTTCTTTATCCATTCTTTATTTGAGGGACATCTAGCTTGTTTATAAGTGTTTATCAATTTTAAAAGAAATTGAATAAATATAAGCTATTACAAAGAAGCAAAATAGAATTCAACCCTAGAAACATATAATTTATTGGTTGGTAGAAGAAATATCACTCAAATCATGTGTCTAATGAATTAAGACTGAAGATAGACTCATTCTAGGAACAAGAGATTAGAACCAGAGGGAAAAAACATTTTATAATTTTGTCTAGTTATAAAGAATCATGAAACTTTTTAAAGAAATAAATAATTCTGTGTTTTACCATTGCAAAATTCAGTTTAGACAAAAATTTAGTTAAGTGAATTCACAACATTTAAAAAATCATGAACTTTATTGTAACATTTGTAAATTTAATGATAAATTTTTAATTTCATGATTAAGAAGTATTAACAATTGATAATTTGTATTCACATATATAATGTGGAATATGTACAAAAATGAGTTTTAACTACTAAATTTAACTCTGCATTATAGAGACTTTAAATCTTTGTGATTTTGCAGACATAGTTCAGAAAACCTAGTGTACTTTAAGAAGTAATACCATACCATATTCTAACTAAGAGATACAATATTAACCACAAATAGAATATAGGACAATAAAAAGCAGAGTAATTTAGATGTGGGTTTTAACTGGGAGAAATAATGTCTAAATATAACAATATCACACAACATTTCTCAAATTTTTGTTGAATTACTTTTGTCCCTTAAACTTGTGAGTTACTTAAAATTTGTCATTGAAATATTTATACAAACAGTAGCCTCACAGTTGTTCTTTAAACTAACTAACTTGTGTGGGGCCATGTTACTGTGCACATGAGTATCAATCAAGTAAGAAAAAGACAAATACAGTAGATTCTAAGGTTCTTATTCTTGGAAAAACAGGTTCTAAGAAAGGAAGAGTATTAGTGTTGATATTGTTGTCTAAAGATAATCAATGAATATAGTAAGAAACCTAAATGTCAACAGAATGGACTATTAAATTCATAAATAAAACTGAGCAGACAGACAGACAGACAGAAATCCTGTACATTGTGGATTCAGCTAATAAGAAATCTTTCAGTAAAAATCAAGCAATCTAGAACACAGATTTAGGCTGTTTACTGAACTATACATTCCAAGAACCCTAATTTATACTTGTCAAATTATTATAGAAAACAATTCTATAAAAGTTACTTTAAAAGGAGGGCATGTATATATTGAAAATAGTGACTCATTTTTGAAAGTTATTTCATATACATACATGTGGGAAGTCGACAGAAGGTGGGTATCATCCTTGCAGCCATCTTGAGCCATATACTCTGACAAGAGACTTGTTTATAATAGCCTACAACAGCTGAGCACACTGTGATAACATCTTGTTTTATATACCCAGGATTTTCCCTTGGGTGTGTGAGACTTACAGGTGTGATTTAGAGATAAGACCTAAGGGCATGACTTAAAGGCGTGACTTAAAGGCGTGGCTTAGAAGTGAGATTAAAAGGTGAGAGGCAGACAGAAGAAATTATTAGACACTCGAGACTTGGAAAGAGAACTAGGAATTAGACACTTTTACTTGGAAGAGTACTTGAGACTTGAGACTTGAGGCAGGTAACTTGGAACTGGGAAAGAGACTAGCAATTTAGGACTACGGATCAGGACCTGAGACTTGGTGGTAGGAACTAAAGACTTGGAAATAGGGAATTGGAGAGAAGAAGAGAGACTGAAGAATAAATAGGATTGAATCACACTCTGTCTGGTCCCCATTCTTCGAGTTCGTCCTCACTCTCTCTCTTGCTGAACCCTGACCCAATGACCAGAGCAGCTTGGGGCAGTGTGAGCTCTAAGAATTTAGCCCCCAAGGCTTTTGGCAGTGTGGGTTCCACCATTGATAGAGCAGTTCCCGACATTTTGGCCCCGAAACATGGGGCAGCTCGGGCCACAACACATACACACACACACATGTGTGTGTGTGTGTGTTAAGTAGATAGATTGATGGTCAATAGATGATAGACAGGTAATAAACATTATATATGCATATATATTTATATAATATGCATATTTACATACACACAGATAACAAAAGAATAGACAAAGATTATGAACAGACAGATAGACCTACATGCTCACACAATGCACATACACACACACACAGCAAAAAAAAAAAAAATCAAAAAACCTCAACCAACCATCTCAATTTGATTACTAAATTATTTTGTTAACTAATATTTCTTACTAAACTATATCTTACTGAACTATATAAAATTTTAAAGTCTAGTTTTTTTCATTTTTGGTACTATCTTCTATATATAAAAAAATCTGGTTGCCAAGGATGAATTTCCCTTAGGTAGTCAAGAAATGAAGGAGTAGGTGCCTCGAGCTCACTCTACTCTATCGTTTTTTGTTTTTTTTTTTTTCAGGGAACAGAAGCATAATTATTCTAGAAAAGCTCCTTGCACAGACCACACTCTGTCCTCACAATAAATACTGCTTATTCATAAATAAACCACTGGCAGCTACTAAGAATATTTTTATATCAAATCTTCTGAAGGTTAAAAAAATAAAGACAACAAAAAATTTATATTTTTTCAGGAAATAACGTTTGATAATAGAATTGTGTAAATCAACATAAATTGAATTTCCTTTTATTTTATTTTCACATATTTTTTTCACATATTATTTTCAACATAAATTGAATTTTCCTTTTATTTAGTTTTTTATTATCTTACTCTTTAAAGAGACTAAAGAGTGATTATTTTCCTTATACTTTTGAGACATTTCAATCAATGTGTTTTGGTCATATTTATTCTCCTACCTCCATCTCTTGCTAGGTCCATCACCTTTCCTAACCATTCAGCAGCATGCCCTTATTTTATTAAAAAAAATTTCATCCCCATTTGTGTTGTGTATTTATCTTTTGAGTATTTGAACTTCCAGTGGACCCTGGTTGTCCTGCCAGGGATCACACTTTCAAACAAAACAAAGCAAACAAATTGACTCCCTCTTTCTTAGAAGCAATCAATTGCCAATTCACAGGCAAAGGTGAGACTTCATATCTAACTTCCCATTCCATGTTGAGATTATTTTCTGTCTTGAGCTTCTTAGGTCTTGCACTTGCTACCACATCCTCTGTAAGTTCATATATGAAACTCTCCTGTTGTATCCAGAAAACACTGTTTCCCGTGAAAGCCCCTGGACCTGACACCTTTTTTCACTATCTCTTCTACAATGTCACTGAGCCTTAAGAGGAGGGTCTGTGTGGAAATGTCTTCTTTTACTGTACTTTAAACACATTTTATTTTTAAATATTGTATGTTGGTACTCTTAAACATATATTTTATTTTTTAAGATTGATTTTATTCTTTTAAGTATGTGTATTTGTGTCTGTGTTTGTGTGATTGGATACGTGCACAAAAGTGGAGGCACAGTGTGCAGAAGAGGGTATAAAATTTCCAGAAGTTGCATTATGAACAAGTCTGATCCACCTGATATGGGTGCTAGAAACTGAACTCACATTTTTTACAAGATCAGTCTGCATTCTTAACTGCTGAGACATTTTGCAAGTTCCTAAACATGTATACTTAGAAGTATTTTTATCAATGCTACAATTAGACAATTAAAAAGAACTCTATAAAAGGTATATTGTTTTGTTCTAAAACACATTAAACTATTCAATATAACACAAAAGAACTCACAGCATGTGATTACCTTTAAATTCTCTGAGAAATGTTTAAAACCTTGGTCAATTATTTAAGTTAATAATATGCTACTAACAGAAAATTCTAAATTGTGTGTATATAATTAACCATGAATGAGTAATTTTTAAAAGTTAAGAATTTAACTCTGCTTCATAGGTATCTGTGCTTTGTACTATAAATATAAATGTTTCTGAGTCAACACAGATGAGTTTATATATAAGTAATTTTTGGTCAGGCTGTATTAGTCATGTAAGTAAGCAACATTTTATTCTCAAAACAACAAATTGAAAAATATTTACTTCATTAAGCAAATGAATATTTATGTGAAATTTACTGGGAATATTTTGTATGTGATGTGGATATGAAACATTTTAAGAGCTAATTTCCAGGAACAAAGTAAAATTAGGCCAATATATAAATTTAGGTCCCATTTATATACCTGCATATTAATGTAAGTAAGAATTCTATTTCTACATTGAAGGGCAGATACTTGTTACAGGAGTAACAAGTACACCATGAATGGAAACACAATTCCAATTTAAGAATTTCGGAGGAAAACAAATGTTCTACAAAATATGGCTGAGGTGAAAGATTATATTGTAGTTAGGAGAGAGATTACATTTAGAGACATCTGAAATAGTCCAGAGCAGAGAGAGTACGAAGTAAACTGTTCATAGCCTGAAGATTGGTTGGGTCCATGAGAGGAGATAGAGAGTGAGTGGCAGAGTAACAGAGGAAGAGAATGAGATGAGATATGAGGTGGGTAAGATAGTACAACAGAACACATTGAAATAGTAGAATGAGACCAAGGAGAGAGGGAACCTTTTGTGTTGGAGAAGTTTAGGGTAAGGCTAGGTAATAAGAGGAGAAAGAGCCAGAATGTCTACATAAACTTCAAAATGTGTAGTTGACACTTGTGATACCAAGTGTGCCTGGAGGCCGATATGCACTTTGTTAATGCATTGTGATGCATGATGATAACTACCAGAGATACATGTTTGTCCCTCCTGCCAGTGATAAGGGAAATGGATCCATTTGTAGAATAGAAATTTTTTAGTGTTTGCTCTCAAATACCAGAATAGGATAACTGAGCTGCTTACTACCCTATCAAAGAGAACTCTGGCCTCTCCCTCTGTCCCTACTAGTTACAGAGTCCTGACTCCTTATCACTTCTCACCCTGCCTCCTACCCTGAACTCTCAATCAGGGGCTGGGCTGGGTTGACATTCTCCTAGCTTCTCTATGTAATACAGTTCAATGGCCTCCTGGTCCCCTGCTCTCATAATCTTCTGGTCTCCAACTCTGCTGATCTATTGATCTACTGGTCTCTTGGCTTCTGGATCTCACCTCTGCACACACACTTTCTTCACACACTTCACGTTGCCAGCTACATTTCACTCTGAACTCTCTCTGACTTTACCTGTATTCTTCCTTATATCTATAATTAAAACCCCAACATCTTAGGAGCAGTCCTGACTTCCTATTCCTTCCTTCCTTCCTTCCTTCCTTCCTTCCTTCCTTCCTTCCTTCCTTCCTTCCTTCCTTCCTTCCTTCCTTCCTCCTGTACCTCCTTTCCTCCTTTCCTTCTTTCTTTCTGTCTGTCTGTCTGTCTGTCTGTCTGTCTGTCTGTCTGTCTTTCTTTCTTTCTTTCTTTTTTTCTAACTGTCAGATTCTGGGTATAATAGTGACAAGAGTAATTAAATAAAACTGATTATATAGTTTCTTAATTTCATATTTGTAAGTTTTGAATGAAGTTATAGTACTTCCACACATTGAAACATTAATCTTCAAAAACACATGATGTTCATGGTCTCATTTTCTTTAAGAATTTTCTTTAATTATTGATATACACATCCTTAAATAAATGAGTTTGAATTTGACGGAGAGTAAGGAAGTATACAGGAACACTAGAGGAAGTAGGTGAGAATGGAAAAATGATGAAATTGTACTATAATTCCCCAAAGTATAAAATAGCAATAAATGCATTAATTGCATAATATTATTTCAAAACAGTGTTTAAAATAAAATAATTATTTCTGGCATCTAGTATTTTGCAATATCTCTACAAAACTTAGGAAGAGTACACACTGAGTACATACTATTGCTAGCACACTAGCATATATTTTCTATTTATTTCATAATCGAAGAAACATGGGCATTTATGCTATGTGAGCAAAAGTGCTAGAAAAAAGAAAGTCATATCTATAACTTATGAGCATCAAAACAGAAGAAAGAAGAAAAAATATTTTTCTATGGTTAAACAAAAACAAACATGAACAATGACTTCTATGAAATCAAGAAAATATTTGCATTTTCAAACGCTGAAGTAGTAAAATTTTCTGTTACCATTTTAAATTTTAATTTATAGCTTTGGAAGAAATATATACCTTTTTAAATGATAGGAATCAATTTATAACAATGTGTCCAGTCAAGAGCATCTCTACAACTGAGCTACAGTTATATCTCTAAGAAAAATGCTGGCCAAAGTTGGACATGAGTTTAAAGTTCACTGAAATATTTTGTGTCAAAGGGAAATGCCATCATTTTTTTCTTAGTCAAACCCTGGGGCTGAAAAAGTAGCTCACTTGCTACAGGTAAAGCCTTTGTCATCCATTAATAAGGACCTTATTTCTTACTCCTGTCTTACGTGAAAACATGGTAGTCTATACTTGTCATTCCAGTCCTCCTATGGTGAGATGAGAGACAGAGACAAAGAAATTCCGAGAAACTTGGACAGATAGTCAAGCTTACAAATATATAAAAATATATCACTGTCTCAAACAAACAAAATGTTGAAGACTAATAATTAAAGTTAATCTCTGTGAGTTTAACATCTTACTTCCACACTTGTGTTATGGCAAGCATTATTTGAAATTATTTGAAACTTCAACTTGAGGGATACAACACACTCACACGGACAAAGACAAATGTACAGGGGCATCCATGTGCGCACACACACACACACACACACACACACACACACGAACATGTATACACTTGCATATACATGAATAAGAGAGAAGGTCTACTACCCCAAATAAAGAACCTATATCAGAACAAAGTATCAAGTCTCTTAAAGTCTAACTTGGTGAACCAGGGAATTTATTGGAATTACCAATACGAACTTGGATGGGGTTCCTTAGAGGAGCAAGAGTGACTCAATGCAGCTGCACCACCAAAAGTTGCACCCCAACATGCCTTAGTATGCATAAACCTACAACCATGAAACTCTATGCACAGTCTGTATGCATCTAAGCATCCCTTCTCAGTAACTCTGAGGCTCAGAATTGAACTCCCAGCAGTTGTATCCCTGGTAATTAATCCCCATACATGAGAAATTTTTTCACTTTTTGTGCCCCATGAGACCCCAGTACCTCCACACATACTCTCTCCTAAAGAAAATCTCTATATAAAATTAAGGATGTCTTCTTTCTGACTCCCTTTCTCTTTCTATCTGTCTGTCTTTTCTTTCTCTTTTTTTTCTGTTTCTTTCTCTTTACTCACCTCTATTTGTCTTTCTCTCTGTTTCTATGTCTCTGCATTTCTCTTTTATCTCTCTGTCTCTTTCTCAGATACACACACATTTCATACATACACACACACAAGCACACACACATGTACACACACCTATGTAATATAAACATAAATGAGAGTATCCTCTTTACTTACCAGTCAGGGGGAAAATGAACTTTGTCTTGATATAAAGCCAAACCATTTTCCCTAAATCCTATGCTTGCTTGTTTTTACAAGTGTTCTCTTCCTTCATTTCTATTCTTTACCAGTTGCCATGCAACATGAAGTATTTATCATGAGTTGAGTACTTTGTGGACCACAGAGCCATAAAATTGAAAATAGGTAGAAACATCCATCATCATATGAAAACAGCATATACTGACTTCAGCATTTCAGTGTGTAGTAACTGATACTGATACAGAATACAATTTTTGAGAAAATAGCATAAATTCTGTTAGGAAGGCAACCACTATTTGCATTTGAAAACAAGTCATTAAACTCATATAGGTTTTTTTTCAAATTAATTGGAGAAAAATCAATTGTGGATTTTCCTTATTTAATATTTTGTAATTTTTTTCTTAAAATGTGTATTTGATGTTTTTATTAAGCAATAAGTAATATATTTCAAAGTTAATTTGTACACTTAGATTTAAAATCAAATTTTCTCTTTACATAACAAAAATAACAAAAATAGGATTACAGAAGTTAACCTGCAATGATCGTCATCATTGCTCAGACAAATTTAGGATACATTTAATAAAAATTCAAAATAATTATAAATCATAATTATGAACCCAAAGATACAATAACATAATCTGAAGCAGAGAAAAATAATCCCATATGCCTTTAAGAGTTTCTGTGACTTAGTTGTTAAGTCTAAAATATTTGCAGAGGACCAGTGATATTTTATATATAAACACATTTTTTTTGTTTTTTTATAATATACTTTTTTATTCATTGAGAGTTTTTATCATATTCATCCTAATGTAGTTTTTATTTTTTATTTGATATTTTATTTATTTACATTTCAGATGTAATCTCCTTTCCCATTTCCCTCCCTAGAAACCCCTATCATATCCCCCGCCTCTTTTTTGCTTTTATGACATTTTAATTACATGCAAGAATTAAGGTCAGTTCTAGGTTGAGAAACTAGCAATACAATAGATGCAAATAGTCAAGGAACAAGCAAGATAATAGACACAAACAGTCAAAGAACAAGCAAGGCAATAAACAAAGTTCCATGAACACTCCCATGGTCACTGTTTCTAAGGGCTTATCAGGATAGCCAAAATATCTGATCCAACTTTCCTGTCCTAGCTAAAAGTCATTTTTATGTCTGAAGTATTCTTCCTTGTTCTTGCCTAAAATTTAGATTAGTACCTGAAATTATTTTTTTCTTCTAGCTTAAGATTTAGATTCCTGCCTGAAATTACTTCTTTGTTCTAGCCTAATATCATATTCCTGCCAAGCATCCCAATTCGTTATCCTTGGCCAATGTCAGATTCTTGCCAAGCAGCCCCAAAAGCTCTCAGCCTCTCCCCCTTTTTATTGCATAAACAAGACTGAGCCTGTCTTAGGTTGGTATACCAAGAATGCCCTTCTTACCCATATTAGAATATGCTTTATCAAAAGCAATGTACTTCTGTCTTAGGTTGGTAAGACTGCAGAATCTTACTCACCCTGAAAAACTAAACTTGTGCAAAAGGAAAATTCAGTTTGTGATTTATAAACATCAGTTGATAGATGCCTTAGCTACTTTTTTAAATGTCTTCAAATTTTTGCAAAGTATCATACAGTGTGGAATCTAAATAAAATTCATCTCACAATGTTGTATGTTTCACATACACAAAAAATCATCTGCTTTCTTTCAGTAAGTGGAGTAATCTTAGTCAATATACTTTCAGAGAGTAGCATGTGTCACTGTGCCTTTATTTCTATTGTCTTTTAGATGGTTGATATTGTAGCAGTAATAATAAGTGATATTTTATTAATTTATTCTTGTCTTATATGTTATATCCCTAGTTTAGTTCCCCTTCCTTCTCTAATCTCAGTAACCCTCCCATTAATTCCTTCCCCTTCATCTTCACAAAAATATTTGTAGCCCAGTAATATCAACCAAACACGACATATCAAGTTACAATACAACTAGGCACCTCCTCTCATATTAAGGCTAGACAAGGCAACCCAATAGAAAAAAAAATGTCCCAAAAGATTACAAAAGAGCAGACTTATGCAGTATACTTGGTTTTAGGTCTAGTCTTTATAAGCCTTTATGAATCCAGGTTAGATGATTTTGTGGGCTTTCTTATGATTTCTTTGACCCCTCTGGCTCTAGCAGTTTTTATTCTCCTATTTTCTCAGGATTTCATCAATTCCATCTAATGTTTGGCTATGAATTGTTTCATGTTTCAATCAGTTGCTGGATGAAGACTCTGATGATTATGCTAGGCTCCTGTCTATAAGAATAGCAGAATATCATTAGGGTTCATTTTATTGACATTTTTGTTTGTTTGTTTGTTTGTTTGTTTACTTTGGTTTTGCCAGTCCTGATTAGTTCTATCCTAGGTCTCTGGGTTATTCTGCCTCTACTTACTACCCCTCCAGACAATGTCAGGGTTTGAGTTCCTCTCTTGGCATGGGTTGGTCTGCACCCAGACACATCATTGGTGGGTGCACTCCCACATTTTCTTCACCACATTAACTCTAGCACATCTTTCAGGCAAGACAAACTGAAGATTTTATAGCTAGGTGTCCCAAGCCCTCCACTGGAAGTCTTGCCTGGTTATAGAAGATGACCAATTCAGGTTTCTTATCCCCCACTGCTATTCATCTTGCATAGACTCACCCTCATAGATTCCTGGTTTTCCTGAGATGCTGCCCCACCTCCCACCCCCTACCGCAGCAGTGTTGTTGTCTTGACAAGTACATTTTCTAACTTATGATTCTCTTAACCAATCTATTTGTTTTTATGCCAACACCATGCAGTCTTTGTTACTATAGCTCTGTATGAGAGCTTGAAATTAGAAATGGTGATACTTCCAGAAATTCTTTTATTGTGCAGGGTTGTTTTTAGATAGTCTGGGGTGTTTGGTTGCTTGGTTGGTTTTGGTTTGGTCTTCCATATGAATTTGAATAATATTTTTTCAAGGTCTGCAAAAAATGGGTAGTCATTTTTATGGGGACTCTATTAAATCCATAGATTACAGTTTGTGAAATGGACAGTTTCACTTTGTTAATTTTACCAAATGATGAATATGAAAGATTATTTCATCTTCTGATATCTTTTTAAAGATGTCTTCAAGAACATGAAGTTTTTCTCATATAGATCTTTCATTTGCTTAGTTAGAGTTACCCTAAGAAATTTTATATTATTTGTGCCTATGGTGAGGGATGTTATTTTCTTGGTTTCAATTTTTAAACCCTTTTATCACTTGTGTATAAAAGGCTACTAAGATTTTTTTTATTTAGTCTTGTATCCAGCCACTTCGCTGAAGCTATATGTCAGCTGTGGGAGTACTCTCATAGAATTTTGAGGTCACATATATATTTTCATATCATCTACAATTAGCAATATTTCCTCTCCAACTTATATTATTTCCCTCCTTTAATTGTCTTATCGCTCTGGCTAGAACTTCAAGTACTATAGTGCATTGATATGGAAAGAGTGAATAGTCTTGTCTTGTTCCTGATTTTAGCAGAATCTCTTTGTGTTTCCTTCTGTTTAATTTGATGTTGGTTATGGGGTTGATGTGAATTGCCTTTATTATGTTCAACTATGAACTTTGTATCCCTCATCTCTCCAACGCTTTTATCATGAAGGGGTATTAGAGAGTATCAAAGGCTTTTTCAGCATTTAATGAGATGATCATATGGGGGTTTTTTCTTCCAGTTTTTTTATAGGGTAGATTACTTTGTCAAATTCTCATATGTTGAACCAGTCCTATATGTCATGGATGAACACTCCTTGATCACGGTGGATGATGTTACTGATGTGTTCTTGGTTTCACTTTGCAAGTATTTTATTGAGTATGTTACAACTATGTTCATGAGGAAACTTTGTCTGCAATTTTCTTTCTTTGTTGATCCTTTGTGTGTCTTAGGTATTCAGATGACTGTGACCTCCTAAAACACATTGGGCCATTATCCTTCTCTTTTTATTTTGTGGAATGACATGAAGACTATTGGTTTTAACTTTGCTTTGAAAGTCTGGAAGAATTTGATACTAAAACTAGCTGGCCCTGGGCTTTTATTGTTCTTGAGAGACTTTTAATGACTGCTTATATTCTCTTGGAGGTTATAGGTCTATTTAAAATGTTTGTCTAATTATAATTTAATTTTGGTAATTGGTATCTATCAAGAAAAATGGTTGATTCTCTTAGATTTTTTCCATTTTGTGGCATACAAGTATTTGAAATATGATATAATTTTTTAAGTGTCTGTTGTTTTGTATCCTTTTCATTTCTGATTTTCTTAATTTGGATGTTTTCTTTCTGCCTTTTAGTTTTGAAAAGCATTTGTTTATCTTATTGTTTTTTTAAATGTAACTCTTTGTTTTATTGGTTCTTTGTATTGTTCTCTTTGTTTCCATTTTGTTGATTCCAGCCATGAATTTGATCATTTCCTGTCTCTTATTTCTCTTGAATGTATTTACTTCTTTTGGTTTTAGAGTTTGAATGTATTGCCATTTGCAAAAGATATGACAGTATACATATAAGTGCCCTTAAAAATTCTACCAAATACTCCTACAATTAACATACACATTTCGTGAGAGTGTCTGGATATAAGATTAACTAAAAAATATTAGTAGCCCTCGTATGTATAAACAATAAAAGGGCTGGGAAACAAACCACGGAAACAACACCCTTCACAATAGCTACAAAGTATATAAAATGTCATGATGTAACTCCAACCTAGCAAAGTAAAAACTTATATGAGAAGAAATTTGAGTCTTTGAAACTGGAAATTGGAGAAGATATCAGAAGATAGACAATTTTCGTATGTTCACGGATCAGTAGAATTACATAAGAAAAATGGCCCACTAACCAACAGCAATCTATAGAGTCAATAAAATTCCAATAAAAATTCCAACACACTTTTTAATGTCCTTGAAAATATAATCCTCAAATTCATATGGAAAAACAAACAAACAAACAAAAACCCTGAATTATTTTATAATCCTGTACAATAAAAGACCTTCCAGAGGTATCATCATCCTGATTTCAAGCTGTACTAGAGAGCAATAGTAATAAAACACACATTTTATTGGCATAAAAAAATGACAAGATGAACAAGGGAATTTATCTGAAGATGGAGAAATAAACTCATATACCCATAGACCATTGTTTTTGGTAAAAAAGTCAAAACTATACAATAGAAAAAAAGTATCTTCAATAAATGATGCTAGTATAATTGGATGTCTGCAAGTAGAAGATTGCAAATAGATTCATATTTATTACCCTGCCCAAAACTGAAGCCCAAATAGATAAAAAGACTTCATCAAAAAATCTGATACACTAAATTTTATAGAAGAGAAAATGAGGGATAACCTTGAACGCACTGACACAAGAGACAACTCTTTTAATAAGACACCAATAGTACAGGCACTAAAACCAACAATGGAACCTCATGAAATTGAAAATCTTCTGCAAGGAAAAGAACACCATTGATAGAAGAAAATAACAGCTTACAAAATAGGAAAAGACTTTCACCATCCCTACATCTGACAGAGAGCTAATTTCCAAAATATATAAAGAATTAAAAAAAAAAACTATAAATCAAATGTCTTCCTTAGGGTTTTCCCACTATAAACAGATACTATAACCAAGGCAATTCTTATAAAGACAACATTTAATTTAGGCTGGGTTACAGATCGAGAGGTTCAGTTCATAATCATCAAGGCAGGAGCATGGCAGCATCCAAGTCATGGTGCAGGAGGAGGTGAGAGCTCTACATCTCCATCTGAAGGCCACTATGAGTACACACACTTCCAGAGGGCTAGGATAAGGGTCCTAAACTCTATGCCCACAGTGACATACCTACTTGAACGAGGCCACGCCTCCACATAGTGCCACTCCTTGATCTAGGCATACTCAAACCACCACATCAACAAACCAAGTAATCCAAATAAAGAATGGGGTATAGATCGAAACAAAGATTCTGAACAGCAAAATCTCAAATGGTCAAGAAGCACTTGAAGACATTTCAATATTGTTAAGCATCAGAGAAAAGGAAATGAAAATTACTCTGAGATTCCATCTTAAACCTGTCAAAATTACTCAGATCAGAAACACAAGTAACAGCTCGTGCTGGTGAGAATGTAGACCAAAGGGGACACTCCATCACTGGTGAAAGTGTAAACTTATTCAATAACTTTGGAAATTATTATGGCAGTTTATCAGATAATTGGGAATTGATGTACTTAAAGATCCAGCTATACCACCTCTGGGAATAAACCCAAAATATGTTAGTTTACCACTAAGACAATTGATCAATTATCTTCATGTCATCTGTATTTGTGATAGCCAGAAATTAGAAAGAATCTAGATGTCCTTCAACTGAAAAATAAAGAAAATATAGTACATTTACATAGTGGAGTATTACTCTACAGTTAATGACCAACACCTTGAGATTTGCATGCAAATGGATGGAACTAGAAAAAAATATCCTGAGTAAGATAATCAAGATCCAGAATGACAAACATGGTATGGACTCACTTATAAGCTAATATAATTGCAAAGTAAATGATAATCATGCCAAATAACAAGAAGGGCTCAGGTAGAAAACATGGATTTCCGTGGGCAGGAGAAATGGAATAGATATTGAAGGTGGACTGAGGACAGAATGCAAAGAGAAGAGGAGCAATCAGTTGGGAAGATGACGGAGGGAGAGAATACTGGAATAGGGAGTAAATACTGGGTCAAAGTAGAAACTTAGTCTGATGGAAACTCCCAGAAATCTATTATGGTGACCATAGCTAAGACTCATGGTAATGGGAGATACAGAACCTGAATTGGCCATCTCCTATCACTGGGCAAGGCTTCCAGTAGAGAGTTTGAGATACCAATCCATATACAAAACCTTCGCTTTATACTTTGCCCTGCTGGCATGATGTGCTAGTGTAAAGATAGCAAAGAAACTGTGAAAGTGGCTAAACAACGGAATACTGTAGCTAAAGAACTGTCTTGAGAAAAAGACCACCACTAACACTGCATGGGGCAACAGAAATCAGAGGCCAGATGACCCAGAGACCTAGGATAGACCCAAATAAGAGTGGCAAAGTTAATTTTTTAACTATTCATCAATGAAACAATGGCTGATGATATGCTGCTATATTGATAGATGGGTCCCTGACCAACTTCACTTTGTTCAGCAACTTATGGAAACAGATGCAGAAAACCACAGCTGAACATTAGGCAGAGCTTGGAAAGTCCTTGGAAAGAGGAAGAGGAAGGAATGTAGGAGCCAGGAGGGTCAAGGACATTCCCAGAATCAGCAAACTGGGGCCTACAAGAGCTCACTGATCCTGAATTGACAATCTCAGTGACTGCATGGGTCTAACCTAGGCCCTCTGTATATATGTTACGATTGTATAGATTTGTGTTTTTATGAGACTACTAACAGAGGGAGCAGAGAATGTTTTTGACATATTTTCTTATTTTTGGAACCTTTGTCCTCCTCCTGGATTGCTTTGTCCAGCAGGTATGAGGGGAGGTACCTGATCTTATTGCAAGTTGATATGTCCTGGTTGATTGTTATCCCTAGAAGGCCTGGCATTTTCTAAAGAGAAATAAAAGAGTACTGGATGGTAAAGAAGAAAGTCATAGAGGATGGAAGAGTTGAAGGATGGAGGGATGGCAGGTAAACTGCCATTAAGATGGTATATATAAGAGAAATAAATTAGTAAAAATATTTTCTGGGCCTTTATGTTGAGATTCTTTGCCTTAATCTAGTCCCATTATTCTTAGATTTGGTATTTTCATAATGTTTCAGATTTCCTGGATGTTTTGTTTTAGAAATTTTGGAGATTTAACATTTTCTTCGACTGCTGTATGAATTTCTTCTATTGTACCTTCTGTGCCTGAGATTGTCTTTTATTCTGTTGGTGATGCTTGTGTCTGTTATTCTTGTTCACCTACCTAAATTTTCAATCTCCAGGATTCCCTCAGTTTGTGTTTTCTTTATTGATTCTCTTTTCATTTTCAGGTCCTGAAAAGTTCCCTCTTTGTTTGTTTTCTGCCACTCTCTAACTGTTTTATTTAAGTCCTTCAATTGTTTGTATTTTCTGGGATTTGTAAGGTGACTTGTTCATTTCCTCTTTAAGGGTCTCTATCATCTCCATTAGACTGGTTATAAGGCCACTCTCCTGTGCTTTCCCTTGTTGCAATATGCAATGGTTGCTGTAGTAGGATAGTTGGGCTCTGGTGTGCTATATTGCTCTGGATATTGTTTAGTGTGCTTCTTCACTGGCACCTAGGTATCTGGTTTGAGTAACTATAGATTTAGCTGCAAATTTCTGAATTTATCTTTTGTTAGATGGATGTTTATTCCCTTGGTTTCTGTTTCTTTTCTGGTCTTCTTGTCTGACTGTCCTGTAGTTCTGGTGACCAGTGAGTTTTCAGGTCCAATGTCTTGCCCTTTGTTGGGGTTTTGAGGGCCAGAGTGACCTCTGAAGTTTTGGGTGCTCGTCTTATTTCTGGGATTCTAGGATTCTGAGAGGTGGCATGACCTCTCAGGTTGCAGGTACTCACATGGCCTCTAGTGGATCAGGGGTTTCTGGGTTTCTAAGTAAAGTCATGGTATCTGTGGTTTTGGAGCTGTGGTGTGAATTCTGTGGTATCAAGTACTATGTGACCTGTGGTAGAGCAGTGGGCTCTGTTGCAGTTGCTGCTTGAGATATGGAGACAAGGGGAAGAGCTACCATTGAAAATTTAGGAAGGTTTTGAGAAACCATTGTGTATCTTTGGATAGGATTCTGTGTCAAGAGTAGCCTTTTGTAGAGCAGTGGACTTCTGACAGAAGTTTGGGGTGAGTTAGTAATTTGTACTTTAACCATGAACAATTTTCTTTGTTTAACCATTTTTCCCCAAGATTATTTCCTTCCTTCCTTCTTTCTGTTCTTCCTTCCTTCCTTCCATTCTCTCTCTCTCTCTCTCTCTCTCTCTCTCTCTCTCTCTCTCTCTCTCTCTCTCTCTCCTTCTTTCTCTTTCTTTCTTTCTTTTGTTTAAAATCTTGCTGAAATGGACTTAATTGATTCTATATACTTTGTATGTATGTGTGTGTGTTTGAATTTAAAGATGTGTAGTGATGATCTTTTGTATAATCTGTCCAAGCATTATCTGTCACTAGAAAGTTGATGGCCTATTAGTCATCAGAAAAAGAGTGGGGTGATTTCCAGTGGAGATATTGCAAAACTGGGAGACAGTCAGAGGCAAGTCTCACCCTGGATTCTGAGGAAGTTGAACAGTTGAAACAGAGGAGCGGTAACTAGCCTTGTGAAAGACATAAACTATTTCAAATGGGTTATATACTGTTGGCATTCCTTCTATGCTTGGCATTCCATCTATGCTCTACTCAACAGTTAGCAAGCAACAGCCAAGTAGGCCTGGCTTGCAATAAAAGTGACTGCTTGGCCCCTCTTCTGCCCCATTTCTTTTTCTCTCAGATGCTCTTCTCTCTCCCTGATTTCTTTCTCCCTCTCTTCTCTTTCCCCTCCCCCTCTGCCCTCCATGTGTTCCTGGGTGGCAGCTTCCTCCTCCTCCTCCTCCTCCTCCTCCTCCTCCTCCTCCTCCTCCTCCTCCTCCTCCTCCTCCTCCTCCCTCTTCCCTCTTCCCTCTTCCCCTCTCCCCTCTCCCCTCTTCCCCTCTCCTCCCCTCTCTCCCCCTCTCCCCTCTCTCCCCTCTCCCCTCTCCCCTCTCCCCTCTCCCCTCTCCCCTCTCCCCTCTCCCCTCTCCCCTCTCCCCCTCTCCCCTCTCCCCTCTCCCCTCCTCCCCTCTCCCCTCTCCCCTCTCCCCTCTCCCCTCTCCCCTCTCCCCTCTCCCCTCTCCCCTCTCCCCTCTCCCCTCTCCCCTCTCCCCTCTCCCCTCTCCCCTCCCCCCCTCCCCCCTCCCCCCTCCCCCCCTCCCCCCCTCCCCCCCTCTCCCCTCTCCCCTCTCCCTCTGTCTCTCTCTTTGTCCTTCTTTGCCTCCTCTCTTTCTCTACCTCTACTCTCTTCTCAACACCCCTTCCATGTGCCCAAATAAACTCTATTCTACACTACACCCTTATGGCTGGAGAAAGAGGATGTCTCAGCATGGGCCCCCTGTGTTATCCCTCCCACCTCATCATATCGTGTTGTATAAGACATATACTTTAAAAGCTAGTTGGGAAACAGGCCCAGGCTTATGGCCTAGGCATATATAAATAAACTTCTGTGTTTTTATTCAGTAATTGGGTCCAGGGTGGAAAAGACAAGGTTAAATAAAAGTCATTGAGAGAAAAATACACACAGCAGACCTTGGAATTGTAGCTAGATAGGAGCTATGTATGTATTCATTGCACATGTTATGAAGGATTTTTATTTTCTTTTGTTTGTTTGTTTGTTTGTTGGCTTGCTTGCTTTTCTCTGACATAAGTTTCCTCTGCGTAGCCTTGGCTGTTCTGGAACTTGATCTGAAGATCATACTGGCCTTGAACTCAGATAGATTTACCTGCCTTTGTATCCCAAGAACTGCGATCAAAGCTGTGTACCACTACTGACCAGCTGTATAAAAATTCAAAAAATAATAAATAAATAAATAAATAAATAAATAAATAAATAAAATTGATTTAAAAATTGGGGCCAAATTCTGCTTGTAAAATGAAATGTTTCAGGAAATTGCAGCAGCCAGTAACTTAAGTCAAAGCACAGACAGATCTCAAGTATGTTAATTGGGTAAGACACATTTGTCACCGGGTGGTGGTGGCACACGCCTTTATTCCCAGCACTTGGGAGGCAGAGGCAGGTGGATTTCTGAGTTCGAGGCCAGCCTGGTCTACAGAGTGAGTTCCAGGACAGCCAGGGCTACACAGAGAAACCCTGTCTCGAAAAACAAAACAACAACAACAAAAAACAAAACAAAAACAACAACAACAAAAAGACCACATTTGTCACAAATTGTTGTGAAATACAGTATTATTAAATGATAACTTCAGATATACTGTTACTGTGTTTTAGAATGGTCACCTTTGTTTCCCCATTTTTTTGTATACCTTGTGTTATTTTCATCTAAGTAATTTTGTAATATTTGTAAGATGGTATAGCAAATTAGGAGAAACCTGAGCTTTGATATCTTCCCAGAATAAAGACATAAATGAAATATATTCAAATATTTTGGGACATGCATCTTATTTGTGTCTGTGTGAGCTCTTTAGTGGTTTGATATCTTTAACTATTTTCTTTCAATACTGTAACATCTCAGGATTTCATCATAGCTTCCAGGGCCTTAGAATGTCTTGTAGCAATCTTCTACTTATAATTTTTTAACTCCTGATATACTTTCTACCCTGAAGTCACTCTGTAGTTTTTATGTGTAGCCTCCCACCCCCCATCTTCTACAGCTTTTAATAGATTGTGTTTCAAGTTAAGTCATCATTCCCCAATGAAGCTCCAGGTCAGACAAGCTTAATTTATAGAAAGTTCGAAATGCTTCAAACATAGTATTTTCTGTTCTTGCACAAAGGTTGAGAGTTTTTGCCTGTCACTGCCCAGTGATTCAGTCTCAGGTAGGGAGTAAGGAAAGAATGAATCAAAATGCCATGCACTTCTACCGTATTATATATTTTGTGTGTTTGTTTTATCATTGTGGTATTTATCTTGCCATGGTAACTGTGGATCTTTCATTAGTATGGCTCACCAATAAGACTGTGGTTTTTATTAACATTTAAATTAATCTAATATATATGTGTGTGTGTGTGTGTGTGTGTGTGTGTGTGTGTGTGTGTGTGTGTGTTTAGGATTCAGTATTTAGAACATTTTGGTTCACACTCTTCCTAATGCTATCCTGTGAAGGAGCTAATGTTACTGACTTTTCTAGAGAAAATTTTACTTTTACATTTTACTTTTGTTAGAAACGAGTAAGTCATGTTTGAATAGACACTTTTTTGTTGCTTTTCTTTCTGAGTTGAAGCTGGTGCTATTTTAAAAATACTTTTGTTTAGTGCTCACACATGTATATGTTGTGTTTGGATTCAATACATCCCCCACTGTCTCTCCTCTAATTCATCCCATTTCCTTTGATCCTAACATTTTATTCTAAACCTTGTGTGTATGTTAACTATCTGTCTGTCTCTCTGTCTGTCTGTCTATCATCTATCTGTCTATTTATCTACCTAATCTCTATCTCTCTCTATCAAATTCATCATGTCAATTTTATCTATCATCTATCTATCATCTATTTCTCTCTCTCTCTCTCTCTCTCTCTCTCTCTCTCTCTCTCTCTCAAGTTCATCATGTCAATTCCATTCAGTGTTCCTTATTGTTTATAGGTATGGATCTTTCTTCTGGAGTATTGTTTGCCCCCTGGGATCACATCCATCAAGAAAGTTACTCTCCATTTCCCAGTAGAAAAAAATCAACAATCTTTCTTCATACAGAAGTTCATTAGAAAAATTTTTATTCATGCTGGAATTATGACTGTCGTGATCTTGTATGAGTCATGTGTATACAATCACGGTCAGGGAATTTGTATGTATAACTGTGATGTCATGTCTGGCAAATACTGTTTTGCTATAGACATCTTTCTCCCTTGCTCTAATGATTATCTTCTTCCATGGTCATGAGCACTGACAGCACAAGGTAAGGTATAAACTTCCCATTTAGAGATGAACACTCTGAAGTGTCTTATTGTCTGTATATTTGTAGGTTGCTTGTCTCTGGATTAATAACCATATAAGTTAATCACCAAATAAAATACTTTGTCTGATTAGGTTTAAAAACTGCACAAAGCTAAAGATATAAAAAAAATTACATAGGGAAAAGATTATATATGTGTCCATTTTGAAGAATATTAGTATTAACTTTATCCATAGATCTGTGACTTAAGCAATCATATAATTTTGACCCTGTAAATGGCTCTGTCTATGGTTCCATCTTATGGAATGTACTATAAAGTCAATTAGAAATTAGTTGCTTACTACTACAAAATTGATGCAACTTTCAACCTATCAGTTGACACCCTTTAAAGAAAAGTAACTTTCCTTTTTCTTCTGTCCATGCTGGATTTTTTTAAATCTGTGTAATCCCCTTGCATGTAAACATGACTATTGTGAGTTTATGTATTTGATAATTGTTTTCTGTACAGAAAACAGCATTTCAAAGCATTCCAACCCATCTCCTGGCTCTCATATTCTATCTGGATCCTTTATCTCAACAATGCTTGAACCTGGAATAGAATGTTTAATATAGATGTTCCATATACAGATAAATATGTGAACAGGACTAATTAGACTTAGGATACAGCAAGAAAAAGGAGTGGGGAGTATTGAGGAAGGAGCTTAAAGTGTTGGGGAGGGAGACTAATAAGTTGGGAGTAGATATGAGCTGTATACTGTATTCATTTATGACATGTTTAAAGAATAAAAAACTAAAAATAGTACATAGGCTATAAATTCTATATCAAATTAAAATTTGGAAATACTCTCTCATGGATGAGTAATTTGTGTGTGTTTGTGTGTCTGTGTGTGCATGTGTATGAAAGAGAGAAAAAGACACACACACACACAGGAGAGAGAGAGAGAGAGAGAGAGAGAGAGCAGAGAGGAGAGAGAGAGAGAGAGAGAGATCTTATTCAGATTTTGGCAAAAGAAACCAAAGCTCTTTAAAAATATGATTACAGACCTATGTTTATGCTCTATTGTGTGATACAGCAGAAGAATGAACTTTGGGCGTAACCTCCGTGTGTTGTTGTAAAGTACATGTGAGGTGAACACTCACATTTCCTGGACACAGAGCTTACTGTGATCAATCTCTTTTCATACCATCAGACCATAGTGTTTATCATTCATTAGATATAGAGAGATTTTAAAAAAATTTCTCTCTATTCTCACTGATAGTAATTATATAGTAAAAACTTTATAATTTTAGTTTCAACTTTCAAAGATTAGAAGCTGTTATGATTGTTCTTAATTGATATTTGTTTGAAATTCAGTATTAGAGATGAGAATAGATAATATTTTTCATAATTTTACTCAGTATTCTCATACATGTGGATACACACATTAAGAGAGAGACAAGAGAGACAGAATTGGGATAAAATTGAGTATAGATACCAAAACAATGACACTGATTATTTTAATTTTAAACTGATACTGTTGTTACAGTATCAACTTTTGAACAATATTTTGGTGTGAGGAAGACTTCACTAAGCAAAATCTTAATAATAATCGAGAAATTTAATTTAGTCTATGGAATGAAGATGACATTTTTGTTCAATGGAATTAAAAGTGCTTGACTTTTTTGAAAAGATGCAGTAGTTAAATTTGTTAGAAAGCCAAGTAGCCAGAACTGTTTGTCACATATTTCAGATGACATATGGCATATTTAGAATGGTTTTGCCATAGATTAGTCATATTTTTCAAATATTATATCAAAAACCACCATGCCTTTGTGAATAGGTTACCAAGGAAATACAATTTATATATAAACACACTTCATATACTTTATATATTATAATAAGGACCCAAAATATAATTATTTTCAAAGTACTATATAATCATCAAATAATTTAATCTGAGTTTGAAAATATAAAGTATATGTAATATATAAGGGTCAGAACAGTAAATACAATTCCCTGGTCCTAGAATACCATGCATGAGAATTGGGATCCGTGTAGGATTTAGAAACAAATATAACAAACTTGGTCAGTTGAATTCTATGTTACACAAAAAGTCTGATTTCTGATTTTTCTCTATAAATAGTAAACCATCTAAATTGATCACTTTTTTTCTTACTGTGACCAAATATCTTATAGGATACAACCTTAGTGGAAAGGCTTTATATTTTAATTGTTCAAGAGAGATTACTGTGGTGACTTGAACACAAATGACCCTCATATTTGAATATTTGGTCCCCAGCTGTTGGAACAATTTGAAAGGATTAAGAGGTATGGGTCTTTGGGAGGAGGTGGGCCACTGAGGCTGGGCTAGAGGATTCAGAAGCCCACACCATTCCCAGTATTCATTCTCTCTCTCTCTCTCTCTCTCTCTCTCTCTCTCTCTCTCTCTCTCTCTCTCTCTCTCAATCCATTCACCCATCCCTTCCTCCCACCCTCTAGCTCTTGTCTTCTCTCCTCTCCTCTTTTCTCTCTCTCTCTGTCCCTTGCCTATGGATAAGATGTGAGCTCTCAGCCACTGTTCCAGTGCCATGTTTACCTGATGACCTGTTTTTCTTCTTCATAATGTTTGTGTACCCTAAGCTCCAACCAAATTGCTTCTGCAGTAAGTTGTCTTGGTCATGGTTTTCTATCATAGCAACAGAAATGTGTCTATGACAAACACTGATCAAGGCAAATAAGGCCTTAGAAAGATGAATTCCTAACCACTGTGGCAGAAGCATATTTGCTCATTAGAGCTCAGGAAACAGATAAAAGTGAAATGGAATGTTTCCCTCACCATTTTTTTTTCTATAATTTTCTTGGCCTTCTGAAACTTTCTACAGAAATTTAGATAAACTTTAGATTTATATTGGCTCACTCTTTTTTCAATAACTAAAATAAATCATTGAAATGTCTTTTACAAGAAAAAGATTTGTATTATACTGTGCCTAATACAAATAAAATAAATAAAATTAAGGAAATATGTGAAATCGTTAATGACCAGTAAACTTTCCTCTTAATCTCTAAAACAAGGCATATCTGTTTGTTTGTCTGAGGCTATCATGCCAAACCATGTGCTGATTAGTTTCACACCTAAACACTATCAACCCTCAATAGATTCTAAAATTAGAGAATATTGGGGAAAATGAGCAAACAAACAAATGAACAAACACGAACAAAAAGAACTTTAATCATCCCCTTTTCTCCCTTCTATTTTCTTGTTCTGAGCAGAATGTCATTGTCATATAAATTAATGTCACTGATTATTACCCTTTGCAACCTACTTGCAAAATATTCTTGCTTCTTTTTCTATAAAGTTATGATACTTAGTTGATCAGAAATAATTTCAAAGGAAGACATGATAATTAATGCCCAGAGCTTTACTTCATTAGTTCTGTTCTAGTGGTTTAAAAAAAATACCATAAGGAAAAAGAGAAAACCACAAAAGGACTACAATAAGTTATACATGAATTTAATAATCAGTAATAGGTTGAAAATGAAACACTCAAGATCAGATGAATTTATAGTTAACTATATCAAATGTTAAACAATACTTTAGTCTTCCTTAAATGTTTTTGCCAAATATTTTTTTAAAGGCTATATATTATAGGGCAGCTATAGCTTTAAGAGAACCAGTGAAAAATATATAAATGAAATTCAAAGAATATAGATAAAGTTATTATTATTAAAATGTGACAATAATTGTAGCATCTTAATACACTGATGCAAAACCATAACAAAATAATAGAAACCTGATTATAACACCATGTTAAAAGGATTTTACACACACACACAAAGGATTTTACAGCATTACTGAGTGAGAATTTTTCCTGGAATCATTATTCTACATAAAATAATTTAAGCAGTATGAAATGCATCAATAGTTGAAAAACAAAAATGAGAAAGAGGTGATTTCAAATGATACCAAAGAGAACATTATCAAAATTTATTACTCTTTCATGACAAATGGTCAAGAAAGCTAGGGATAGGATATGTGATAAAAGACATTCTTATATATCTGTGTGTCTGCACCTTCACATACCTATATATTATATACCAATATCTTATATCTCTATCCATATGTGTCTATCTGTCTATATGTCTGAATGTTTGTATATTTTTATAAGTGTATATCTGCATATATGGATTATTTCTATATTTCCCCATGTATTTATATAATTTATATCTCTATATCTACATATAGATATCTATAGATGGATAGTTATGCAGCTATCCACTGTCATCATATCTGATAAAGAAATTGAGAGCCTTATTTTCAATATTGAAAACAAGATAGAGATGCCCAATTTCTATTATTTTTCTTATTCTACTATAAGTAAATTTATTAGTATTTCTAGGAAATACTAAAGATTTTACAAGAAAGCTTTTAACTTCTAAATTAATGCAGCTTAATTGCAGAATACATGATTACCAAGCTAAATTTAGTTTTAATCCTATTTACCCAAAATTAACAACTTACTAAAGGTATTTAAATAACAAATTCATTTACAACAGAATTAATATGAATCTATAAATCAGAAAAAAAACAAACAAGGAACTAAAGAAACAAAAGACCAAGTCAATGGGAAGCCTGTTCTAATGGTGAGTGGGATGTGAAACAAAGAATAGTGAACTCCCCACACAGAGTGGTAAATTATAGAATGTGTCACACTTTTGAAGAAACATGCTCAGCCATGGAAGGCACTGTCACCTAGCTGGCACTGGACCTGGGGTTGAACTGTGTCACTATCTCTAGTCAACAGCTTGTTTGATACCATAGACACACTTGCTTGGGAGTTCCCATGGGAACTGAAGGACAGCAAACTGTGAAAATGATCCTGAAAACAGAATAATATAACTCAGAGAATTCCTATATCCCTAACCCAAAACTCACTACCAGTGGCATATTTTTAAAACTGTATATCAAAAAAGTCAAATGGACAGCCTAGAAATTAACATTTAAAGAAAATTTATTTTCTATTATAGTAATTAGTTCAGTGAGTAATCTACAGAGAAATCTTTTCAACATTTCCTGCTCTTACATCCCGTTTCAGATATCAGGGGAATAAAGTAAAGACTCGTTTCATTTATATGGAAAAAACTAGCACACGTACTAACATGTGTACACAATTTCAAGGTTTACATGTTGTGCCTAGAGAGTAACTGTTGCTATAATCTTCCATCATGTGCCAAATGGAAATCCAAGTCATGTTATCAGACTCGACGACAAGTATCTTCACTTGCTGAGCTGTCTCTCGACGATCTAACATGATGAGTTAAAATAATAATGTGCCCATAGGACCTAACACTACGAGTTAAAATGATAATGTGCTCGTAGGATGTGCAGTGTTGGTATCTGTCAATTTGGCAATGTCTCCTCTCATAAGCTCCAAAACACAAAAAAACAAAGAACTTGACAATTTTGGCTTTATTCAAATTAAAAACTTGTACACAATGATTTCATAAAGTCTAATGATGAAGAATGAAAATAAACTCTGCCAATAATTCATATTTAGGGGGTGGGTATACAACACACACATATATGAAACAGATTCTTAACATACACATTTCTTTAATTAATAAAAATATTTTAGAAGTGTTAGGTTTGTTTTGAGTATCCCAAACTTAGTAGATCATCCCTTTTATACTGGTAACATTAATTGCATATAAATTTTATATAAATTGTTGAAATTTTTATATGAAAGTCCTCTATATAATAATTGCAATGATGACACATTTCAATTATAGTTATAAATATCTCCTTAATTATTTAAATAAGAATTGCTTTTATAATTTAATATAGTTTATGCTAGGTTTCATGATTCTACTTGAGCCAATTTGAGAATTTATGGCTCATAAAAGTTATCTATTTTGTCTTGTTTTAATATAAATGAAAATAAATGTTTGTATTTCTCTTTGGATATAAAATTTCTGATTTCTGAGAAGCAAGCATGGCCAGATTCCCTGACGAGTACTGTAAATCTCTCTAGTGTTCTAATGTCGTCCTCTTGTAAAATCCTGTTTCAGTCCAGGTCACTGTTTTGATTTATGCTCATCAGCATTTTTTTGGTTTTTAATTTATTATTGATGTATAATAGTGAAACTAACTATATTCTTATGTATTGTCTTTTGTCTTTTATTTTTTTATTTCCATTACTTTTCCCTCTTCTTTAGGTAAGTACTTGTCATGTAGTCCTGTGCACCTAAAAATGACTACTTAACCCAATTTTGTTTCAGACTGTACTTGTCTTCCTCCCTCACCTCAGTCTTCAGAGTGATGGGATTATAAATGTGGGATACCATGTGCTCCTTTTTTGTATATTTTTCTAATCAATGTTTTAAATATTCAATACTTCTTGTCCTTATTATTGGATTACCTATATGCAAATGAATGAAGCAGATAAATATCTTATATAAAGTATAACAACTAATACAAAAAGGGTTTTAAAAAGGAAACTAAAGATTTAAATTTAATTGACAAAAGAGACACAAGAGAGAAATCCCAAGACCTCAATGTAAAACAATTATAAACAAAAGAAAAATTGATGGACTAGACTTCATTAAAATGAAAAACTTGTGTGTGTAGATATAATTTGTCTCCATGTCTATATATTTTGACTTTTGTATTAATTCAATTCATAATAATAACTTTATTTTGGACACCATGTACTTCTGTTTTTATTTGCTTAACCTGCCTAAATATCCCTCAGCGTCAGTACCACCCAAGGAGAACATCATGGGGTTAACTGCATTCTTTCTATCTCTTCTTAATGTCCACAGCAATTTGTTAACATGTTTTAATTGGCAGCTTTTCCAAACCTCAGCTTTTCTGTAGCTGTTTTTGTTTACAAAAGTTGATTTTTATTAAAATATTTTAACAGTATCTTTTTTCTTCATCTTTTTTTGCATATCATCTTTCCTTATATTTGTTCTTGACATATCTTTTTCTGTTTATTTCATAGACATATCTTAAATAGGGTCTCATAATTTATTGCACAGTTTTGTAACACCTTTTTAATCTTTGCTTTTTACCCTCAACTTTTAAAATGACATTGCCAATTATTATCTTTGGACACTTTAAAAATATTTGTAGCCTTGAAGGGAAAAACAAACCATCCTTCTATAATAACACTAAGTGGGAAATTTTACTGTCACACCCAATTGTCCATCTAGTTTCAAAATTTAATTCAGTTCTGATTCATTTCCTGAACCTACTGTAGACTTCGGAGGTTAAAAGCTCAGTGTTATGATGGCTTCCGTGTTAGACAGTCATTGCAAGTTCATCTTTATACCTTGGAATTGGCTGTAATTGGAGGTATATATGAGCTCCATCCTAAGATTAGTAAGGTGTTACAACAGCTTTAGAGCACAGGAGAGTCTGTTATTATTAGCTTGTTATAAATGGATGTATGTGTAAATGGAGAGTGGAACAAGAGCTATGTGAGTAAAGGTCCAGAATGGTCAGCAGTAGGGACTTTCTGTCACTGGGAAGGCAGGTGAACCATTTCCTGCCATGTGGATATATGTGGCTGCCACTGTGAAAATCCATTCAGCCTCTTTGCTTTGGGTGTTTTGCAGGCTTCGACTTCAAAACCATGATTTCTATGGTGATTAAATCATCCTCCAGCATGTGTCTCCTCTTTAGAGGTTGAGAATGTCTGAGAAATTTCCAAAGTGCTAATCTTTCTTTGTTGTTTAAAGTCATTTCTTCCAAGTTTAACCTGCCTTGCTACTTTTCCTATCAGTCTCATTAAGCATGAAAAAAACAAAAACGACTCTCATCAATTTCTGAAAGACTTATAAATTCTTTCAAGGGTGAGGGACAGAGCCAACATAATAGACTATCACCTGCATCACTCAGGGACTCCAGGATTGAAGCTTCCTTGTGTCCGGAGACAGAGTCTGAAGGCAAGTATCAATTTCTTATTACATCACAAATCTTCAATCAACTGCTCGACTTAATGAGATACTTTTGCTGTCAAAGTAATTAATTTCTATTGTGGATAATTAGCCATTTGTCTTTCAGTTGTTATTTCGTTAACATTTTGAATGTTTCAGTGTATGTTTTCATGAACTCATTACATGAATATTTTTATTATTTTCTCTTTTATGCATTGAGTAAACAGAAGAACTTATTTTGTTCTTTATTTTGAGCATAGTTTTATTATATATTTCACTTTTCTACAGGTTTTCCCAACACTCTTTCTTCACCCTTGGTGCTTTCTAATACTTATATTTTCAAATTATATGTCATCTTTATATATTAAATTTGGTACTTTGTCAATGTTTTCAAGGTGTGCTACATTGTTTGGTGAATTTCAAGATTTAATTGTTTCTCTTTTGGGGAATGTTAAAGATTTCTTGTGTTTACATTCCCTTTTTAATTGTACACAAATGTTTCCATTATTTATAATTGCTCATGTTAACATTTTTAAGTGTTGGTTACTAATTTGTTTCTATCTTCCTTTGAAATATATTTTTAAAATTATTTTTATAGATATCACCCTTTCCTTCATTACTCTAAATGTTGTATTTACTTTCTAAAATTGTTAACTCTATAATAAATATTTTTAATTATGTCAAGATCTAAAATAGAGTTATTTGTTAAGCAACTTGGCTTCTTGAAATTCTCAGCTTTTTCACATTTAGAAATTTTAAGATATACAGAGACAATTCTGTGAATTGAACTTTTGGTTCCTAATCTGTTTCCCTGATTTTCTTTCTGATATCTTTTCCCTCTGACTTACAGGTTTAGATTACTCTTCCTTGACCCATTGGACTGTACAGGTCAGAACAAGTTCAACTATGCACAATACAAGTACATAAATGCCTCAGCCCAGGCCTTAGCTATTTGTTACCTCTGATTGATCTCACCCTAGTGAGCATTAACTCAATACACGCCTCAACCCAATCAATTGTATACAACATATTCTGAGAATTCTACAATTTATGACTGGATTATTCAGTTGAATTTACTTTTGAACTTTGAATTACTGAGTGCCTCATCTTCCCTACTCTCTAGACACTGGTATTTCACAGCCTTAAGCCTTCTTTTTTGTTGTTTTCCATTTTTGTTTGTGTGTTTCTTTTGTCTTGTTTCTCTTTCTGGGCTGTAAAGATGCCCTCAGTTTTAAAGTAGTAGACGCACTTTAAATTTTGTATGATAATTTTTATATGTGGATTTGAAGCTCACCTAAAATTTGAGCTTATGTTTCCATTAATGATAATATATTTGTGACAGTTAATCTTGGTAACTTGAAAGAATTTAAAGTGATCTAGGAGAAGAGCATAGGGGTGTGAATGTGAGGCTGTTCCTAGAAAGGCTCAATTGAGGTGGAAAGGCAGTGAACAGTTAACAGGAACAATTTCAGTCCATTGGCTTGGATTCAAGAGAGAACCGATGGTAAAGAGGAAGGAAAGAAAAAAGGAGGATGGAAGGAAGGAAGGAACAAAGGAAGGAATGAAGGGAGAAAGAAGGACAGATTAAGAAAACTATATGTCCAGTGTTCAATTGCTTGATACCTTAGCCATGTCTTCCTTCCCAGGATGGACTATATAAGATGACAAATCCATCTGTCCTTAAGTTGCTTTGGTCAGGTATTTTATTTTATTTTTAGTTACAGCAATAGGAAAAATATCAAACATAATTTTTAATTATACATTCTAACCAAGGAATAACAGTATTCTAAATGATTTGGGTAGATCCATAATTAGCACATCCACTGTCAGGGTCAATTCAATACTATGGTCATAGAGGATATAAACTCTCTTCCTAACCGTGCTCAAGGAGAAATGGTCTTGACCATCTAAATTGATTTGTTCAAGATTATTTATTATAAGAGACAAAATAAATCATAGGTATTTGTTCAGTAAGTGAAGCCACACATACAGAGAACAATTTGATTTAACAATTTGCTTTAACTTGAGCAACTTTTTACATATTAAATAGTTATCTAGTAGTCCACACAAGTAAGCTGTATGATGAGTCTATCAGTCATTACTCGGACAGGATTAATATCATAAAAAGCATACATCTAGTAGCATGAAAAGCAAAAATGTTTTCTCACAGTTCTTAAAGATACAGATTCAAGGTCAAGCTGAGGTGATTTTTTGATGAGGCACATTTTCTTGGTTTTCAGATAGCAATTTCTGATTTTATTTGAGTGTACATAGTTTCCTTATTGGGGCAATGTTCTTATTGTACTAGGGCCTTACACTCAAGATGTCATTTAACCTTAGTCATCTGTCACCTTCTTTAAACACAAGTTGAGTCTTGAATGTACAATTCTGAGAAGTCATAACACCATCTGCAATTAACATGATAAAACTCTACGTGAGTGGTTTTTGAAGAAAACAGTTTTGGTAATCTTTTATATAGTTCAATAAAATAGCTAGCCTGTACCACATAATGAGCTTGCTTTCCATAAATATTGAGCAAACAAAACAAAAACAATCTATAAGGATTATTTGACTCTAAAATAGAAATAAATTAACAAAAATTGATTAAAAATTGATCAGGGAAATGTACATGAAAGCAGCACATAGTAGACCACATTTATAATTGAGTTTCTGCAGGGATAGTCGGCTAGTATCACTTTTGGTGCAGTGGTGAGGAAAACTATATTCTGCATGCTGCACACATATTCACTTTAGAAATTTTATCCAGTGATAAGTCATCAATGAGCTCATGCAAAGAACTGAAAGGAGACAGTTCTAGAAGTCCACTCAAATCAACGTATGCCAAGTATAATTCTTGATATCTTAAGGAAAAAAAGAAAAAAAAAAACATGTAAGTCCCAATGCATATTACTCTGGATAAGAAATTTTAAAATACTGTGCTTTGATATTTTCAGTGTTCCTGCCACAACGTAAACTATAAAAGAAGGAAAGAAACCTTCTTGGATCCAGCTCACCTTCTCTCCAGTTATATTAAAAATGGAGTGCCTATGACTGAGAAGTTACATTTAATAGAACATAAGTTTTTTCTCCCACAAAATAATTTTTCCTTGTCTATATTGATTCCTTAGCACCTTACTGAGTAAGGAGTGTGCTCTGTGAGTGTTTCCAGAGTCTGTTTGGTTTGCTAACAGCCAAGAAGATAAAAACAGAGAAATTATTTTTATTTTATTTTTCATTACAAAGCCAGCTTTGATCAAACTGAAAACTCCTGGGTGTTATCTGTAAGGAAGTATGTCCTCTTAAACACCATTCTCTCCATAAGAAAAAAAGCCAATTGAATTTGAAGCTTTGTTATTGAAAAGAAATAAAGATTATTGACTCTTATTAATCCAGAATAGTGAAGAAAGACTTCTAAAACTTGAAGATAAACTGCTAATATAGTAAGAGAATGTGATAAAATTATTGTGGGAAGAAGAAAATC
Organism: Arvicanthis niloticus; assembly: GCF_011762505.2. Taxonomy (NCBI): domain Eukaryota; kingdom Metazoa; phylum Chordata; class Mammalia; order Rodentia; family Muridae; genus Arvicanthis; species Arvicanthis niloticus. Next base: position 12,085,759 of record NC_133435.1, read on the forward strand.
TTTGTGTTTTGTGCTGCTGTTATGTATAATTAATATCTTCATGCCTACAACAAGATATGGAATTGATACATAAAATCATTATAATTCTAAATTACTACAGAATTTAATGATGCTAAATAACATTTAACAATTTATTCATTATATTTTAACAGGAAGGGTGATATGTAGGAGGAGTTAAGGTGTGAGGAGTACCAAGAAGAAGAGAAGGAGTAAGGAGAGGAGGAGAAGAAGGAGAGGAGAAGCTACCTGATGAGAGAGAGAAAGAGAGGGGGGGACATGGAGGCAGATGTTCACATGTTTCCACCAGTCAAAGGTAGTTGATATATCTAGGTTGGGTATTGGGTTACACTTCTGATTGAGCATTACCAAACTTATAAAGCCTTTGATTAACATTTTTTAAAAATTGTATAAAAGCAAAAAGGAAAAGGGGGCATGGGATAGGGGTTTTCTAGGGAGGGGAATTGGGGAAAGGACATGGCATCTGACATGTAAATAAAATATCCAAAAAAAAAAAAAAAACAATTTATTCATTATTTCCATAGTGTTATCGGTATACAGTGAAAATATTTTACTATAAATGTAGCTATTTATATTCCTTCATATATTGTGTTATGTTACTATGGTGAAGTGTTGGGGGGAGAGGGGGGCTGGAATATTTTAGTCCAATAAGTGTTAGAGTATCAGGAGCATGGATAGATTCCAGAATTTCAATTCATTGTGCAGAATGCCAAATTCATTTCCAAAAATGCTGATTCTTTTTCTTCTACCTCACATACATTTTAATTTCAGAAATGGATTGACTAGTTTTCTAGTATTATTCAAAGTGCTTTTAATATTTGCCATTTAAGAACTTCTTTTCATTAAAAAAAAAAAACCATATGTGTAATTGCTTTTTACTTAACTGATATCAAGATTAAGTTACCTTTCTAAAAATACATGACTTTGTAAAGGATGGAGAAAACTGTTCATTTGTTGTGACTAAGGCCTTATATGATGTAGTAGGGGCCATACCAAAGTCTACATCTATTTAGTGTTATTTCCTATCTTTCCTATTTAAAGGGCTTGTGCTTCTTCTGTGGCACTTTATTCATAGGACACACCTTAACTCTCATTATCACATTTTATTCTCATTAAGTGATTACAGGAACAAATGCAATCAAGAAGAGTTCTTGGCAGTTGGCGGTAATGCCATTAGCATTAATCATAACAAATAATGATGCATTCCACATTGATGGTTTGTATATGTCATGTGCTATGTTAACAATACCACAAGGGTAATAATGTGGTTTATGTCACTGTGATAAAGAACATGGCCAAAATCAACATGGAGAAGTAAAGATATTTTCCACCTTATAGCTAGATTCCACCATGAGAGAAAGTTGGAGTAGAAGTTCAAATAAGTTCAGGTTGGAATCTAAATCTTAGGCTAGAACAAAGAAGTAATTTCAGGCAGGAATCTAAAATTAGGCTAAAACAAAGAAGTAATGTCAGACAGAAATCTAAATTTCAGGCTAGAATAAGAAAGTAGGCTTCAGACATGAAAATGACCTTGGGCTAGGACAGGGAAGTAGGCTCAGATACTTTGGTCATCCTGATAAGCCCTTAGAAACAGTGGTCACGGGAGTGTTCATGTAATTGGGTTTAATGCCTTGCTTTTTTTTCTTTGACTATTTGTATTTATTGTCTTGCTTGTTCCTTGACTATTTGCATCAATTTTATTGCTAGACCCTCAACCTAGAACTGACCTTAATACATTCATGTAATTAAAATTATATAAAAACATAAAAAAGTAGGGGGGATGGGATAGAGGATGACATCTGTATTATAAATAAATAAAATATCCAATAAAAAAGAAGTTCAAGGGAGGAACCTAGAGGTAAGTACTGAAGCAGAAGCTGTCATAAGATGCTGTTTACTGGTTGGCTTCTTCTGACCTTCTCACTTTACTTTCTTATATATACTCTTGGACCACCTACGGATGACACAACCCAAAGTGGAGGGCACTTTCACAACAATCAAGAAAGTTCCCATAGGTCTGCCTAAAAAGCAATTGGATGGGTGAATTTTCTCAGTTAATGCTTGCTTTTGTCCAATGACTCTAGACAGTCTCAAGGTGACAAATATAACCAACACAATAGCACCATATGCTTCAATAACTTTTTCTGTTTTTTTTAATACCAAATATAAAGCTGATTTCCAAAGGTGATACTTCTTCTAAACTAGACAATATTTGGTTCCATATTTTTATATCATGGAGTTATGTTTTCAATGTTCTTACCTGCTTAAGACAAATGCTATGTGTAATAAAGGGAAAGACACTGGGTGAAGATACTCTTCAGTGATGAACAGTATCTTCTTACTATGGATGAGACCCTGGGTTCAAGCCATGACAACTAAATGAATGAATAACAAGCAGACAAGGAGAGACACTAAGAGTTATTTTCAGGAGCAGCTCATAGTTTATAATATCAGGGTGGTAAAACTCAGTTTCTTGAAGTGGTATCAATTGAAAATGAAAATATTTGTGTTTTTCTAGTCATGGAACAGGCTACAAGCTTAGTTAAAATCTGCTTTTATGGAATTTGTGTGGGTGTGAACGAGTTTGTTTCTGCATCTGTACAAATTTCTTGAACTTTTTTGTTGGGCACTTTTTCTTGTTTTGTTTTGTCTTGATTGTGCTTGTTTTTCATCTCTCTTATTTTATTTCACTATTATTCTTTAGATATCTGTTTCTTTTATTACAAAAGACTAAAAGGATGAGGATCCAGATGAGACAGGATGTGACAAGAAACTGGAAGGGGAAGGAAAAGAGTAACCATACTATAGTGTATAAAAAATATGTTTTAATAGAAGAAAAATGCACTAAACCTATAGTTTTCTTTCTTTGTTTATTTTGTTTTTATTTTAAAGCTTTGTCTCCCTATTTATTTATAATGATTACCAAAAAGTTGATGGCTTTGAATTCCAAACTGATCTGAACCCCAACTCCTACTGTGGCTAACTAAGCAGATCCTGGTTGAACACTCTGATTTCCTCCCTCCTGTCAATGACCTTACTCCCATCCACCCATGTTTATTCATACACATCAAATCTCAATGCCTAGTAATGCATTTTACTTGAGGCCATCAATGGGCACACCCAAACAGGGCCCCCAAAGAGTTTCCTGTCAAGTAACATACAGCCACCATTCTTTCTTAAAAATCAGAAAGGAAACAAAACCAAGGGGCGGGGGGTGGGGGGGTGGGGGAGGGGGAGAACACTTATCAAAGACAAGACCAGATATCAGTACCTAGAAATATAGTCTTCTCAATCTGTGATACCTAGATGCCAACACAAAACCACAATCAATAATATCAAAAAGAAAAACCATCTTCACTAGAGCCAACCAAGCTTACTAGAGCAGGCCATGAATATTCCGACAAGAAAAATACCTTTATGTGGGTCTCTGGTGCCCTCGCCTGGGTGTGGGTCCTGTTGAGCTGAGTTGTGGATCCCGCGTGACTGTCATGGCTCAGGGAGGCAGATGCTTGGGAATTTGAGCACCGGGCTGGGCTATGAGAAGCCTCGGACTCCACCCTGGTCTGGGGAGATCTCAGCCTGTGAACCCACCTGGACAGAGCTCTTGGGTTGAAGATCTCCTGGCGGGAGCGTCTAGATGGAGACTGGCTGGTCTCTGTCCTTGGGCTCCCAGGGGTTGCTGGAAACTGCAGAAGGACTGAGACACGGGGGCATACGGACTGGACTAGCCTGCATCCAAGAGGTCTAAGAGGGAGAAGCTTACTTCTGCAGCAAATGAAAACAATTCAGAGACACATAGTCAGACATTAGATTGGAACACTCTGCCCTAAGTGGAGTGTCTCCATTGAACCCCTTCCCTCAGTGCTCAAGAAACATAACAGAAGAGGAGGCAGAAAGAGTTGAAGAGCCAGAGATTATGGAGGACATGAGGAAAACGAGACCTTCTAAGTCAACCTGAGCAAGGCTCATATGAACTCACAGAGACTCAGGTAACATGCACTCAGTTACATTCTCTTGTGATGAAATACTATGACCAAGGCACCTCGAAGGCACCCATGTTTATTTGGGACTCACAGTTCTGAGAGCTAGGAATCCATCACTGTCACAATGAGTAGAGCAGGAGCAGGCCTGCATGAATCTGCACCAGGTCTTCTGCTTACATATTACAGTTTCCTGCTTAGTGATTTATGGAATTCCTGAGATTGTGAGTCAGTAGGTTTCTGATTCTTGTGCTTTATCTTGGTCTCTTTCCCTTTTCTTTGTCTTCTTCATCTTTTATATGGTACTTTTTGTTTTACCTTGTTATAGTTTATTATTATCTCTCAGATGCTTACTCTGTGCTAATAAAAGAAAGTGAGTGAATCTGGATGGGAGGGTAGCTCTGGAGGAACTGGGAGTAGGAGAGTGAGAGGAAACCATAGGACATATTATAGAAGAAATAAATCTATTTTCAATAAAAGAAAAAAGTAAAAAGAATATATATTGATTTCATATTTTATAACATGAAGTCATACTGTTTTTCTCATAGGAAACATGGATAAGACTATATTTGGCAGTTATCCAGAGGGTCCATTTCATTTTACAAAATTTCTCTTTTGTAATCCTGAAATCCAGTTAACAATTTAATAAAGTTTTAACCTGATGAGACAATCTTCTTATATAATTCCCTTTGGCCTTTAACTCTTAATGACCAGGTTTCCTAAGTGCAGGGGTTATTGCCATGGTCCACTGTCACTCTACCTCAAGCATAAAGTACCAAGAATAAACAAAATTTAGGACCAGATTTCAAAGACAGACTTATAATGTTTTTGTATGCAGAGGCAATTCCACTAAGGAAAACACTCAAATTAGACATGTGATCTATGAGAGCAGAAAGGGTGGCATTTGAATGCTACTCTGATATCCTAGGAAGGAAATATGACATGACAATGCCAATACAGTGTGAGAGTTCAGTGTGTTGAGTGACTGTCCCTTCCATCAGGGTATCTGTCAACAGAATTACAGGACACTGAGCGTGCACTCCATGTAGATTTAAAGCTACACACAATAGATGAGTGAATCAGGAGTCTGTCTTATGTGCTGCTTTCTGAAAATAAGACAGCCTACAAGGACATCATGCAGAATAGTTAAACACTGTGTCATGCAGATATTCATTCTGTAACCACACTCAATGTAGGACTTTAATTAAAATTTAAGATAATCTCACACCTGTTAAAATGTGAAGATTAGTTCAGCAATGCTGAGGATTATTTAGGATTAAATGTTAATAAAACTCTGTAAGCAGAAGTCTATACTTTGTCTTCCTTAATTAGTTATTTGAATTTTTTTTTTTTTTTTTTTTTTTTTTTTGAGACAGGGTTTCTCTGTGCAGCCCTGGCTGTCCTGGAACTCACTCTGTAGACCAGGCTGGCCTTGAACTCAGAAATCCGCCTGCCTCTGCCTCCCAAGTGCTGGGATTAAATGCATGCGCCACCACCGCCCGGCTAGTTATTTGAAATTAAAATACTTCAAGTAACTTAATTTTTCCTAAAATTAGTTATAATGTGTTGAATTCTAATTCAATGTTTACCAAATAATTTTAAAATCAAAGTTTTAAAATTTTAAAATCAAAATTTTAAAATCGATTTTAAGAATTAAAATCGATTAAATTTTAAGAATTAAAATAGATTTTAAAGTGATTTTAAAATTAAACATATCTATGAGCACAATAATGTCACATTCAATTGGATTGTATTAGTTACTTTCTCTTGTTGTGATAAAATGCTATGACCAAGGCACATCGAAGGCACCCACATTTATTTGGGACTCATAGTTCTCAGAGCTAGGAGTCCATCACTACCACAATGGGTAGAACAGGAGCAGGTAGGCAGGTGTGACTATGGGACAGCATCTGAGAGACTCAGGCAGGAGGCATAGACCATACACTGGGAATGGCACAAGTCTTTTAAAATCCTCAAGCCCATACCCAGTGGTATATGTCCTCTAAAGTTGCACACCTTCTAATTCTTGTCAAACAATTACATCAAAGAGAGACCAACTTTTAAAACACAAGCCAATAGGAGCCATTCTTATACAAACCATAAAATGCATAGATACATATAAACACGCATGTACACACACAAACACATACACACACACATGCACACACACACACACACACACACACACACACACACACTTCTAATCTCTAAACACATTTTCCAAAGTTTTAACAGCTGCATGTATACCATCATGAATGCTTCTACTGTGTTCATAATGGCATTAAGTTTGTACTTTAAATTTTTCTATTCAAATAACTGTAATACATAAATCCAAGTGCCAGTATTTTAATAGTCTCTTGACCAAGCCAGCTCAGTCAGTCAACAGGGTCTCAAGAGAGGGAGTGAGAATTGAAAAGAAAAAGACAATTAGGCAAACATTATAACATGGCTCCAGTCAGTGCTGAGGCTGAAGCTGGTTTTTTTTTTTTTTTTTTTTTTTTCCCAGTCAGCTTTTATTCCATACTAGGTGCTGGCAGAGAATAGGGTCTGTTTTTAGATCAAAGACAGAGTAATCAAGGCAATGAATAAAGAGGTCACACCAGGTAGCAATCAAACAAAGTAATAAAGTCCCAGGAGTTACTGGGTCTGGGGGCTTATCAGGATTAGCAAAACAGAAGGGAAGTACACATTCCTTGGCTGTGTTTACCTTGATCCTTGCATTAGCCCAAATATGAATATTCTTATCTGAGCCTACTTCTTTAAGCCCAGTGACAAGTATGTGCCAAATTTCTATAAGTGGTGCCTAAAGATCTCCATAGTTTTTATTTCCTATTACTAGCCTAAATTCTGGATGTGACTAACAAAAATTCAAGGAAACAAATACAGGCTAAAATAGATGAATTATATACTGTAACTGTCAGAGGAAAAGAAAACAATGTATTAAAATTGTTGTGATATAATTTTGATTATGTCCAGAAGTTTCACTAAATTTCAAGCAATTGGAACAGAGTATTTTAAGGTTATACAGCCATTGTCTTTTTTATTAAAACACAAATAATCTAAATACCATATGTGCATATTTAACTCATCCCAGATTGCTGCCACCACACATTTAAAACAATAGTGATGTCTCCTACAGTCTTGCTAAATTAACCATCTCCACCAAACATACAGGTTATTTTTCCTTACAAAAATGTTGGGTTTTGTGATGATATATGTTGTGATTCATAGCTGCAAGGTAGAGTCTATACTAGTTTAACCTTAATTGTAGATATGATGAGAGAGTTAACATATGGAGGAATTTTATGGTCAGCAGGCACTTGTAAAGATTTGATGTTTAATGACAGTTATAAGCAGCTCTAAAGAAAGAAAAAATGTAGACTAGTTAATAAAATAAAGGGAACTTAAAACTTGTCTTAGAAAATGCTTTATAGTGCTTCTGAGTTTTACCTAATGAGGGAAACCCGAAATGCCTTGTATGTTATTGAGGTAATAAATGTGTGTGCAGTTGCCCAGAGGTGTATTTTTGCATATGCTTATTTTGCTTTCTTTTCCCTCCAGAGGATTCTTCAGTTATGTGGAAAGTTACTTTCCCATTAGACTGGAAGAATTGATCGCCAGTTCTTTAATGGAGAGGATTTTATGAAAACTCACACAATCTGCCCAATCACAACACACATTTGTGAGGAGACGTGGGTATCGTCTTGCTGTTTTTACAAAGTGGAGATACCCTCACATGGACTAGACACTGCATTGCATGTCTCAGTTTAGATTACTCTGTTCATCAAATTTTGAAAATTGTCTTCATATTGGGTAGTGAGGTTTTGATGTTTTCTTATTCAGTCTATAAAATAAAACCTTAAAGAGTTCAAAGATCAAATTTACAATACAGCTAACTAAAAATTTCCAGTGAGCTCCTTTATAAGTTGGTGTTGTAAAGGTCATATAAGAATATGGACCATCACTCTAAAGTAGAGAGGTCAGAAATGGTAGAGAACACTTACACATTCTCCTTTGGGGATAGAAATTGGAGAAAGTTAACCTTCATGATATTAGCCTGCCCCCAAAGCCAATAGGAGCAAGAGAATAATGAGAAATTTGTGACATTAACAACAGGAAGCATCTCCTGCTCTAGTTTTTAAATTATTCCAATCTATGCTTTAATGACTTCCCTATTAATGTAGCAAAAATTGTCTCTGTATGAATACAATTAAGGAAGGCAGTGTGACATTCCTGCTCCTCACATTTCTTGGCGTTGGCATTTAAATCAGAAAGAATTGCAGAGATCTGAAGATAAGGCTACAAGCAGTGTTCTCATCTGTCAACTTTAAACATGTCGTAGTCAGAGTTACATGAAACACCATGACTCAATCAACTTGAAGATGAACAGGTTTCTTTGGCTTGCACTGGCATATCACTGTTTGCCTTGGAAGGAAGTCAGGACAGAAGGTCTAATGGGACAGGAAGCTGGAGGCAGTAGCTAATGCACCTGGAAGGGTACTGCTTATTGGCTTGCTTCCCATGGCTTGTTCAGTCTGCTTTCTTACAGAACCTAGGATCACCAGCCCAGGGTTGGCACCACCCAAAATGGGCTTGCCCCTAGCTCATCATTCACTAATTTAAAAATACCCTACAGGCTTGGCTACAGCCCAATATTATTCTTAAATGAAGCTTCCCTCTCAGATAACTTTATCTTGTGTCAAGTCGACATAAAATCAGCCAGCACAGACATCTAGAAAAATTTTTGAGATTAAAGATAAGGAAAGCTTTTTTATAATTTGGTAGTATGGAGGTACATCTAGGATTTAGAGTTTCTGTTCTATGGTACAAGAGTCGGAGAGGGGATCTACCAGAGAAAAAATATCTGCTACATCAAGGACTTAGAATTCCTATTCTAAGTAAGAAGTGTTAGAAAAGGCATCTACTGCACTTCGTCTGTGCCAGAGCTCATGTCTGTATCCCTCTCTCCAGCACCATTCTTTTGTCCTGTAAGTACATATGCATGTGTGTGCACACTGTGTATGCACATGTAGTGCCATGTAAGCATATGTTCGTGTGTGTATTGTATTGTGTTTTGAGGTATTGATGTGGAGGGCATGAGTAGAAGTTAAGATATCTTCCTCCATAATTCTCTACCTTTTTTATCTTTGATTTTTTGTTCTGTTTCATTTTGTTTTCAACAATTTATTTCTCCAAACCTGGAGCTCAGGAATTTAAGCAATGATGCTTTTCAGTGAGTTCCAACGATGTGCTTGTCTTTCATGACTTTAATGGCTGAGTTACAAACACAAGTCCAGCCTCAGAGCGTGGCTCTTTGCGTGGCTACTCATCAGCAAACTCAGACCTTCACACATGTGCAGTAGAAGATTTTCTTGGAAAGCGATCACCCCAGTTCCACAAAGCTGAATGCTTGTAAATCATCATTGTGACAGAAGAAAAAGCCACGTGAGCACAGCAATGTATGCAATCAACAGCTGCAAGCACACCAAAGACAGAAGGAAAGAGAATATTTACTCTTAATGCTGACTGTTCTCCTACCTTTCTTTCCTGTTCTCATGTTAAAATACTCTGGAAAAAAAAAGCAATTTAGAGCAGGGGATGTATTTTAGCTCACAATTCTAGGTTGTTACAACCTATTTTCCAGGGGAAGTTACAGCAACAGACCTTTGAGAAAACCAGCCACATCTTACCCAATATTCAAGAGGAGTAAGCAAGATGAGTAAATGAGTTCTTTATTCCTTTGTCTTATAGAATGCAGGCCAAGTCTATAAAATGGTACCACCTATTTAAAAGTTGGGTCCTAGTAACTCAATTAACATTACCAAGATAAATCCTCACTGACATTCATTCACTCAGGGCAACCTGATGAAGACAATCTCTCATTGAGACTGTCTTTTCAGATTATTCTATATTGCATTAAAGTGATGATAAAAAAAAAAAAAATAACCACTAGCCAGATGACTGCCTGCCACTGTGCCATGTGGTGTTCTGAACACAGGACACCCTGAAGCCCACCAGCTATGTGGCCTGCCCACAGCAGGAACCACAATGATGTACAAGTACATGGTAGAGAGATGGGAGAGAAAGAAAAGCAAAATGGTTTGAGAATTATAAACGGAGGTGGAACTAGAGCCAAAAAGATGGAGAGGGATATCCTTATGTGAGGCCATGGTGAAGTCCCAGCCTGTGCTGCGACTGAAAGCTGTGTGTCTGAGGCCATGCAGCAGGAGGGGTCAATGTCAATGTCAATAGCAATGACTATCACTAAATGTTGATGCCCAAGAGCAGTGCAGAACTGTCCCAGTTCTCACTGGCTGTGGCATTCTGGAAAGCTGGGTCCATCAGTAAATATGGTCCTTGGGAAATGGATAGTATCAAACAATTACAGTGTCAGTGAGTGTAATGGAAATTCTCAGTCAACTCTAGTCATAAAGCAAAGAACAATGGATGGCTTTGAAATAGCTCAAGTCCACAGGAAAGAAAGCAAAGAAGTAGAAAACCAAGATGCAAAGATATGAAGCTATCTCCACTTTCCTCTCCCTTTTCATCATTCCTTCCCTTTCCAGTTTTATCTCTCCTTCTTCCCTCCTTGTCTCCTATGTATTTTCTTGGGTTAAAATACCACCTCTTCCGTATAAGATGAAACAGAATAATTTGTCGATCGGCTACAAATAATTTCCTTTCCAATCAGAGATCTGAAACTGTCATGACACAATTGTGAAGCAATCAGCAACACTTTGAAATCAGTTCTAAACAGCTAGTTTTATAATTTAAAGTGATACGTTTTTATTTTCCCAGTCAAAGATTAAGAAGGATTAAACGTTCTATTTTTCTCCATCTTTCATTAAGGATTTATTGAGCATCTACCAGAGACAAAAATTGTTTAAGAATGGCTTTTTATTGATTATAAGCAACTAAATAATGACACATAAATGTCAACATTCTAACAGGTGTGGGCTATTCATCATTGGTGATACAGAAAATACCGCTGACAAATCCTCATTCAACAGCTTACACACAAGAATGGAGCTACATACCATCCCATTTAATAAAGCCAGAAGAAACTTGCCCAATGTCCTACAACTCATGAAGAGTTTAAATGTGGTTATTTGGAAACCTGGCCTCCTGTGTCTGTACAATTAACCATTGTAATCCTCTGAGCGTATGTTCACATGAAATAAAAGTAAAATGAAGAATTTTTATCTCAATTGAATAATTTTGTTACATAATTATGTTAGTTGCCAAAAAATGAATGAGAGAGACAGAGACAGAGACAGAGAGAGAGAAAGAGAGGCAGAGAGAGACAGAGAGAAACAGAGAACTGTGTTACCCATAAAACCATCCTTTTTGCCATTCAGTTTAACCACACAGCTCTGTTTCTACTCTAACCAGGTAGTATTGTTCTCAGGATTGACACAATAAAGGCTTGTCTTTCTTTGAAAACTATGGGAATCATAATCTAGGCAATTTCTTTGAGGAAGCTATGATTCAAAAACTCTAATTATTTTCTCTTACAAAGAAAAGAAGTAATTTTGATTCTTTACATTAAGATCTGTCTTTGTGCCTCAAAATATTCTAATTCATTGAAAATAATTTTACAAACCTGATATTTAAATAAATATTGTCACATCTCAGATTTTACTGAAATAAAGTAATTTTCTAATCTCAGGATTAAATTGATTTGTGTCTAAATATATTAGAATCATTTTAAAGAAAACCTTAAGAACAAACTTCAAATATAATTTTAAAAGTTTGGTTTTAACTCAGAAGAAAATAGAATTTTTTCAGATTAGAGGACAAATGTTTTCTGCCTTTGGAGCAATTATTGAAAATCAGCTAAAATAAAGATTGGGAAGAGAAACTATCAGACTATCTATAATAGTCGAGAACTGGATTCCACTCAAAGAATTCATTTCTACAAAGTGCACTAGAGAGGGAAAATAGCTTGACTAAAATATTGTTGTTATATATGTAGTTATCCACTTAAACTTAGTGTATGAACTAATCAGCAGTGCTAAGTTTTACATGTCTATATATATTATAGTAATATTTCCTAGATTAAAAATGCATTGCTGTTATAAATGATGCAATGATATAATATGCATTCTAAAATTTTATTTAGGGTGTAATGGAAAAGCAAACGTTATCACATGTAAGAATGACTTACTCTTTTCTTGAAGAACAATGACATATTATATCCTCATGTCTGTTTCTGATCCCTCAATTTGATGCAGATCCTTGGGCTATACCACTCTAACTTTCTTAACCATTTGGTGGTGTTATGTGCAGCTGCTGCCAAGCCTCAAATTTACCATTAACTTCTGGTGCTTTTTCTGGAGTATTTGCCTTGGCCATGGAGATTTGCCTGTATATTTCATTTCACTTGCTTTCTACGCATACATCAAAACTAAACATTGCAGGGACATGATTACAGAGGAGGCGCTTTCTTTCTCAAGCCCATTCCTTTGCTCAGTTATTGGATTTTCCTAAAGAGAATGGCATTAATAAAGCATACCTGCCTGAATATTTTCCATGTGCCCACCCTCTACAGATTCAATTCAGAATTCACCCACCTCCACTTTACAGAAGACATGGTTCTTCAGGACACAGGTCAAATACATTACCTATGTTAGATATTCTTCCACCATGATTTCCTAGTCAAACTAAAGGTATTTTGTTTTGTTTTCAGTATATGTTAGGCTGGTAAATTGCAACCTTGGATGATTAAGTGTTATCATTTACAAGGATATCTAACATTCTAGACACGACGCAGAAGAAGTCCTTCCCTGAATGAAGTTAACTTCACCTAATGGAATGCAGCTCTAATTAGAAAATTGTTGAACCAAGGGAAAGTGAGGGCACATGAGCAAAGTACAGGTGATAGTAAGTGCTAATTGTCAACTTGAAATAATCTAGAATCACCTAGGAGACAATCTTTCTGCCCTGTCTTGGAGGATTCTCTAGATTAAAGTTAGATTCTGAGAAAGTCTGTGAGAAATTATCTTGACTATGTTAATTAACATGGAAAAAATCCCTTAATTATGGGCAGGACTATTCCTTGGGCAGAGGCCCTGGACTATATTAATGCCCATTCATTCATCACTGTTTCCTCTTTACAGATGCTATCTGACCAATTACATCAAGCTCTTGATTTCACTACCATGGTGAATATACACCTTAAATGGGAGTCAGAATCATCTCTCTCTCTCTCTCCCTCTCTCTCTTACATTTCTTTTGTCAAAATATTTTATTACAGCAACAGGAAAAGCAACTGTGACAGTAATTGAATGGGGTTATCTTCTGGTATCTCCTTTTCGAATGGGGATCAGAAACCAGCTGCTTCAGTCATGCAACATTCACTCTATACCCACAGGTCTCTAGGAAGCTGCCAAAACTTTAGTGTCTTAATAGTGCATTGACCAGTTTCTCCACCTCTTTTGTCTATCAAAGACACAGATAGTCTTTGATAGACCACTTAGTCTCTTGTTTTGCAAATCAATAGAATAACCCCCCTTTATATGTAAAATGAGTTCGATTCGCTTCTGAATTAATCACATGACATATATGATGTTCATTCATTACACATTTATGTTTCTCCAAACTTTTGAAAGCCTAACTATATGTCAAACTATGCCAAAAAACATACTGTTTTTTTTTTTTAAACATGACAATACAAAACTGAACAAGACTTCTTATTTTCATGGAACATATGTTCTAATGGAGTAAGATAGAATATAGGTAGATGGTTAATATACAAGGATACTTCAGCAACAGTCTGAAAAACAATGAAAACCAGTTTAGTCCAATAGCTATTGAGAGCTTAACTGTGAGTTTAGAGAGTAGTGCTAAAAAGGCAGCTCATAATGCTATTCTAATTGAAAGCTATGAGCCTTTGTAGAGTAAGGTAAAAGTATATGTCTTGGACAATGAAAAGTACACTCAAACATGCCTGGATTGAGTCAGTCAGACCATCACAGTGCTCACTGAACAGAAATCTTAAAAGCAGTGTTCCTATGCTGCTTCTTTAAAACTTTATTCTGTGTTTCAATGCTGATCTACAAATGGAAATTTGACCCATCTTGTTTAAAATATACATGCTTAAGAGCGTTAAATTATCTGGATTGAATTTTCACTAAAGTAACCATAAATCATTAGAAAGATAAAAGATTGCAAAATCTATGCTCTGGGGAAAAGAAACTGGTAAGCTGAGATATATCTAAAAACAAACAAACAAACAACCCCCCAAAAAACTAGTGTGTAGAATTGAATACAGTATTACTAGGGCAAACACATGCATAATTTAACTCACAAAGTTCTCTGCTACTCCAGTTTGTAAGAGAAATTCTTCCTATTTTTTTTTATTTTGGTTCAGACATCTGAGGCTTATATTAAGGAGAAAAACAAGTCTCTAATACCAGCTATTACTTTTGCATAATAGATGAAAAAATTCTAACCCATTCACATCCCTTGAAAAAATATGCCAAATGAAAAATAAATATTAAAAACTGAGCTTTATTAAAGTCAATAAATACCATTAAACATTTAAAAACAAATACATTCAAGACTATTGCATGAATCTAAAATAAGAAGAGAAATTTAAAAGTTATGAAAGTAAATACATTTTAAATCTACCAGAACATAGTTAAAAATAAAGAGTCGTAGATTCTTGATTATAAAATAGTCTCATTTCTAAATGAATTTATAGTTTAACATAATGTCACTGCTTTTAAAAAATAAAAAGTAAAATGAGACAGTCTGTGCTTCTTGGGTTTCACAGAATTCCTCACAAACAAGTCTTCCCTGAAATTAGGTAGACAACTTTACTTAGGCAGAAAGAGACTTAGCCAAAATAAAACCTGACTTTTCACAGATAGAGGGAGGATATGAGAGTCAGAGAAATATCAAGTTATTGTTAATTAAAATATATTTTACCAGGAATATAGGCCATCCTCCCTCAGAAAACAAACAAACAAACAACAACAACAAAAACAGCAAGCACATGGGCAAATTAACACTAAAACCTTTTCAAATGAAGAAGTAGAAATAATACCCTATGTATATCAGGCAAATTCAAATCAGAACTACATTAAAATTCCACATCAACCCAATCAGATAAGTTATTTCTCATAGATTTAAAAATTCAATTTCTACATGAGTAAGATATCTACAAACCTAACAACAAAAGTCCAAAGTCACTTCATTAGTAAGAGCAAAGCAGAGATAACCAAGATACTCATCATTCTGAATAGATAAACTATGATGTCCACAAGGACACAGTCAGAGCACTCTGATGTAAGTAAAACACACACACACATACTCACACCAATATGTAGTGTACTGACATTTAGAATAAGTACTAGAAGAGAGGGAACCCTATATAAAAGACAGAGATAACATTAGATGATATGAATTAGTGCACAAGCACTTAAGTAAAATTATAGTGTCTTATAGAAAACAAAAGAAAATGTTCCCATAAGCTTCCGTTAAAATAGCTTTTTGAAACAAAAAGGTTGAATTGTAAAGGAAATAATTCACCAAGTATATTTCACCAAGAACAAAAATTACTTTCTTTTCAAAATCACCACTAAGAAAATGAAAACTTACAGCATTTGGCATGATAATATTCTAACTTCATTGTTTATAGGAATGCATTTGGATCTATTATCTTCAACTGAAAAACATGCATGTTTGGTGAGTTGGAGAGAAAGTCCAAGGACCAAGAGCTACTTCTGCTCTTACAAAAGATGAGAGTTTGGTTCCCAGCAACCATATAAGGCCACCCAAAACTCCAGTGCCTGGATTTTCACAGACCTTCTTTGGCCTCCAGAGGCTCCCGCATATATTCATACATGTAAATAAGAAGACAAGATATGGGCTGTAATACGTGGGATAAACAAAGTGTAACTGACAAAATGCACTGTAATAGCATGGTTTAACAGACTAGAGATTTTGTTTTCCCTGACCTTTTGCAGATTTCATCACTTGATTAGTAAAAATTCCAAGATCATGTTTTTGTGAGTTTTGAAGTTCCTAAGACAACACCTAATTTTAGAAGTAAAACTTAATGTTTGTCCAAGTGAGTGAAATTATATCTTTTTACACATTTTGATAAATGATAAAACAAGTTACATACTATACAAGCATTGCTGTTTTTTCACTAATAAATTAATGAAAAACACACAAATAGAAACATATAAATTAGGATAAATGAAAATGTAAACCATTACAAACAAGTAAAAAAGGGTGTTAGTCCACAGATATGATCAAATACTCAAGAAATAGATAATGGATAAATTTGGCAGAATGAGAGAGCGAATAGATCCATATAAGAAATCTAGTTCTGCCTAGAATCAGAAATCAGATGCAGGGATATTTCTAACATTCTATTTAATAAACACAGTGACAGGAACAGAGGTGAATCAAAAGTGAGCATAGGAGTTCAGCTGGAGGTGAGGAAGTTGGTAACCTTTAAGACATGCACATTCTCTTTACATGACAAGTAAAGCATTGTGATTTATACCCATGGAAATGGTTCTAGAGTTAAGCAACAGATTTTCACATTAACTGTGTTGTGCATATAAACTGTTCTCAGTGAGCATATTAAATAAAGACTTTTAACAGATTGTCAGTGTAAAAATGGGCATTTTTTTACAGAATGTAAAACACAAATAAGACATTTGTTTGTTTTAATCAAACTGTTTATCAATTGCTTTATCAGAACAGAGCTGCATACACCTTGACATTACTATTTTATGTACATTTTTCTTCTGATATATATATATATATATATATATATATATATATAATTTTATTTTTAATCTTTTTTACCCTCTAGATTTTACCCATATCCCAGTCTACCTTCTGACTATTTCACATCCCATAACTCCTCCACCCATCTCCAAGAGAATGTTCCATGCTCCAGAACCCCTACCCCACCAAATCTCCCCACTCCTTGGGGCCTCTAATCTCTTGAGGGTTAGGTTCATCTTCTTTGACAGAGTCCAAACCTGGCAATCTTCTGCTGTATATGTATTGGGGGCCTAATATCAGCTGGTGTATGCTGCCTGGTTTGGTGGCTCAGTGTCTGAGAGTTTTCGGGATCCAGGTTGTTTGATACTGCTGCTCTTCCTATAGGGTCACCCTTCTTCTCAGCTTCTTCCAGCTTTCCCCTAATTCAATCACAGGGGTCACTAGCTTCTGTTCATTGGTTGGGTATAAATATCTGCATCAGACTTTCAGCTGCTTGTTGGATATTTCTGAGGGCAGTCATGATAGGCCCCTGTTTGTGAGTACACCATAGCATCAGTAACAGTGTCAGGCCTTGGGGCCTCACCTTGAGTTGGATCCCAACTTGGGCATGTCATGGGACCTCCTTTTCCTTAGGATCTTCTCCATTTTTGTTCCTGCAGTTCATTTAGACAAGAACAATTCTGGGTCAGAATTTTTTGACTGTGTAATGTCAACCCCATCCCTCCACTTGATGCCCTGTCTTTTTACTGGAGCTGGGCCCTACAGGTTCCCTGTTCTCACTGTAGGGCATTTTCTCTAAGGTCCTTCCCTTTGAGTTCTGAGAGTTTCTCTTTTCCCAGGTCTCTGGCACATTTTTAGAGGGTTCCCCCACCTCCTACCTCTCAAGGATTTTTTGTTTCCATTCTTTCTGTTGGTTCTCAAGGGCTTCCAGTCCTGTTCCCCCCACCCAATACCAGATCATATTCTCCTTTCCCCTCCCTGTCCCCTTTCCCATCCTGATCCCTCCATCCCTCCCCCACTCCTGTGATTGATTTCTTTTCACTCCCTAGTGGTATTGAGGCATCTTCACTTCACTTGGGTCCTTCTGCTTGTTAACCTTCTTGAGTTCTGTTTTGGGTATTCTGTATTTTTTGGCTAATATCCACTTATTAGTGAGTACATACCACACATGTCTTTTTGGGTCTGAGTTACCGCATTCAGGATGATATTTTCTAGTTCTATCCACTTGACTGTAAACCTCATGAGGTCCTCATTTGTACTCACTGAGTAATATTCCATTGTGTAAATGAACCACATTTTCTGTATCTATTCTTCTCTTGTGAAACATCTCAGTTGTTTTCAGCTTCTAGCTATCACTAAAAAGGCCACTTATTTGAATATAGTGGAACACGTGCCACTGTGACATAGTAGATATATAACTTTTGGGTATAGTCTCGAGTGGTATAGCTGTGTCTTCAGGTAAGTCTATTTGCAATTTTCTGAGGAACCTCTAGATTGATTTTCAGAGTGGCTTTACCAGTTTGCAATCCCACCAGCAATAGAGGAGTGTTCCTCTTTCTCCATGTCCTCACCAACATGTGCTGTCACCTGAAGTTTTCATCTTAGCCATTCTCATCAGTGTAAGGTAGAATTTTAGGGTTATTTTCATTTGCATTTCCCTAATCACTAAGGACTTTGAACATTTTTAAAGTGCTTCTCAGCCATTCAAGAGTCTCTTGTGGCTTCTTCTTCTTCTTCTTCTTCTTCTTCTTCTTCTTCTTCTTCTTCTTCTTCTTCTTCTTCTTCTTCTTCTTCTTCTTCTTCTTCATAATCATTATTATTGTGGGATATATACAAGTACCAAGACATGCTTATAGAAGTCAACAAATTTTGGGCATCAGTTCTGTCTTTACACTTTGACATATGATCAGTAGGTTTATGCAACAACAGCTTCACCCTCTGAGCCATCTTGAATACCCACAGATGCTCTCTTTTAAGATGCTTCTCTCTCTGAAAGAATAATATTTGTATTGCTCCGTATCTGGGTATAATCTTGCTGAAATAGAACTTCCAGGAGCCTTTAGGGGACAGAGAAATTCTTTGCATCCTTGACCAAAAGCAAAAAATATGCCAAAATCTAGGCAATATTGGAACCTGAAACAAAGAGATCACAAGTTCCTTAGATTTGGTTATCCACTCCAATACATAGGAGTCTGGAAAACTACACTCTGAAGCATAAATATTTAAGCCACATCAGACAGGTTTTAATTCAGACTGTGTCTTTTGGATTTTGGTGGCATTACATAGATTGATAACATCTTTTTTTGTTTTATTCTCTTTTTTATTTGCTTTTTTTCCTATTCTATACTTTGTTTCATTTCTCAGAGTCAGGCTGCCATCTTAACTCCCTAGTAAAACCTCTATTTATTTTGTCTTCTTTCCTCTGAACTTTTGATTCCAGTTTTTCTTTCCTTTTTCCTCCTCATGTTTGACACAGAGTTATGCACTGACACTCAGACTAGCTTCAAACTTACACTCTTCAGTCTTCAGCCCTCTAAGTGCTGACATTATAGATTCTTCATCATAGCTGGTTTTAGATATGAATAAGAGAAGGGGAGAGGCTGGTGGGAAAGGGGGGGCACTGGTCTAAGCTAAGAGAGTGAGTGGAGGAGAGTAATGAAGGAAAGAGAAAGGAAGCAGAGCTGGAAAGGACATAGATATCATGTGTACCATCATGGTATTTCACAGGAGAATGATTACATGTGTCAAATTAACGGTATTTGGATGGGAGGATAAAAGCATGTTTCATGTATTTTAGGATCTGAATGTGAAATAAAAGAAGAACAGTGCTTTGAAAGGAACAGTGAAACACATAAGCAAAACTGGATGATGTGAAAACCACAGGAAAAACAGGGAATACTGGGTCTGAGATGTAGAGTTGACTAACATTAAAAGCACCTAAAGCTGACACTGGAAAAAAAGGGTCTACTTCCCAGCATAGGAAGTAATAGGCTTATATCCTACTGCTGAAATTTGTAACAAATATTTAAGGATAAATAAGTTGCATAAAGTTTCTGACAAGTTCTTGGCCTCAGGATATAGCATTTCTCATCCTTCCAGAAAGCGGCACGGGGTCAGTATCAAAGTGAGTAGGAGGCTGAACAAGACTCAGCCACATTTCGGGCAGCCTCCCAGAGCACAGAAAGTGAAAGGGACTGTTCATACTGATCTGTCTTTATACGGGGTGTGATTTCTTTTGGCCTCCAGGCCTGCTTTCACCTACAGTCAGCTACTGTTTCATCCAATTTGTTTCTCTGAAATGTCTGTCAGTACATTACATAACACTAACAAGTACAAGATACCCAAAATGAATCTTGCAAAAGAAGGTGTGACCTGGCACAGACCAGGGCAAAGTTAGTATTTTAATGCATGAGAGAAAAAAAATGTTGCAAGAGAAGTTGTACCTGAAGCTGAAAGCACCTATTTGTGCAGAATAAAAAACAGCATTTTATAGAATTTCTAACTACACTAGGAAACAGCCATGGTAGAGGCCAGACTCACTGCTAGCAGGAAGAGATCAGGTTGCTCATTTATAACATGATTCAAACAGCAAGGATGAGAAGCAGATTTGCCATGAGTAACCTGAGCAAACGAACTTTGGCTCTAACCTGAAGCTACAATGTGTTTCTGTGGTTTCATACATGTTCACAACACTCAGAGAAAGGGAGACAAAAATGCTCATATCAAGATTGTACTGTATTAATTCTAGATAATACAGGTCTGTCAGTTTCAGCTGAATATAATTGCTTTGTGGCTCCTTTTTTGATCAAAGGTTAGCATGTCCTTAGCTTTATATCTCCTTTCACTCTTTGGGTCTTTTTCCAACCCAGAGAGTCCACCAACTAACCACCCTATGGAAGTGGAAATTTCTGGTTGTATCATGTGATGCAGACTCATGTGGTGTTTTGCTGAAGCAAAATCCTGTGATATTTTGCTGAGACAAGACCTGTAAGAGGACATGTGATGTTTGGAGAGCATAAGTACGACTCAACAGCAGTGACAGAGCACTTGCATAAATAGCCATGTAACTCTTCATTGGTCTCAGGGTTGTTGCTAATCTTCACTTTGTTGAGAGAGGCATATCAGAGAACTCCTGGCATTCTGGCTGGTCCTGGTCTTTCTTGCTGACTTTCAAAAATTCAGCAGAGGCCTGAGAGTTTCTGCTGGATTATGCCACTGTTGCTGATATGTATTTGGTGACACTTTTGAACTGGACTGTTGGTATCCTGATACTACCGAACTGAGCTGATATCCTGATGAACAGAGATTGGTGTTGACCCAAAGAACTACTTCTAAACAGGTAGGTCCACATCCCCTTGTCCTATTTACCATCAATTCTCCTCTACCTCTAGAAGTGGGGTCAAAACATTTGAAAACCCTTATTAAAGTAGGTTTGGAAAACTCTTACAGACCCTAAAGAGCACATTCAAACTATATAAATAAGGAAAGAAAGCTACATTATCTACCATCTGCTATTACATGGGTCCATGTACATCAGTGACCACCAAAGGTACTTACTCAGAAGTCTTTGTTGTGGCCACTTTAGGCCCATTCTTGCCCATTTGCCAGATCCTATGATTTAGAAAAAATGAATGTGACTTAGATAATATATGACTAATGCCAAGTAATTAGCTTCAATATAAGAAGAAAAATATTAAGCAAATCATAAAATCATATGCACTAGAAGTATCATCTTAGCAAGCAGAGACAGGTACAGTCACAAGTTGATCTATCACATGACATACATGGATGTGGATAGCAACATGGATGTTGGTATGCGAGTGTAATCTGTTGATGTTTATCTTGATGGTTTTTATTCTTCTTCTTAAATTGTTGATAGTTTTCATCACAAGTTTTCCAAAATATTGAATGTTCCTTTTTTAAAAATTTATTTTCTTATTTAAAATCCAGCCATTGATTGCTCCCTCCAGATTCCCCCTCCCATAGTATCTCATCCCATGCTTCCTCCCCCAGTCCCCAAGAGGATGCTCCCCCACCATCATTTCCTCCTCCCTGAAGCCCCAAGTCTCTCTAGCATTAGCCATGTCTTCTTCCACTGAAGTCAGACCAGGAAGTACTCTGCTATATATGTAGCTGGGGCCTCAGACTAGCTTGTACATGTTGTCAGATTGGTGGCTCAGTGACTGGGATCTCTGTTGTGTCCAGGTTAGTTGAGACTGCTTTTCTTCCTATAGGGTTACCCTTCTCTTCCGCTTCCTCCATCCTTCCCCTAATTCAACCATAAGGGTTCTCAACTTCAGGCCAAGTTTGGTTGTAAATATCTTTAACTGTCTTAATCAGCTATTGGCTGGGCCTCTCAGAGAACAACGATGCTAAGCTCCTGTCTGTAAGCACATGATAGCATCAGTAATAGTGGTAAGCCTTGGTGTCTTTCCACCTTTCCCTCAATCTCTTTTCCATTTTTGTCCCTGAAGTTCTTTTAAACAGGAACACTTTTGGTTCTGAAATTTTGATTGTGGGTTGGTAATACCATATTCCCTTTTGAGTTCCTGTCTATCTACTAGACAACCTAGATATCCCATAATAGAAGAATGGATACAGAAAATGTAGTTTATATACTCAATTAAATATTACTAATTTATTGAGAATGAAGACATCATGAGCTCTGCAGGCAAATGAATGGGACTAGACAATATCATCCTGAATGAGGTAATCCAGACCCAAAAGGAGATACATGGTATGTACTCACAAATAGGTGAATATTAGCCAAAACATTAAGAATACCTAGGATTCAACCCCCAGATTTAAGAACTTTAAGAAGCAGAAAGGACAAATGAGGATGCTTCAATACCACTTAGTAGGGAAAAGATTGTAATCATGGAAGGCAGACTGAGAGAGAAATTTGGGTGGCAGAGGAAAGGGGAAGGTGAAAGGAGTAACAGGATCAGGTATGGGGGAAAAGGCAGGAGAGAGGCCCAGAGGGCCAGAAGAATGAATGAAAATATGCAGTCTCAGAAAGTGGGAAGTGGGGAGACCCTCTAGAAAGTATCATTGACCTGGGAGGTGAGAGACTCTCAGGACTCAATAAGAGTGGCCTTAGATGAAATGCCAGCAGTGTGGAGAGGGAACTCGAAGAGTCCTTTTTCTGTTCTTAGCAGAGCTTCAGAGTTTAATATAAATAAAGAAGTTACATGTGAGTTAACATGGTAGCCTGACTCTTTAAAACTAAAAGCATTGTTATATATTTTGTTCCCTAGGTTTGTAATCTATTAGTTATGTGTGGGAGGTAGCACAGAAAGCAAGGTGGAAATGTGGAATGACTGCATTAGTTACTGTTCTGCTGCTGTGATAAAACAACCTGTGTAAGGCAACTTAAGAATGAGCTTTTGTGGCTTACATTTCCTGAGTGAATAAGAGTTCATGACAGCTGAACTGAGGAGTGGCTATGAGCTGAAAGCCAAGAGCTTACCTCTCCAAACTAGAGGCACTGAGTCAATAATCAAACTAAAAAAAAAAAAAAATCCATGAAGCTTTTCATTTTCAAATCCATTTACATGTTTGCTCCAACAGGTAACATTTCTTAAAGTTCCCCAAATCTGCTAATGACAGCAGACCAAGTATTCTAATATGTAAGCATATAGGCACTATTTTTATTCAAACCACCACATTGTTCTAGTTTGTTTTCTGTTTCTATGATAAAATACTACAACCAAACACAACTTGGGAAGAAATACCTTATTTGTCACCTTATAATTCACAGACCATAGTCTGTCAATGAGCAAAGTCATAATAGGAACTTAAAGAAGAAACCTAGAGGCAAGATCTGAGGCAGAGACCACAAAGCAATGTTGCTTATAGGCATTTCTCCCCCTGGCTTGGTCAACTAACATTCTTTACAGCTCAGGCCTACCTTTCCAGGCATGATACATTCTACAATTGGTTGCACCCTCCCACATCAATCAGGAATAAGGAAAATGCCTTTATAAGTATGCCCCAGACCAATCAAATGGTGATAAATCTAGAATTGAGGTTCACCTTTTCTCAGATGACTTTAGTTTATGTCACCTGAGGCCCATGGCCTTGTGTTCACTGAGGTCCAAAGCCTTGTGCTCATACCCTTACCCAAAACCATTTATTTTAAACATTACATTTCTGTGGAAAACTATGGAGTTGCTCTGGCCTAGATACCTCTGCCTTGAGAGGAGTGTGTCATAGGATTTTTTTTTAAGTTATAGTCTATGTCTCCTGAAGCACAATGTGTTTTCCAGTTTCTCAAAGATCAGTGCATCCCTTGAAGTGGTGAAGAATTTGAGCCACTTTTTATTTCTCCAAATTTCCCTAACTTGTCAAGGATACATGGAAGATGGACAGAACAATTGGTCTTAGACATTTATCTTGTGTATCTTATATAGCTTTCAAACTACAAGTTCATATATACTGGCAACTACAACTGTATTATCCTGGAAATAACCATTATATTCTATTTCTGATAAAGATATAAAATGCCAAATTGCTTTCAACAAAATTGCCATAGCCTCCGTTTTTCTATGGACCCTCCAAACATCCTGATTTAATTATTTTATAGATATATCAGGTGACCTTGGCCTAGTATATAAGCAACTACTTAAACTTTTCTAAAAATAAATTCTTATAACCATAAAATATTGTTGCTTTTATTTTATTAATATGCCTTTCTTAATAACTAAATTAATGTAAAACATAAGAGATAACCCTTGAAAAGTTATTTCCCTTCTGTCCTTACCTATAAGAAACCAAACCTTAAAATGTATTTTTAGATATTTAAGAGATTCAGGAAATCCATTCCTCTTTTATCACTGTTATTACATCTATTTAGAACATCATTGCCAGACCTTTTTCTGGAACAGTTACATAAGATGGTCAACCTTAAACAGCACTTCTGCTTTTCAAGGAAACTAAGAAGCTTAAGACTCCCATAGAGTGGGAGAAGTAGAAGTTCTGCAATAGCAACCCAGAGTGTGATTGAATAATTGATGATGACATGGGGGATACTTTGAGGTTTGATTTATCATGTTATTACACAACCAAAACATTCTTGAAAGAAAAAAAATCCCCTCATTGCCTCTTCTTTGATGTGAACTCTCCATTCATTAAACTTTTGCAAGATAGTTCTGGATCTACAAGAAGGAAGCTTTATATATGGGTTTAGATGCTTACAACCTCCAGAACTATATTTATATGCCCAAATTCTTGACCTGTAAACTCCATTAAGTGAATAAACATACTTACTTATTGACTTAATCAACAATGTGGGCCAGAACCCAAGGAGGAAACTGGGCTCAAATCTCAGATTCTCTACTTATTAGTAATATTGTTGGTTACATACTTACCTGTCGACAATTTTTATCATTTTGTGAAAAGTTTAAAATAATAATAATAGTTACCTTATGATTCTAAAAGACCACATTTCTTGATAAAAGGCAATTACCAAAAATATAGTTGTTATACTTTTTCTTTTTTTAATTTTTCTTTCATACTGTACATTTGAGAGAAGCCTCATCTCCTTCCAGTTCTTCCCCCAGCTCCCTTCTCCTCCAGATCCACTGCTCATCTGTTTTCCTTCAGAAAAGAATAGGCCTCCCAATTGTATCAATCAAATACAGAATAACAAGATGCACTAAGACTAGATATATATCTACATATTAAGGCTGGATGAAGCAACCTAGTATAAGTTTAATGAACCCAAGAAAAGGCAAAAAAGCCTGATACATTCTTACTTCTACTGTTAGTAGTCCCACAAAATCTCCAAGTTAAAAATTCACAGCATGCCCATCTTGTTAAAGCTCGTCTCTAACAACATCAACATGTTGGCAGCCAAAGTACATGACTTGAAATTGAAAATGGACCCCCAGACAGAGTTATTAATTTAACAGGGTGGCAAGTTAAGGATGGGTAAGATTCTGCACAGAGCCTTACCAACCCAAGACAGAAGTACATTGCTCTTGATAATGCATATTCCATGATGGGTAAGGAAGGCATTCTTGTCAGAACCACCTAAGACAGGCTCATTCTGGTTTATGAAATGAAAAGGGGGTGATGTGGAGAACTTTTGGGGCTGCATGTCAGGAATCTGGCATTGGCCAAATACAAGGAAATGGGCTTCAGGCAGAAATCGGACTTTAGGCTAGAACAAAAAAGTAATTTCAGGCAGGAATCTAAATTCTAGGATAGAACAAAGAAGTAATTTCAGGCAGGAATCTAAATCTTAAGTTATAACAAAGAAGTAGGCTTCAGGCATGAAAATGATTTAGGGCTAGAACAGAGAAGTAGGCTCAGATATTCTGGCCATCCTGATAAGCCCTTAAATAGGTAAGAAAGAGTGATCATGGAAGTGTCACGAGAGTCTGTTTATTGTCCTGCTGGTTCTTTGACTATCTGGGTTTATTGTCTTACTTGTTCCTTGACTATTTGCATCTATTGTATTGCTAGTTCCTCAACCTAGAACTGACCTTAATACTTATATGTAATTTAAATGGTATAAAAGCAAAAAGGAGGAGGAAGGATGGGATAGGGGCCTAATGGGGCGGTGGAGAAAAGGGATGACATCTGAAATGTAAATAAGTAAAATAATGGATAAAATAAAAAAAATCCACAGCATGTATGCAGAATATGTATTAGAGACCCATTTAATTTTTGTGATTGCTGCTTAATTGCTATAGGCCTAGTGTATATAAGCCAAAAGCTGGACATTATCTATGATCAGTATTTGCTTTTCATATTTTCTTCTATTTACAGTTAAGAAAGGTCAAGCAGAAAAGGTGGGCTTATGTGAGATAATACAGTTAGTAATGGTGGGGTGACAATTTAAATGTGTATATTTCTGTTGTACTCTGTCCTTGTATGTTGGGTATTAATTTATAACTCACTTTCTTTTTGTTTCTGTTAGTATATAATGATCAAGCATATTGTTCCAGATACAGTCTACATATTATATTTACATTTTCATTTTTAGAACCTTTACATAAAAGCCATGATATTTGTTCAATTATTTTCACTCTACAGGTTATTTAAAACAAATCACTAAAAACTTTAGGTATATTGTTCCTGGACAAAAAGGAAATAACTTGGATAACTTGAACCTTTTAACTCACTAGCCCTTAAGATTATCAATTGACACTTCACTTTGCAAGGGTATATATTCCCTACAATCTTGGCACTAATGACAGAGTTGTGAAGAAAACTGACAAAATCTACATTGTCACATAGCTTACAGTCAAGTGTGATGAGACACATAAAAATACAGATATTATTATATTAATTGTATTTATTATATTATATGGTATTAAGTAATTTGACGAAAACTTTAAAAGATCTGTGGAGGGAATGGAGAAATGGCTCAGCACTTAAGAGCACTGGGTAATCTTCCAGAGAACCCAGATTAGATTTCCAGAATTTATATAATGCCTAAAAAAATCTTTTGCTTTCATTCCAGCAATTCTGAAAACCTTCATCTGGCCTCAGAAGGAATCAGACATGTATGTGATTCGGTAGTGAACAGACAAAACATTCATATGAATAAAATATTCACATATTAAAGGATGTGACAGAGACATGTGAGGAAATTAAAGGTGAAATTTTTAACAGATAGGCAAACAAATTTGCATAAAAATGTGGTAATATAATTTCAGGAAAACACCCCCAAACAGTAAGAAATTAAACCTTATGGCTTCATTGGAAATTTTCTATGCCTAGAAAAATTCATGGTCGTAACATGTGAAAGACGGTATTCATTATATATGAAGAAGCCCCTGGGGGTCTTAGGAACTGACATAGAATGAGGAAGGTAAGAGAGTAAGTGGAAATAAAATCAGGGAATCACATGGTAAAAGTTCTCTAGACAACTGTAAAAATGTCTACTCTCATTCAAATCAAATAGCAACAACATGAACCAAGATTATACTTTGAACAGAAAATTCAAATTAATTATTTAGGCATCAGTGAAATAAATAGAATTATAAAGGAACAAAGAAAATCACCAGTAAGGATATTATATTTTTTAAAAAATAAGAAATAGTGAGATTCTGGCAATGAAGGCGCAAGAAGAATGATATATTTGTAGATATAAATACAGTATATTTGACATAAATAGTGACTTAGATCTGTTAGAGGAAAGAAAAATAAAAGTTTGGTTTTTACTAGATAAGAATTTAGGAAGAAATAGTGAATGAGTATGAATAACAGTTTGGAACATGTAAAACATGGTGTCAATGTTCATAAATATCAGATACATGAAAGTGAAGACAGGTTTTTACTGTCAGAATGTCATTATGCAGCAGTAACAAATGACTCCCAAACTTGCAGCAGTCAGCAAAACACATACTCAATTCTCACTCATTCTACATGGCCATTTCTGGGATGCTACTGATTGCTCTGACTCTGAGACCCAGAATCATAGAGTACAAGTAACTTAAACCCTTTCCAATTACATGTCCACAGGATAAGAAAACATGACCCTCAGAATGGCTAATGTTCTTCCCCTCACATTTTCTTTGAGTAAAGTAACTCAAATGTGTCAATTCTGGCATTTATTTCTAGAGTGAATAATTTAAATATGGGTAGAATAATCTTTTTCACATGCCATAAGAATAGAGGGCTTCCCTGGAAACATCATCAGCATAAGGACACTTCTGATGAGGGCACCAACAGTACACTAACTTTAGTGGAGTATCTTCTAAAGGCTTTAGCCATCGGCCTATGTGAAAATAAATCTGCAATAGAAGTAGCCATAGTGTAGGAGACAGAAGCTAGTATCATGAATGCCAAGAAAATTAGGGAAAGGAAAAGATGACAAATGATTTTCAAATACATTGAGGGTAGAAATAACGGTACATCAGCATATTTCTTACCTTATAAGGACAATTTTGGAAATGCTTCAAAAGAATCTGATTCAGGTGAGTTGAAAACTGAACGAGAGAAGAAAGATAGCGAGACAGACTCTTGGAGTTTCATTTAAGTAATAAAACATAATTTCATTAATAAGAGCTTTTTCTTTCTTAGTGGGGTAAAAAGATACTATTATATGAAAAGCCCTTACTGATGTAGTCACTAGTTCTAAAAGAATAAAAGATGGAAACGTTAGTAGTCATTCACTTTGTGAATTCTGGGAAGACAGAAAAAAGATCATCTGAACAACTCTTGGGAAATAATAATAATCTTTAAAAACTGAAGAATACCATCCATTCTTAATACCAATTCTTCACAAGAACTTTAATACCAAGTTCACCTGGTAGCAGGTGAACTTGTCCATTTCACATCCTTCTAAAGCTCTGTTTATCTTCAGTTCTTCTGGAAAAATTCCATTTTCTAACACTAATGGCAGTATTTCTGTTCACTTATTAAATGATGCATGAATGTAAGATATTACCAAGATTAAGTCTACTCATACTTAAAATCCTCTGAGCATTATTGTTTATGCAATTTTCAGTCTAGAGTTGTGACAATTATTTAAAATTTAGTTGTATGCATATGAGCTTTGCCTCACCCTTTGATACCCTTTTTCTTTGGGGCATCACGTCTCTATAGGATTAGGCTTATTCTCTCCCACTGAGTCCAGACAATGATTCCTCTGGTACTATGTTACCACGGCCACAGACTAGACAATGTATGCTCTTGGTTGTGGCTTAGTCTCTGGGATCTCCCAGATTTCCAGTTTAGTTGACAATGTTGTCTCCTATAGGGTTGCCATCTGCTTCAAGTCCTTCAATCTTCCCCTACGTTTTCCTTAGAGGTCTCGGACTGAAGCCCAATTGTTGGCTGAAAGTATCTGCATTGTCTCAGTAACTGCCAGTAGAGCTTCTCAGAGGACAGTCATGCTAGGCTCCTATTTGCAAGCATAACATAGCATCAGTAATAGTGTCAGAGTTTGGTATATGTCCATGGCTGGATCCTAAATTGTGATGGTAACTGATGGACTTTTCTTCAGTTTCTGCTCCATTTTGGTTCCTGCATTTCTTTTAGAAGGAGAACAATTCTGGATCAAAAATTACAAGATCATTGGATGACCCCATCTATCCATTGGGGGGCTTGTCTAACTACTTAAGGTTGAGTGTTCATGTTCCATCTCTCACTGTAGGCATTTCAGCTAATGTCACTTGTATTGAGTCCTGAGATCCTCTTACATCTCATTTCTCTGGGACTTTCTAGAGGTTCCCCCGCCTCGCACCCCAAGCAGCACAGATTTCTATTCATTCTCCGGCCCTCTGGGATTCTCTCTTGTACCCCTACAGCTGATCCTTCTGCTGCTTTTCCCCTCACTCTTCCATAGCCCACCTAGGCCCATCCTCTCTCTATCCCCCATGATTTTGTTACCTCTCTAAGTGGAATTGAAGCATCATCACTTGGGAAATCCTTCTTCTTAAACTTCCTACAGTCTGGGTTGTATCATGGGTATTCTGTACTCTTGGGTTAATATCCATTTATCAGTGAGTACATACCAGCATGTCATTTTGGGCCTGGATTACTCACTCAGTATGATATTTTTTAGTTCCATCAAATTGCCTACAAATTCATGAGTCCTTGTTTTTAATAGCTGGATACTCTTTCCACTGTGTAAAAAAAAACTACATTTTCTGTATCAATTCCTTTAGTGGAGGGACATCTGGGTTGCTTGCAGTTTCGGCCATTACTAATAAAGCTGCTGTGAATATAGTCCTTGTGCTATGGTGAGATCTTTTGGGTATATGCACAGGAATAATATAGCGGATCTTCAGAAGAACTATTTCTAATTTTCTGAGAAACCTGACCGATTGAATCCAGAGTGGTTGTGCAAGTTTACAATCTCACCAGCAATAGAGGAGTGTTCCTCTTTCTCTACATCCTCACCAGAATGTACTGTCACTTGAGTTTTTGGTTCTTGGCCATTTGATTGGTGTAGGTGGAATCTCAGGGTCATTTGATTTGCATTTCTCTGATAACTAATGGTGTTTGAACATTTATTTTAGTGTTCCTGCCTTTTTAAATTCCTCTCTTGAGAACTCTTGATTAGCTTCTGTACCCCATTTTAATTGGGTATTTTGCAGTAATATCACAACTGAAAAATAAAACATCATGAAATGAAAATTTCTGTAAGTCTAAGAATGTTTTTAATAGTAAAAAATGACAACTACAGATTGGGAAAACATTTTCACTAACCCTTGTGTTGATAGAGGGATAAATATCAAAATATCAAATATCAAATAACACACTTAAAAAATTGCTAAGATTTTTTAACAGAATTATACATCAAACTCAGGTTTTATGAGTTTTTTCCCTCTCCATTATTTTGAAGAGACCTACTATTATACTCTAGTGTCTCTCTTGTATCACCTTAGCTAAGTAATTGGCGAATCAGCATTAAAAAGGCCTTACTAACTTGGCACACATAGATAGGTTCAAAAATACTGGGATACAAGCAAACAAAGATATACTGTCAGGAAAACCATGCCTCTGCAACCTAGCATAGTCACTTTAATCTAATGCTGAGTTGCAAACTTGCTAACTTTTGTCAGTCTTCCAAACAATAAGAACCACTGTTTAGTCCCCATAACCTAAACTTAGAAAAACAAATCAAAACTAAAGAAACAACAAACAAAACCTTAAAATCAGATTTAAAAGCAATATACTGCTTGCAAGAGATGTTGATTTACCACTGAAATGCACCAATGCTTGACTAGTAGCTCTGTGTGTGCTTAACAACATCCAGTACATGAAGAAAGCTCAATCCCAAAGCATTAAAAGTCAAAATTATCAAATTCTGAACCAGTCAACCACATTTAATAAATTAAATATATATCTGGACTCTAAAAATATAGGTCACCTATGAAGCATTTAAGTATATTCCTGTGCTTAAAATTTTTTTATTTTACTACATATATTGGGTATTGGAGCTAGAGAAATCTTTTTGTACCTGTTCCAAAATCAATCTTTTGTTGGCTGACCAGAGCACACCTCAAAGTTGAAATTAATTTCTTTTGAAAAAATTGATTGCTAACTAACAGAGGAATAATGTTACTCCTCATACAGAGAGACTTTTACTAGATGAGATTGGAAAAAAAAAGTCAGGCCAATTTTTGATGACTGAAAACTTTGAACTGGGATTAAACATAAGGGGAAATGAAATAAAATGTTTCTATAGCTTCTTGTATCAAAAATTGGATTAAGATGATTTTTATAGGAGTTCTGTACAGTAGGAAAAAGATGCAAAAATCATTAAGTTGTTCC
Organism: Arvicanthis niloticus; assembly: GCF_011762505.2. Classification (NCBI taxonomy): domain Eukaryota; kingdom Metazoa; phylum Chordata; class Mammalia; order Rodentia; family Muridae; genus Arvicanthis; species Arvicanthis niloticus. Next base: position 12,117,744 of record NC_133435.1, read on the forward strand.
AGTTTTATTGGAAAATTCTATAATAATAATAGTATCTGTTGTAGAACAGTTTATATGCAAGTGTATGGTTCTGTTAATAATCTGAAGTATATAGCTATACACACAGATGTGAATATATAAATATATATGCATATGTATACATATAGTTAAATTTCTTTGTTTCTTTTAATTAGTTATATTTGAGCAAATATCCTATATAGTCTGAACCTCATTTCCTATAATTATATTGTCCCTTGGAATAATATCATAAAGATTAACTTACAAAAGTACATGGAAAGCCTTTCACATGGTATTTATAAAGTCTACAAACCAAATGCAATAATAGAGGAGGAAATGGGGTGTCACACTAAACATGAATTCAGCATCATAATTAAAATAATTACTCACTTGCAGGATGATAAGGAACTCTCAGAAATTCCTGAAGTTACCATTTAAAATGAGACATATAATGGTAATCTTAAGATATCCATTGGCCCTTTTAGCCATGTGAACAACTGAGGAATAAGGTGAGTAGTACTGTAGGGATAATAAATATCTTCCCCTAAAATACTATGATCATAGAGATTTGAGAGATTGTACCAGTCCAATTCCACAATACAGATATGAATCAATTAGATACCTCACTTGTGCAGTAATGAAAATACAAACATAGAAAGTAGTCACTGTATGGCCAGAAATAAAGCAGCATGGAATCTGCTTCCTAAATTACCCAGAATGTAAGAGAACCAAATAGTGTCAGAGTGTGGGGACGAATCTCGCGGGCAGGGGGAAGGGAGGGAATCCGGCGACAGAGTCTCAGGGCGGTCTGGCACCAGGGCTTCCCGCACCGCCAGCCCCACATTCATGCAGCTGTCGGTGGGCGGGCCGGCGGCTGCATCGGCAAGGTTCCAGGGTTCCAAAAGCTGGGAATCAGGCGGAGAGACCATGGACACGTGGAGTCCGGTTTTCCAAAGCTTTTATTGTTCATGACATGGTGAATGGATGCAGGTGTTGTGCGCTTCTTCCCCCCCCCCCCCCAAAGGCCAGGGGAGACCAGTCTTATAGGGAAGAGAGAAAGGGGAGGGAATAACTTAATTAGATACGCCCCTGGCCTTTTGATAATTCATTAATATTTAAATCTCTGGAGGTAGAGACTTGTTAATCATGCCCTCTACCTGTCCTACGTGACTGAAAATAACAGGTTAAATGGAGTTACCTCCAAGGCCCAACATCAGAGTTCCTAAAATCATGTATAAAATGTGCTACAACAACTAAGAAATATTATTTCATATTTGTAATATCAATATTCTTAAAGTTGTAGCCTTCTAATTTGACATATTGTATATTTAAATCTGTAAATGAAAAAACTCAAAATGAATGTTGACTTAAATTATGTGTGAGAATAGAGGCTAGGTATAAATAAGCCTACAATTTTCTACAGAAATTTCTATGGAAAGATTTCTATGTCACTATAATTTCAAAATAGACATACAAAGTAGTGACTCTGTAATCACCAGAATTGTCTATTCTATTTTTTAAATTACTTACTTACTTAATTAATTAATTTTATTTATTCACTTTACATCTCACTCACTGACCCTCTCCAGGTCACCCCCCTCACAATCCTTTCCCCATTCTCCCCCACTACCTTCTCCTCTAGACAGGTATCTACCCTGACACTTCAAGTTTTTGTGAGGCAAGGTGCTTCCTCTCTCACTGAGGCAGACAAGGCAGCCCAGCTTGTAGAATATACCCCACATATAGACAACAGCTTTCAGTATAGTCCCACTTCAGTTGTTCAGGACCTACATGAAGCTCAAGCCAGGCATCTCTTACATGTAAGTGGGGAGGCTTAAGTCCAGCCCCTGTATGTTCTTTTGTTGGTGTTTCAGACTCTGAAAGGCCCAAAGTTCTAGGATAGTTGACTCTGTTGAACATCCTGTAGAGTTCCTATTCCCTTTAGGACCCACAATCTTTCCTCCTATTCTTCTCTAAGAATCTCCAAGCTCCATCCACTGTTTATAGGTTTCTGTATTTGTCTGAGAAGCTGATGGAGCTTCTCAGAAAATAACATGCTTCTGTCTACAAGCATAACAAAGTATTATTAATAGTGTTAGGAATTAGTGCTCACACATCGGTTGGGTCTCAAGTTGGGCCAGTTATTGGTTTGTCATTCCCTCTTCTGTTCCAATGTTCCAATCTCCTGGAGATGTCCCCACATCTTCACCCCTGTCTGTCGCAGATTTCCAGTCACTTGTATGTTCATCAAGCCATCTCTTCTGTTCTTTCCCACACCTGATCCTGAATTCCACATTTCCCTTCAGGTTCTGCCCATCCATCTACCTCTCATGACTAGTTCATTCTCCCTTATAAGTGAGATTTAAGCTTTCTCGATTGAGTTTTGTTCCTTTCTTATCTGTGGGCTGTCGATTTATACTATTGACAATGTCCTTTGCCTTACAAAAGTTGCAGTTTCATGAGCTCCCAATTATCATTTGTTGATCTTCGAGCCATTGGTGCTCTGTTCAGAAGCATGTCTCCTGGGTCAATGTATTCAACTGTATTTCTCACTACCTCTTCCATGGGATTTAGTGTATCACATTTTATTTTGAGGTACTTGGACTTGAGTTTTGTGCAGGGTGATGAGTATAGATCTATTTTCATTCTTCTACATGTAGACATATTAAATCTAAAATGTTCCAGACATAAAACATACATGAAATCTGGAAACTAAAAGACTAAAAATAATAGGATAGAAGGAGACTTCCAGCTCAAAAGCCCAGAAAATACTTTCAACAAAACCATTGAAATTTCCAAACTTAAATGAGATGCCTATAAAGGAACAAGAATCTTACAGAACACCAAAGAGATTGGGCTAGAAAAGAAAGTCTGTCCCCATCTCACATAATATTCAAAACACTAAAAGTACAGAACAAAGAAAGAATATTAAAAGCTTCAAGAGGAAAAGGTTAAGTATCATTTATAGGCAGACATATTAAAATTATATCTGACTTCAAAATAAAAACTCTAAAAGCCAAACGGGTCTGGAAAGATGACTTGAAGACTCTAAAAGACCGAAGATGCCAGCTGAGATTACTAACACAGAAAGACCTTCAATATCCACGACAAAGTCAATTTAAGCCATATCTATTCACAAACCTAGCCCTGTAGAAGAAACATACTTCAATATTAAAGATAGGCATTACCTCACAGAAAGGGGTTAGAAAAAAAATTTCCCAGCAAGTCAACACAAGAAGTAAGTTGATACAGATATTCTAATATCTATGAAAATAAACTTCAAACCAAACTTAACAGAAAATATAAAAAATACTTCATACTCATCAAAGGAAGCATCCATAAAGATGCTCCAATGTTATAAGGAATATTGGGAACTGTCCTGGCAGTCAGCTGTCTAGGCCAATTGTTTAAGTTTTCAAAGCTTTGTTGTTGTCCTTTTTATATATTCAGGTAATATTTAATTTCTTCTCAAATCTCTGACAGGAGTGAAGACTAGTGCAGTCATAAATTTTTGCAATTAACTTTTAATAAGGGTTCAACCTGTCCTCTAATCCACCACCCAGCAGAGGTAGCAGAAAAATTTTTAGTGTATTGCAGAGGTGGACCTCTTCAGCAAAAGTTCTGGGCATGAGCTTGATCTTCTTTGGCAGCAATTCAGTTCTGTAGCAAACACCAAATACGACTCAGCAGAAGCAGACCAGTCCTCTAGGCAAGTAGACACCAGGCATGAACCAGCAGCTGTAGCTAAATGCTGAAGAAGCTGAAAGGCTTGCCAACTGGCCTGAGGCAAGGCTCCAGAAGTGGCAAGCTGCCACAGGAACCTGAGGAGCAACTCTTGGGTGAGTTTCTTCCAATGGCAGCTTTACCAGAAATCGAGCTTGGTGACGCTGTGTAAGCTGAACCAAAACGTGTGTCTTTAGTGAAGAATAGTGAAGTGGAGCAAACCAACCCAAAGCTCAGTGCTGTCTCTCGCTGTCTGCGGGGTCATATTTACACTCCTTCATCAAGTGTCCTTTCATGTATCTGCTATATCTAAACATCCTTTCACCTGTGTCTGCTTCAGCAAAACAGTCGTTCATGTGTTTGCTTTAGCAAGACATCTTTTCAGCTGAGTGCTCCAGTGAAACATCATTTGACATAACTATTTTTCTGAAGAACTAGAAGTTTTCACTTCAGACTAGTTGTAGTCTCACATTTGAAATTAAACTATTTACCATTAAAAAAAAGATGTTCTAGATTCAAAAGGATAGTTTGCAGATGGTAATACAAGTTAAAATCAAACATGATTTAGGTACAGAATTATAACTCATTAAGATAGATGAAAGAATACTTTATCTAAATTGTCAAATATAATGGGCTGGACATTATACTGTATATCATACTTTGTAATTTGCATGATTGTTATAATTATGTTCAATTTATATCTGGGAGAAGAGGCTTTTATTTGACTAAAAGGGGTAATTGTGATTTTGTGTTTTACCGTCAATTTTATTTTATTGTTTTATTTATTTACGTTACAGATTTTACCCCATTTTTTGTCCCCCTCCCTGAGCTACTTACCCCATAACCACTCCTCTTTGTTTCTTACAGGGTGGTCCCCTCAACATCCCCAACCTCACTCACCAGCAGAATCACCCTTTCCTAGGCATCAAGTCTCTCCAGGAATAGGCACATCCTCTTCCACCAAGGCCATATAAGGCAGTCCTCTACTACAAATGTGCTAGGGGCCACTGATTAGCCCATTTCTGCTCTTTGATTGGTGGCTCAGTCTTTGGAAGCTCTGAGGTATTCAGGTTAGTTGACACTATTGGTCTTCCCCTTCAGCTTCTTCAATCCTTCTAACTCTTCCATAGTGGTCTCTGACCTCAGTCCAATGGTTAGCTGTAAGTATCCGCATCTGTCTCTGTCAGCTGTTGGTAGAGCCTTTCAGAGAGCATCCATGCTGGACTCCTGTCTATAAGCACAACATGGTATCAGTAATAGTGTCAGTGTTTGGTGCCTGTGTATGGGATGGATTCCAAGTTGTGCTGATCCCTGAATGGCCTTTCCTTCAATCTTTCCTTTTTTGTCTCTACATTTCCTTTAGACAGGAACAATTCTGAGTTGAAAATTCTGAAGATGGGTGAGTGGCCCCATGCCTCAACTAGGGGCCATGTCTATCCAACAAAATTCTCAAATTCATATGGAAATACTTTCTATTTTGTTCTGCACCCCTTTTTGAGTCCCCTTCGCCCGCAAAAGAGACACGTGAGGCAGTGTTCGGGTGGTTACTACAGCGAGGCTTTATTCTTGTAGCAGCAGAAGCGGAAAAGACCCAAAGCCCAGGAAAGGCACTGCTATATGTACCCTAGAGTGGTGTGTTCACTTCTGATTGGCTGTTCACTCATCACCCCATATTACGCCCCGGGATGGGCAGTGACTTTGGCGCGCTTTTGCCTTTTGCACCTGCGCAGTTAGTTGTTTACTTGTGGGAGCACAGAATGCCCGAGCTATCTTGTAATGGCGAATGTTGTCACGCTCACTGCGGCTCCTAACATTATTTTAATCCTAAGTCCATGACATGGTGTCTGCACATAGCCCCTGGGACCCTGTCCCCAAGTTAATTCTGATTTGTGAATAAAGATGCAAATAGCCAATAGCTGGTCAGAAGAGACATAGATGGGGCTTAGCTTTCATGGTTGGGTTGTGGGGAGTGGTTAGGATCAGGAGTAGAGGAGGACAAGGCAGAAGCTGCCATGGAAGAATGATGTGCAGTAGGGAAAAGGAGAGCTGCCATGGGATGGATAAAAGCATGGCCATGTGAGCAGACCCATTGAACTTCCAAGCAGCCCAGATAGAATATAGTAATTATTAAGTAATAACAAAATCAATTGTCTAATTTTAACTAAAGTTTTGGCTAGAGGCAATTTTATGTCTAAGCCAGTTATAGGGCTGTTGCCATGTGGAGAAATCAGAAAACACATTACCTGTTTTGTTTGATCTTCTTGAAATTTTCTTTTCTGTCTGTAGCCAAGTTCTTCAGGGGATCTTCTCCTATCATATCTGATCCGTATCACTTTGAAAGGGGTACAAAGTCTTTTCTTCTTTCCTATTAAAAATACAGAGCCTCCCTCCCCAAATACCATGTTCTTTGTCCAACAACCCCAAGTCATTATAGGTATAGATTGATTCAAATTATTCTCTTTATGCCTGTTCTACTTTGACCTCTCTCAAAGAGGATTTTTAACACCATAACCACCAAAATTATAACCACTCACATTTTGATAAAACAATTCAAAGAAAATCCATCTAAATAATTATTATTATTCACTGAGACAATGTTTCTTCACTATCCCTTGCGTTATTATTACACAAGATCAATGCCTAAATTTCTAGTGTCTGTCTGAGACAAGGTTTTTCTCCCTCCCTCCTGCCATGACCTACACAAAATCATAGACCTCAATCAATTATTTATCTATAGATACTTAATTTCTTTCTTCTCTGGAGATTGATATATATATATATATATATATATATATATATATATATATCTGCTCTCTAATACCTGGAGTCTGCGTCTGCACATAGCCCCTGGGACCCTGTCCCCAAGTTAATTCTGATTTGTGAATAAAGATGCAAATAGCCAATAGCTGGCAATATATTATATATATATATATATTTGTTTAACTTTATTTAAATTCTCATCTACTTACTGTATAAATCTATTTTCTGGCTATTAATTTGTAATATCAGGCTAAGCGATTTCATAATTGCCATGAAGCCCATGTTCAAAGAACCCAGCTGCCTCCAATGGCATAGACTTTGTAAATTTTCTTTAAAGTATTTACAGAATGTTTCCTTTCTAGCCTTAAAAACATGTAACACCAATTTTCTTTCATTTTACCTTCTGTGGAGATATCTCCTTGTTATTATTTGTTGAGATAGGGTTTCTGTCTCTCCTTATGTCTTGTTTCCTACATTTCAATTCAAAGGACTAGATTTCTTTATTTTATGTATACTTAAAAACACTTAAAAATTACTACTATATCTCCCTTCTACCCTTAAAACAATGCAATTTTCCTTTATTCCTATCTTATTTAGGCCTGTTCCTTTCAGCCTGCCTTATTCCAGCAGGAGCTCTCAGCTTTTAAGGCTTTACCTCTCAGCAGCAGCCCAGAACATAATAGAGCATCCAGCTGAATCCTTAGCTTACTGCCTGCATCTTGGGGTCAGTCTTGGTGTGTCCTAGACTTAAGCCACAAACACTAGAATTATGTGCAGCTACTATCATGATGAATGTCTTCAACAAGTCAGGCAAAACCAGGAGAGGGGCGATGCCACTCCATGGGGTTTTAAAAAACTCTTTGGCCAGGAAGATTTCTCTACTGGGGCACAGCAGGCAAATCAGCCAGCAGGGTACTATGAGCAGGTCTACCTCTGTGCCATTCAAGCCTGGAACAGGCTCACTCCACCCTCAGGGTCACAAGACCCTGCCCACTCCCTGCTCTCCCTTCATCAGAAGCCTGGAGAATCCCTATCTGATTTTATTCTCAGAACTAAAATGAGCTTAGAAAGAAAAATCTCCAACCCCACAGCTAGAGACCTTCTTCTTAAAAACATTGGGAAGGCATAACTTCTGAGTCTAGGCTAGCTTGCCAGGGTCTCCGGAAAGAGCATCATGATAGGTGGATTGTAGCAACCAGAGAAATAGGAACCCCATCAAACCAGGTCGCATCCATAGCTCAGGCATTTGTGGCAGCAGTAAAAACAGAAGGAATCTGCTTCAAATGTGGAGAGGCTGCAAGGATGCAGAGAAGAAAGTTCTCACCACCAAAGTCCTTGTCACTGTCAAATGGTTCAACGTCAGAAATGGATATGGATTTATAAACTGAAATGACACCAAAGAAGATGTGTTTGTACACCAGACTGCCATCAAGAGGAATAATCCACACAAATATCTGCGCAGTATGGGGGATGGAGAAACTGTAGAGTTTGATTGGAGTTCCTGTAGAAGGGAGTCGCTATGCTGCTGATCGGAGCTGGTACAGACATGGCTACTATGGCAGGCACCGTGGACCTCCCCATAAAAATCAGCAAGCGGCCAAATGTCCAAGTCTGCCATGGATTCCAACGCCCCTACAACTATAGGTGCCGCCCCCGTCCCCTCAACACTGTTTCACAAGATCACAAAGAGACCACAGCAGGTAAAGCACCAACTGAGAACCCTGCTCCAGCCACCGAACAAAGCAGCCGGTCCTAGACCCTGCTTGCTCCCCTCCCCACCTCCACCTTTCTTCCTCTCAGCTAAACACACCAGGCCAGGCCTGGTTGCCATGTGTCTCTCCCGTAGACACAGCCTTTCACTGTCTCTGACTCTTGGCTCTCCTATCAAGCCTATATGTCTCTCCCTCTAAGCTTTTTTCAAAGTTAGCCTTTTGATCCTTCTCTACATTTAAAATTTCTAAGAAAAAGAAAGGGGGAATACAGGTCTTCTCTGCCAGAGCACCCAGACCCCACATGACAGAGCAAGGCCCTCCCCCCACTGCTTCTAAACCCGCCATTACTGCTTCTCCACAACAGGAAGACCTGCAACATGGTCCTGTTTTTCAAGCAAAAATTTTAAAGATTTCTTTTTCTCCCTAACAGGAACACCTACAGCAACAATGTCTGTGCTTCTCAACCAAAATTTTTCTTGTTTTTTGTTTAAACTTCCACATGTTAAATCAACATGCTGATCACCAGTTTCAACGCTTTTAATTAACAACTAATTTCTTTTTACAGACAAATTGTTGCTGCCTACCCCAGATACATAATTAACATGATGTTTTTCTTCCTCAACCATCCAAAGCAGACTGAAAGGTGCTTTCTAAGACTAAATTTCCTCAAACACCTTTGTTTTTCTAGGATCTCAATGACAGACCATGACGTGCTTGCTCCCAAGTAGCCTAATGCTTACTACATACCCTTTGCAGTCATCCCCCTGCCGAGGTGCTGCTTCCCTGTTGTGATTATCCTATAGGTGCTCCCACAAGTCCAGCAGAGACAATGCCATCTCCTGGAACCTGCCTGTGATGCAGCCTTCTTCCAGCCACCTCTTCTGACTGAAGTCCCCAAAGATTCACATTGAGACCCAGAGATACACGAGGAAGACTCCAGGGACACATGCCAGACCCAGAGACGATCACTACAGAAGAAAGATCCAGACCTTCCAGCTACAAACGAACTCTTTTGCCAAAGTCACATAGCTAAAGTTACATGTCAGTAAGGAAAACATAATGTCTACCTAGATTAATCAGATGTTATTACCCTCAAACTGTACCACCTGCGTTTAATTGTTTCAATTATCCCTTGCCTTCCTAACCCCCACCCCAGCCTCCCCTTACCCTTTGGCTTAATTGTGGCACACCCTATGGCCTTCATAGTATTTTCTTTTAACCCCCTCATACAAAATTTTCACTAAAAAAGAGTGAGATTTGGGCCATAAAGAGGTACTTTGGTCTCCCCAGTAGAGCTCTGGGTTTGAGATAGCCGGGGACCCAACATTGTCTGTCAGGGACGACATATATCTCCCCATGCTCCCAGATTCCAAACTACTCCATATGGTCCACATCTCTCATTAACGTAGAGTTGCCCTTCTTTTACGAAAGAAAACAGAGTGGGATGTCGGGCCTAACATGGCCTAACATGAGGTCTAATCTCCATTTCACCCTTCAGTCCTGTACACAGGTGGAGAAGGCCGTGATGAACAGGCCCTAGAGAGATTTACATACTAATGAGGTACCTGAAGGCCAGAGGGTGGAGCCGATTAAACATTCCTCCCCAGCCCCTCCCCCCTCTTCCACTCCCTATTTAACTCAGGTCCACCCTGGGTTTTGTGGGATATGCATCCAGATCCATCAACCATCTGCCATGTCAATAAACCTGTTTTGGAAACCCAAGGACTTCCTCGTGTGTTGGGGCTGTGCCATGAGGAGCCATCAGGAACCATGGAGAGGCCTTTAGTTAATGAGCAGCTGGGCCCAACTTCCAGCTGGAGGAACCCAGAGTGTTCCCAGCCAACTACCCACAGCATGGCGGGAGGAACCCTGGGTTCCCCAGCCATATTTTTTCCCACATTGCTGGAGAAATTTTAGTATGATATCCAACTTTCTTGAACATTATGTTTGACCCAGAGACTTCGAATGACATTTATAGCTCTCAAAGATTAACCTGAACAGTGGTTCCTGAGTTCTTTGTCTCATGCTAAAGTCTTACAGGAACTTTGGTGGAGTAAGTAAAACAGAATACAAGCTTTATCAAAAGATATTAAAGAACATTAATCAATTAAAAAAATAAAAGTAAATAATATGAGCAGTCTTTCATGAAGAAAACCCCCACTGTACTCCATTGTCTGTGATAGTGGGACAGATGTTGAGGCCATCATCTGAGATTAGTGAGTTCTTCAGTCTGCTATAATGAAAAGCAGAGAAATTGCACACTATTTTTGTAGGCTCTGGAAAGTCAGAACTTGTATTGTGTGGGTCATGTTCCCCTGGAAATCAGGAGTGAAAAAAAGCTGTAGTTTTCACCATTGGCTTCTTCATACCCTTCCCACCTCCCTAAAACTAGCCCCTATATTAACATGATAGATATATACCTTATAATTTAAGAAAATGAAAATAGTTACCCAAAGTGTTTGGGTTTTTATTTTAAGTATTCTTAATTTAATATTTAAAGAAGTCAACATTTTCTTATCTTCTCTAACTACTTGAGTTCAAATCCTATCACCTATATGATGGAAAGAGAAAACAAAAAATTGGCAATAATTACCTTTCACCCAAAGTAATCTTTTTAGTTTTGATATTTTATTTTTTTGCTTTTAAATGAGAGCATTAATGTAACTTTATACAGTGTTTTTCTAAGCTTATCACACACTAATACCTGACATCAACCCTTAGAATCATTTCATTTCTGATTTAATCTCTGCTTTAGAATATCAGCTTGTATATGTCTGCTGGTAATATAACCCCTCATATTAACCTTTAAAATACCTTTATTGGTTTTCTAAGTTTAAAAGACGGTTATATAGTTTGCTTTTATTTGTGTACTAAGCATCATGACCAAAAGCAATGTGGGGAGAAAATAGTGTTTCGGTTTACACTTCAGATTATAATAAATCATTAACAGAAGTAATGGGTTGTTATGTTTAATATTTAAAAACTGCTACACTTAATCTGGCTTGTTGTTATAAGGCCCCATTTTCTTGACTAGGCAAGGCCTGAGGCCATGAGTGGCAGCATGTTCTCACCACTGCTTGACTTTGACTGGCCAGATGCACTGGCCCTGGTACCCATGAGATGTCAATGTGAGAGATGGCTCTGCCAGTCTATTATGCTGTCTCCACAATGGCTTAGCTAAGCCTAGACCATCTGCCATCCATGAGGTACTCGGTAGAAACGAGACTCTAATGGTTAATTATTGTCCAAAGGCTTTATATAGGTGGTGATGCTCACTTAACAATTTGCCCACACAATTAGAGTTGTTTCCCTTAAGTTATAAATCGTTACCCAGGATTGTTATAGACCCAAGCATGGTTCTCCATGGCTCCTACATCCCTCCTCTCTCCTAGCTCCTCCTCTTCCTCTCCTTTCTCCTCCAACATTAGCTTATTTCAAATTACTGAGTTTCTTGTAAACTGTAGTGGGGGAAATACTCTGCTACAATGGGTAAGAACTCAGCAGAATCTTGGAGGCAGGAATCAAGAAGGAAAACTGCCTGTTTGCTCTCTTTTCCATTTATCTTCACCTGGATTACTTCTAAAAAATATCTATTTTATTCAATTTGTTTGTGCTTAGCTGTTTGTATTTATACCTTGTGTTACAGTAGCCTGTACAGGTCAGAAAATTATGTTGAATCCTTAGAATTGTAGTTACAGGCAGTTGTGTCCTGTCATGTAAGTGCTGGAAACTGAACCAATGTTCTGTGCAAGAACAGAAACTACTATTAACTGCTGAGCCATTTCACTAACCCTTGTCTAACTTTTTATATAACCTAGGTCTATATATTTAGATTGAGGCACCCACAGCAAATTGCACCTCCTAAGCCAATCATCTGTGAAGACTGTCCTGCAGATATAGCAAGAGGTTAATCTGAACAGGGCAATTCCTGTTCCCTCTTCCCAGGTAACTCTAAACTGTCTCAATTTGACAATATAAAAAAACCAGTGTGATAATTTCTCTGGATAGTAAAGACTTTGTGTTCTTCATCTTTTTAAGGTATGACCAACATCTACAAACTATACTTAGTTATGAGGAAAAGTATAATACTATATAAATATATAAATACATATATATATTTATATAGTATTATATATACTATATATAATATATATGCATTTATATACATATATGCGTATGTGTATATATGTGTGTATATTATGAAATTATTAACAAAATCAAACTTATTTAACATATTCATCACCTGTGGAAACAATATTAAGATGTATATGTTCTTAGCAAATTTCAAATAGTCAGTGAAATGCTATTAGCTGGTTAGTTTCTTTCACGTTTATAGAATACTTCATTCTTCTTATTTTCATTGGTATTCTTGAGACACAGGTAAAAAACTAACTGCATTCCCTTGTAGTGGTGAGCCCTCTTTTTCTGATAACTGCTTAGAAGATACTCTTGGTGGGTTTTTTTGTTTGTTTCGTTTCTGCTGCACAATCTGCTGTTTTCTTTGGATTCACCTGCATTAATCTATGAACACTTAGGGAACTTTCAAGATCCTGAATGGTGACTTACTCACTCACTGGTCCCTATGGAATTTACTTATTGTCTAAGATTTCATACTGAGAGTCTAAAAAAGTAAAATTTACCACCTGACACCTACCTTTTAATGCTCTTCAGTGTGTTCATCTGTTCACAATTTTCCTCATACAATATTTCTATTTTCCACTCATCTCTTAAAAATTATTGTTTAATTCACCATTGAGTTTTAAAAATTCACCTATGTACAAAGCAAAATAGATGTGCACATATACATTATACATTCTTTTCTGCTTGCTGTGTTTATTTCTGTTATTCTTGCATGGTTTTGTTCATTGTTTTTGTTTTACTTGCTTCATTCTTCATACCAACATTGTATCGTGATCTTGTATGTATTAGCAACTTTATTTCAGAATCTAAGAAATGGATGAATATCATTCTATTTTGTGAAAATTCTTTTGGGTATCATTTCCAAGGCTTGTTTCAATATGTGCAATGTGACATTTTATTGTGAGCTCTATGTTCTTATTGGAATTGTGTGGGGTGAAAATTTATAGCCTTTGTTTGATACTATGCACTAATGGGATTACCTGCCAACCAAGAGCATTTTAAATTAAATTATTTTCTTAATATTGTTTAGAAAAAATATGTGTTGTAAATTCAGACAAGCCAATAATTAAGAATTCGTTATTAAAAACCACTCAGTAGACATCATCCTCAAGACATGTATATAATTTTATATATAGTAAAAACTCATAAAAATCTCAGAAATTTTTTGCTTACTATTCCCTTCTGTGTATAGAATTCTGTGTTTAAAGAAACAGTTACATTGAAATTATAACACCTTTGTGTTCAACATTTTTCCATTTTTTCTATGTAGAAAAAAGTAGAATTTCCCCCTATAATGTCCTGAAGTTCAAGCTCCCAAGTGTGTGACAGAAAATTCACCAAAAATGAGGACCCTGGGATGAATGACTAACAAGAGTTTTTGCCCTTTTCTATTTAAATTCTCTGTAGAATTCTCCTTTTCCTGTGAGATCAGAAGTTTGCCTAAGCTGTGTTATGCAGTCTGGAAGTCACCTAATTCTTTCTTTTGAAGTGCAGTATTCTGCTATATTACAAGAGGTGGAATCCTAATTATCTTCAGTAGATAATTTTTCTAATAGTTATAAACAGTCCAAGCATCGTGCCTTTTCCAGGAAATCTCACCATTCTGTTTATATCAGGAACAGTAACTTTAAAACATGAATTCTAGATTGAAGTTAATATTCAGGTGATCTCTGTCCCCATTATATTATATCACTGGCTTCTTTGAGAAGGAACACAAGTGGATCATAGAATTGTACATATATATCACTAATTCTAAATTGAACTTACTGTTCCATTTCTTTATTTAAAAACCTGCATGATATAGAATCTTTCTTCTTTTTGAGGTGTTGTGGGCTTTAGCTTGAGTTATCTGTAATATCCTAATTTGCCCTCAAATTATTTTGACAGTTTCCCTCCGTAGCTCCTGCTGACCTTGAACACATGACCCATTGCTCCTACTCCTAGAGTGAAAGCATCACAGGCACTTACCACCATGCCTGGTTAGTCCATAGGCTTGTTTTTACTCTCAATTGTAGTTGACTTTTCACGGGCATCTGTTACCTCCTGCTAGCTCTGTTTTAAAATTCTACACCTCAACTCAGAAGCAACTCTAGTAACATCTTAGAGGCACTGATCATCAAAGGTTCATGTTCTCTTGTGATGCTGGCCAGTCTCTGTAAAATAGATGACACAAAGACTAGGACACATATAAAATTAAGAAAAAATGTACAAAAATAACAGTCTCAGCATAAATGGCTCTAAAAAGTATTTCATTTCCCTGTAAAGTATATTTCTTCTGATTATTCTGTATAAATTAATTAACCTAAAACATTGTCATACTAGGCAATTAAATAAAATTGTAAAGTTCGGGGAAAATTTCCTTCCTGCTATGTCTCCTTTCTTCTCTCCCACAGAATGTTTAAGAAAATTGTCCCTATAGAAACAGGCAGGATTTTCACATCAGATTAGCCCCAAAACTTGAAGTTGAAAAATAAACAAGGCATTTATAAAAAACCACAGTAAAGCAATATAATTATCATCCCATGGCTTAGTATGCTTCCATGATAAAGGACAGACAGCAAAGACAATTCTTAACCCAGGGATAAATCCAAATTGTCACATTCCCACCAACTGTTAAGTACTATACAGGGTACTGGGAGGAACACAGCCCATTTAATTCCCAGTGGCAGATTTCTTAATCTCTGTGAACTTCAGAGTACTTACTTGTGAACTAAGGAGCAGGAGCAATAAATTCTAAATTATGAGGTTATAGATAAGAGAAAGTCCCACCCCGATCGGCTGAAGTAAACACACCAGCTCAGCTGCCGCAGTCACCGCTGCTGTCTGTAAATGAAGGCAGCGACAGCCATACACACCCACCCGTCTTTAACTCTGCAGACCAGCACTAGTCGTGGGTTGCTTTGTGCGCCTAACCCCTAACCCGTCGTACACCCAGCGCCTGTCCAAAGCCCAAAGCCAATACAGCTCTGCGCTCCCGTACCTCTGGCCAGTTCTCACAGCCTGCCCACACAGTCCATGTCACAGGCCTGAACCTGCCTGGACAACTCACTTTCTGTCACTACAATCTCAAGCCACTACTGCCAGCTCTCTTATTCTGGTCCTAGACAAACGTTTCTCTGCTAATTCAAAATGAGTTTTTCTCTACTTACACAACCTGTCAAAGTTACTTAAGATTTTCATTCCTATCCTGCCTTGATAAACAATGATTTTTTTTCTACTGCCATCGAACTATGGTGTGTTCTATACAGATACAACCAATCAATATAGCTCGCATTCTTGTCAGAAGTCTGCTAATTATTAATATATTTAACTTTATGACAGACAGGACCTCCTGAAGACTAACAATTTACCCCAAAAGGTCTCAGATGATATAGATACAGCTTCAAGAGGCTGCTTCTCTTATTATGACATCTGATATCTTATTATCAATGACTTATTAGAGACAACTAATTTAGAAAGCACATTCAAACTTACTATGGCTAGAGGTGAATGGTTTTAGTAAACTAAGAATATGTAGTATCATAATGTTTTTTCTACCCCTAATCACGATGGAGGGCAGAGATCTGATGAGAAATTTTTTTTATAAAACTCTCTCTCTCTCTCTCTCTCTCTCTCTCTCTCTCTCTCTCTCTCTCTCTTTTTCTCTTCCCTGTGTGGTGTGTTTGTGTTTGTGTGTGTGTGTGTGTGTGTGTGTGTGTGTGTGTGTGTATGTGTGTGTTTCATCATCTTGTCAAGTCCAGGTGCTTACTACATCTAGAACAGCTCCAGAGATGCAACCTCCAGATGCTCCAATCTCCTCTCACAGACACAGACGCTTCTACTGGACCTGTTCCTTCTGACCTATCCTCAGATGGCTCCACAGACTCTGGACAGCAAGGAAAGAGCCAACTCTAAGACTAGAAAAAATGTCCTCATACCCATTCTTCTAGGTTTCCTCTGGACATTTCGTCCCCAAAGCCAGCAGGAGGAAGTCATGTATCATGACAACCCTGTTTCTGCTTCACCATCACCTCTTTCTCATTTTCTCCTTTTTAATTAACCAAAATAGGGGAATGTTGGCATTCTGTGTAAGCTCTGCTCCACAATTTCCTGACAACATCCAGGTATGCTTGACTCACTATAAAAGGGGCTGCTTGCCTTTCCTTAGTCTCTTGCTCCTCTCTTGTTTCCTTGTTCTTTCCTCCTCCTCTCACCATTCCCTTCCCCCTCACTCTCCATGTGCTCATGGCCAGCCTCTACTTCTCTGTTCCTCCTCCTCCTCCTCCTCTTCCTCCTCCTCCTCCTCCTTCTCATTCTTTTCCTCCTCTTCTTCTTCCTCCTTCTCCTCCTCCTCCTCATTCTCTCCCTCCTCTTCTTCCTCCTCCTCCTCTTCCTCCTCTCTCTCTCTCTTTCTCTCTGTTTCTCTCTGTGTATCTATCTCTCTGTCCCTCTCTGTCTTTCTCTGTTTCTCTCTATGTCTCTATCTCTCTTCTCTCTATCTCTCTCTGTCTCTGTCTCTGTCTCTCTCTTCCTTTCTCTGCCTCTACTTCCCTCTTTACTCCTCTCTCCATGGCCTTAATAAACTCTATTCTATACTATACCATCATATGACTGGTCCCTCAGGGGGAAGGGATGCTTCAACATGAACATGCTGAGGCAGCCCCTGACTACACCTCTATAGAACTGGAATCAGAGTTGTCATATATGATGTAATAATCTTTGTTACAACTATTATATTTTTAGTTAGATATTAGGAATGAGGCTCTTGTAGAATTATATGTTTCATAATCTCTGTAAAACAAATTTCATTCCTCCACTTCTTCTATGACATAGCACAGAATACATTCATATCAAAATGATTGTCATAATAACAGAAGTCTTTTTGACATCTGATATCTTATTATCAATAACTTATTAGAGACAACTAATTTAGAAAGCACATTCAAACTTACTATGGTTAGAGGTGAACTGTTTTAATAAACTAAGAATATGTAGTATCGTAATTTTTTTCTACCCCCAATCAAGATGGAGGGCAGAGATCTGGTGAGAAAATTAAAAAAACAAAAAAAAAAAAACAAAAAAAACAAAACAAACAAACAAACAAACAAACAAAAAAACCAAAAAACTCTTAAGGCAAAGATTCTTCAGCAAATCAAATGTCACCACAGAAACCAAACAAATGCGATGAATTATTTTGTGCATGTGTGTTCTAAGAAATATATGCCAGGATGACTTTCTCTCTTTTCATCAGTGTCTGTACTCAGCAAGGTGACACAAAAGTGAGTTGCTACGCTGCTGCACCTTTCTCAGGCACACTTAACTCTCCGGGATTGGTATCAAGCTGCTTCTATTGTTTGCCTTCACTTAATCCAATCTTTACCAACCCATGTCCTGGATTTACATGGCTGCCTAGAAAAGAGGCACTTGTTCTCTTAAGCCTCTTGTATCCACACCAGTACCTGTGTTCATCACTTTCCTTCAAACACCAGACATAGGCTTTGCTGACCTTCAATTTAACTGCTTCCCATTCATCTTGTAACTTCGCTAGACAATTCCCCCAAGTGTGTGTGAAAAATCACGTTTTCTTTAATCACTCCTCCCAAAATTCTATTTGAAAACCAAGTTTTAACCATAACCTCTGTGCACCTAATGTCCAAATCAGTTTCTCCACACCCATTCCTTGACATGGGCATTAGTCACTCCACTCCAGTCATGCATTGGTTTCTTGTCAAAACCAATATTACTGTTGAAACCTGATGCTCTAGTATTTAACTGCAGGTCCATTTCTCTCCCAAGTAGTATTTCATGATGCAGGGTGCAGAGTTATTATGACATATACTGGAAAAAAAGGCACCAGCATTTATCAACCCTGTCAGTGGATAAGGTCTGATTTATTGTAATTAAGGTTAGTCTGTACTGAAAATGCATTTTTTTAAATATAGGGGGTATATTTAACTTCACTATTAATTCCAAATGTTCAAAGTACTACTGCACAGTCACTGATGTGAATTTAGGTGTTTTAAGCTACTGTGAATATAAAACTGGAAAAGATTTATAGGCAATAAAAAGAATTGTGCTCATAACTCACAAATGCCTGTGAGACCCTGGCTCCAGTCTGGAGCTACAGAGCAGTTCATTAACCTTACCAGACAGCCTGGAATTGAAACCAACTTCTCAGCCATCACTAATGTGATTAAGGCTCCTGATTTCATGTGTTTTATAAAAATAGATTAGCTGACCCAAATGTGATTCCTAGGCCTTTCCTTGTACATGACTGGGGTGTGGGGAAAAACAAGTGGTATTGACAGGAAATAGATTGACCTTGAGATGTTAGGAAGAGACTGAGGTTACAGTTTCGAGAAAGGCTTCTGCATTCTTGTGTTTCCTTTGACAATGAATCCAGCAGTCCCAGTGGCACACACAAAGCAATTGTCTGGAATGACAGAACAATCCTATTTGGTAAACACAGGTGGTGATCATTCTCACCCAGGGAACCCCATATACTCTCCTCCTCTTTTGAATATTAGATGTGACAGCTAGCTGGAATTTAAGAAAGTTCCTAAATAAAACTACCATTCCCTTGCAACATTTAATCTTTTTGAACACATGGAAAAGTAATCATTTCACTTTCAGTAAACATGATAGCTCTAACAGCCTACTCTAGGCTCATTTTCTATTAATCTCTCCTGATCCGCTTCCAATCATTTTTATCCCAAATCACAAAAATCTGGATAACAGTATGTTTGGTGTTTAATAATTAAATCACAGTTTAGGACACAGTTATGACCATGAAAACTACTTATGTTGCCCCTTTAGAAACATGACCTCCTTCCTTTTCGTTGCCATCAGTCATATTAAGATATCTGTCAATCACTAATATGTACCATGTTTCCAAAGTTCTGTCACTCAAAATATGTAATAACAATCATATCTGCACTATGAATACCCAAGTGTTCCCATTTGCACTCACAAGCACCCTTTTGTGAATAGATGCTTTTTGGAAGTCTGTTTATTTGTTATATTCCGGGTTCCTGCAACAAAATGTCTGACAAAAGCAACTTAGAGAAGGAAGAGTTTAATTTGACTCATTATTGGCAATACAGACCAGCACAGAGGAAAGGTTGGTGGCAGGTGTGTAAAATCTTTGGTTAGATTACCCAAAGTCAAGAAGCAGAGAGTTAAGTACTGGCAGGAAGGTGATTTTCTCCTTTTTATCCAGTTCTTGATGTCAGCTCATAGAATGATGCCACTACAGGTAGGGTGGGTCTTCCCACCTCAATACAATCTGGAAACTCCTTCACAAATATATATATAGACTGCTGTCTCTTGGCAATGTTTCTAGTCTTTGAGATAAATGCCCCTTATGGATGTAATTTTTTCATGTTCATTTTTTTTAATAAGGAGAATGAAAGTATCCCCAACCAGCTTATCACTTACTGGTTATAGAATTAGAATTTTCTATTTCTTATTGGTTCATTTTGGAGTAATTTTCATTTTAGAAAATCGATCTATTTTTATCTAGGTTGTTAAATGCACTAGGGTGCAGTTGTTCATAATATTCCATTGTTTTGTTTTATAGTTGTGTGAGAATTTAGATTGATGCATCTTTGTCATTAAAGGGATTAGTGATTTGTGGAACATGTTTTTACTATTTTTGATTTGTCATAGTCTATAAACTTCATTCATTTTTGTTTGGCTCATGAGTTTGTAGTGCTGGAGACAGAATTCAGAGTTGTGTGCATGCAGGACAAGTACTGTATCAAGGAACGATATCCGGGGCTCTAACCTATTTTTTTTCCCAATACTGAAAATCAAATTGATTTTCTTAAATGAAAAACTAGCTTCTTATTTAATAGATTTTAGCTATTTTTCTGCCAATTTCTATCTTATTATCTTAGGTTTTTGAAATAATTTTCTTCTTTCCTGTTTGCTATAGACTTCTTTTGCTGTTCTTGAAAATTCCTTTGAAATAGGAATATAAATTATAGATTTAAGACTTTTGTGCTTTCTAATGTAAAGTGGGAATTTATATGTGATGTCTTCCCACTCAAAGTATAGCTTTAGTTGGAACCCATAAATTCTGTAATATAGCCTTTCTGCTTCTATTCTGGTATATATATTTTATTTTTGTTTTGACTTCCTCTGTTTCATGTGAATTATTTACAAGTGTGTTATTTAATTCTTTGAATGTGCAGAGATGTCCCTTTGCCGTTAGCCTGTTAAAGATTTATTTTATTTTGATTAAAGAAGGTTATCTGAGATATGCCAATGTTTTGTTCTTGGTTCTAGGAGTGGAACCCAACCCTTACGTCAAAGTCTTTTAACATTCCAAGATATTATGTGCTTTGTGTATATCTGAGGATGCTATCTGTCTTGATGTTTTATGAAAATTTAAGAAGCAGGGCTTCTCAAGGAACATTTGAAAAAATGAACATTTGAGAACTGAGAAATAATATATTTATAACTCAGTTCTGAGAGAGATATGAAGGTTATTATTATAATTGCATAATTTTATGCCATCTAGTATGTTTTAAAATTCTTATATTCATTTCTAATAGTTTTGGAATTTTTAAAATATTTTTCTATTTATGATGAAATATCACATTAGCTTATAATAATTTATTTGTTCAAGATCTGTTTTGATGAATTGAGAAAAACATATTTGCTTATTCTTGACCAAACCTTGGGCTAAAATTGAGGGCAGCAATTTTACCTTACTATACATAGTGCTTACAGAACCATAGCTTGTCTGCCATTACTTTTGTACCCTCTAGGCTCTCTGCTTTCATCCCTAATCAAACAGTTATACCATGGTGACACAACTTTACCCTTTTTTATTATATCCTAGAGACAGGTGGATCTTGGAGTTCAAGGACAGCCTGGTCTATATACACTTCCAGGACAGCCAGGGCTACAAAGAAAAACTCTTTCCTTAAGAAACAGCAAAACAAAAGAAAAACCAAGTAAACAAACATAGAAACAAATAAACAAATAAAAAAAGGTTGTATCCTGACATGCTTGCAAGCACTCATCACATCTGCATCTACCATGCTTTACAGAGTCAGGACTACATCTTTAGATTTGCAGTCATAAGAGTAATACCCCCAGCAAGGTCTGTATGGCTCAACAAAACCTTCAGACTCATAAAGAGCTCATCCTGGTATTCTCTTTTGTGAGAACAGCCCAACTACAACATTAATGGGTATTAATATAGCTACTCATATTTTTACATGAAACTGATTATAGTACATTTATTTATTATTATTAATAACAGCATTATTTACTTGTATACTCACTCCCAATCCCTGAACTTCTTGTAAAATATTTAGAAGCTTTACTATCAAATTAATTACTTGTATGTATGTATACCTTCAGTCTACATACAAATAAAAATGGGTCATAGTTTTTCTAGTACTTGCAAAATAGTCTTCCATTTTTCCTATTTCTCTCATTTCAAGTAAAAACAACTTCTGTCATTTGAAATAGTGTCTTTGAAAGGAATGAATCAAATCTTTCTGGCTGTTATGAATATATTAAAAACTAGATATTTAATTGTGGCTATTCATGGCATTGACATGGGGCTGTTATTTTATGTTGGTTTCACTAATTCCTTAAACCTTTGGGTTTGTGCAATTAGCAAAATGTTGAAAGTGCCTTTCCATGGTTACAAAGCTTCTTTCTATCTTACTTTTTAACACTTTCTCCTTAGAACTCCAGAAGTAGGAGTATGACCTCTTTATTTTCTTGCTGTCTCACAGGTCAGAACACTTAGGGTCATTTAATTTATTTATTGGCACAAGTTGGATGAACATATTTAATCTGTCCTCAAATTTGCCTATTTGGTTCCTAGTCACACAATTATACAGCTCATCACAGAAGTGCTTTTAAAAATTTTTGGTTTTATATTTTATTCACATATAAAGTGTATTAAACAATGGGATTGCTGTGATTTTCAAGAAAGTAGTTAGCACACAGTCACAAATCATAGTTACTCCTACCTTCTATCTTCTCTGTCCCTTTCCCCTTCTCTCTCCCACAGGTTTTCCTTTTATTTTTTAAAAACTTATATATGCAAATTCATTTTTATTGCTAAAGAATTGAATAATGAGAATGTAAATACAGAGATGAAACTTTACAGGCCATTATGAAGAATCAGTCTGGAGAACATAGCTATCCTGAATAGGATTTTTTAACATAGTAAAAGAAAACTATCTTCTTTTGCTTATTGCATGCGTGTGTGCGTGTGTGTGTGTGTGTGTGTGTGTGTGTAGTCTAATAACCAACTGTACTATACAAAACAGAAAAAAATATAGAATACAAAGCATGCCACTTTTAGTAACTGTCACACTCTTTTCCCCATATAGTGTTATCATTTCTTTTTCTTGCTTTCTTTGTTAGCAGTAGGATTACATCTGAATGTCACCAGCTCCTTAGATAAAAACTTCACTCCATCACCCATTATTTCATTATGAATCAAATTTCACTTTTAAACACTTTCATTAGTTCTTTATAATAGAGTCCCACTTTTCCTGATATTTTCTGTTGTGTTGGCTTAATAATAATGAAAAGGTTGGAAAAATGGCTCAGACATTAAGGATATTACTGGTTCACAAAAAAACCTATTTTTGATTCCCAGAACCCACATGGCATATCACTGATGTCTGACTCCAGTCTTCAGGGACATGATTAACTTTTCTGATACATATGGGTATCAGGCAAGCACTTGGTATACATATATCCAGACAAAACTCTGACAAAATAGATAAATGTAAATATAAAATACTTTAAATAGATTCAATTATTTTGTGATAATTACTTAATTATCAATTTCACCTAATTCAAAATCTCATTGTAATTGTGAATTACCATCTTTTCTCATTTAAATTGTAATCTTACTGATTTTAAAATATTTATTATGAGGATCAAGTAGACTTTATCCCAGGGATGCAGGGATGGTACAATATACAAAACTCCACCAACGTAATCCACCGAATAAACAAACTAATCATATAAACACATGATCATCTCATTAGCCACTGAAAAATCTGTGACAAAATCCAGCACCTCTTCATGATAAAAGTCTTTGGAAGAACATAGATTCAAAGAAAATAACTAAACATAATCAAAGCAATAAACAGCAAGTCAATAGACAATATCAAGCTCAATGGAGAGAAACTTAAAGCAATTCTACTAAAATCGGGGACAAGGCAAGGCCATCTGCCTTTCTTCCTATTTATTCAATATAATACTTGAGGGTCTAGCCAGAGCAATAAGAAAACTCATGAGGATCAAGGAGATACAAAGTGGAAGGAAAGAAATCAGAGTATCACTATTTGCAGATGATATGATCACAGTATACAAAAGTGACTCCAAAAATTCAATCAGAGACCTCCTACAACTGATAAACACCTTTAGCACAGTGTCTGCATACAAAATTTACTCAAATCACTAGCTCTCCTTTATATAAATAAAAAATGGGTCAAGAAAGAAACTAGGGAAACAACATCCTTTACAGAAGCTACAAGTAATATAAAATATTTGGTGTAACTCTAACCAAGCAAGTGAATGTTCTATAGGACAAGAACTTCAAGTCCCTGAAGTAAAAAATTAAAGAAGACATCAGAAGATGGAAAGATATCTCCTGCTGATGGACTAATAAGATTAACATACTGAAAATAACCATCTTCCCAAAAGTGATCTTCACATTCATTGCAATCCCCATTAAAATTACAACACAATTTTTTATAGATCTTGAAAGAGGAATTTTCAACTTCATATAAAAAACATGATAATGAAAGCAATTCTGAACAACAAAAGAACTTCAGAAGGAATCACCGTCACAGACTTCAAGCTCTAGTGTAGAGCAATAGTGATAAAATTGCATAGTGTTGATATAGCTAGAGACACATTAATCAACAGAATTGAACCAAAGACATGGAAATAAACTCAAAAACCTATAGACACTGGATTTTTGATAATGAAGCCAAAACCATATAATGGAAAAAAAAGAAAGCAATTTCAACAAATGGTGTTGGTCTAATTGGATGTCTGCATGTAGAAAAATGCAAATAGATTCATATTTATCACCCTTCCCAAAACTCATATTTAAAAGTTCATCAAAGACCTCAACATAAAACCAGATAAACTAAATCTCATAGAAGAGAAAGTGGGAAACAGCCTTGAACACATTGGTACAGGACAAAGTCCTTGAAGAGAATATCAACAGCTCAGGTTGTAAGAACAAAAATTAATAAATGAGACCTCATGAAACTGAAAAGCTTCTATAGGGCAAACAACACCTTCAATAAGGCAAACTGCAGCCTCCAGATTGGGAAAGGATCTTCACCAACTCTATATCTGACAGAAGGCTAATATCCAAAACTTATAAATAACTCAAGAAGTTAGGCATCAACAACACAAATAACCCAATTAAAAATGGGGTACAGAACTAAACAGAATTCTCTGTAGAGAGATCTCGAATGGCTGAGAAGCACTTAAAGAAACGCTCAAAGTTCTTAGTCACCAAAGAAATACAAATAAAAACAACTCTGAGATTCTATTTTACACCTGTCATAATGGCTAAGACCAAATCTCAATTGATAGCAAAGGCTGTGAGGCTATGGAGCAAATTGAACATCCCTCCATTGCTGGTGGTTAGCCTAAAGTTGAGAGGTTTAGTTCATTATTGTGTTACGGTCCAAGAACTACTGAAGGAAGACCCAAGACTCAAATAACATGCAAAGGCAAAGAGTATATTATGTTTTGCAGAAATTATCAGCATGCAGGGGTCAACCATTCATCAAAATGACAAGGCATGTAAGCCTTTCTAATGTAGCAGTCGTTATGGCTACATTGCTTTGAGTTCTGACAGGGCATCTGGGAGCTATCTGGATTCGTGAATGGAAACACACACACACACACACACAAACGCTTGCGTGCATGCACACGCATGCATACACATCAGTTAATTTTAAAAAGCTTTGGCTAACTCAAAGGCTGGGCAGTTCAAATCGTCCCCATGGCTAGCACACATTTCCCTCCAGTAATGCTGGCTTAATGTCCTCTACTTTTATATTTTATTGTTGTTTCACTGGCTCCTTCTGGGAAGCAGCCTAGTCATTGCCGCAGATGATACTCCGGTCAACCCTTTTGGAGGCTGCATTCCTTCTCACCTACATTTTAATTGACTTTCTTTCTGCACCTTTAAATCTGATCCATCTCCCTCAGAATCATGACAGTTCTCCTCTTCTAACTTCCAGGTTCTAGCCCATGCAAATTCAAAGGTTCTGCTTCAATCTACCTGCCCAGCTATGAGCCATGGGCTCTTTATTGATTCATCAGAAACAAATTGGGGAGAAGGACCTTCAGTGTTTGAACAAGCAGATTCCTGATTTGGGGGGGGGGGGAGATTAATTTAACTCATTAAAACCAGTCCCCAACATTTTTTTATAGGAAACTAGAGGAATTTTAGCAAAGGCTATGTAATCTAAAACTTCACTGGTGGGTGCTGAGTAAGTTACATGGGTTGGTTTATGATTGGCTGTTATATCAGTTTTACATATTTGGTGAGGGAGGCCTTGAGTAAATTCCAGGATCCAATTCAGGTCTGGTCTCATTATTTCCTTCAACCAGATATCCCATGAGCAAACTTAGTTTTGAGATTATTCCTCCTTTGTCAGAACCAACACTGATTAATACCCCATTGTCAGTAGCTCCCAATCTATTTTTCTTGGAAACCAAAACTTTTATTTAAAATTTTTGTTTGGGGTGGAGCTCTCAGTTTTTATTACAGGAAGCACGGTGCCATGCAGGTAGACATAATCCTAGAGAGGTAGCTGAGAGTTCTACATCTGCATTATCAGGCAGCCAGAAGTGACAGCTACTCTCTGGGTTTGAGTTGTGGTTCTGAAACCCCAAAGCCCCACCCCTAGAAACATACTTTCTCCAACAGGGCAACACCTACTTCAACAAGGTCATACTTCCAAATAGTGGCACTGTTTATAGGCCTATGGGGTGCATTTTTATTCAAACCACCACAGATGGAAATCTTTAAAACTCGAACAAACTAAATCTTTCACTGTGCTGCTCTGTGAAGTATTGGGTCATAGTGATAAAAAAAAAATCTGGCACACATGCACAGAATGTTGCATTTCATTTCTTCAATATTATCCTTGGTAATCTTGCAGAAAGCTATATTATCCTCTGCAATGCAAAAAATAAAAGAAATCATTATATATATATGTATGTGTATATATATGCATATATATGTATGTGTATATATATGCATATATATGCATGTGTATATATATGCATATATATGTATGTGTATATATGTATGTATATATATGCATATATATGTATGTATATATATGTATATATATGCATATATATATGTATATCAGAGTTTGCAGGCTCTTTTATTTCTGATACTTTACCTACCACAAAAATCAGATACTAGGTTTCCTTAGGCAGTCTTATAAAAAGTCAGTGCACCCTCATTAATCCTTCTGCAAATTGAAGTGCCAGAGCTGGGTAGTACCCAAGGGGGGGTCCCCTTCTCTGAGGACAAGTGGAGGCAATAATGGGGAGAGAGTTTTGTGAGGGTGGGACTGGAAGGAGAAAAGTGAGGGGAGTGGTGACTGGGACATAAAGTGAATAAATAAATGTTTTTTTTTTTTTTTTCTTAAAGTCAGTGCATCCTCAGCAGAGTAAAATGCTCTTTAGCAACTTTCTGCAAAAAGAAGGATGACAAAAGCAAAGCAATCACAGCTTCCTAGACTAGAGACTAATGCCAGGGTGATATATACCTGAAAGAGAACACTGGCAGCTTCTACATAAATTACCTAAATCTAATCACAGCAATGCTATATATAATTACAGTGGTTCTATAATGCGTAAAGATATACGCCACTAATTTATCTTCTCTGCCTTGATAAACTGATGCAATAACGCCAAGTAGATTTTAAAAAAAAAAAATGCTGACACCTACTATATCTAATCAACATTAGTTGAGACATTTAGGTAAATTAACAAAACTAGTTTTAATTAAAAATTCAAATGATGTCAACATCAGCAGAATGTTGGATGTTCTGTGGCTCACAGAGACACGTAAACAAGAAAGTATGCCTTCACAAAAGCTAAGGATATTAAGCTTGTAAAAACCTGAATTTGTTTCTGCCTAGCATGCATAGAGCTCTGAGGTCAACTCATAGCATCAGATAAATCAAGAATGGTAGCAACTGACTGTAACCCAGTACTGCAAAGGTATAGGTGGGAAGACAAAGAAATCTTTGACTGTTTAAGGAGTTAAAGAAAAGCCTAGAAAAAAATTAAAACTATGTATCAAATAAATAATAATAACAATGTTATTAAATGATTGTATTTGACTGTAACACAATTCATTTTCTAAATCATCCTTTACTCACCTTCAGGCAAGCTAAACATGTAAAGAGAATTTTTTTCCTATAGGCTAAGTAGAAGAAAGCACATCCAACTTGCACTGGATGTCCACACTAGGTCAAACGCTTGGTCAAACCTTGTAACAAATTCCATTGTCCAGACTATAGAACAGTACCCTTAGGCTGCATCATAAGGTGTGCCTCAAATCTAAGCTCATTTCTAACCTCAGTCTAAAAATAACCTTCTGACCATGTATCTACTGCTGCAACTCTGGTTCCTAGACTTTCCTTTGTGCCAATTTAACACTAGTAGCTAAACAATATACAATATGCCTATTCCACAGTAATCTCACTCACCAATTGAGCCCCAATTCTTAGACCAATCTATGTTTCTGAACTCTATGCCTTTCAAACAAGAGATCATCTCCAATATTCTCAGACTAGCAACGTTCAGGCCATCCAAGCATCATGCCATTTTTTAGGACACCAGGCACCAAAGAAGCTCCCCTGTGGATAAAAAATCCATCTAGATCCACCCAGGAATAAGTCAGGTCTATATTCTATGAGTCACTTTTCTCATCTCTCTGATGAAACAACCTGTCAAAGAGCACTTAAGAAAAGAGGGATTTATTTTGAGTCATCCCAATCCAAAACAGCACCATTCATTGTGGATGTCATATTCAAACTCATGAGTAGGTAATATTTGACATTAAAACCATAGATGCTTTAAACCTGCTGGCTGTTCCAGTGTTATGTCAATGTTCTTCTCAAATGCAGGACTGCACACACACACACACACACACACACACACACACATTGGCTTAAAACAAACCACTGCCAGGAAGGTCCCCATAGTTCACCCTACAACTTTTTTTCTTATCCATGTTTCACAACTACCCCAGGCCTGTCTTCGTACACTTAACTACTAATTCATAAAACACATACTACAATCTACACTGTGTAACAGGTCCCAAGGCCAGCACTAAGATCCTAATCCTGAGGCCTATACCCAGACATTTAGCATCTTATAGGGTATCAGAAACACATAGCTCCCAAAGCTGCTATTACTTGGCCACATTCAATGTCTATAGACTCCATGCTAGTGTACACAATTCTTGACTGTAGCCTAGCCCTGGTGTACCCTGATCTAATGTAAATTTAAACAATAGGCTACTACTACTTGCAGAAAAACCACTATAGTACTATCTCATGATACATGCATGCTCTATAAGACATGGGGCCTACGTTTACTTCATTGAGTTTCATTGTCAATTAATGGACCCAGATTCTACCATCATCCTAAAAATGGAGGGTTCGTGCATCGCACATGGGCTAAAAACTGCTATTACTAAGTTGTCTCAGGCAACAAAAACAGTCTTTTCCAAGACAAAACCCATAAATTCAAACTTCTAGCATGTCTTCACTTTTTATGTGCTTCTTGGTAATCACAAATCAAAAGCTACAGTAGAAAAATAAAAGGTAAGCAA
Source organism: Arvicanthis niloticus (assembly GCF_011762505.2). Taxonomy (NCBI): domain Eukaryota; kingdom Metazoa; phylum Chordata; class Mammalia; order Rodentia; family Muridae; genus Arvicanthis; species Arvicanthis niloticus. The sequence continues at coordinate 12,146,940 of NC_133435.1, forward strand.
ATGAATGAGACTGATAAGCAAAATCATTTAATCGCATGAGAAAATAAAGAGGGAAGGAAAGATTGCAATCATCCAGGAACATTCTTTTCACCCAGCAGTTATTTGAATGTACTAAGTAAAACAATGACTATGTCTGACTCATTTTGAAAGCAAAAGGCCATGAATTTGAAAAAGACAAGGTAGGGTTATGGAAGAGCATAGAGAGAGGAAAGAGAAGAGGAATCTATGTAATTATAATGTGAGACAATAAAATAAATCCTGATAATACATATTATAAAGATAAACTAAACATATATGCAGAGATACCTTAAAATAGATATTTTGTATTATCTTCTTGAATAATTTTAAATGTACAACAAAATAAAATATATCTCAGAAAAGTCATATAATTTTTTTTAAAAAAATCGTATTGTATAATAATAGTGAAAAAGATAAAAATAAATTTAAAGGATGAAAGTCTTTTGTGTCAGGAATTAGCTTAATGTAGTTTTTACTAAGCACAATTTCAGCAAGAGATAAAACTTTAATAGAAAATTGAATATATCTGGATGACTAAAACACCAAGTTTAAGTAACATCCTGAGGCATTTGAAACAAAGAAATTAAGTGACATTATCTAGAACTGTTAACTGGAGGAAGCTTGAGAGGATTCCTGGGACAACTTGGGAAATGCCAGGGAGAGAGTTCATTTAACTTATCCACAATATTAAACAACTATCTGACTAGTGTTGAATGACGACCATACAGCAATGGTATGAAACAAGAAGAAATCAGAAGTTATTTTCTATGTGAACTGAACATCATCTATTCTCAACAGTATTGCCTCACAAATGATAACAGGCCAAGTAAAAACTTCTGATCTACCTGCTCAGTGGTCAGTATATTGTTTGCCAACAATGTGTTTCAGAATCTCTTGTAGTTCTTCTACATAGCCTTGCCAATCATATTTCCCTTTTTCATCTTGACACTGAAGAAAAGCAAGAGTAAATCTAATTCATTCCACATGACTCCTCTGTTTTTCTTTCCATCCCCTAAATCTGTCTAGTATTCATCTAACCATTTTATTTATATAATAAATTTACCTGAAAAGAACAAATTAATGATGATAAAGAACTAAACACTTTGACACTGATCATTCACACTCTAATTTTTTTTTAAACATGTGTTTGGCTTTGCTACATGTCTAATTCAGGGTGTTCTATCTCAGTTCCCAGGCATATGGCAGAGCACTCAGTATGGAAACCCAGATGTATTGGAAACCTGTGATGAGGGGAAGGAAGGAAGGAGCAGGTTTGGTGCCAGCCCTCTGTCTCCTTCAGTAGCTTGAACAGATGCTGAGGAGATATATAGAGTCTATACATGCTAGATAAATGGACTGGTGCAGATAATTTAAATTGCCATTATAAACTGTGACAGTTTGTCTTTCTGGGAGATAAGAGCTATGTTCAGAGGTTTAATGGTCATTTGAGTCCTATCCTTAGAGTCTCAGTCACTTGGGATAGACAACCCATCTGGTCTTAGACAGATAACTTAAGGATCAAGTCAAGGATATAAGGATATAATAAAAATCTACTTCTTATTTAAAAAGTGTGTGTGTGTGTGTGTGTGTGTGTGTGTGAATGGAATCATGTTCAGGTCCTCAGGTCCATTGCTATAGAATTATGCTCAGATTACAGGTACTTTTATTCTCTGTTAGAATGCAGAACCAGAAGCTAAATTTTAATTGAACCTGTAGTACTGTCTTCCAAACACATTCTGCTGGCAGTATACAATCTTTAAAGCTCATGCTTCTTAACTACCAGAAACCAGTATGTGAACAGACTGGAAACTTGGACTTTGCTTTTCATCTTAACACTTACCAGCTGTATGAAACTAAGAAATTTAATAGATATCTTTGTGGCAGTATTAAATCATTTACAAAATGAAGTTGGCACTTATATTCTATTTAATTTCTCTGATTTCTATTGTTTAAATCTTTTATCTCTTGATCAAAGCTCACTTGTCCTAGGGATATAGCTAACTCTGCTTTGTCATGAAGGCTATTATTTCATTAAAAAAAATTGTAGTTACTGTCAGCGACATATGTAACTCAAATGAAATTCAGGGATGAAGCCTTCCCATGAAATATTTGATTCTGTAGAAGGTATGAGTGCTCACAAATATGCACTGGAGAAATCAGGACTGTTAATCATACATATTTGCCTCATCAAAGCAGGAAATATATACTGGTTTTCTGTCTAGAAGGATGAAAGATGGTATTGTTAATGATCTGGTGACTTTGCTATCTGTACAGCCAAATCTCACTTAAATCCCCCATAATGTTTATCTTCCCCCAGCCCCCGCCTCTAGACCTTATCTTTAGCTTTGTCTCTCAGTCAGTACAACCTATCCTTAGAAAGATACTATATGTACTTTACAGCCCAAATAGCTTCTATACTCTCTGTTTGACTAAGAACATGCCATATCCTTCCCTAAGGCCTTAAGCTAGTACATATAACCTTCTTCTTGGAAAAAAGCCATATACTTTAAGTTTAGTTTCAATGTAGTCATGCATCCTTGTGCTTTCAGGATTGTATAATACCAGGGAACCTTTTTCAACTATCTTTTATAATGTGTATACAGTAAAACTCCTGGTGTTAGACTCTTCAGAAGTTTGAACTAGTGCTGTCTAAGTAGGCCTAATATAGATTTTCCTTTTTGTTTCATGCTGATAATTTTTCTACCAACCATGATGCTTGAAGTATCCCACCTGTCCCACCATACACACACTATCTCAATGAACATTAAAAATAATTAAGTAAAGAGATAGATACATAGTATTGTGGTTGAGTAAGATGGTCCCCAGAGGAACATAGAAGGTGGCACTAGTAGGAGCCTTATTGGACTGGGTATGACCTTGCTAGAGAAAATATGTAACTGGGCTTTGAGGTTTAAAATACTCAAGTCATGTCCACTGTCACCCTCTCTCCCTGATGCCTGCCAATCCAGATGTAAAACAAAGCTACCTCTCCAGAGCTCTGTCTGTCTGCATGTTGTCATGATTGCCATTATATTAATGAACTAAACCTCTGAACTGTAAGCTAACACCATTAAATAGTTTCCTTCATAAGCGTTTCTATGATCATGGTGGCTCTTCACAGTAGTAAAAACCCTAACTAAGGCACTTGTATGCAATTAGAGAGTACCTAATGCAGACATCATATAGGAAGATTAAAATATGAAAAATATGAGTGAATATGGGTTAAAGTAGGGTGGCCTGGATAAAGTTGCCAGAGGAGGTTTCACTGAAGAAAAATAGTTTTCTGGGAATTTGAAAACACACACACACACACACACACACACACACACAAGAGAGAGAGAGAGAGAGAGAGAGAGAGAGAGAGAGAGAGAGAGAAAGACAGAGACAGAGACAGACAGAGAGAGACAGAGACAGATAGAGACAGACAGAGAGAGACAGAGACAGACAGAGACAGACAGAGAGAGACAGAGAGAGAGACAGAGACAGATAGAGACACACAGAGAGAGACAGAGACAAAGAGACACACAGAGAGAGACAGACAAAGAGACAGAGATGGAGAGAGTCAGTGAGAGAGAAAGAGAGGTGTCCTTCAGAAAATAAAATGATGACATGACTAGAAAATAATGAGTCAGGAAACAAAAGTGATCAAGAAACTTTGTAAAGGGTTACCAGAGAGATTTTAAAGCAGGGAAATAGTATGATCTGGGCTTAACTTTAGAAGCAGAATAATTGCTGTTAGATAGTAAGGTCTGTATGCAAGGTGGAGTCAGGAAGAAATGTGATGAGACTAATTGGCAACCTAAAGCTGTTTTCTAGCTAAGAGATAGGAAAGCTTGTCTTGCTCTAGTAGCATTTGGAAGTTAAACATACAATATTTTAGAGGCACATCTCTAACTGAATAATGTACAAATGAAATTAAGAGTTCTTATGTGACCAATGTATAATGTTTAATTTTGAAAGAGTGTCCTATAAATCTATTAAATAAAAGAGCCAATCTTGTATGGATGCTCATGATGAGAGTTTTAACAGGAGTCGTCTGCTTTTTTAAACCATTGTGCATCCTGTTCTTAACACTTAACAATTAATTTTCCACATTACCTAAGCAAGAGAAGAAACACACTTCAACCTTTTACAGTCAGATGATGGTTATGTGCCTTTAACATTGTATAACCCTGGCTTTCAGCATCATGAGTTATCTGAAGTGGAGAGGCTATCTAATTGTTCCCAGAATGTGAATGCTTGAAAAGATTAAAATATAGCCATTTTAGGATTATTTAGACGATAAATACACTATCTCACTCAATTACTATCTCACTATCTATACAAAGGGCTGGCACAGTCAGGATGAAGAACACAATCTTCCATATTTAAAATTCAGGATTTATTCTTTAGATGCCACAAATAAGACCTGACCTACAACAGATTTTCTTGCATATTTCTTTAAGAATATTAGACACACTTTCAGACAGCAGCATAATTTTTTATTTGAGAGTTATTCATTTCAATTTAGATACTGACTCTAGAATAACATAAGTTAGAGCATAAGTTAGAAAATTGTCTGACAATAAAAAAAGGCCTATTTGGGAAGGTAACATTTTGTTCTTCAAATGAAATGTATATAGTCATAGTGATGTCTTATTAGGACACATACAAAGAAAATAATTCAGGCTTGAGATTGCAGAGATTATTCAAATGACTATATTTCAGTGCCTTATATATCTTATTTTGTTATAGAAAGTATTTCTTTCCAAGATTTTTAATCAGGTATTAAAGTTATTTTTTGGTTCCTTTAACTTAACATTTGCTATAACAGAAAATTTATACCCACTTCTCCTTGAAAGAAGGTTTGCAATGTTTTAAATAAAATTTTATGTAAACATAATAGCCAATTAGTAATTTCATTATGTTGTGTCAACAATAGGTAAACTCATCTAAAAAGCTTCAATAAAAATCACATCGTGTAGCCGTCTTCACAGCCATTTATGGGTTATTACCATGCTTTTAGGTTTTTAACTCAAAATTAATTCATATCAATTCCATGAACTTCACATTTACTTAAGGGTATTGTGTAGAGGACTTTTAACCTAGCAACATAGTTGCTCTAACTAGAAATCATATCCAAAGACCTAACTCTGTGTGATTCACCTGGAAATCTGGAATGTTTGCCAAAGAAAGATGAGTAGAATATACTGGGTAGAAATGGCTCAGAGAAGGAAAACATGTATACTGCAGGTGACAATGTCAAATAGTTGGGCTTACCTTACTATGTCACTCAAAGAACACCACTGCTGGCCATCTCAGTCTTAGCCTTCATACATCCTACCCACATTCATGGGTTACTTGCATTCAATTCAACCTGACTGCACCTGGACTTTTCTCTTATTCATGACTCTGAAATCCTGGTATAATTGAATATAATCCTGTAACTCTTGCATTCTATTTGCTTACAAAATGAGTAGCACATAATGGCCCAGCTTATCATATTAGGTTGTGAAGTAATTACGAGGACACCCGGAACCAGAAAAGAAATTGTATAAGCAGGTACTTGAATAACATACCAAAAGGAAGTAGATTTACTAACAAAATGGGGATTCAAGATTGACTCAAGTAGCTTTTTATGCTACAGGGAAAAGTTTACAAAGATAGTCACATTGAGTTTCTTTATTACTGTGGATATCTCAATTATTCTCATTCCCAAAATGGCATCTAGTGTACATTTTAGGTAACATGGACCCATTTTAATGAAACCCAATCACTTATGTTTGTCTATTTTTAGATTAGAATGTCAGCATCAATGAAGATAATTACATAGTACTAAAACCTCTTGTACTTGAAGCTAAACATGTTACCTGCTGGTTGAGTCACATAAAATGAGGTTTGAGAGGCAGTCCACATAAACTTAAATAGATAGATCAATTGAGCCTGATTCTTCTCTAAAAGTGGTGAGTCACCATTGCAAGCTTTTAGTTAGCCCAGGAGAAAAGAGTGATGTGCATATTAAGAGTGCTTTCTGTAGCTGCAATGTGTTAAATGGATTGGAAGTGGATCAGAGTAAATGATAGACAACAAAGTAGATTTTATAACAAGCAAGACAGCTTGTACTAGTCTGGTGGCAAAGGATATTTAAGGACTGAATCAAATTAATAAATATGTAAAGAATAAATTAACTGAACATGGAAATACATTGTAGGTAGTAGGTGACACACAAGAAGAAACCGAAGATGTTTAAAATTTTCGACATAAGACATTAAGCTGGATGGCATGGTGTTTATTGATGAGTAAGAAGAACAAAAATAGATTTGTGGTAATTATTTTAAATGCACCCAGTTTAATTTGATATATTTGCAGTCACCTGGGGACATCTAATATTTTGACTCAGAAAATATACCAATGCTCGAAATTTTAAAAATTATGTACAGTTGAGTAATGATTGGAGCTTTTGAAATTGAACCATATGGACAGATGCCATAAAAGAGAGACAAAAGAAACCTTAAGGAACTGGAGACAAAATCTTATAAGGTAATGATATTTAGCATTAGTTCAAATACCCTAGATTAAGTTCAAATAGAATCCAATTTGTGCTATCTGACTAGAGAATGGCAACAGATTACACTTGAAGTGTAAGTTCTTAAGACTTTGAGATAAAATGTTATTTATCACTTAATAACTATTTTCCTCAGGATAATTTAGTTTGGGCTTTAGTATTCCCAAAGAACAAATGAAGTTAAAAATTTCTAAAAGCTCTGTAGAACTCTCTATACAACTTATTATAAAAAAGTAATTATCTTTCTAAAGCAAAGGTACAATATTTGAGATATAGGAGAAGTTTTTAACAAATAGAATCTTCTATAAAACAACTAATTTATTTTAGAAATAACAAAATAATAAATATCTGTCTAAAAATTTAACAGCTAACTAAAATAAATTAATATGTACATGTGATAAATATTTATTACAACCCAGAATTATTGAAAATATTTTAAAAGGCTGTATAGTCAGTATTTAAAAGTCTCCAGAGATTAAAGATGCCTCAAATATAAAATATAAAAAGATTATTAAAACATTACTTGTTATTACAAATAATAAATCATGCTAAATCAACATTTATTGCTAACAGTTATAAAGCTGGACAGATGATTTCACTGGTAAGAGGGCTTATTGTTCATGCAGATGACCCAATTGTTGTTCCCAACTACCACATGCAATCTCTCAGCCATCATTAACTCCACTTGCAGGGCACATGATACCATCTACAGGCATTTGTATGCACTTTATCTAATTCAGACACACACAATACACACATAAATAAATAAATAAATAAATAAATAAATAAATAAATAAATAAATATCAATGAAATTTTCTTATTATACTATTTTTAAGATGACACTAGCTATTATTGGCTACTATTACTTGATCATCTTATGAATATATCTCATACCTGGGCTTTACTTCTTGAAGAAAGGCAACTAAGCTGTTAACTGGGGAATGACTTAGAAGACACTAAATATTAACAAAGAGAAAACATTTTCATATTTTATTTGTAACTGTGTTTCAAAGCAAAACTCATTGAAGGTGAAAAATGGCTTTTGCTTTCTTACAAAATTTCCATCTCCAATGGCTCCTCCTAGCCTGTAAGGTCCTCAGAGCTGCTTGATACTTGATAAAAGTCCACTATGACTTAACATAACAGAAACACTGCAAATTTGCAATTTGATGGACATGTCACTTTTTTTTAGTGAAATAACTTTATTTTTTTTATTGGGTATTATATGTACATTTCAGATTTTATCCCCTTACCCCACTTCCCCCCAACACCCAGAAACCTCCTATTCCATCCCCCCTCCTCATGTTTCTATGAGGCTGTGCCCCCACCTACACCCTGCCCCCACTACCCCCTTCCCACCCTCGCATCCCCCCACCTTCATGGGACCAAGAATCTCCTCTGCCACCTATGCCTGAAAAGTCCATCCTCCCCACATATACAGCTAGAGTCATGAGTTTCTCGCTATGTGCTCCCAGGCTGGTGGTTTAGACCCTGAGGAACTCTGGTTGATTGGTATTGTTGCTCCCCTCATGGGGGTCACAGACCCTTTCTGCTCCTTCAGTCTTCTCTCTAACTTCTCAATTGCGAAACTCTTGAACACATCAGTGGTTAGCTGTGAGCATCGTCCTCTGAATGTGTCAGATTCTGGCAGACCTCTAAGGAGACAGCTATATCATGTTCTTGTCAGCATGCACTTCCACCCATCCACATCAGTGTCTATCTAGCTTAGGTGACTGTACATGGGATGGATACCCAATTGGAATGGTCTCCAGATGGCCCCTTCTTCAGTTTCTGTCCCACGTTTTGTTTCCATATTTGCTCCCTTGAGTATTTTTGTTATTCCTTCTAAGTAGGACTGAGCCATCCCCACTTTGTCTTTCTTCTTCATGAGCTTCACGTGGTCTGTGAGTTGAGTCTTCGCTATTCCAAGCTTTTGGGCTAACATCCGCTTATCAGTGAGTAAATACCATGTGTGTTCTTTTGTGATTGGGTTAACTCATTCAGGATAATAATTTCTAGTTCCATCCATTTATCTAAAAATTTCTCGAACTCATGATTTTTAATAACTGAGTAATACTCCATTGTGTAAGTGTACCACATTTTTTGTATCCATTCCACTGTTGAGGGACATCTTGGTTCTTTCCAGCTTCTGGTTATTATAAATAAGGCTGCTATGAACATAGTGGAGCATATGTCCTTGTTATATGTTTGAGCATCTTCTGGGTATATGCCCAGGAGTGCTATAGCTGGATCCTCAGGTAATGTTATGTCCAGTTTTCTGAGGAACCGCCATACTGATTTCCAAAGTGGTTGTACCACCTTGCAATCCCACCAACAATGGAGGAGTGTTCCTCTTTCTCCGAATCCTTGCCAGCATCTACTATCACCTGAGATTTTGATCTTAGCCATTCTGACTGGTGTGAGGTGGCATCTCAGGGTTGTTTTGATTTGCATTTCCCTGATGACTAAGGATGTTGAGCATTTCTTAAGGTGCTTCTCGGCCATTCGAGTTTCCTCTGTTGAGAATTTTTTGTTTAGCTTTGTACCTGTTTTTAATAGGTTTATTTGGTTGTCTGGAGTATAATTTCTTGAGTTCTTTGTATATTGTGGTGCGCTGAGCTATGAGAGACAACCAGGCACCTGGTCGAACGAGCTTCTGAACCCTGGAGACCCTTTGGGCGTTAAGTTCTATTCCTGGTCCCCTGGCTCTTTCAGCTTCCGCCCTTCACAGCCCCTCCCACAGAGAGAAGTTGAGAGGTCTATGATCATCAGGTCACATAGGAATAGTGCCCCAGGCTCTCCTCACATGCATATGAGGCATCCCCAAAACCTCAGACTAAGCCGGGCAGTGGTGGCGCACGCCTTTAATCCCAGTACTTGGGAGGCAGAGGCAGGCGGATTTCTGAGTTTGAGGCCAGCCTGGTCTACAGAGTGAGTTCCAGGACAGCCAAAACTACACAGAGAAACCCTGTCTCGAAAAAACCAAACCAAACCAAAACAAAACAAAAACAAAAACAAACAAACAAAAAAAACCAAAACCTCAGACTAAGCCAATGGGATTACCTGCTGCTAAAACCTTCACCCACCCCAAACTGTATATATTGAGCTTAATTGAGAAGTAAAGGGCATGTAAGAATCATCCTGTGTTGCTCGAGAGCTTCTGTCGTGGACCTTCCCTGCTGACATTCTACCCTAAACCACCCACGGGCAGGGGCAGCTACAGTGACAGAGACAATAGCTGTTTGCACCCTATCCTCTGCCATGCCAGAGACTTTGTGGGACACATCTGGAACAGGGTCCAACAGTATATCTTGGATATTAGCCCTCTATCGGATGTAGGGTTGGTAAAGATCTTTTCCCAATTTGTTGTTTGCGGTTTTGTCTTATTGACAATGTCCTTTGCCGTACAGAAGCTTTGCAAATTTTATGAGGTCCCATTTGTCAATTCTTGATCTTAGAGCATAAGCCATTGGTGTTCTGTTCAGGAACTTCTCCCCTGTGCCTAGGTATTTGAGTGTCTTTTCCACCTTCTCTTCTATTAGTTTCAGTGTATCTGGTTTTATGTGAAGGTCTTTTATCCACTTGGATTTGAGCATTGTACAAGGAGATAAGAATGGATTGATTTGCATCCTTCTACATGTTGACCTCCAGTTGAACCAGAACCATTTGCTGAAAATGCTGTCCTTTTTCCACTGGATGGTTTTAGCTCCTTTGTCAAAGATCAAGTGATCATAGGTGTGTGGGTTCATTTCTGGATCTTCAATTCTATTCCATTGATTTTTCTGCCTGTCACTGTACCAATACCATGCAGTTTTTATCACTACTGCTCTGTAGTACAGTTTGAGATCAGGGACAGTGATTTTCCCAGTTCTTTTATTGTTGAGAATAGTTCTCGCTATCCTGGGTTTTTTGTTATTCCAAATGAATTTGCAAATTGCTCTTTCTATCTCTATGAAGAATTGATTTGAAATTTTGATGAGGATTGCATTGAATCTATAGATTGCTTTTGGCGAGATGGCCATTTTTACTAAATTAATCCTGCTGATCCAAGAGCATAGGAGATCTTTCCATCTTCTGAGATCTTCTTCTATTTCTTTCCTATTTCTTTCTTCAGAGACTTGAAGTTCTTGTCATACAGATCTTTCACTTGCTTGGTTAGATTCACTCCAAGGTATTTTATACTGTTTGTAATTATTGTGAAGTGTGTCATTTCCCTAATTTCTTTCTCAGCCTGTTTATCTTTTGAATAGAGAAAGGCTAATGATTTATTTGAGTTGATTTTATATCCAGCAACTTTACTGAAGTTGTTTATCAGATATAGGAGTTCTCTGGTGGAAATTTTAGGGTCACTCAAGTATACTATTATATCATCTGCAAATAGTGAAATTTTGACTTCTTCCTTTCCTATTTGTATCCCTTTGACTTCTTTTTGTTGTCTAATCTCTCTAGCTAGGTCTTCCAGTACTATATTGAATAGGTAAGGTGAGAGTGGGCAGCCTGGCCTAGTCCCTGTTCTTAGTGGGATTGCTTCCAGTTTCTCTCCATTTAGTTTGATGTTGGCTATTGGCTTGCTGTATATTGCTTTTACTATGTTTAGGTATGGGCCTTGAATTCCTGATCTTTCCAAGACTTTTAACATGAAGGGATGTTGAATTTTCTCAAATGCTTTCTCAGCATCTAGTGAGATGATCATGTAGTTTTATCTTTGAGTTTATTTATGTAGTGGATTATGTTGATACATTTCCAAATATTGAACCATCCCTGCATTCCTGGGATAAAGCCTACTTGATCATGATGAATGATTACTTTGATGTGTTCTTGGATTCAGTTTGCAAGAATTTTATTGAGTATTTTTGCATCAATATTCATAAGAGAGATTGGTCTGTAGTTCTCTTTCTTTGTTGAGTCTTTGTGAGGTTTAGGTATGAGTGTAATTGTAGCTTCATACAATGAATTGGGTATTGTTCCTTCTCTTTCTATTCTGTGGAATAGTTTGAAGAGAATTGGTATTAGGTCTTCAGGGAAGGTCTGACAGAATTCTACATAAAACTATCTGGCCCCGGACTTTTTTCGGTGGGGAGGCTTTTAATGACTGCTTCTATTTCTTTAGGGGTTATGCGACTGTTTAGATGGTTTATCTACTCTTCTTTAACTTTGGTACCTGGTATCTGTCTAGAAAATTGTCGATTTCATCCAGATTTTCCAATTTTGTTGAGTGTAGGCCTTTGTAGTAGGATCTGACGATTTTTAAAATTTCCTCAGTTTCTTTTCTTATGTCTCTCTTTTCAGTTCTGATTTTATTAATTTGAATACTGTTTCTGTGCCCTTTGTTTAGTCTGGCTAAGGTTTGTCTATCTTGTTGATTTTCTCAAAGAATCAGCTCCTGGTTTGTTGATATTTTGTATAGTTCTTTCTGTTTCAACTTGGTTCATTTCAGCCCTGAGTTTGATTATTTCCTGCCATCTACTCCTCTTAGATATATTAGCTTCTTTTTGTTCTAATATTTTCAGGTGTGCTCTCAGGTTGTCTGTGTATGCTCTTTCCAGTTTCTTTTTGTGGGCACTTAGAGCTATGAGTTTTCCTCTTAGTACTGCTTTCATGGAGTCCCACAAGTTTTGATATGAGGTATCCTCATTTTCATTAAATTCTAAAAAGTCTTTCATTTTTTTCTTTATTCCTTCCTTGACCAAATCATCATTGAGTAGAGCATTGTTCAGTTTCCACGTTTATGTGGGTTTTCCGTTGTTTTTGTCTATATTAAAGAGAAGTCTTAGTCCATGGTGGTCTGATAGGGGACAAGGGATTATTTCAATCTTTTTGTATCTGTTGAGGCCTGTTTTGTGACCAATTATATGGTCTATTTTCGAGAAGGTACCATGAGGTGGCGAGAAAAGGGTATATTTTTTTTGTTTTAGGACGAAATGTTCTATAGATGTCAGTTAAGTCCAATTGGTTCATAACTTCTGTTAGTTTCATTGTGTCTTGATTTAGTTTTTGTTTCCATGATCTGTCCATTGCTGAGAGTGGAGTGTTGAAATCTCCTACTATTATTGTGTAGGGTGCAATGTATGCTTTAAGCTTTTGTAAAGTTTCTTTTAAGTATGTGGGTGCCCTTGCATTTGGGGCATAGATACTCAGAATTGCCACTTCCTCTTGGTGCATTTTTCCTTTGATGAATATGAAGTGTCCTTCTTTATCTTCTTTGATTACTTTTGGTTGAAAATTGATTTTATTTGATATTAGAATCGCTACTCCAGCTTGTTTCTTGGGACCATTTGCTTGGAAGATTGTTTTCTATCCTTTTACTCTGAGGTAGTGTCTGTCTTTTTCATAGAGGTGTGTTTCCTGTATGCAGCAAAATGCTGGGTCCTGTTTATGGATCCAGTCTGATAGTCTATATCTTTTTATTGGAGAATTGAATTTATTGATATTAAGAGATACTAAGGAAAAATGAATGTTGCTTTCTGTTATTTTTGTTATTGGAGGTGGAGTCATGTTTGTATAGCTACCTTCTTTTAGGGTTGTTGGAAGATTACTTTCTTGCTTTTTCTAGGTTGTAGTTTCCCTCCTTGTGTTGGAGTTTTCCACCAATTATCCTTTGTGCTGGATTTCTGGTAAGATATAGTGTAAATTTGGTTTTGTCATAGAATATTTTGGTTTCTCCAACTATATTGTTTGAGAGTTTTGGTGGGTATAGTAGTCTGGGCTGGCATTTGTGTTCTTTTAGGGTCTGTATGATATCAGTCCAGAATCTTCTGGCTTTTATAGTCTTTGGTGAGAAGTCTGGTTTAACTCTTATAGGTCTGCCTTTCTATGTTACTTTGCCTTTTTCATATACTGCTTTTAGTATTTTATCTTTGTTTTGTACATTTGATGTTTTGATTATTATGTGGCAAAAGGTATTTCTCTTCTGGTCTAAACTATTTGGAGTTCTGTAGGCTTCTTGTATATTTATGGACATCTCTTTCTGTAGGTTAGGAAAGTTTTCCTTTATAATTTTGTTGAAGATATTTACTGGTCCTTTAAGTTGGGAGTCTTTCCCCTCATCTATACATATTATCCTTAGGTTTGGCCTTATTGTGTCTTGGATTTCCTGTATGTTTTAGGTTAGTAGCTTTTTGCCTTTTGCATTTTCTTTGACAGTTGTGTCAATGTTTTCCATGGTATCTTCTGCACATGAGATTCTCTCTTCTATTTCTTCTATTCTGTTGGTGATACTTGTGTCTATGACTTCTGATCTTTTTCCTATGTTTTCTATCTCCAGAGAAGTCTCCCTTTGTGATTTCTTTATTGTTTCTACTTCCATTTTTAGATCTTGGATGTTTTTGTTTAATTCTTTCACCTGTTTGGTTGTGTTTTCTTGCAATTCATTAAAGGATTTTTGTGTTTCCTCTTTAAGGGCTTCTATCTGTTTACCTGTGTTCTCCTTAAATTCTTTGAGAGTGTTATTTATGTCCTTCCTAAAGTCCTCTATCATCATCATGAGAAGTGATTTTAATTCTGAATCCTGCTTTTCTGGTGTGATGGGATGTTCAGGGCTTGCTATGATTGGGGAACTGAGTTCTGATGATGCCATGTAACTTTGGATTCTGTTGCTTACGTTTTTGTGCTTGCCTTTTGCCATCTGGTTAACTCTAGTGCTACCTGTACTTGCTGCCTCTGACTGAAGCCTCCCTTTCCAGTTATCTTGCTTGTGTCTGATCTCCTCGGAGTCCAGATGTCTCTGTGATCTCCTCCAGCTGTTCTGAGTACAGTGGTACCTCTAGGATGACTAAGGATATGGTGTCTCCTAGGTAGAAAACCAGCTAGGTTTCTGCTGTTCTGGATGCAGTGTCTCCTCTAGGATGTTTCAGGATATGTTGTCTGTTGCTCTGAGTTCAGTTGTTCCTCTGCTGCTCTGGGTTCAGTGGTACCTCTGCCTCTCTGGGTTCAGTGGACCCTCTAGGATGTCTTGGGAGAAATCTGGTGTCCACATAGGAGCAGACCGGGAGGGGGTCTGTGCCAGGCCTCAGATCGGGAGTGGGTAGAAAGGGAGTGCTATTTCGCAGGGGCGGAGTTTGGGTGTCTGCTGGATCTGAGCACTCCCCTCACCTGGCTATGGGCATAGGGCAGTGTGTGGGTCTTCTTACCTAATGCTCTGGGTTCAGTGGACCCTCTAGGATGTCTTGGGAGGAATCCAGCGTCCACAGAAGCAGACCGGGTGGTGGTCTGTTCCAGGCCTCAGATCTGGGAAGAGGGGTGGAAGGCAACACATGTCACTTTATTTTCATTAAATATGCATGCTTTATAACACAGTTCTGATATTTGAAATTCAGTTTTGCTGATTTTTGTCCTGAGGAAGTATATAGTGTGGAAGTAGGATAGAATTCAACTGAAAATAGAAAACAGTGCTTTTTGTCTGAAAGAAATATATTCAAAAGTAATAATTATATTATCATGAGAATGGGATCCTGAAGTAGATACCATGAAGAAAACATCAAAGAATTTATTAAATCAAAATGTATTGAGGGTTGCAAAGAAATGGTTTAGCCATAATGTGCTTGCCCTGCATGCATAAAAGAAATAATTGAGTTTGTTCCCCCCGGCATACATGTAAGCATGCCAGCTGTGATAGCACACACTTACTACAAGAGCTGGCCAACCAGAGTTAGGTTAGGAATAAATTGCTTGAGTCATGGTTAGTCATCTTTAACTTCATGAGTTTCAGAGAAGAGATAAAGTGTGTTTCAACAATATCAACACAGAGAAGAGAAGGAGGAGGAAGCAGACTGTGATCTGTGCTTGACAAATAACACAGGGATTGTGTGTGAGTGTGTGTATTTGTGTGTCTGTCAATGTGTATGTTCTCTGTATGCATATTCAAATTCACCTACCTCTGTGCATGTGTATACACACACACAAAGACAAACATGAAATTTAAAAAAAAAATCATCAAATCATCATATACAGTGATATTGGAGAGCAAACATAATTGCTACCCTCTTCACACAGTTAGCTTCTTCACAGTGACCAACCAGCTATGAAAAGCAGTAGATTTCAGTGTGTTCATGCACCACTTACATCACAGTTGTCTTAAATTACCTTCACTTTAAAATGACTAAGGATTTGCAATTTGATTCTGCAAGTCACAGTTCTCCAAATTCCAAGACTGCCTGTTAGTATAGAATACTTAGTGGAGTTTTCTATTATTTTTGTTTTTTTTTGTTGTTGTTGTTGTTTTGTTTTGTTGTATTATTTGTTTTATTGCTGCTGTTTTGATTTGGTTTTACTTGGATATTCTTTGGTTGGTTAGTTATTTTTTGCACAAAAGATGGTTCTTTCGTGCAATTGTATTCTGTCAAAAAATAAGTAATTAGGAAATGGGTAGGATGGCTGACTCGAGAGTTGCTAAATGTATTTGTCCATTATCTATTTCTATAACAAATTGCTTAAAATATGTATGTATGAAGAAAAAGTGTTTAAGAGTCTGGAGAGGTAACTTGGTACCTTAGTTGTTCTTAAGAAGGTCCCAGCACCCAAATGGCAGCTCACAACCATCTGTAACTTCATTTCTAAGAAATCTGGTGTCTTCTTTTTCTTGTCTTCAGTGACACTAGGCAGACATGCATACATTAGGCAAAGCACGCATACACATAAAATTAAAAATATATAGCATTTTGAAAATAAAACCTTATTTATTTGTTTTACAGTTTTGTAAGTCAAATGTCTAAGATTAATGTCCTGTTTGTTCAGTGCATAGGGATATGCCTTGGTTGTATCTCAAAGAGCACACAGAATCATCATGGAATTGACTGTGACATAGTGACATAGATAAAGACAGAGAAGGTATTTATTATTTTTATATTAATGATGTATTGCTTGCTTCTATGTTTGTGCTCCAAGGGTATACAGTTCTTTTAGAGACCAGAAGAGGGTATTAGATACCCTGATTCTGTAGATACAGATGTCTGTGAGCCACCATGTATGAGTGGAAATTGAAACTGTGTTCTCTGGAAGAACAGCCAGTGCTGTGAACAGCTTCATAGAATCTCTATCCACCATAGAAAAAATATTTAGAACTCATGAGAATTGCATTAGTTCCTTCCAAAAGCAGCACTTTCAAAGACCTAATTAATATTCACCTTTTGCATAATAAAGTTGCTGCAGGTTTTTTTTTTTTTTTCATCATTCCATGGGCCTCCACTTCCTACACAGTTACCCGAATTGGGCAAGTTGTATTCAAATTACAGTAGCAAATTTTTCATTTCATATACTTTAAAGGCCCCACATAAAATGTTTTTTATTTACTTTGATCTTATTAATAGATCTGGTCAGAAGCAATACAAGTGTGCATTTATACATTTCACCTTCTGTACCACTGGAATAGGAAGAGGGAGATTAGACTCATAAGTCTGATGCTAACTTCCTACTTCTTTATTCTCAAGTGTCTACTACAAGTCTGCCCCATAGGAGACTCCTTTAACTTTCTAAAGGTGTCATGGAATTCAGCTGGTATTTTGGTTAGAATACTAAAAGCATAGTTTTTTTTTTTTAAGTAAATCCTATCAGAGTGGTTCTCAACCTTCCTAATGCTGCAACACTTTAATAAAGTTCTTCGTGTTTTGATGTCCCAACCATCAAATTATTTTCTTGCTCCTTTTAAACTGTAAGTTTGTCACTATTAGGAATTGCAATCTAAATATCTGATATGCAGGATACATGTCCTGACCCACAGATTTTGAACTACTGATACAAAGCAAACCAAAAGATCAACATTCTTACAAAATACATTATGTTTCTCCTGTATTCCAACCCATTATTGTGTAAGTATCACACCTCCTGTAACAGTAACTAAAAGATGTGATTAAAATTTCAGTAAAAAAAGTATTCTTAAAGTATTCTTATGGAAATGAAAGTAGAACTAAATCAGTGAATCACTCAGACAAATACAGCACTTAATTCGTAAATCCAATTTTCTAAAATAAATATTGTATAATCTATGACTGCTTAGTGAATTAGATTCTAGTCCCACTGAAGTCACTAAAAAAAAAATAAAAAATAAGAGGTGTGATACTTACACAATAATGGGTTGGAATACAGGAGAAACATAATGTATTTTGTAAGAATGTTGATCTTTTGGTTTGCTTTGTATCAGTAGTTCAAAATCTGTGGGTCAGGACATCTTCTCAACTGTTTGAGCTCTAACCATATTGGCAAATACGTGTATATTGGCAAAAATATCTTGAGGCTCATGTACAAAATGCTACCTTTATAGGTTTAACATATGTCTGCAGCATGAACAACTTAACATTAAGCTATTAATCACGTTTTCTTTTCTATTGCTTTTTATAAATGTTTCTCACTTTCTTAAAAAATGGATAAAATATTATCATGTGTGAAGGTAACAGAGTAATTAAATTAACAGCTCTCATAGTAGTTGCCATGTACATGGTAGCTACAGATGTATCTGTCAAGACAGAATTCATCAGCACAAGATCTAACATTGAATCGTAAGCAAGCATGCATCAACAAAGCATGGTAGAGTCAAATGTGAACGCCAGAAATAAATGACAAACTTCAAAATAAATTTAAAAGTCTGGCACAAGATAACAATGTAATCAGTAATCACAAAATTAGAGAACCAACATGGATGCCTTTACAGAAGAAAGTGATGGGTCTCATTGGGCTTTCATCCTGCTATAACTCAGAAATGGTGTAAGCCTTTTGCAAGCTTAATAAGAGTAAATTACCTCAAAGAATTCATTAGTGCTGTGTTCCTTTTAATCCAGATATCTGTCTCTTTGTTTGTTTGTGTGTGTGTGTGTGTGTGTGTGTGTGTGTTTTGGGAGAGTTAATAGATAGTACTGTTACACATTTATCACTTTCTATAAACTATCACTAGAAAAAAATATATAAGCAGGACATCCTTTTCTACCAAGTTCACAGCAATACCCTATAGTTAACATCATAGGATTGCTACATTTAATTTACTTTATAATATATTCTTGGTGACTTAAGTGAACCTTTAATTTAGATCCTATTCAATCCTTAACACTATAAGTGATGCAGCCCAATAAGTTTTATATAATTTTAGTGTCTGTTTTCTTGGATTTGGAAATTGAACATCTTTTCTATAGAATAACTCTTCACAACAGCAACAGTATCAACTGCCAAATATCGTTCCTCAATTAGAAATATATCCAAGATTCTAGGAGCTTATGAAGATTAAACATAGCATATGAAAGGAGTATACTGAAAACAAAAGTAGTGTCACCTCAGAAATCATATCTTTAAAAGTGGCCTGATAATATCTAAAGACACATTTCTATCATAAACTACTTACACAATTAACAATATTTATTAGTTGGTAATATATTTTCTAAA
The DNA here is from genome assembly GCF_011762505.2 of Arvicanthis niloticus. NCBI lineage: Eukaryota > Metazoa > Chordata > Mammalia > Rodentia > Muridae > Arvicanthis > Arvicanthis niloticus. The sequence goes on from NC_133435.1 coordinate 12,165,866, forward strand.
AGTTATTTTTCCAAATTATTAAAACCAGCATCTTTAGCTTAGCTAAACTATAGTTTCTAGAAAATTAAATGTTTTGTTATACCTTTTATACTAGGAGGAATCAATAAGCATTAAAAATGTAGGCTAGCATTTGCTTCTAGATTAGTTTTTTTTATTAATTTATTATAAGGTAAAGGACTGTCTTTATAAGAATTCCATGAGACTTGACCTCTTTAAACAATGGCCTGTGCTGGATCAGAATTCAATTCTAGTGAGTTAAAATTAAAACCAATCCAACTGTATGTGGTCCAAGAATTACACCTTGGGATATATAACAGGGAAGCTGTGTGGGTTATTCACTCATTGAGCATAGACTGTCCATAGGCCCTAATTACTACTCTCAGAACAAACATAGAAATCCAACCATTCTTCATAATTAGCTTCAATGATCATGTTTGGCTTAATAACGTTTTGGTTTGAGTCTCAAGGGTTTGAATAGTAGTAGCTTGTTCCTATTAGTCATAATTTATGAAGTAGGTTATATTCACTGTATATCAAGTAGTCAAAAAGTTGCCCTAACTAGGAATTAGTGTAGTTTTGTGGGACCCTGTTTAATTATCAAGAAAGAATTGGAATTAACAAACAAGAGTGATTCTTATCTACTCTCTGGCTTCTTGCCTCAGCCATATGATACATTCTTTTTAGATCACCCCTCCTCCCACCATGATGCCATCTGTCACATTGTCATGTAGCCAAGGGGACTTCAGAAGACAATGAATCAGTGAGACTACCGTTTCATGGTATACTTACTTCCAAAAAAATGTACAGTAAACCTATATTAATTAAACTCATTTTTCATAAATAAGTGTTCAGGCTCAAGTATTTTATTATCTAAATGGAAAAGAGACTTACCATATGAATTTTAGGAAGCTAGTAAACAACTTCCCTATCAACATTGACAAATATAGAACACACCGTGAGATACAACCAAGAGTCACAGAGTGAAGGTAGCAAAGCCAGGTTGAGAGCAAATAAATAAACTAGGAAGAATTGCTTAAATCTATATTAGCAGTGGGCTTTCTTAATACCATAGTCTAAAATGAAATGAATCTATCTTAACACAGGCAATGCCAATAGAGGCCAAGTTTGATTCAAAGAGTCAGTGCCTCCCAAATGCAGGGAATGAAAGGCCTAACAATTCCCAGAAATAAGAAAGAATAAACAATTTTCTTTCTGATATACATCAATGACACAAGTCTTTTTTATTGGATATTTTGTTTATTTACATTTTAGATGCCATCCCTTTTCCTCATTTCCCTTCCCCAGATCCCCCCCTGTCTCATCCTCCCTCATCCGTTTTGTTTTCATACCACTTTAATTGCATGCAAGTATTAAGGTCAGTTCTAGGTTGAGGAACTAGCAATACAATAGATGCAAATAGTCAAGGAACAAGCAAGGCAATAAATGACAATAGTCAGAGAACAAGTAAAGCAATAAATAAAATTCCATGAACACTCCCATGATCACTGTTTTTAAGGGCTTATCAGAATGACCAAAATATCTGAGCCAACTTCCCTGTCCTAGCCCAAAGTCATTTTCATGTTTGTAGCCTACTTTCTTGTTCTAGCCTAAAATTTAGATTCCTGTCTGAAATCACTTCTTTGTTTCAGCCTAAGATTTAGATTCCTGCCTGAAATTACTTCTTTGTTCTAGCCTAATGTCATATTCCTGCTAAGCAGCCAGTTTCTTTGTTCTTGGCCCATGTCAGATTTTTGCCAAGCAGCCACAAAACTTTCCATCTCTCCCCACTTTTTATTTCATTAACAAGACTGAGCTTGTCTTAGGTCATTCTGACAAGAATGCCTTCCTTACCCATCATGGAATATGCATTATCAAAAGCAAAGCATTTCTGTCTTAGGTTGGTAATGCTTTGTGCAGAATCCTACCCATCCTTGGCTTGCCACCCTGTTAATTTAATAACTCTGTTTGGATGTCTATTTTCAGGTTCAACCCATGTACTTCGTCTGCCAACATGTTGATTTTGTTAAAGACAAGTTTTAACAAGATGGGCAAGAATAAAAGTATTTCCAAAACAAAAAGGGCTTGCGTAACCAAGCTATATATGCCATTCTTGAAGCTTGACCAAAATAGAGATACTGACCTCAGGCTATGGGTAATTTTACTAGCAGAATCTACCACATCAACACTCATCAGAGCAGCAGTCTTGAAATTCCTCAGCTCACTATGTAATGTTAAAACATCCAGAGAGGTGTAAGAATTATGTCAAATACACTGCAAGTGTCTTTAAACTTTTTCCTAATTATAATGACTACCACTGTAAATTTTAGAACTAACATGAATCCAGTGGTATTTGGCATGACACTTGAGATGGCTCCTTACTCTTAAATTCTGAACCTCCTTCCAATAATTTGAATAGGATAAAGAGCATCAATCCATTCTTCCAAATGCCTGTCTACATCCTCTTGTATATCCAAAATATTAGTAACACATTTTTTGCTAAATGATTTACAAAAGTAGCTGTCTTCTCGTGTTAAAGCAATTGGAGAAGCAGTGGTGCTAGCAATTAATGTAATTAAAGTTGTTATCCCAGAAGTAATTAAGCCCACTACCCTTCTGCTTCTGCTTAAAACCTGACTAATTTTTTCCAGTACTTGCAAGCTATTTTTAGAATACCAAGGTTCTGTGATACTCAGGGAAATAAAACAAAAGCTGGGTGATAGGCCTCTGTAACTGGCATGCCAGATATCAAAACATTAACACAATTAGAAGGTGTACAAGCAATGCAGCTTACATTAAATACAATAGAAGAAACAAAGTAATTTTAACTTGACAATTAAAAGAGCCTTAACGCATGTGTTAACACCTGCTTGAAATCAAGATCCTGTCCCAACGTTATCTCTTGCTAACATAACATCATAGAGAACTGCAGCTAACTTCCAAGTATGTCTCTGAAAACGTCCAGACCCTGCCTTCCAAATGAAGACTGTTATTTCCAATATTGGATTGATTTCTAGATCAGTCCATGATTGAGTCCAAATAACTGGTCGTATTTAAGAACAATACAAGAGTCATTATATTATATAATTACATTTTAAAATGAGAATACCCCCTCAGAAATATATTTGCTCTGTATGACAAGACATTAAAGTACTTAGGAAGACAGGGAATCCTTCTGATAAATATCTCAAGTAAAACAGAATTAAGAGAAAGCAAAGACTGATTGCAGGGATCCCAATGGAAGAGTTAGGGCAAAGACTGTAGGAGCTGATGTGATTTGCAGCTTCATAGGAAGAACACAATATCAACCAACCAGAACCATCCCCCTTCCAAAGCTCCCAAGGAATAAAGCACCAACCAAAGAGAACACAGGGGGTACCTATGGCTCCAGCTGGTTATGGAGCAGAGAATTGCCTTATCTGGCATCACTGGGAGGGGAGCCCATTGGTCCTGTGGAGGCTTGATGATGGGGAATACTAGGGTGCTGAGGCAGTAGTGGGTCAGCAGGTGGGGGAACACCTTCATAAAGGCATGGGGAAGAAGGAGAAGATAGGAGGCTTGTGGAGGGGAAACTAGAAAGATGGATAACATTTGAAATGTAAATAAATAAAATAACCAATAAAGAAAAAAAAAAGTTTGTTTCTCCAGTAAGACTCCTTTGGAGAAAACAAAGTTATCAAGTAGAGATGGCTTCTGTATTCTTCATTGTTGAATAAGATACAGACACATATTTAAAAAAGAGAGAAAGCAAAGAGGTTTCATGGCAGATTAATTTGAACTAAATATCCAGGGAGATGTACATGAAATGTCACGGGGTGCTTATTCATAAAGAAAACTCAATAAACAGCAGAAGAATCTGCACCCAAATACCTATCTTAGTATAATACCCAAAGATATATATGTGTTTTTATCAAGGGTAACAAATGTTTTCTTGGTTAACTTATGAAATGTTTTAGGAAATACGTTTTTTCCCTTTTAATGCAGAACAGCTAATATTACAAAATTTAGATTCAGCATGTTTTTAGAATTGAAACATTTTATTTTTAAAATTTATAAATAATCATTTAAGTAGCTTAAAATATCAACACATTTTTAAAATTTCAGAAGCCTATATCACATGGGCCACAGGTTTGTCACAAACATGAATTTAAATAGTCTTTAACATCTATGCTCATTAGTCTGAGTGTAGAAAGAATAAATTCAATAATGGTCCTATTTGGCTTCAGAGTTATCAGACTGCTATTCAAAAAACAACAAGGTGATACCTTAATAAAAGGTTGTATAATGGGTGGCCATTGAAGATCCTTCTCAATGTGGACATAGCAGTTATCACTTTTAGTGGTTAGCTTTAATGTCCATATACAATCTCATTTTTGTAGCAAATTCATGAAGAGCAGATGCAGATGACTGATCTTTATTGGATTCCAGAGAAGTTTGATAGAAGGGGTAGGAACTGTTATAAGTCAAACCTGCCTCAGGTCTAGACCTTCAACCCTTAAAATGGGGCTTGTAGCATGTCAGCTCTGAATTACCGTGAGAAAGCTAAAGATGTAGACTGAGTAATTTAGGTGCACAAGCTAAAGAAGGTCCATGCAAGATGTTATTCAACATAAAATAATCTGAGAAGCTGGGCTGAGTCTAGATATATAGAAAAATTTTTTGCTTTGGATAGTTTAATATATATACATAAGCATGAGAACCCATAATTTATAATAAAAAAAATAAGAAAACAACTAAGGAGAGTAATAGATTCATTAGAAAAATCAGAGCTCAGACAGAGTGCCTGAGTCCTTATTTTCAGTAAGCATCACGGTTATTTTTTGGCCCACAGCTTCTGGAATCTATGAAGGTGATACTTGCCGTACTGTAGCTCGTGCATGGGCATGGGTCCTGTTGGGCTGAGTTGTGGGTCCTGCATGTCTGTCACGTCTCAGACGGGCAGAAGCATGGGAATTTGACTGAGTTTACTCCACATGGCACCGGGCTGACACTGGGCTATGAGAAGCCACCGAGCTCCACTCTGGGCATGGGAAGATCTCAGTCTGAAGCTCTGGCAGCATCCCACGGGATGGATGAGACTCTTAGTCGAGGTGACTCGCTTGGCTGGGTCATAGCTGGGTTGAGTTGGCAGGCCTCTGTGGCTGGAATGGAGAGAAGTCTTCCACAGGAGATTAGGCAGCAGCTCAAGTTGAAGGCCCCCTCTACAGTTCTTCATGGTGAGCCCCAAGTACAAGAGGAAGTCCATAGTTTTAAAAGGTTTTTTCTCATGGCAGAAAGTGGATGAAGCTGTACCCCATGTCCTCAGGGCGGGCCTGAGGTTAAATATCCTTTGCAAGGAGGAGGGTCTAGGAAGGAATGCTTAACTGGCTACACCCTCTGACCTTTAGGTATCTCATTAATATGGAGATCTCTTGAGGCTAGGCAGCCTGTAGTCACACCCTCTACCTGTGCTACTTGTGCTATGTGACTTAAGGCCCTAAACCTTTCTTTGGGAGGGGGGGATTGTGGATAAGTGAAAGGAACCAGGGCCCAGGAGCAAGGCCAAACTCCTAATGTCCCATTAGGGTCACCAGGGTTCAAAGCCTGTGCTTGACCAAGTACCCAGCTGCCTCTCACAGCCCACCGCCCCACAGTTACTAATGAGAAATGTTGGATACAGAGTCTCACCTGGCCATCTCCTGTAGCCAGACCAGGCTTCCAATGGTAAGACTGGGTTGCTCTGAATTGAGTTATGGGACAAAGGGTTCCACAGAAATACCAAAACAGTCCAGGCTATTGCTAAAACAAAAGATTGCTCTCCACAACCTGAAAGTGGGGCTCCATTACTGAGGACAACACTAACGCAACTCATTGAACATGAAGAAGTCAAGCTGGAGGCCTCACCCCTACATTCTAGTCTCTTTGCTGTAGAAAGGTAGAGACTACCCAAAAAATATGGCTTCACCAACCCAGGCTCAAAATCTTTGACCTAAAATCTGTCCGAACTGCGTAGTGTGTTAGGGCAATGGTGGCATAGAACTTGTGAGAGTAGCAAACCAATGTCTGACTTGACCCATACCATGAAAAGAAACATATAGTAACTCTACTTGAATAACCAAGAAATAGAGATTAGATAGCCCAGAGACCTATGCTAAAACAAAACACACTACTTATCAAAAAATCAGTAAAATGATTTCCAAAGATGATATTCTGCTAAACTCATAGAAAAATGCTTTATCCAGTCATCATCAGAGATGCTTCCTCCAGCAGCAGATGGGAAGGTGCACAGATCCATAGCTAGACATTATGCAAAGAAAGCATTTAAATTAGAAGTCTTAATCAAATCCCCCACCCCCCAGAACTCAGGAAATTCCACAAAAGTTGAGGCAGAAAGAATGTAAGACCCAAGGGGATTGGAGATGCCAGATAAACAAGGCTCTCTATATCAACTAAGCATTGTACAGATCAATTCATAGATACTGAAGCATAGGATCTAAATGGGTCCAGACCAGGTACTCTGCATATCACACGTATATACATATATACACATATGTATGTATATATATATATATATATATATATATATATATATACATATATATATATGTATGTATGTATAGACACACACACATTATATACAGACACACACATATATATCTGTGTGTATGTATGTATGTGTATATGTATACATGTATGTGTATGCATATATGTATGTATATATATCATAGCTACTAACATAGCATTTTTGTAGGACTTTTGAATGTGAGAATGAGTGAGTCTCTGACTTTTGTGCCTGCTCTTTGGACTTTTGCCTCCTGTTGTGTGGCCATGTCCAAATTTGCTATGACAGTTTTTGCTTCATTTTATTATATTTTTTGTCATATTTGTTATGGCTTAGAAGCTTGTTGTTTTCTAATGAGACAGAAGGAAAATGCATGTAAACGGGAGGGAACATGGGGAGGAACTGGGAGGATCAGAGGAAAGAGAAATTAATCAGAATATATTGTATGAGAAATGATCAACTTACAATAAATGAAAAACCATGGAGTTATAATTTCAATATATATGTTTTTCAGTCTTCTTTGGTGCCTTGCTACTATATGTGTTTAATCAGAGTCACTTACTCATGATTATATATGAAAAGCAAATTAAATTTAAACATTTAGAATGAACTTTTTCCCAATGTTAATTTATTGGAGATTCTGTGACAAACTATTATAAATAAGATAGCTGAAACATTAGAACATATTCATAGATTTGGATGCCAGAAAGCTGAAAGCAAGTATTGACAGGCTGCTTTCTTCTAAGAGATTCAAGGGAGACTCTGTGCCTGGCTTCTCTCCTAGTTTCTGCTGTCGGTCATTGACATTATTTATAGACCTTTCACCTGAGTGCCTATATGCTATCTTGCATATATGTATCTTTGTTCAATATTCACTTTATATAAGAACACTAAATCTACTGGATTAAAATATAACCATATTAACATGACTGCTCTTTATTAAGTACATATGAAATAGCCAAACTTGTGTACGGAGGTTTCATTAGTGAAGACTTCACACCTGGATGTTGAATGGACACATATTACTCTATAAAAATGTTACTCATATTTGGCTTCTACATACACCATCCCCCTGAACTTCTTTTTAGACACATGTACTCTAAAATCTGATTGTGAAGTAGACTATAAAACATTAATTTGGATATGATTTTTAGATACAAATATAATTTGTTTAGAACTATTTAAAGTTTATTTCCTGAATAATAAGACTTTATTTCTATATTTGAATGCTATAATTTTCATTTTCTTACCTATAGGTGATTCATTGCTCACATTTTTCCCCTGGGTTCATACTCTGAATTCTCACAGCAAGAAACATTATGATAATTTAAAATCTGTTAGTAGAAGGGCTAGGAAGGTAGTTTATGGTATAGCATTCATTCCAGATTAATAAGGTTCTGTCCTTTCCTCCAAAAACAACAACAAAATACCAACAGTTTGACAGTCCTATCCTTAACGTCAATATCCGTGACTTCCTCTAGTTATACAAATCTGAATCTTCATCAGAATAGCTGTGCTCTTAGACGTCCCGATCCTGGACACATTATTTTCTCTGCTTCTCTAGAGATCCTTTTATTGCATAATATTTGTGATAATTGCTTTGACAAATGTATACTAAATAGCAATATACTTGGAATGAAAGTGATAAGAGGATACTGCAAAGTGTTGTCTAACAAAGTTACACACTTAATTCACCTGTCTTGGAGATACTTCCCAGTTCTATTTTGAATTACAATTTTTCTTGCGTGTTATTTTTGATAAAACGGTTTTCTTTTTAAGGACTTAATGGAAGACAATCTTCATAGTAAGTCATAACAGCACATTCCTAATTAAAGGTTTTGTAAATTTCCATAGGCCCTTTCTACATACAGGACCTCTGGAAACATCACCATCTTTGTAGACTAATTTTCCCTACTTCTGAGAGTGCCACTATTTTCTCTCATCTTGGGATACCACCTTCAGATAGTTTATGCTATAATAAAATTACATTCACATTTGCACTCATTTTTTTCTGTAAGTATATTTCCTGATTACATAATGAAAAATAAGCTGGGCCATGGTTGTGTACCCCTTTAATAACTAACACATCAACTTTGTAAAAGTAAGCCATATGAACTTTAAAAAATATTACTATTAAAACATAAAAGAGAAAATTTAGAAAATACATAAAGTAATATGCATGGTTCATAATAGGTATCATAAAAATATATTACTTTTCAAAAATAATTCTGAATTAAATTCTACTCATAGATATTCTGATATCCTGAAGTTCTCATAAAGTATGAACAAGTGAGTCTTCAACACTAGATCTAAAAATAAATATAAAAATTGAAGATAATTTTCACTTACTGTAATAACTTTTGGTCCTTAATTAAAAATAGACTGTAGGTTATTTGACATCAACCAAAAATAAAAACTCTACATTGATTTGCTACAGGCACATTTTATCTAGAAATCAGCATTTCACTGCTCTCCTCCACAAATGCTGGCTTTTAAACTCTTTCTACACATATTTCCAGGATGTTTATGGAATTGTATTGGGGGCACAAAATGACTGACCCATAGCTGAACATTTACAGCTTCTTATACTTGACATTTTCACCATTTAAATGGGCTCAGGCATTGTTAATATCAGTAAAACAAACATAAGCCATCATATTGAGAGGAAGATAATATAAAGGGCACTAAAGCTTATTGGGGAAAAATGCATACTATCAAAATACATTACATAAATATATGAAGTTTTAAAGAAGGAATTAAAATATTTAAATGAAGATTGTAACGGGGAACCAGATACACATTAAAATAGCACACACCACTCTTCAAATGATATCTGAACACATTTTCAAAATTAAAAAATTTTTACATTCCCATACACATACTTACTAAGTAATGATGGTATTGCTTAACAATAAAAATAACATGTTTAGTGCACGTAAATCCAGTAACAATGAAGTAGATTTAGGAGAAAAAATTATTTTCTCTCAAATAATCACTAGTTTTGCTCATACTGGCTTTTTTTATTAATCATTTTATTTGTTTACATCTCAAATGATAGCCCTCTTCCCAGTTACCCCTCCTCAATCCCCCATACCCCCTCCCAACCTCCCCTTTGTCTGTTGATGAGGATGCTCCTCTACCCACTCTCCCACTCCTGTCTCACCACTCTAGCATCCCTCTATAAAACCTCCACAGAACCAAGGGCCTTCCCTTCATTGATGTCAGATAAGGCTATCCTCTGCTATGTATGTATCTGGAGCCATGGATCCCTCCATGAACTCTCTTTGGTTAGTGATTTAATCTTTGGAAGTTCTGGGTGGTCAGGTTAATTGATATTTTTCTTCACATTGACTTTTAGTTTATTTGAGTTATTTACCTATGAGATACATAACCCAATGATTAATGACATCATCTTGAGGGTTTAGTTTTCACTTCGAACCCATGTTTGTTTACTCATTTCTAGTCGTGCAGTTTATAAGACAATTTTCAAGACAGAAGGTTGGGAACTGTTAGTCTCATCAAAACACAGTTCTCTTTAACTTTCTGTAGGTTAACCTATATATCTTAGTTGTTGTTTGCCAACAACTGCCTTAAACTGACCTGTATTAACTAGATTGCAATTCAAAAATACAGGTCTTGGAATAGCTGAGCTAAGAAGTAAATCCAGGGAGACCGGGATACTAAATGTATTGAAGTCAATGGGCTGCTAGGGGAATTCTAACCCATCTCTCGTCTTTTATGATCCATGTCAGTGTTACTGCACAGGGAGTTGTCACAGCTACCTCATCTAAGTCTGCAGGTTTCAAAGAGGTCATGAACAATGCAACAGTATATTGAATTCAATGACCTTCTCTAGGCACAGTGAAGAGCTATAAATATAAGAACCAGTGGACAAAATACAATAACTGTTTTCGTCAAGAGTTTTAAAGTGGGCCAGTATCTCACAGCACTCTTCCTTTATGTGATTGTTGTACTGAAGAGGCTTTTCTGACAACTAGTACAAAGCCAATGTCCTTGTTTCTAATGTCTGAGATTATGTGAAACTCAAAACTATTTTTAGCTAAATGTCACAGTAGGTAATTTTTCTAGCTTTAAGCGATTCTTATAAATTCTGTTTTGCTCAAGAATCTAAGGTATATTTGTATTAGATGTACAAATTAGGTGACAAGTATTCTTTTGTATGGGCAAACAATATGTCTATGTGGCATGTTTATAAACATGTGGGAAAGTTCAGATGTCAAATTTTAAAAGAAAGCACAGTCGTAGATTACCCTTTCCTTTTTAATGCTTATTTTATGCTAAGAAAATTCCCGCCTTCTGGTTTGCATCTGTGCCTGGAGCAGACCCTGGGCTCTGGCTCTCCAACCACTCCTCCCACACTCAGAAGCAACATGACTTCCAGGAGCTCTGACATACCTACTATCTTAGGATCACAGGTTCACGGGTTCACGGGTTCACGGGTTCACGGGTTCACGGGTTCACGGGTTCACGGGTTCACGGGATCACGGGATCACGGGATCACGGGATCACGGGATCACGGGATCACGGATCACAGGATCAGAGAGACAGCTGCAATTCCAGGAGTTCTGACAAAACCAGAATCACAGGATAACAGGCTCACAGAAGGGACAGGCTCCAGTCACAAACAGCAAGGCCAGTTTGCAGTAGAGATAACCAGATGGCAAGAGACAAGTACAAGAACATAAGCAACAGAAATCAATGCTACTTGGCAACATTAGAACCCAGTTCTCCTACAACAGCAAGCCCTGGATACCACAACACATATGACAAGCAAGATTCTGATTTAAATCCTATCTCATGAAGATGACAGAGGACTTTAAGAAGGACATAAATAACACCCTTATAGAAATACATGAGAAAACAGATAAGCAAGTAAAAGCCCTTAAAGAGGAAACACATAAATCTCATAGAGTAATATAGGAAAATACAACCAAACAAGGGAAGGAATTCAACAAAACCATCTAGGACCTAAAATTGGAAATAGAAGTGTTTTAAAAAAAAAAAAAGGGGCACAACCTTGAAGATGAAAAACCTAGGAAAGAGAAGAGGAGTCACAAATGCAAGCATTGCCAACAGAATACAAGAGATATAGGAGAAAATCACTGGCATAGAAGATATCATAAAAAATATTGAAAAATCAGTCAAAAAATACAAAAAAGAAAAATCTCCTAACCCAAAACATTCAAGAAATCCAGGGAGCAATGAAAAGAACAAATATAAGCATAAAAGATATAGAAGAGAGTTAAGATTCCAAACTCATAGGGCCAGCAAACATCTTCAACCAAGTTATAGAAGAAAACTTCCCTACCCTAAAGAAAGAGATGCCCTAAACATGCAAAAAGCATATAGAACACCAAACATATTGGACCAGAAAAGGAATTCCTTTCGTCACATGATAATAAAAACACCAAATTCACAGAACAAAATAATAATATTAAAATCTATAAGGGACAGGCAGACCTATCAGAATTACACCAGAGTTCTCAACTGAGACTCAAAAAGCCAGAATATCTTGGGCAGATGTCATACAGATGGTAAGAATACAAAAATGCCAGTCCAGGTTACTATAAACAGTAAAATTCTCAATTACCATACGTGGAGAAGTCAAGATATTCCATGACAAAACCAAATTTAAACAATATCTTTCCACTAAACCAGCACAACAAAGCATAATAGAGAATACATGGAGGAAAATCACACACAAGAAAAAGCAAGAAATTAATCTTTCCATAACAAACCCAAAAGAAGAGAACCACACAAACATAATTCCAACAAAAATAAGGGAAAAACAATCCTTAATATCTCTCAACATCAACGGACTCAGTTCCCCCAATAAAATGTCATAGACTAGCCGGGCAGTGGTGGCACACACCTTTAATCCCAGCACTTGGGAGGCAGAGGCAGGCAGATTTCTAAGTTTGAGGCCAGCCTGGTCTACAGAGTGAGTTCCAGGCTACACAGAGAAACCTTATGTTGAAAAACCTTAAAAAAATGTCATAGACTAACAGAGTAGATACATAAACAGGACAAAGTATTTTGCTGCATACAGGAATCAGAGGTCAGTGACAAAGAAAGAAAGTATCTTAAAATAAAAGGCTGCAAAAAATTCAAAGCAAATGGTCCAAAGAAACAAGCTGGAATAGTAATTATACAATCCAATAAAATAGACTTTCAATCAAAAGTTATCAAAAAAGATGGGGAAGAACACTACATACTTATCAAAGAAAAAAAATAAACCAAGGTGAACTCTCGATTGTGATTATCTATGCCCTAAATGTAAGGATACCTACATTTGTAAAAGAAAAGTTACAAAAGCTCAAAGCACAAATTGAAACTCACAAATTAATAGTGGGAAGACTTCAACACCCCACTCTTACCAATGTACAGGTCATGAAAACAGAAACTAAACAGAGAAACAGTGAAACTAACAGATGTTATGAACCAAATGGAATTAATAGATATCTATACAACATTTTACTCTAAAACAAAGCAATAAACCTTCTTCTCATTACCTCATGGTCCCTTCTCCAAAACTGACCACATAATCCAACACAAAACAAGCCTTAAGCAATACAAGAAGATTTAAATAATCCCCCAAATTGTATCAGATCAACAGGGACCAAAGCTGATCTTTAATAACAAGAAAACAACAGAAAACTCATATACACATGGAAGCTGAACAACTCTCTACTAAATGATAACTTGGTTAGGGAAGAAATAAAGAAAAAAATTAAAGACAACTTAGAATTTAATTAAAATGAAGGAACAACATACCAAAAATAATGAAAGCAGTGCTAAGAGGAAAACTCATAGCACTTAGTGTCTCAGAAACAAATTGGAGAGAGCATACACTAGCAGCTTGACACCACATCCAAAAGCTCTAAACCAAACAAACAAACAAACAAAAAACAACAACAACAACAACAACAAAAAACCAACTACACCCAAGAAAAATAGATGGCAGGAAGCAATCAAACACAGGACCGAAATCAATCAAGTAGAAACTAAGAGAACTATACAAAGAATCAACAAAGGAAATGGTAATTTGAGAAAACAAGATTGATAAACCCTTATCCAGACTAACCAGAGAGCACAGAGACAGTATCCAAATTAACAAAATCAGAAATGAAAAGGGAGACATAACAGAAACAGAGAAAATAAAAAAAACATTAGATACTACTACAAAAGCCTATACTCAACAAAACTGGAATATTTAGATGAAATTGATAATTTTCTAGACAGATGCCAGGTACCAATGTTAAATCAGGATCAGATAAACCATCTAAACATTTCCATAATTCTTAAAGAAATAGAAAAGTAATTAAAAGTCTCCCAACAAAAACAACAAAAAGGCCCAGAACCAGATGGTTTTTCTGAACAGAACACCAATGGCCACAGACCTTCAGAGAAGACCTAATACCAATACTCTTCAAACTATTCCACAAAATAGAAACAAAATGAACACTACACAGTACGTTCTAAGAAGCCACAGTTTCACTGATACCTAAACCAACAAAAAAGAGAACTTTACACCAATTTCCCTTGTAAATATTGATGCAAAAATACTCAATAAAATTCTCACAAACAGAATCCAAGAACACACAAGGATAATCATTCACCATGATCAAGTAGGCTTCATCCCAAGGATGTAGGAATGGTTTAATATATGGAAATCTATCCACACAATCCACTATATAAACAAACTCAAAGAAAAAAGTCACATGATCATCTCATTAGATGCTGAAACAGCCTTAGACAAAGTAAAATAACCATTCATGTTAAAAGTATTGGAGAGATCAGGAATTCAAGGTCCATACCTAAACATAATAAAAACAATATACAGTAAACCAATAGCCAACACCAAACGAAATGGAGAGAATCTTGAAGTACTCCTATTAAAATCAGGACAAGACAAGGCTGCCCATTCTTCCCAATCTATTCCATATAGTACTCTTGAAGTTCAGGCTAGAGCAATTAAACAGCAAAAGTAGATTAAAGGGATACAAATCAGAAAAGAAGAATTCAAGGTATCAAAATTTGCAGATACGTTAGTATAGATAAGTGACCCTAAAAATTCTACCAGAGAACTCCTATAGCTCATAAACAACTTCAGCAAAGAGGCTTGTTATAAAATGTACTCATATCAGTATTCTTCTTCTACTCAAAGGATAAATAGGCTGAGAAGGAAATTATGGAAATGACTCAGATGTCCCACAACAGAAGAATGGATACATTCATTTTGGGACATTTATACAATGGAGTATTACTCAGCTATTAAAACAATAACTTTATGAAATTCGCAGGCAAATGGATGGAATTACAAAATATCATCCTGAATGAGGTAACCCGGACACAAAGGAACACACATAGTATTGATAAGTGGATATTATCCCCAAAACTCAGAATACCCACTGTACAACGCACAAACCATATGCAGCTTAAGAAGAAGAAAGACCTAAGTGTAGATACTTCAATCTTACATAAGATGGGGAATAAAATGATCCCTGGAGATAAAGAGAGGCAGAACCTAGGAGAGAGAAAGAATGGGGGTTAGGGGAAGGGAGCAGACACAGGTATTGGAAGGGACAGTAGAGAATTACAGAGGGTTAGGAAATTGAGTAGAAACATGTAGCAATGAGGAATGGGGAACGGGGGGTAGCCACTAGAAAGTGTCAGAATCCAGAGAAGAGAGAGGCTCCCAGGACCTGCTGCTTACAACTTTACCTGAAATACTTAACAAAGGGGACATAAAACCTATAGAGACCACCTCCAGTAGATAAGCACAGCACCCACTGAAGGATGGTGCCACTCATGCCTCTCAAAATTTTTAACCCAGAAAGGTTCAAGCCCAAAGGAAAGACAGGGACAAAAGATGGGACAGACACTGAAGGAAAGGCCATCTAAAGACCTCTCCACCTAGTTATCCATTCTATCTGCAGACACTCCACACTATTGTTGATGCTAAGAAGTGCTTCTTGACAGGAGCCTGCTATGGCTGTTTCCTGAGAGGTTCTACCTGCACCTGACTAAGACAAATGCAAATACAGCCAACTGAGCCTAGGGACCCCAATGGAAGAGCTAGGGGAAGGTCTGAAGGAGCTGAAGGGGATTGACATTCCATAGGAAGAACAGTATCAACTATGTGGACAACCCAAAGCTCCCAGAGACTAAACCACAAACCAAAGAGTGTACATAGAGGGATCCATTGCTCCAGCTACATATGTAGCAGAGGATTGCCTTTTCTGACATCATTGTGAGGGAGGCTCTTGTTCCTGTGGAGGCTTGATGCCCCAGAGTAGGAGATGGTAGTGTGGTAAGGCGGGAATGGATGAGTGGATGATGGAGCCCCCTCATAGAGGGCAAAGTGGAGGGGATAGAGGGGGAATGGGATGTGGGTTTGAAGAAAGGTAACTGGAAAGGGTGAAATCATTTGAAATATAAATGAATAATAAAATGATTAATTTTTAAAAAGAGTGAGTACAGATGATCCAGGGGAGGAGGGTAGGATTCAGGGCAAGGAGCAGAAATTGCATGTGTAGGAGAACCAGTTGGTCAAAGTGAGCAAGGTGCAATAAATAAAAGAATAATGTATAGATCCTGTTTCTTACATAATAATACAAGAAAAGTATATGTCATAGTAGTTTTGATCAAGTGTAGGTTTGAATATATAAAACCTCTATTAAGTTGGAGACTCAAAGATTCTGCATCCATGAAGGACCAAGAGAGTAAAGAAAAATTTTCTCTTTTTTTGATTTTTTTTTTTTTTTTTTTGGTTTTTTTCGAGACAGGGTTTCTCTGTGTAGCTCTGGCTGTCCTGGAACTCATTCTGTAGACCAGGCTAGCCTCAAACTCAGAAATCCGCCCGCCTCTGCCTCCCAAGTGCTGGGATTAAAGGCATGCGCCACCACAGCCCGGTTTCTCTTTTTTTGAATGAGAAATCAATCTTCTATGAAAAATTACATGAAGTCATATAAGCCATGCATACATGAAAAGTAATACGCTATGAAGCTATGCTATGCTTCATATGCTATGAAGAAGGAACCTATCAACATAAGGAAATGTATCTTAAAAATTGCCTTGCAGTCTCAAAACAACAACAACAAACCCAAGGACAGGACAGGACCACACCTTCCGTTGCCTCACTCCTAGAACTCCCTGACCATCAGCAGCACCTGCACTAGAGTGCTCTATTTCACAGACAACTCACTCATGCCCTTCATGGTCAATATACCAAAGATCTTGGAGGAGGTGACACTGAAGGATTTTAAATCAGCTATTGATTGGGAAGGGAATCGTTGGTACCATTTCACAGCACTGGATCCCGAGTTTGGCACTGTCAAAGAAGAGGTTTTCCATGATGACGATGCCATCCCTGGATGGAAAGGGAAATTTTTAGCCTGGGTGGAAGAAAACCATAGAGAGAATTAATTGGACTGTGGATACAACCTAGCTGCTTCCCTCAGGAAAGAAGACTAACACCAGAGTGTGCTGAGAAGTTTCTAATCTGTGCTGCCCAAAATAAGCTTTGTCAAGTATGATTGTCACTGTCCAGTCCTGTTCATATACCTAGCATATCAGGTACTTCAAATCTCTGTCTAAAACATAGAGCATGGGTTCATGTGGAACTCTTTGTCCGTGGGAACACTGTTTTATTCTGCTCTGAGGGAACATCAAACCCAAGGCCTTAACCACCAGGGAAGGATAACCCCTCTCTCTTAGGGGCACGGCTGCTATGATCTGGAACCTGGAAGAGGAGGCATCACTCAGTCGTGTTGGCCTCCTCAAAGCTTGCAGCAATCAGAGTCCCAGAATTTGTACTTGCAGACAAGACAAAGGTACCAACGTTTCTTCTACTTTGCAGACATTGAAAATCAGGAGTGACTTGTGAAGTGGTAACAAAGATGAAAGCCCAAATGCATAACTGACCTGGATGTAAATGATGCTGACTTGTTGACTGGGTGGGGAGAGAGTTGTCCATTTATTCTATACTATGCCAAAACCCTAATTAAGACCTTGGGCTTCCTCTTCTGTTTTTAACAGGCTCTGCAGCTTGTCCTTAGCCCATTGAGGGATTTTTTTCACATACTGTTGTTTTTCTCTGGAGTCTCGTTAACTCTAACTTTAGAGTCATTATTTTTCCCCAAATAGATAAACTTTGTGTTTTTTTAAAAGAATGAGAGAAGCAAGAGGCTCCTTAAGAATCCAGGAAGATACACAAAGGTGCTGCTACCCACATCCCTTGACTTATGGCATCGCCTTTACAAGGAGATAAACCATTAATTTGTGTTTGGGGTTTGAGTGCTAAGCATGACGTACTGGTCTGCCTCTCACTTCAAGACTGTAGTTATTTTCTATTACATCTTTAGCTTGGACTGTTCTCTTAGGGGACAGTGAACCCGCTGGGCATGGAGTGTGAGTGAGTTGTGAATGGCAAGGGTTGATTCAAGGTGAAGTCTTTTCTTATTGCAACATTGTCAAGTATAGAAGCTAAGGAGTTCAACTTCCAGAGGTTACTCACTAACTTGGGCTTTCTCATTCACTCACCTAGCACCGTGTCATCAGTTAGCCATGGTTATCTATTTATACAGTCCCTCAAAGGAATCTGCAACCACACTGTACACTGCCAAACAGAAGAGTGGGACAGATGGCTCAGTTCTGGGACATGCCTGTCTTTGTTTCTCCCATTTTCAGCCATTTGAAGAGAATACTCTTTGGAACCCTGAGATAACATCTTATTGTTTTATATAGACATGTCTTTTAAAAATAGTCCATGTTGAAGAATTGTTTTGTACTCATTTGCTCTTGTCTGAGAAGCATGTCTATTTTTATAATGGAGTGACTTCTGTGTACTCTCACATTCCCTATACTCTATACATTGTCTACAACACACAGTAGCTTTTCTACCTTCTCTTCCTACTGCCTCTTGTGGTTTCAGAACAAGCTTTATTTTGTTACAAGCGTACTAACAGCAGTTAGCTCTGTCCAATTCTCCCCGCTTTTAGTGTTGGAGATCTTTTTCATTTTAGTTTTTTCTAGTTGATTGCTCTTCTAAAAGATATATATATATATATATATATATATATATATATATATATATATATATAAAGACCTGATGTCTTTCATGCATGATACCCTGGTTTTATATTGAAGAACAATTTTTCATCAGCTGTAACTAGGAACACACGCCATAAGCAAGAACAACTCATTGTGGAAGACAACAGAAGAAAAATGTTATTTCCGGTTTTTTCCAAGTCAACTGGAGGGATTAGAAAGTTTATGTATCAGCAATTTCTCTGTTGCATGAACTTTTACTATTTGACAGCATGAAAGTGATCAGGCCAAAGTTCAATACTGTAGTCCAAATACAATTTACCTTGAATGTCTGCCTTTTAAATAAGATTTTCCTGTTCTGTTTTCTTTCAGCAGTCTTAAAATTATGTGAAATTAACTTTTCAGCAAAAATTAAATCAGAGAAAAAAACTTCAAAAAAATTGCCTTAGATTAAAGAAACACTGGAACTCTAGAAGTAACAAATCCAGATTTCTTTCCCAACAAAAAACATATATATGTAAATGAAGGTAATCTTGAAATCATAAATGAGAACAAAGCAAATTGTAAACCTAAGTTCTGTCATACACAAAAGATAACAAACATGAAATATAAGCAATATTTTAAGATACAATCACTTGAATCCAAAATAGTATACTAGGCCAAAGAATAAAAGAAGCTATAAATTAATGAAGATTTATAAGCACCATATTGGAAAACTTAAAAAAAAAAAATGACTAGTGTGGTAACACACATCTCTAATGCTGACACTAGAAACACAAGGCAATTCAGGAGTTCAAGACTATCCTCAGCTACACAGTATAGTCACATGAAATTCTGTCTCCAGACAGCAGCACCAAAAATAATCATTACTGTACTAACATAAATATATTGTAGGATGATTTATAAATCACCAACACAGGGAGTTTAAAACACATAAAACAAAATATATCATCATGCCTACAAATCATTTTTAAAGAAAAAAACTAGGGTCACAGGTAACTTCTGAGAGGAAACTGGAAGGATGAAAACAATCAGTTTATATTCCCATTTCATGATCAAATTCAAAGAAAAAAATTAGGTAGAACCCAAAAGATTTCTATAAATGATACCATATTGAATGGAGCTTAAGACTTTCTATAAAGCAATATAAAGTCATTAGAGTAGAAGAGCAGATAGACCATTAAAATAAATAAGATCCAGAAACAGAAGGATGTCTGAACACTTAACTTTTCTGTAACCAACTAAAGAACTTATCCATTTATCAAGAAA
This sequence comes from Arvicanthis niloticus, assembly GCF_011762505.2. Classification (NCBI taxonomy): domain Eukaryota; kingdom Metazoa; phylum Chordata; class Mammalia; order Rodentia; family Muridae; genus Arvicanthis; species Arvicanthis niloticus. Next base: position 12,185,745 of record NC_133435.1, read on the forward strand.
TTTTTAATTAAAATTGTATAAATTGAATTTTTTCATTTATTTATATATTTGTAAAATATATTCCATTAGTGGGCATAACATTTTAAACATTTGAAATATGAATATATTATTTAACTTCATAAAATCAATGTCAAACAATAGATTATGAGCTCATTTGTGTCAAATCTAAGAATCTGTAAATATTGTATTTTTACGTTACTTGTTAACTTTTTTCTCACCTTTTGTTAGTAATAATTTTTCATAAAAATTATTTTAATCATATATAACCTGCTTTAAAACAACTTACTGCATTTTTGTGTGTCTTATTAATAATCTTATTTGTTATTAGTTTAAGATTATGTAAAAAGATTTCTCTGAATTCCTGTATGTCCTTTTGTTAACACACACATTTAACAAGAATCAAAACCAAGGAAGATATTCATACTACATATGAAATTCTTAGTTGATTTCTACGTACAGACTAAAGTAAGCGATAGAACACTAATTGAAATAGCCCTGCAACTGAAGTGCAAATGGAAAGATAGATGCTTCAAGAAAGATTAGACATAATATTACTTCAAACACAGTCCTCAATATTATGCTTTGCAAAGTACAAACCAAAGAGCACTAAGCCAGAGAAACCTAATCTGCTTTGAGAAACTTGATGTTCCATTTTGTGATATAAATTCATTGATTCAGGTTTAAGTATTTGTCCCTCTCTGTCTGCCTTTAAACTCTAGTTAAATACTGAAGTGTAATTAATTCATAGTCCATAGAAGACAAGACAATAGGAGAATCCAAACAAAGAATTTACCCAAACCACCGCATCTAATGAAGACAGGATAATATGGTAGTCTCCAACAGGCAAAGTACAGTATTTGTGCATGGATCATCAAGGTTAATTTACTTTTATGATTTGTTTATGAAGTCAATTCATGTCTTCAAATTCCCAAACTAATTACACACACCTAGAAACTATTCTACAGGTGACTTTGTAAATTTTCAAAACTAAGGAAGAAGAAAAATTGACCAAGAAATTTAAGCGAAAACACACAGGGGGTCAATTTTAGGTAGGCAATCTTATGAATTTTACCACACTTGAGGTAGTATAATATTTGTGTAATATGTGAGAATAAGGGTGATTCAAAAATTTATACTAAAATTCTTGTGTACATATGTGTGCTTTCTTTGATAGCTCACTTTATCTTTTAAATGCAACTTTACAAATGGCAAAAATAAAAATGATGACCACACAGGACTTGACAAATTTGACAGTCCACTGAACATTTCTTGTGGGTAGTTCATAGAAACAGGTAAAATAAGAGAGCTTATAGACCTTATTCCATTCACAAACAGTGGTATATCCAACTGTTATAAATTAGTATCCTGCAATAGCATTTGCTACTGTTGTCTGTGTTCTGCTGGCTAGTTTCTTCTGTTCTTCTATGCTCTCCATACTCTTTCTTTACAATGTCGCCATGCTTGAGGAGCATCACAAGAGACTGGAGCTTCCCAAACATAGTATTCTCTGTTACCCTTTGTCCAAAATAGCTCACTTAGAAATCAAAAGCAGTTACTACAAACTTGTTGATGAGTTTACCCAGAAGTTATACAGTATCATTCTGACATTCTTCAATGCATTTGACAAGTTACCTTGATTGTAGCAGAAACAGAAATAAAACCCAAACTTCATAGGTTTTAGAAGGCCTAATTGAGAAGTGCTTACAGAATGGTCTCTGATATTTTCAGGACCACTTTGAGAAAATAGAATGTGCTACAATACACATTTCAGATTAGCAACAACTACTACTAGTGGAGCGTGAAAAGCAGAAAATTAAAAGATTTTTATCTCTACCCCCTCTACCTACATCGCATTATTTCTTCAAAATGACATTTGTGAAGTGTGCCATATCTTATATGCTTATGAATGCAATGATGTTAAACAGATTATCTCATAGTGATACTTATAGATATTTTTAGATTTTTTAAAAATGTGTTCAGTGTTTCAGAATAAAGGGCAGTGTAGTGCATGAGTTAATTTTCTTTTGCAGTGATAAAACATCATGACCACAGGCAAATTCAGAAAGAGAAAAAATATTTTCGATTATTGTTCTGGAAGAATCCATGATGGCAGAGCAGGGGCATCGCTACAAGAGGAAGGAACAGGAAGGTGAGGGCTCCTAACTTGAGAACAGGTAGAAGTGGCTCACGGTTTTACATCTCAGATACTGCAAACAATGCCATATATCATGCAGCATAAAGAAATCTCCTATGTCTCTCCCAAAAGTGCCAACAACTGGGGATTACAAAATCAAATGCCTAAGACAATGTGAGACATTTCTCTTTCAAATTACCACATACCCCTTTTTAAAATATTGGAAAAGCCTGTAACATTTTATATCTATGTGTAACTGGGTATCAAATAGCATGCCAAAACCTTCAGATTGGGAAGTTTTAATATTTCAGCTTCATAAATTGCCTTTCTGAAGCAACTGAAAGATGATCCTATTTCAAAGTAATTGAAAATACAGAACAAGCTTCTTTATACTACTGTTTCTACTTCTTTGAATTTGGTTCAATAATTCTTGATTCAAAATTCTTTTCATAAAATTACATTAAATATAATGTGGCATCTCTGTAAAGGTTCAAGAATGGGAAAAATGCATGCTTCACATTTGATCTATGCAAAAATAGAGCCACAATTTAAATATGAATTCTAACTTAGAGCATTAGTAATTAACTAATCTTTTCCTGTTTGTAGCTCTTTCATTCATTACTCACCATGAGAGGCAGAGAACATTATAACTTAGAAAGAAATCTGTCAGCTAAGGTTAGTCACAGAACACAGCATGCATTTTAATCTAGTATTGGTATTAGAAAAATTTAAAACTATTCAACCAAAACAAGCCTAAATGTCACTTGTCCTGTGGAAAAGATTAGCCATTTTGTAAGTTACTTTTATTTTTACTGTTTTTTTATTTGTTACTTAGTCTAAACTTAATGTTACAAGAGGTTGTTGTGTTAGGGCTCACCATCCTCAGGATACTGCTTTAAGACCTGTCTACTTCCAATAAAGCTATGAACATAGTTGAGCAACAGTCACTCTGGTATAGTGGGCCATCTTTTGGATATATGCCCAGGAGTGATATAACTGGGCCTTGAGATAGAGCTATTCCCAGTTTTCTGAAAAACCATCAAATTGATCTCTAAAATGGTAATACAACTTTGCACTTACATCAACAATGGAGAAGTGTTACCCTGTTCCACATCCTTGCTGGCATGAGCTATCACTTGAATTTTTGATTTTAGCTACTCTGTTGGGTATAAGATGTAATCTCGGAGTCGTTTTGATTTGTATTTCCCTAATGACTAAGAATGTTCAACATTTAAGTGCTTCTCTGTCATTACATATTCCTTTGTTGTAAATTCTCTGTTTAGCTCTGTACTCTATATTTAAGTTGGGTTATTTGGGTTCTTGGTGTCTTGAGCTCTTTATATATTTTGGATGTTAGCCCTCTGTCAAATTAGCCAGGAAACATTCTTGAAAATGTACTTCAAAAAATGGTACCAATTTAATGTCCTGAGTTCAGTTTCTGTAACTTACACAATACCAGAAAAGAAGCTGACTCTCACAAGTTGTCTTCTGACTTCCACAAGTAAGCAATGGCATTCTCATTCTCTCTCTCTCTCTCTCTCTCTCTCTCTCTCTCTCTCTCTCTCTCTCTCTCTCTCTTTCTCTCTCTGTCTCATTCTCTGTCTCTCTCTCTCATACACACATACAAACATACTATCTTTTTTTTCACTCTCATACTGTTTCTCTTTTACACACAATAAATAGAATATTAAAAAGAGAAAACTCAAACAAAGCATAATAATATATGTCTAATATTAGAAAACTCACAACTAAACAGTTTGAATTACTTTTCTCACTTCTGTAACCAAATTCTTGACAAAAAAAAACTTCAGAAAGAATTTATTTTACATCATTTTAAGAGGATGGAGTCCATTCTCTTGAGAAGGTCATAGCAAGAAACGATGCTCATCACCAGGATATAGGAAGCATTTTATATATACACTTTTTAAAACATTGCTAAGAAATGAATAGAAATATTTTTGTGGTGGTGGTAATATTTTTGTGGTTAGGGTGTTGACACCTGGAGAACCAACTTCAATACTGTAAATAGTCAAAATTAGGATTGAACATGAAAGCTGATTTTTCTTGGAAGCAGAGAATGGTATCTTAGATGTAAATGATGCTAAATCAACCTAGAATAAAATGTTAAGAGAACCAACAGATATTAATCTTGGTAAAAAATACTATTCACTTCCTCTGAACAGCTCAGATTGTAGATAAGCAGGAATCAAATGTTCCTTAAGCATAATCTATTGAAGAGAATTCTATAGAAATTACTTCAGTGGTTAGGACACAGTTTTTCAAAAACACAAACTTTATTTGCAATCTTTTGTTTGTCATCCTCATGCATTTGTATACTATATTTGAGTCACATTAATACCCTCCTATTTCACTTCCTCATCCCACTCCTTCTCTGCTGAAACCCTTCTTCCCAACAATTCCCTGTCCTGTTTTTCTGTCATCAATTTGGTGTGGCTCACTGAGTTTAATTAAGAGTTTCTTGCTCAAATGTGGGTGTGGAGGGTACTTACTGGAACAAGAGCAATTTATCAGTGACTGCACCACAGAAGAAAATGGTATCCCCTCCCCCCGCAACCATTAATTTCCCATAGTTAGGAAGGGTTGGGTCTCATAGCCTCTCTGCCATTCCTGAGGGACTGTTTAGGGGCCCGTTCTTATGAGGTCTTGTATTGTGAGCCATAGCTGCTGTGTGCTCACTGTTAGAAACACTTCTCATGTTGAGGCCAAACAGTGTACAAACATATTTATTTGTACAAACCAAAAAGCTATACACTATAAACTTCCATAGTATTCTGTCTTAAATCAGGCAGTTCTTACTATAGTCATAAAGAATAAAATTATTCACATGAAAAAAATATTTCAATAGTGTTTATATTTGTCCCTGAGTTTCTTCTCATTGATTCTCTTTGGGGTGGTTAATATTGGCTGATGCTAAGTCACTCCATCATTTAGTCTTTCTTACTGTGGAAACTCCTTATTCTTTAAATAATGGCAATACTTAGATTTTGTCTAAGACAAATATAGAGCAAGAACTCTTCAGTTATCTTTTTCCAAATCTCAAGTTTCCTTTTTCCTTTTCAAATTCTTATTATTATAATTTTATATCCCGAACAGTTTCCCCTTTTTTCTGTCATCTCCGTTCCCCACATATCCACTCTTCCATGCCTCACATCAATTCCTCTTCATTTATCTAAAGAAAGGGAAACCTGACTTTTATGCATGGTGACAGGCGAGCATGGTTTGTTGAAGATGCTTTATTTTTTCCATTGTATAATTTGAACTTCTTTATATATATATAAAAAACAGGTATACGTAGGTATGTGGATTTATGTCTTTGTCTTTGATTTGATTCCATGAGTAACATGTCTGTTTTTATGACAGTACCATGTGGTTTTTATTACTATAACTTTTTTAGTAGAGCTTGATATCAGGGATGGTGTCATCTCTGGAAGTTCTTTTATTATCCTGGATAGTTGTACCTATCCCAATTTTTTTGTTTTTCCATATGAAGTTGAATGTTGTTGTTTTCAAGGTCTGTAAAGAATCATGTTGAAATTTTGATGTAGATCACATTGATTCTGTAGACTGCTTTGTTATGATGGAAATTTTTACTTATGTTACTTTTGCAGATCCATGAGCATGGGAGTTCTTTCAATCTTCTGATATCTTCTCCAAATTATTTCTTCAAAATCTTGAAGTTCTTCTTATATATGTCTTTTAATTGTTTGGTTAGAGTTATAACAATATATTTTATACTTTTATATTACTTCTGGCTATTGTAAAAAGTCTTCTTTTCATGATTTATTTCTTAGCTTGTGTGTCATTTGTATATATGAAGGCTACAAATATTTTGATTAAATCTCATATCAAGCCACTTTGTCAAATGTGTTGTCACCTATAGAAGTTCTCTGGTAGAAGTTTTGGTGTTGGTTACAAATGCAATCACATCACCTGAAAATAAAACTACCTTCTTTTTTTCTGAGTTACCTCTCTTTTATCTTTTTTTTTTTTTTTTACTATTTATTTACAATCCATCCATTGCATGCCCTCCCAGTCCCCCCTTCCACAATTCTTTATCACATTCCTCCTCCCCCTTGCTTCCTAAAGGGTGCTCCCTTCACCAGGCCTCCTCCTTCCCTGGGGAACTCAAGTGCCTTTAATATTAGGCATGTCTTCTCCAACTGAGGCCTGTCCAGGCAGTCCTCTGCTATATATGTTCCATAGGCCTCAGACCAGCCTGGTATGCTGCCTGGTTTGTAACTCAGTCTCTGCAAGCACCCTGAGGTATAGGTTAGTTGAGACTGCTTGTCTTCCTATAGGGTTGTCCTCTCCTTCAGCTTCTTTAATCCGTCCCATTATTTAATTACAACAGTCTCTCATTTCAGTACAGTTCAATGGCTCTATGTAAGTATTTGCACCTGTCACAGTCAGCTGCTGGTAGAGCCTCTCTAAGAACAGCCATGCCATGCTCCCTTTTGTAAGCACATCATAGCATCACCTTGGTGCACACCCCATAAAATGAATCCCAAGTTAACCTAGTCATTGGACTGCCTTTCCCTCAGTCTCTTCACCATCTTTGTCCCTGAAGTATTTTTCAGACAGGAACAAATCTGAGTCAGAAATTTTGTCTGTGGGTTGGTAACCCAATCCCTCTACTTGAGACCCTGCCTATCTACTGCAGGTAGACTTATTGAGTTCCCTCTCCTCATTTATGACAATTTTGCTAAGACTTTACTCATGAGAGATGAGGAGGGCGGGCAGTGGTTAGATTGTAATATAATTATAATAACTATAATAATTCAAGAAGATGCAAATAAGAAATCAAGAAGGCAAATATTTTATTTTCAAATAGTATGACAGTATACATAAACAACACCAAAACTACAGAACTTCTGCAGCTGACAAATACCTTTAGCAATGTGGCTTGACATGAGTATCCACATAAAGATCTGAGACTCTCTCACCCCCCAGGTCTCTGGTACTTTCTAGAATGTGTCCCCCACCTTCCACCCCCTCCTCAGGTTGCATATTTCTGTTTATTCTGCTGGCATGCTAGGCTACTCTGCTGTCCTCCCATACCTGATCCTGTTCCTCTATCCTCCTTTCCCTCCCCTATCCTACCTAGGTCCCTTCTTATGTGTCACTTGTTTATTTTCTTTCCCATTCTAAGTGGGATTGAAGTATCCTCATTTAGGCCTTTCTGTTCGTTAAACTTCTGAATCCCTGTGGGTTGTATCCTAGGCATTCTGTACTTTTTGGCTAATATCCATTTATCAGTGAGTATATACTATAACTGTCCTTTTGTGGTGGGTTACTTTACTCATTTTATATTTTCATATTCCATCCATTTGCCTGCAATATTCATAATATCCTCATTCTTAATAGCTGAATAGTATTCCAATGTATAAATGAACTTCATTTTTCTGTACTCATTTCTTTGTTAAAGAACATTTGGGTGGTTTCTAGCTACTGCCAATTACTAATAAGGGTGCTATGAACATAGTGGAGCAGGTGTCCTTGTGGTATGGTGAGGCATCTCTTGATTATATGTCTAAGAGTGGTATAGTTGAGTCTTCAGGTAAAACTATTTCCAGTTTTCTGAGGAACAGCCAGAATTATTTCCAGAGTGATTGTACCCAGTTGAAATCCCACCAGCAATGGAGGAGTGTTTGTCTTTCTCCAGATCCTAGACAGCATGTGCTGTCACTTGAGTTTTTGATCTTAGTTGTTCTGATTAGTGTAAGCCAGAATCTTTGGGTTATTTTAATTTGCATTTCCCTGATAACTAAGGACTTCAAATATTTCTTTAAGTGCTCCATGTGTCTAGTTTTATGTTGAGGTCCTTGGCCCACTGGGACTTGAACTTTGTGTAAGGTGATAAATATGGATCTATTTTCATTTTTCTACATAGAGACCACCAGTTCTACGAGCACCATTTATAGAAGAAGTGTTCTTCTTACCACTGTATGCTTTTGGCTTGTTTGTCAAGGATCATTTATGGACACAAGTGTCCATAAATGTATGTTTATTTCTGGGTCTTCAATTCTATTCCACTGATTGACCTATCTGTCTTTGCACCAATACTGTGTACTTTTTATCACTGTTGCTCCATAGTACAACTTGAGGTCAGTGATGGTGATTCTCCCAGAAGTCACTTATTGTTGAGAATGGTATTTGCTTTCCTGGTTCTTTGTTAGTCTATATGAAGTTGAAAATAGCTCTTTATATCTCTTTGAATTCAGATGGAATTTTGATGGATTGCATTGAATCTCTAGAAGGCATTTGGTAAGATGGCCATTTTTACTATGTTAATACTAACATGAGAATATGAGATCTTTCCATTTTCTGAGGTCTTCTTTAATTTCTCTCTTTTGGGACTTAGAGTTGTTGTCATACAGATCTTTCATTTGATTGGTTAGAGTTTCACCAAGACATTTTATATTATTTATGACTGTTGTGAAGAGGGTTGTTTCCCTAATTTTCTTTCTCATCCCATTTGTCTTTAGAGTAGAAGAAGGCTACTGATTTTCTTGAGTTAATTTTATATCCAGCCACTTTGCTGAAAGGTGTTTATCAGCTGTAGGCATTCTCTGGTAGAATTTTTGAGATCACTTATGTATACTATCATATTATCTGCAAATAGTGATACATTGATTTCTTCCTTTCCATTTTGTAGCCTCTTGATCTCCTTTTGTTGTCTTATTGCTCTAACTAGAACTTCTAGTACTGTATTGAATATATAGCAAGACAGAGAGAGAGAGAGAGAGAGAGAGAGAGAGAGAGAGAGAGAGGCCTTGTCTTATGCCTAATTTTAGTTGGATGCATCAAGTTTCCACTTAGCTTGATGTTGTCTATTGTTTTGCTGTATTTTGCTTTTACTATGTTTAGGTATAGGCCATTGAATTCTTGATCTCTCTAAGACTTTTATGATGGAGGGGTGTTGGATTTTGTAAAAAGCATTTTCTGCATCTACTGAGATAATCATCTGATTTTTTTTCTTTGAGTTTCTTTATATAGTGGATTGTGTTGATAGATTTTCCTGTGTTGAACCATCGCTGCATTCCTGGGATGAAGCCTATTTGATCTAGGTAAATGATGGTTTTGATGTGCTTTTGGATTTGGTTTGTGAGGATTACATTGAATATTTTTGAGTCAATATTCATAAGAGAAATTGGTATGAAGTTCTCTTTCTTTGTTGGGTCCTTGTATAGTTTAGGTATCAGAGTAACCACAGCTTCCTAGACTGAATTAGGTAGTGTTCCTTTTGTTTTTATTTTATAGAATAGTTTGATGAGTATTGGTATTAGCTCTCCTTAGACGTTCTGGTTGAATTCTGCTCTAAAGCCATTTGGCCCTAGTCATTCATATGCATTCATATATATATATATATATATATATATATATATATATATATATATATATGTTGGGATGTTTTTTATGATTGTTTCTATTTCCTCAGTGTTTATGTGTTTAGATAGTTTACCTGCTCTTAACTTAACTTTGGTATATGGTATCTGTCTACAAAAATCATCTATTTCATCTAGATTTTCCAGTTCTGTTGAGGATAGACTTTTGTAATAAGATCTGCTAATTTTTAAAATTTCCTCAGTTTTTTTTATATCTAGTTTTTCATTTTTGATTTTGTTCATTTGGATATTGTCTCTGTTTCTTTTAGTTGTTTTGGCTAAGGGTTTATCTATCTTGTTGGTTTTCTTAAAGAAACAACTTTTGGTTTGTTGATCCTTTTTATCATCTTATTTGTTTCTAATTGGTTAATTTCAGCCCTGAGTTTGATTATTTCCTGAGGTCTACTCTGCTTGAGTGTGTTTGCTTCTTTTTCTCCTATACCTTTTGGTGGTATATTGTGTTGCTAGTGTAGGATCTTTCCAACTTCTTTACAAGGGCACTTCGTGCACTATCAGCACAGATTTCATTGTGTCTCATAAGTTTTGGTATGTTGTGTCTTCATTTCATTGAGTTCTAGAAAGTCTTTAGATTCTTCCTAAAATCTAGCCTTAGACTGAGGTGATCTGATGGGTTGTATGGAATACTTTCAGTCTTCTTATATCTGTTGGAACTTGTGACCAAATGTGGTATTTCTTGGAAAGTTTTCAACTGAGGTTCTGAAAAGAAAGTATATTCTTTTATTTTAGGGTGAAATGTTCTGTAAATATCTGTTAACTCCATTTGGTTCATAACTTCTAATAGTTTCAATGTGTCTCTGTTTAGTTTCTGTGTTAATAACTTGTCTATTGGTGAGATAGTGTGTTGAAAACTTGCACTATTGTGTGAGGTTCACTGTGTGTTTTGAGCTTTCGTAAAGTTTCTTTTATGAATGTGGTTGCCCTTTCATTTGGTGAGAGGATATTCAGATTTGAGAGTTCATCCTGATAAAATTTTCTTTTGATGAGTATGAAGTATCCTTCCTCATTTCTTTTGATTACTTTTCATTGAAAGTCTATTTTATTGGATATTAGAATGGCTACTCCAGCTTCTTTCTTGGGTTCATTTGCTTGGAAAACTGTTTTTCCTTTTACTGTGAGGTAGTGTCTGTCTTTGTGACTCAGGTTTGTTTCTTATATGAAATAAAATACTGGATCCAGTTTAAATATCCAATCTGTTAGCCTGTCTTCTTACTGAGGAATAAGTCCTTTGAAGTTGAAAGATATTAAAGACAGATGATTGCTCTAAACTTGAAGAACTATAGTGAATTGATATTGAGTGAACAGCCTTGTCTTTTTCCTAATATTACTGGAATTGCTTTAAGGTTTTCTCTATTTAATTTGATGCTGGATGTTGTGTGTTGCATATCATCTTTACTATGTTTAGGTATGACTCCTGTGTCCATGATCTCTCCAAGACTTTATCATAAAAGGGTTTTTTATTTTTTCAGATATATTATAAACTTCTAGTGAGAAGATCATGTGACTTTTTCCCTATCAGTTTGTTAATATGGGAAATTTCATTGACAGATTTATATATACTAAACCATCCCTCAATCACTGGCATGATGATACATGATTTTTTGTTGTGACCTTAGATTTGATTTGGGAGTCTTTTTCCATTAATAATCATGAAAACATTTGATCTGTACTTTTTTTCTTTCTGCATTGGTCAGGCTCTAGAAGAGCCTCTCAGGGGACAGACATACCACACTCCTTGCATCAAATGCTTCTTGCTATCAGCAAGAGTGTCTGGGTTTGATGTCTGCTGATGGGATGGATGGATCCGTAGGTGGGGAAGTCTCTGGATGGCCTATCCCTCAGTCTCTGCTCCATTCTTTGTTCCTGTATTTCTTTAGACCACAAAAATTGTGTGTTGATATTTTTGAGATGGGTGGATGGCCCCATTCCTCAACCTAGAGCCATCCCGAACATCTCGATATGGTCTCAACAGGTTCTTTCTCCCCTTTATGGTCTTGATAGGTTCTCTATCCCCTTTATTGGATGTTTCAACTAATGTCATCTATGTTGGTTCCTAGGAGCCTCTTGCTTTCCTGGCATCTGGGACTTTCTTGTGGCTACTATCAGTTCCCAATGACACAATGTTACATACTTCTGTTCAATTTCCTGGCCCTCTGTACTTCTCCCCCTTCTTTTCCCAAACCTGACCTTGGTCCCCTTTTCCCTCCTTATCTTCATCCCTCCCAAGTCCCTCCATACCTTAGATGAAGCCTACTTGATCATGGTGAATGATCATTTTGATGTGTTCTTAGATCCAGTTTGCAAAAATTAATCAAGTATTTTTGATTGATATTCATAAGATAAATTGATCTGAAATTCTCTTTCTTTGTTGGGTCGAAATTCTCTTTCTTTGTTGGATCTTGGTGTGGTTTAGGTATCAGCATAACTGTTTCTTTATCAATCAAAGTAAGTAGTGTTCCTTTTGTTTTTATATTGTGGAATAGTTTGAAGAGTATTGATATTAGGTCTTCTTTGAAGGTCTTGATAGAATTTTAAACTAATAACATCTGGTCCTAAAAATTTCCTACCTAGAAAAGGACATGTTTTCAAAGAAGCTTACAGAACTCAAAATAAAATTTACCTAAAAAGAAATCATGCCCCAACAACATAAAAATGAAAATACCAAATGTACAGAACAAAGAAAGAATACAAAAGCTGCAAGGGCAAAAGCAAAATAATGTATAATGGCAATCTGATAAGAATTATACCGAGCTTTTTAACAGACACTTTTAAAGCCAGAAGAGCCTGAACAGAAGTCTTAAAGAATCTAAGAAACTATGGATACCAGCCCAGAATACTATTCCAAACATAACTTTTAATCAAAAAACACAGAGAAAACAAGATAATTCATGAAAAAGGCAAATATAAACAGCATCTATCTACCAATACAATCCTATAGAAAGTACTAGATGAAAAAAACTTGAATCCAAGAAAATTAACTGACAATAAAAATATTGGCAATAAATTCTCTCTCTCTCTCTCTCTCTCTCTCTCTCTCTCTCTCTCTCTCTCTCTCTCACACACACACACACACACACACACACACTTTAAAAAAAGGGAAACACACTACTACTACCATCATCACCAAGAACAATAAAGTGACAGGAATTAACAACAATTGGTCATTCGTATCTCTCTATATCAGTGGACTTAATTTCCCAATAAAAAGACAATAGATAACAGAATGGATGAAAATAGAATCCATTCTTTGACTGCATACAAGAAAGATATCTCAATATCAAATATAAACATTTCCTCAGTTAAAAAAAAAACATTTTTTCAAGCAAATGGACACAAGAAGCAAGATGGTGTAGATATTCTAACATCTAACAAAATATACTTCAAATCAAAACTAATGAAAAGAGATGGAGAAGGATATTTCATGATAATCTGAGGAAAAAACCCACCAAGATGCCATCTCAACTTTTAGCATCTATGTTCCAAATACAAGGGCACTCCCCTGGGTTAAAAATAAATAAATAAATAAAATAAAAAATAAAAAAAAATAGTAATTCTTAAATCACACAATAAACCTAATGCATTAGTAGTGGGAAATTTTAATATCTGACTCTCAACAATGGACAGGTAATCTACACAAAAACTAAACAAAGAAATAATGGAGCTAATAGATATTATGAATCAGATGGACCTAATGGATATCTAAAGAATCTTTTAACCAAACAGAAAATTACATGCCTTCTTCTCGGCACCTCACAGAACCATCTTCATGTGGACCAATTTCTCACAAAGAAATTCTCAATAGATACAGGAAAACTCAAATGACCTCCTGTATCTTACATATCAGAACACAACAGATTAAATCTGATAACACCAAATACAAACAGCCTAAAAACTCATGAAAATTGAACAATTTCCAACTGAACAACTATGGGCTCAAGGCAGAAATAAAGAAGCTAAAGACTTCCTAGATTTCAATGAAAATGAATGTAAAACATACCCAAATTTATGAGATACTTGAAAGGCATACTAAGAAGAAAGTTTATATCACTAAGAAGAAAATTAATATCACTAAGTGCTTTCTTAAAGAAATTGGAGAGATCTTACACTAACAACTTAGCACATCAGAATGTTCTACAATAAAAGGAAGTAAACATACTCAAGAGGAGTAAAAAGCAAGACATAAACTCAAGGCTGAAACCAATTCAATGGAAACAGAAAATTATTAAGATTCAATGAAAGAAAAGAATTGGTTCTTTGAGAAAATCATAAACAAACTTTTATCCAAACTAACTAAAAGGTAGAAAGAAAATATTCTCATCAAAATTCCAACACTATTCTTCATAGATCTTGAAGAACAATACTCAACTTCATATGGATAGCTAAAATAATCATATATGACACAGAGGTATTACCATGCTGGGTTTCAAGTTCTATTACACAACTATAACTGCACGGTATTGGCATAGAAACACACATAATAAGCAATGAAATTAAATCAGAGACCCAGTTGTAAATCTATACACCAGTGGACATCTGAATTTTCATAAAGAAGCCAAAATTATATAATAAATGAAGGAAGCACCTACAGCAAACAGTGCTTGCTGGTCTAACTTAATGTTGAAATGTAGAAGACTGCATAAAACTCAAGTCCAGCTGGATCAAACCTATAACATAAAACTAGATACACTGAACCTGATAGAGAAAAAAGTGGGGGATACCCTTGCATGCATTGACTTAAAAAACAACTTCCTGAACAGAACAGCTACAGTCTAAGAACTAACACCAACAATTACTAAATGAGATCTCATAAAACTGAAAGCTTCATTAAGGCAAACAAGACTGTCAGTAAGAGAAAACAGCTACCCACAAAATGGAAAATATTTTCAATAATTCCACATCTGAGAGAAAGCTAATATCCAGCATGTATTAAGAGCTCAAGAAACTAGATATTTTAAAATTCTGCTTAAAATATGGGCTAGATATCTAAACAAAGAATTCTTAATAGAGGGATTTCAAATGGCTGAGAAACAGGAAACTGTTCAACATCTTTAGTCATCAGGGAAATACAAATCTTAATGAGTTTGAGATTCCATTCTACCACTATCAGATTGCTAAGGTCAAAAACACAAGTGACAGCTCACGATGGTAAGGATGGGGACCAAAAGAAACACTCATATACTGCTGTTTGGAACACAAACTTGTATAGATACTTTGAAAATCATGGAGGGTTCACAAAAAATTAGGAATCAATCTACCTCAAGACATAATTATACCACTCCTGAGCATATACCATAAAATAATATATCATACAACAAGGAGACTTACTCAACTATATGATAGCGTATTTCTTCATAATAGTCAGAAACTGGAAACAATCTAGATGTCCTCCAACATAAGAATGGAGAAAGAGACTGTGGTAGAATTATATGATGGAGTATATTACTTAGCTGTTTAAAACAATGAGATCATAAAATTTGTAGGCAAATGGATAGAACTGGAAGGCAATCATTCTGAGTTAAGTCACAAAAAGAAAAGCATGATATGTATTCACTTATAAGTAGATAGTATCTGTAAAGTGAAGGATGACTCTGCTACAATCCACCCAGAGAATCTAAGTAACAATAAAGTGCTCAAGAGGTGGATCATAATCATGAATCTCCCTGAAAATGGTGTTAAAATAGACCTCACCTGGTAACTGAAATAGGTAGCTTCTGATATACAAGGTTGGGTTTCTGTAGCTGACATTGTGTAGCCCAAGGTCTTTAACTCTTACTTGAGTTTCTCAGTGGCTCTTTTATAACCTATTTCAGTATCAGAGGCTAGGAGGAATTCATCTACATATTGTAAGAGTTTTGATATCAGGAAACCTGATAAAATGGTAGGAGGTTAAAACTTACTGCCTCATCTGACAGGGGTGGAGAATTTTTAAATATATGGGGCAACCTGATCGAGATAATTTGCCCATTGAAACCTCATTCCATCTGTCAATTCAAAAGCAAAGAAGAGTTGAGTCATCACTGTCAATGTGATGCTGAATGATGCATTTTTCAGGTACATGAAAATGTACACACCTGTTCCTCTAGAGGCATCAGGTTCAAGATTTGAAATGGTGGGGTGGATAGCTGCTATTTCTCAGAGAAAGGGGAGTTTTGGGATGTCCACTTATGCAAGTCACTGATTGAGATGGGAACATATGCATTAAAAGGGAGTGGGAATAAAAATACTTGTTTAGATTGTTTGGATTGAAAGGAATGAGTCCTAGGGATGGAAGATGGGGGATAAAGGTAGAAGTTGCAAAGGATTGGGCCAAGTCAGAGCATTCCCAGAAATCAGGGGTGTTAAGGAATCTGGTGAATTCATGCAGGGACCATAATTGTAGCTCTTGAGTGGGGGGGGGGGCGGGGATGGGGGGTGTAGTAAAAGAAGAGAAAAGGGACTCTGGAGCGAAGGTTTGAGATAGAATCACTCTTTGTCCCAGGACATTGGGTGGAGGTAATTATTTTTTTCTGGGTTGCTAGATAAAATTTTGGATACCTTTTTGTTGTTGTTGTTGTGCTTAGCTACCAGAATCTTACTACCAGGTTTAAGGAAACAGGTTACCCAAATATAATGAAACTGGCAAGAGTGTCGAGGATTTTTTATGACTACCAGCAATACTTCTCAGGCATATTGCCAGTTGTATGTGCATGGCGGCCATTCAACACCAAAAAGAGAGCCATTCTAATTCACAAATTGTTTGGAGGCTTCCTTTCAGAAAAACCGTTTAATAGGACACCTCTCTGCTTTGTACACCTCCTGAAAATAGTGGAGGAAACAGTTCAAAGGAGTGGGCTTTGTAGAGGCAGAACTGCTTGTAGTTTCATGTGCACTTCCCCAGCCTTGAGCAGGCCTGAAAGACCTTGTTTACCAAAATAAACCAAAACTAATAGGACCCAAGTGGTGTTACCCACCTTGGTTGCACATACAGCCTGCTACAGAAACTTAAAAGAATAGACTGACTGCTGAGCTTGCCTTGAGACACCTCCAGCTGTGACTATGGATGGGATCCCCTCACCTACCCCAGCTGAAGCAAGAAAGGGTTCAGTGGTGGAGCTTTCCCTTTAAATTGAGAGCTGAACATTAAACTTTGAGCCTTGATCAGAAAACTTGTCTTGGCTCTATCTTTTCTTGCCCTCCGTCCCCTTTTTCATTTCCAGCCTCCCTTTTAGGTGAACCCAATTGATCCATGTCTACAGGTGGCTACAGTTTCATTTTTCAGTTCTCAATTCATAAGCAACAGACTGACCAGAAGAGGCAGAAATAGACAAGACAGAAAC
Source organism: Arvicanthis niloticus (assembly GCF_011762505.2). NCBI lineage: Eukaryota > Metazoa > Chordata > Mammalia > Rodentia > Muridae > Arvicanthis > Arvicanthis niloticus. The sequence goes on from NC_133435.1 coordinate 12,202,619, forward strand.
AAACAGTAACAATAAGGAGGCAAATTGGGTGTGGCCACCACACTCTTGTACCCCTAAACAGGAGGAATCTAGTGACAGTTCAATTGGATTATCACCCACATCCAACCTCTCTTAGTTGTCCAAACAGAAGGTGGCTTAACCAGACTTAGCTCCAGAAGGGACAGACCAGGTGACTTCACTGAAGTAAATTCATACAGGACTGTGAAAAGGACCTGACTTCTGTTACCACTGTGTTCCTTTTTCTTGAAGGCCTGGAACATCTCAGGTTGTGCATCCTCTAAAAGGAAATCCCCATCAACCCAGTCTTTGGACAATTAGAGACCTGGGGACTAGGCAAAGGTATCAAAATGATCTCTCTGGGAGCTTCAAATGTCACAAGGGAGAGACTCCAAGAGAAACTCTTCCCACACAGCATCCTAGAATGCATTTTCCAGAGAATTTCAAAGGCCCAGAACACAAAAACATCACATTCAGGTTGGGAGTCACAAGGGAAAGTAAACCTAACTCTTTAACAAAAGCCAAAACCATGCAGTTAGCTAGAACATTTTGAACCCAAGTTTCTAGAAGGGTGTCAGATTCTCTCCCATGGGTCTTTCTATAATGGCGAGAAAGAAAATTGGATAAAGTAAAAATGGCTGCAGCCTACACAATCTGGAGAAACCTATTCCCTGTCACAGAATGAACCAGATTTTGTATGAAACCAATGTTTCATACAATGGTGACACACTGTATGAAAAGGTGAGAAAGATATATATATAACTTGTCTTCCAGGATTTCAAGACTAAGCCTGAATTTTCTTTTCCTCTTAGTTACATTATGGCATTAGAAGCCTTTTCATTCATTTCCTTGACTTCTTGTTTTCATCTTCTCACTGTCTACAAAACAGAGTTCTAGTAGCTGATTATCATAATATAAAAAAATTGAGAAGAAACAAGTTTCTCATTGCTCCCATAAAATACTGTGCTAAAATCAATTAGGCAAGGAAGTTTTTTATGGTTCACAGAGTATCAGGGAACAAATTTCCTCCTCCTCTTCCTCCTCCTCCTCCTCCTCCTCCTCTTCCTCCTTCTTCCTCTCTCTCTCTCTCTCTCTCTCTCTCTCTCTCTCTCTCTCTCTCTCTTTAGATCTACAGTCCAGGAAATGCTGTTGCACACCATCAGGATGAAACTTTCCATGTTAATTAATCTAATCTAGATAACCCATCACAAGCTAACTCAACCTGAAAATTTTCATATCTCTTACAAGCATGTGTGTAATACTTAACCTTCATTCTCTGCCAGAGAGGAAAGAGGAATTTAACTCTTTACTGCTATAAACTCAACATTAGGAACAGTGTCAGATAGCTCTTATTCTTCAATATATGTGTCCTAACTAAATAAGTTAAATACAATATACTATATCATCTTACAGATTGAAAGTTATAGATAGCAAGGTTCTCTTTTAAAGTTTCTGACAAGATTTATTTTGTATTATTGTTTTATTAGTTTTTATTTTCAACCCCGTAGGGGTTGGGGAAAATAAAGTACATAACATAAGCTCCAAAATATTTCTGATGTTTTAAATTGCAAAACCTGTCTTCAGAGCCAATGGCAAGTTTGTACCTGTGTGAACAGTGTGGAAAGCTGGAGTATACCTATGTGCTTCTCAGAAATTTCTATATGGAAATCTTCCATGTTTTGTGCCATCCTATTGATTTAAAATGTTTATGTCAACTCTTTCTTATGATAGTTGTCACTTTCTCATAGTGTTTCACAATTTCAAGAAATAGAAGCTTTAAGCACAGCTTATGAAAATACTATATTATTTTTATGGTTTTTCATAATTCATAAATACTAAAATTCTATGAGAGTTAGTGCCCCAGTTTAGTTACCAGAGCTGAGGTAATACCATTGGTTTTTTTTTAAGAGAGTAGAAGGCTGTATTATCTTTTGCTCAACTATTTTTTACAATTAATGACATTTTTTTAATTTGGAATCAATTTATTCCATAGTCTGTCTCATTGGTGACATGTTTTAAATAAATATAATAGCATCAATTATTGCCTTAGTTAGGGTTTCCATTACTGTGAAGAGACACTATGAGAAAGGCAACTCATGTGATGGCAAACATTTAATTGGGGCTGGTTTACAGTTTCTGAGGTTTAGTCTATTATCATCATGGCAGGAAGCATGGCAGTATGCAGGTAGACCTGGAGCTGGAAGAGCTGAGAGTTCTACATATTGATCTAAAGGTAGCCAGGAAGAGACTGCCTTCCATACTGGGTGTAGACTGAACTTATTATATATGAGAGAGACCACAAAGCTAACCTCTACATTGTCATACTCCATCAAGACCACACCTACTCCAACAAGGCTATATACCTCCTAATAGGAGGTCATTCCCTATGTGCCAAGCATTCCAATACATGAATTATGAGGACCATACCTATTCTAACCACCATAATTATGGATTCAAAAATATTACTTTGCCACTGCAAATTTTGACTTTCACAAGTTAAGACTTTGACTAAACCCTTAGAACAGAAAGATTGATATAAATTGGTTAATTTGTATTCCAAGAACCCCCCTTTGATTTTTATAAATATATCAGTTGAGTGTTAGAAGTCTGCCCTAGTACGGCAGTAACATACCTTAACAAAGTATATCTACAAAATCCTATCTCCATGTAAAGTCTTTTCTTACATTTACACTTAAGTGGCTATACACATGTCAAAAAACCAGCTTCTTGATTTTTCATTTTATTCTTAGATTTATAATATCCTTTTAAATTTTTAATTCAAGAAATGCATGAACTTTTAAGTTTTTAATTGAAAAGAGAGTCTTCTTTAATACAATACATCTCAAACACACTTTCCCCGTCCTTCACTCCTCCTACCTCCCCTTCTCACCCTGCCCTTTCCCAGATCCACTGTCTCTTTGGTTTCTTCTCAGAAAAGAACAGGCCTAGAGATAGCCAAATAGGACAAAACAAGGAATAACAAGACAAGATGAAAGCTCTTATGTCAAGGCTAGACAAGGCAACCCAGTAAAAAGGTCTCAAGAGCAAGCAGTTAGGAGTCTCAGAAAAAAAAATAAGCTAATAGCCATATCGTTTATGCAGAGGACCTGTTGCAAACATATGAAGGCTCTTTACTTGTTACTTTGTCACTGTAGTTTCTGTGAGCCCATGTAAGGCCTACTTGGTTGACTCAGTGGTCCATGTTCTCCTTCTGACTTCTTCCTGTTTTCCAGGTAGTACCTCAGTCTTAAACAGGAAGAATCTGATGGAGATCTCCAATTTAATCTCTCTAGATATGTCTGTCTGTGGGTCTCTGCATCTGTTCCCATTTCCTGCTGGGAGAAACCTCTCTGAAGATTGGTGACATCATAAGGAGTTTTTAAAATTTATATTACTCTTTTCATATCACCAAGCTGAAAAGTACTAGGGAGGTAGGGTAAGCACGTGGCAAACAAGAAACTGTTCTACTTATGACAATATCCTATCCTCTTGCCAAACAAGCGTGTATCATATGGGCTGGTGATAATTATTGACTGGAACAATGCTTCTATAAAGATTCAGCATAAACACATGAGAGTGTGTATATCCTTTAGATATTAAAATTATTGGACTTCAAATGCAAATTGTTGACTGCAGTGATTGCTGAGACATCAGAGCAATTGTTGGAAGACCAACTGTTCACGAAGGAAAACATCTCACAGACAAAGAAGGCATCTATGTGGCAGGGATGATATATGTATCTAGATAGTAAAATGTGTATACTAGACTGAGCTCATCCTTTTTAAATAAATAGAACCACCAGTGTTAAATAAGGAAGATGGAGCTATTGACCATTGCCCACCATGCATAACTCAAGGGAAGCATTCTTTCATTGGATTCAATAGTTTTTACTGGAACAAAACAATATCTGAAAACTAGAATTCTTTATATTTATAACAGCTCTGAAAATTAAGTTGTTTTCGAGCAATTTAAAATAATCCTTATTCAAAATCCTTTAGATTTTTTCATTGACCTTCATATTTCTACCTTTCCCTCCTTATGTGATCTCTCTCTCTCTCTCTCTCTCTCTCTCTCTCTCTCTCTCTCTCTCTCTCTTGCAAGCCATTTTAGGCTCCACTGATTTCTTCAAATACACCCATTGCCTTCCCATTCTTTAGCTTTTATAGTTTCTTCTATACTTCCTATTAAGCTGAATATCTTTCATTCTTGAGTCTTGAGCATTCCAAGTAGCTCCTTTGCACAGATAACACTATATGAAAATTCTAGCTCAATTTTTATAACATCATTTTCATTGTTCTCTATACCTTCTCCATTATTATTGTCATTGTCTTAGTCTGATATGTATTACTACAAAAACCTTCAAGACTGGAACTTTTTATAAAGAATAACATTTTATTCTGCTAGATGCAGAAAAAAGGTTAACAACCTGTAAGTGATTAATTCCTTCTTGATTGAGATTGTGCAGATTATTGAGATAGCATGGAGCATCACATGAGAAGAAGACATACACAAGACATGGCCAAGCTGAGTTTTACTTTTATTTTGTATGAGTGGTGTGTGTGTGTGTGTGTGTGTGTGTGTGTGCATGCACATATATGTGTATGAGAGAGAAAGAATTGTTTTATGTGGTTTAGATGTGCTTATGCATGGGTACAATGTTCAGTGTTCTCTTCTATTACTCTGAACTTATTCATATGAGAAGTGCTCTCACTGAATCTGAACCTGAGCTGGCAGCCACCAAGCTCCAAGCTCTACTAATCTTCCTGTTTCAGCCACTATTGTTTTAGGGTTACTGGAACATGTGCATACAATTCCAGCTTTTTATCTGAATGTTGAAAATTTAATTCTGACACTCATGTTTACTCAGCAAGCATTTTTACCCAATAAGCCATATCTCTTCCACTTCCAATTAATCTTTTAATTCATTGACAAGTCATGATAGTAAAGCCAACATAATATAATCACCTCTTTAAAATTCTAATAGATGATGAAATTATTTCAACAAATTGATCTCTGCCTACCTGTGGATGACTGCATAAAAATTTTTTCAATTATTTTAAAAAGTTAGATGATAACAGAGAGCACCAATGGTTCTTTATAATTTGAATATCATATTAATTTATTCTTTCCTGCTAGAAGTTGAAATTTTGTATTTTAATCATTTGTGTTTTTGTTTTCTAAAATTTCTAAATATTGATGTTTTCGCATACTGAGCTATTTCAATTAAACACACTATACTGAGCACTTTAAATAAACCAGCTCCAGTGTAACTTGTGACAGGGTAGAGTTTGGCTTAGATGAATTGTTGTTGAAACACAGTAAACAACACTGGATTCTAAAATTTTAAAAGTTATGTCTTTAGAGCTTTATCTTCTAGGGTGGTAAATATTCTGAGTCTTTGATCTCTGCTGCTACTAGGTTATCAGAATGGAAATTAAGTTTTTAGCACTAAAACTTGTGAACAGCGCTTATCTCCATGATGGTTAGGCCAATACTACATATGTGTCACAAATTGTGCCTTCCAGGTTTGTTGTATAGTTTATAGGTTACACATCTAGGTAAGACAAATAATGGCTCTTCTCTCCCATCAACATGCACACCACTTTCTGGTATTTCGGGTGCTGCCCAGCATAGAACTGTCCAGCTCAATTCTAGTTTCATTTCTTTATACCTTGCAATTTAAAGTATTCCTTGAAAGGCCATAGGCCACAGAATTGAAATTATTACTGGTTTGCTCAATGCATATAATTCAAAAACTGTCTCCTAAATACTCATATTGCACTTGTAGACTTAGGCCACTCCCAATCAACCCTTATCAGAAAAGTTTCTATTTGCAGTGACTGCATAGTACAGAGACTCATGGCCACTAAAGATGAAGGGAATATGTCATTGATGATAAGATGGCTCATCCCAAAACAAAGTATTTATAACTCCTATAATGCTTAAAGAACATTGTAGAAAACAGGACAGAAAAACTGCAAGTGCCTGTAGATGGGAAGAAGGGCAGCTGATTCCCATTTTCTGGACAGAATATAACCAATTCATTCATGAACTCACAGAAGCTGTAATTACTTTCACTAGGCCTTCTCAATAGTCAGTCATGGATGAGAAAGGTGCTTATGCAACCCAGTCCCTTGCTGCTTAATTACCGACCACTGTTGACCTCTAGAAGTAGAAGTGCCACTGTCTTTAGTTGCTTAACCACTGGGTTAGTTAGTCCCTAGACTCCAATGGCCATTTTCAATGTAAAGGTCACTCTATTGGGGTTAGTCAAACCCAGGTAAATACAAACAACAGAAAAAGCTACGAATATGGGGAAGTGATCATTAGAAGAAAAGGGTAAGAAAAGATGAGGAGATGATAAAGAATAAATACTAATCTGAATGAACTGTACATATGCATCTTCTAAGAGGACTGTAGATAAAAAAAGAACAAATGGAATTTGGAGGAATAGTGGGTAAATTGAAGAGGAACTGGAGTAGAGGAAATGTGCAGGTGCTGGTCCACATTAAAACAAATTGGATGCATGCATGCAACTGTCAAATGATAAAAATTATTTCAAATAGAATACATACGAAATAATGCTTATGACAGAACCTAATTTGGAATTTTCAAAATATCCTACATAAATCTTACAAACACCAAATTTTTAAATGCTCTGTAATAGAATTGAGCAAAAGACAGTACAGTAGAACACAACAAATGGGTTATAATAATCACGAGACCCAGCACCATGAGATACAAGTTGCAGAGTAGAGCTAACTAGACTAGAGGGCTCTCAGGTTAGATTTTATTTCATATTTAATATATGTATGGCTTATTAATAACCCTGAAGTAGCAAAATTATAAAACTGTAAAATTAGATAAGAATTTACTACTTAAGAAATTTAATTTGTCAGTTTTTCATCAGATCAACATTAAAAATATTTTTAATTTTTATTATAATATTGTAGAACAATAGTATGTTCTGTTTTGTTCCATTTTCACGGTCAAGTATGTTTTATACAAATGCAAAGTAGATAAAAAGGACAGAGAAAGGAAGGAAGGGAGGGAGGAACGGATGATGGAAAGAAGAGATAAAAAGAGGGAGAGAAGAGAGGAGGAGGAAGGTGTTGAGATAATGAAGGGAGAAAAAGAAAGAGAGGGTCAAATGTCCTTTCTATTTTCTGAGTGATTCTCTGCATAAATCTCCTTTCCTCTGATATTTAAATGCATACAGAAAATTGTGAGTTCTATAGAAAATTAGAAATCACATCTGGCAAGCTATTTTTGATTTACTGAGCTAGAAATAGCTTTAAAAATACTTGCTTTTGCAGACTTGCATAATCTATCATTTGTAACTTTGCTCTGCATATCAGCATCAGCTCCACATTACCAAGCTGTCACCCTCCCTCACTTCCCAGCTTTTATGGAAGTTACAATGCAATTCAGTTCAGAACTGAAATCAATAAGGATGGCAGGATGTACGGACACACTCTTTAAATGCTCATTTAGGTGATACTATAGTTGTGTGAACATCACAAAATGTCAGTATAAAAATTTACATATGGATAATTCTGTGTCCCAGTCACTGAGGTTAAAAGGTCTAATTTTATATGCTGCCTATGTGCCTTATCTACATTTCTGTTTTACAAACAGTGTTTATCCTTGACAACAAGACATCAAAAGGCTAAAAGCTCCTCTTTAGGTGGGATGGCCCAAACCAGTTGTATGTAAAACATATTTCAGAGTAACAATAAGACAACCTGTTCATTACAGTCCTCACCACATACTAGATACCACTGTCCATGCAATAACAATTAATAGTTGCTATAAAATCACCAATAAGAGTCATTAAAAGAATTTTCCAAGTTTAAAATCCCAGATCTCTGCCTATTGCTAGAGAAGGTTTTAATATCTCTTCCATTCCTCAGCCTGTCATCAACATTTCGTTTTTTGTTTTTTAATTTAATTTAAATTTTTACTTATCCACTTTACACCCCACTAACTGTCCTGCTCCCAGTCACCTGCTCCCACAATCTCCCCCATTTCTTCTTCCCCTTTCCCTTCTTTTATAAGCAGATGGGTTCCAACCTGGCACTTCAAGTCTCTACAAGGCTGGGAGCTTCCTTTCTCACTGAGGCCAGAGAAGGCAACCCAGTTAGTAAAGCATATCCCATCTATAGGCAAACGCTTTTGGGATAGTTCCTGCTCCAGTTGTTCAAACCCATATAAAGGTCATGCTGCACATCTGCTACATATGAGTAGGGAGGCCTAGGTCCAGCCTGTGTGTGTTCTTTAGTAGGTGGTTCAGACTCTGAAAGCCACAAGGGTCTAGATTAGTTGATTCCGTTGGTCTTCCTGTGAAGTTCCTATCCCCTTCCAGGTACACAATCTTTCCTCCTATTCTTCCATAAGAGTTCCTAAGCTCCATCCACTGTTTGGCTGTGGAAGTCTGCATCTGTCGGAGTCAGCTGCTGGATGGAGCCTCTCAGAGGACAACATGCACCTGTCTGCAAGCATAACAGAGGATCATTAATAGTGTTAGGCATTGGTGCTTGCCTATGGGATGGGTCTCAATTTGGGCCGGTTATCGGTTGGTCATTTTCTAAGTCTCTGTTCCATCCCTTGTACCTGCATTTCTTATGGACAGGATAAATTCTGGGTTGAAAGTTTTGTGGGAGGTTGGTGTCTATCACTCCACTTGGGTGTCTGCCTAGCTATAGGAGGTGGCCTCTTCAGGTTCCATATCCCCAGTGTTGTGAGTCATAGCTAAGGTTACCCCCATTGATTAATGGGGACCTCCCATTTCCCAGGTCTCTGTCTCTTCCTGGAGATGTCACCACCTCCTCAACCCCATCCATGACAGATTTCCATTCATTTTATGGCCATCTAGCCATCTGTCCTGCCCTTCCCCACACTTGATTATTTTGTGTCTCTGACTTCCCCAATGGTTCTAGAAGCATATTTGTGAGCCTATTCTTCCCAGCTTTATCTATATCTCTTTGTATTTTTTGTCTGTGGTGAGTTCAGTGATATGGAAAAAAACAGATCAAACAACAACAAGAAAAACAACAAAATATCTTTCAGTTAGAGAATAGAAAGGATTAACATCTGTTCCTTCTGCTGCCATCAACAGGCAACCTACTCCCTTTTGGATCACATACATGTCCTATAAATCCCAGTCTCTTCAGAAGTCAACAATAGTTTTGTTTTTGAGAACTGTGCTCAGCTCCTGGGAAATATGTTGGACATTCTGTCTTTGCATTCTCTGCTGGGTTAATATCTTGTCTTAATGGATTCTGTATCAAAAAAATGGGACTTTTAACTCTCTTAAGGATGAGCAACTGAGGAGGTTCATTTTAGGTGGCTTTAGCTTCTACATTTCTTCTCTTGCCATGGAGAGGACGGTAGTGCTGTGAGGTGGTAACTGGGTGAAACTTACAGCAAAGTAATTTGGAAACACAGTCTCGGAATAGTTTAAGTCTAAGCATTAGGACAATGTCTGTTAGAAATCAAGAGTGGAAATTTTAAGGAGTCTAGCCCACTTTGTGAGAAGGATGACTGCTAAGTGTCACCAGGACAGAATAAATGATTCACTAGTCACCTTAATGTTCAACACATTGTGAAGGTGAATAGCATGAGTGTGTCTCTGAGAGCTTGAAGTAAAACCACCACCATAACAATAATGTATATATTTAAAAGTAATACATTCATCTTCCAAGAGGCATTTAAATCACTTGAAATACATTTTATCAGAGAAGAATTTTTGAATGAATACTAATTATTGATGGTATAATATATATTATAACATGTTTAATCCATAATCTTTTGAGAGCATGCACTCTTGGATTGCAATAAATGAGGCCCACTCTAAAATAATAAACTTAAAACTTTATGAGATTATTTTATAATTTTATTCATCACCCAATTGTGCCATTCATGAGTGTGATGTCTGTAGATGAAAATGCCATGCCACCATGTCCCAAAGTTAAGCAGTACTAAATTAAAAAATATGGCATACTTTGTGTTATATTAAATTCTTATCTTGATCATTAAAATAGTCCCAATTTATTGAGAACTTAACTATCTGACAGTCAGGATGTTGTCATACATATTATTAAAGCCCTCTGAGGAGGATACTATATTCCCAATTTACATACATAATGGAACCTAGATGGATAAAGAATCATGTCTTAGATTCTGCAACTTACCATGAAATGCATCTATAGTTTCTATTCATGTCTAGCCCCACAATTGACACACTTAACTAGGTTACTTTAAAGAAATAATTATTTTGAAAGTATGTTAAGATTTGTTTTCTTCAAATTCATGAATTACTTTCTCATTAAACTTTTATGAAAGCTATGTAATAAGCTCCTAGGTATCTTTCCTTTACAAGGAATTTATATTAAAATCCGGTGCTGTTGTCACACTACTTCATAACAATCTTGATAATTAGGCAGCAGTCCTAATTGGAAGAATTCTGTACTGTGCATACACATTTGTGGTAATCTCAGTGTGCTTGCAGCTGCTGGCACAGGCATTATTATAATCTAGGAAAACAACTATTTTCAAGTGAACCTCAATGTGATGTCAAAACACAATATGTGAAGAAGTTTCTCCATTTGAATAAAAATCAATGAATGGGAAAACAGTCTACAACAAAGCAAAATAGAATACTGCCTATTGTCTGATGGCAAAATTGCTCATGAGAAAAGAAGCTAGATCTTAAAGACTTATCTTAAGAGTAAGACACTGGACTTTGTATATTGGTTGATGGAAATTACTAATATGAACGTTGTCTTTTCCCCTAACATTTTATTTCAGTGGTACTTTCTTATATGAATGCATATTTTTTGAAGATTAAGATGATAGAATCTCATGTCTCATGGCTTTTACTCCTCTCAGACTATGTATCACTTGTGTTCTCAATTTTTATTTTCTCTCAAAGCAAAGCTATCGCTGCTTGCCTCTGTATGACAAAACTATTTGTTATATAACCAGAATTGAAATAAAAATAAAATAAATATGGAAAATATTTGTATTATATTTTATCATTTTAAATCTTAAGTACCCATTTTCTCCATTTGTGTTTTGATTTTCCTCCCACATGACAGAAACGATAGAGGTAGTTTATAATATCTGATAGACTTTGTACTTATAATTATTTTGTGTATGTATAACATTTATTCATTACTTTTTATTAAAATAAAACAAAGCCTCTCTTGTTTTCCATTTTCTTCTAACATCCCACCTCTCTATGGTTGATAATGACATTAGAATTTTTCTAGGAGGTGATCAAAATTTTAAACTGACATTTTAATATTTCATTTATTATATATTTCTTTTTTTAAAAACCCGTTTTTCGCTTAGTCTAGACCTCATTGAGCAACCCCCTCCATTTCCTCCAGGTTGTCTTCCCACTGTAGCTCCAGAATCTCTTCGAATTAATGTTTTCTGCCTTCCATTCTCAGCCACATGTTGACCTGTGGGACTTAACTGTCCCCACTAGCTTACCTTCTATCCATTTTTTTTCAGCCTCCTGTCATTTGATTTTCTTTCCCTCTTTCTAAGCTATGGAAAGATTCCCAAAGACCTCCATCCAAGGAAAATTCTTCCATATTTATAACTTTAGGTTTTCCTGGCACAAGACTTTCAGAAACACAGTTTCTTTATCAATATTTTCCATGTACTTTCTTCCAAAACCTTATGCTTAGCTGTTTCCCTCTACTCATTACCTTGTTCTCTCTGCCTTGGTAAGATTTTACTCTCCCTCCTATATTTTAATTGTGCTTCCCACAGTGCTTCTAATCTGAAATTTTTTCATCATATTCCTCTTATACAATTTTATCTGTTCTTATGTTTTAGGTACCTAACATCCTTAAAAATATAGTCCTAGTATTCACAGAGCTAACAGGTCAGCAATCATATGACACATATTAAACTCTTATGGTATATAAATTATAATCTGATACAAAAAAGTTCATGTTTGACTAATATTTTTCAGTTGTTAAATTAGTATAGTCATTGTTAAATCTTTATGTTTTGTTGCCCTTTAACGAAGATTTATCACTACTACTTTGTAAAGAAAGAAACCTAATCTTAACGAATATAGGAAAAACTCCCAAGTGATAGTATTTGTGATTATAAAGATAATATTGATCATGGAGCATTTCAGGCTCCAATGTATTCTCAGTAATCTTTCCTTAACAGTTTTACATCCTAATCCTGTGATTTCATTGTTGATAATCAACATTAGCACATAGAATTCTGGTATCCAAAGGCATTTGAATATAGCCCACTCATCACTGATCATACTGTCAAGTTCATTCAAATGTCCAAAGTCTGCTTTCTCTGAGAAATGGTAGTAAGCTACTCAGGGCTTACCAAACCCTAGCTCCTGTGATAATCTATGTCTCCATACATTTTTTTATGCCTGCTGCTAAGATTGAGCTTTCTTAACTACTGCTGAATTAATAGAAATTCAACTCAGCTAAATTCTGGAGTGCCTTATTTTGGAAGTATTAAATTTTGTAAGCTGTAATACAGGGTATTGTGTTCATAATATTAGAATATTATGCCAATTCAAGATAGATTTTTTTGCAGATTACAAGAAAAATAGCAAAAATCTACTGGTTTATAATTTTGTCGATTTTATTCAGCGTGTATGTAAAAAGTCAGTGCTAATAGTACCTACCAGTCAGGCATGGCTCTTCTGCCACAACTAACCACTTTTAATAATACCAATTTTATGTTTAGAGACTTTTAGATCTGTGAATATTTATACTGTGTTGCAGCTGTCTATAATATTCACTCAAGAAATACATTATATGATAATTTATCAAGTGATCCAGAAAGGAGGAATATCTGTAAGTAGACTTAATCACCAATGGCCTGAGATAAGATCATTTATATATGCAATGCAATTACTAAACTAAATGGACATACTTCAAGGATTTCTGGAGTGATGATTGTGCAATAATGCTGGGAAGTTGGTGCACACTGAGGCCCTTTGAAGCTCCACATTGTTTCCAGAACACCTTTTCTTTTACTTCTGTTTCAACTGGCTGCTTTTGAGTTGCACCTGAAATAGGCATATTTTTCCCAATTGACCATACATTTTTTAGACAATATAATTCTTTTATTTTACAAAAAATTCTATTTATTATTATTATTATTATTATTATTATTATTATTATTATTATTATTAAATATTCCTTTACAGTCCAGCAGCTACCACCCTCCAAGTCTGCCCCTCCATGGCCAATCCCCATCCTGTACCTCCTCCCCCCATCTAAACGAGATCTCCCACCCATCAGAGTTCCCCACTCCATGGGGCCTCATGTCTCTTGAGAATTAGGTGCATCATCTCTCACTGAGACCAGACCAGGCAGTCCTCTGGTGTATATGTGTCAGGGGCCTCATATCAGCTGGTGTATGCTGCCTGGTTGGTGGCTCAGTGTCCAAGAGATCTCAGGTGTCCAGGTTAGTTGAGACTGCTGGTCTTCTTACAGGGGTGCCCTCCTCCTCAGCTTCTTCTAGCACTTCCATAAAGCACAGGGATTCCCAGCTTCTGTCCATTGATTAGGTGTAAATATCTACACCTGACTGTTTCCAGCTGCTTGTTGGGTATCTCAGAGGGCAGCCATGCCAGGCTCCTATCTGTAAGTACACAATAACATTTAGTAATAGTGTCAGGCCTTGGAACTTCCCCTTGAGCTGGATCCCAATCTGGGCCTATCACTGGACATTCTTTCCCTCAGATTCTTCTTCTCCATTTTTGTCCTCGAAGTTCCCCTAGACAGGAACAATTGTGGGTCAGAGTTCCTGACCATTGGATGGCAACTCTATCCTTCACTTGATGCAATGCCCTTCCACTAGAGGTGAACTCCACAAGCTCCCTCTCCCTGCTGTAGGGCATTTCATCTCAGGTCCTCCCTTTGAGTCTTAAGAGGTCTCTGGCAAAGCCACTCATCCCCTCCCCCACCTCCTACCTCCTGAGGTTGTCTATTTTCATTCTTTCTGCTGGCCCTCAGGACTTTAGTCCTATCTGCTGCCCCCCTCCAAATATCTGATCATGTTCCCCTTTTCCTCTCCCTGTCCTCTCTCCCACCCAGGTTCTTCTCTTTCTACCCTCTCCCCCTCCACATGATTGCTTTCTTCTCTGTCCCACATGTGATTGAGGCATTCTCACTTGGGCCCTTTTGGGCTTGTTAACCTTCTTGAGTTCTGTGAATTGTATCCTGGGTATTCTGTACTTTTTGGATTAATATTTACTTATTAGGGAGTACATACTATGTATGTCTTTTTGGGTCTGAGTTACCTTACTCAGGATAATATTTTCTAATTCCATTCATTTACCTGCAAAACTTATGATGTCCTTGTTCAAAAACCAAGCAACCCAATGAAGAATGGGATATAGAACTAAACAGAGTTTACAACAGAAGAATCTCAAATAGCTGAGAAGCACTTAAAGAAATATTTAAAGTCCTTAGTGACCAGGGAAATGCAAATCAAAACAAACCTGAGATTCCACTTTATGTCAATTAGAATGGCTAAGATAAAAAAAATCAGGTGACAGCATATGTTGGTGAGAATGTAGAGAAAAAGGAAAATTCCTCCATTGCTGGTGAGATTGCAAAGTGGTACAACCACTCTGGAAATCAATCTGGAAGTTCCTGAGGAAATTGGAAGTAGATCTACCTGAAGACCCAGCTATACCACTCTTGGGCATATACCCAAAAGATGCCCCACCAGGCCACAGGAGTACTTGTTCCACTATGTGCTCAAGTGGATATTATAAACAGCTTCTTATCATCACTTTCTCAAGAAATACTGCCTTATTACCTCCTGCTATAAATTCTTCCATTCTAACCTATGATACAGAAATGTTTAAATTTTATCTCCTTTCTCCTTGGTAACTGGCACTCAATTTAAAACTTTGTTTTCTTTTTTATAAAACTGAATGTCTGAGGCTGAGGCCATGATTCAGTGTGTAACATGCTTGTTGCTGAAGGTGAAGACAAGAGTTTGGATCCAGTCTGTTACCCTAACTCTTGAAAAACAGAAACAATGGATAACCAGAGCAAGATATCTGAGTAGACTATCCAAATAAGGTTAGTTTCACATTAGAGACATGGAATCAATATATGAGGTACAGAACAGCAGAGTAAGATACAGAGTGTCAATCTTCGTCTTCTATATGACAACTTGGAATTAGTTTTTGATGACAGTGTCAGAGTTTAACCAAATTTTAGCAAAAAGTAGACAGAATTTTTAAACAGTTGTTTACCATGGAAGTTGCATCAACATATGGACAGAATCAAACATGTTATGAGAAAAGATTAATGTCTTGTGGGGCAGTGGGCTGTGAGAAGCAGCTGGGTGCTTGATCGAGCATCGGCCTGGAACCCTGGACCCTTATTGGACGGCAGGTGTTAGGCTCTGCTCCCAGGCTCTTCTTTTCATTTAGCTTCAGCCCTCCACAGCCCCTCCCACAGAGAAGTCTATGGCCATTAGTCGTGAGAAACAGTGCTTCAGGCTCTCGTACATGCAGATGAGGTATCTCCAAGCTCTCAGACCAAGCCAATAGGCGTTATCTGCTGTCAGACCCTAACCCACCCTGGAACCATATATAAGGGCTCTATTCAGGGGAAGTAAGCGTGCGAGAATCATCTTGGTGTCCAAGAGTTTCTGTCTCAAGAGCTGTAACACTTAGGGAGAGATCTGCTCTCCCGGAACCCACCTGGGACACTGGCTGCCTCCTTGCCAGCTAGCTGGCTTCTTATCAGCCCAGTGGGCTGGCTCAGTGTGGATAGACAGGTGCAGCACCTGGGAGGGACCAGGCTGCTTCAGACAGCAGCAGCAGGGGCAGGCAATCTCCCATCTCCCCACCCTGCTCGCACTCTGTACCCTTTGACCCGGACCTCCTGCACCATGCCAGGCCAGAGACCATCGGACAGTGGAGACAAGGGCGGGCAGAGGCAGCAGCAGAGACAGTAGTGAACCCTTCCTGCTCTCACCCTGTCCCTAGCCAGGAGGTCGTCGTGGGACACCCTCCCAAACAAGGGACCCACAGTGTCTCATAGAATAGAATTGACCTTCAAAACACTAGATCTTAACATGTTTAATTTCTAAACTTTTCTCTGTAAGGTAATAAATCTTTGCATTATTTACTCAGTTTCTTTTGGCTTTTATGATATTGTAGGAAAATTACATGCATTGCAAATTCAGAGGAAAGGATAGTTAAATAGAAAAATGATTAAAAAAACATTACAGTTAGATTCACTGCAACAGAAAACAAATGGGAAGAAATGATAGAATCGCATATCTGTACCCATATCAACAGAGATATTTAAAACTGAGAACGCATACTACACTGTCACCAGGGCTAGCACTTCTGTTTCTATTACTTTGGTTTCACATTAAAAGTTAAGAAGTTTGAATTCCCCAACAACCTCTCTTCCCACCTTATAAAGATCTACAGATCCTCAACTATACAGGTGTAGAAAAAAATATGACTGGGGAACCCAGGGTTCCTCCCGCCATGTTGTGGACAGTCGGCTGGGAACGCCTGGTTCCTCCAGCTGGAAGTTGGGCCCAGCTGCTCATTAACTAAAGGCCTCCCCACAGTTCCTCAGGGTTGCTCACAGTGCCGTGGCCCCAACACACGAGGAAGTCCTTGGGTTTCCAAAACCAGTTTATTGACATAGCGGATGGTGGATGGATCTGGATGCATACCCCCTAAAACCCAGGGCAGACCTGAGTTAAATAGGGAGGGGAGGAAGGAAGAGGGGCTGGGGAGGAATGTTTAATCGGCTCCACCCTCTGGCCTTCAGGTACCTTATTAGTATGTAATCTCTCTAGGGCCTGGATCACGCCCTCCACCTGTGTACCTGACTGAAGGGTGAAGGTAGAATGGAGATTAGACCTCGTGTTAGGCCCGACATACAGGTAAACTTCCCTTCCTCCATCTTCCATCCTTACTCTGGAATAAGTCAAACTGTCTGCAGCAACCTGCTTTCCCAGGGGATCTCTGTTCCCATCCCACCTCTCCCCTTAACATCATCAGACCTATTGAGTCTGAACCATACAAGTAAGATTCATCTTCAACCATCTCCAACCATCTTCCCGACTTTCTGAGTCCTGTGGACCCTCCAGGGTGCCCTGAGCAGCCTGCCTACCCAGACAGACATCCATTCACCCACCACCTCACTGCCCACTTTCATTGGATCTGCAGTTCCTGAACCATGTACACCTGCAGACCTGGAACCACAAAAACCAGGTATACCTATGAGAGGTCAGCCACACATGAACCACTGAGGTTAACCTCCATCCTAATACCTAATACTACAAGAACATGCAGGAACCAAAGCCATCCAAGTTGCTAAAGGGCCTCAAAATAACACAGTCAACAAAAGCCAGGGCACAGGTATCTATCTATACCAAGCCATGAATTTCCTACTAAAACTGAAGCACAAGAGAATGACCTTAAATCCAACCTTATAGAGATGATAGTGGCCTTTAAATAAGAAATGAATAAACCTCTTAATGAAATACAGAAAAATACAATCAAACAGATAGAGGTTTTTAAAGATAAAACAAATAAATCCCTTAAATTTATATAAAACTACAACTAAACAAGTGAAAAAGTTAATAAACCTGTAATACATGAGGGTAGAAATAGAAGCCATAAAGAAAACACAAACTGAAGAAATCCTGGAGATGGGAGCAGAGCCTAACACCTGCAGTCCTCAACATCAATGAACTCAATTTCCCAATAATAACACATCAGCTAACAGAATGGATGAAAAAAAGGATCTATGACTTCACTGCATGAGAAATATACCTCAGCAATAAAGATAGACATTACTTCAGAGTAACGGAATAGAACAAAGTATTCCAAGCAAATGGACCCAAGAACTGGAGTAGACATTCTAATATCTAATAAAATAGACTTTCAATGAAAATTAATTAAAAGAGACAAGCAAAGACACTTCATATTCATTAGAGGAAAAACCTACCAAGATGATATCACAATTCTGAACACCTATGCCCCAAACACAGAAGGGGCCCACATTTGTAAAAGAAAAATTGCAAAAGCTTAAATTGCACATTAAACTCTACACATAAATAGTGGGAAACTTCAACATGCTACTCTCACCAAATGACAGGTCACTCATACAAAAACTAAATAGAGAAAAAACAAAACAAAACAAAACTAACACATTGTGAATCAAATGACTCTAATAGATATCTATAGAATATTCCCCCCAAACACACATTAATATACCTTCTTTATAACATCTCATAGATTCTTCTCCAAAATTGGCCATAAATACTTGGCAAAAAACCAAGCCTCAACAAATATAAGAAAATTGAAATAATGCCTGTTTCTTATCACTCCACCATAGAATAAAGCTGGTATTCAGCAAAAGTAGAAATACTAGAAAGCCTACATATTCATGGAAATTGAACAACTCTCTACTCAATGGTCAGGGAAGAAAAAAAGAAATTAAAGACTTTCTAGAATTCAAAGAAAATAAAGAAAATGTATCCAAACTTATGGGACACAATAAAAACTGGGAAGAGAAAAGTTTATAGCACTGAGTGTCTCCATAATGTTAGAAAGTTCTCATACAAACAATTTAAAAATACACCTGAAAGCCCTAGAAAAAATAGAAGCAAGCACGCCAAAGAGGATTAGAATGCAGAAAATAAGCAAAACCAGGAATGATGTCAGTTAGAAACAAAGAAAACAATGCATAGAATCAAGAAAACAAAGAGCTGGTTCTTTGAGAAAATTAGCAGGATTGACAAACCCTTAGCCAAACTACCAAGAGACAGAGAGACAGTATCCAAATAAACAAAATCATAAATAAAAAAGAACACATAATGGTAGACACTAAAGAAACTCAAAAAATCATCATCTTTTTATGTTTATAATCATTTATATCTATATTATAACCTTTATAATCTTTTATTCCCACCTTTGTCTGTCATTCCCAAGGAATTCCTAATCTATTTTCTGTCACCATAAATTACTTGCATTTCTTTGAACTTTATGTAAATGCTATCTTGTACTATATTCCAAGTTTGGCCTGATTTTTTTCTCTGACAATAACCACAGTTATTTTGAGATTCACCACTGTCTTTGCATTTATCAACAGTCTATTCTTTTTAAATTTATTTTTTATGCACTTTACATTACACTCATTGCCACCCTCTCAGTCCTCCCCTCCTACAATCCTTCACCCATCCCTCTATCCTTTTCCTCTGAGCAGTTGGAGGTCCCCCTGGGTACTCCCCACCTTAACACTGCAAGTCTCTGCAATGCTATGAGCTTTCTCTTCCACTAAGGCCAGACAAGGCAGACCAGCTAGTAGAATGTATCTCATATATGGGCAATAGATTTTGGAATAGCCCCTGCTTCAGTTGTTCAGGACCCAATGAAGGTCAAGGTGAACATCTGCTACATATGTGCAGGAAGGCCTAGATCCATCCCATTTATGTTCTTTGTTTGGAGGTTCAGTCTCGGAGATCACCAGTGGTACAGTTTAGTTGATTCTGTTGGTTTTTTTTATGGAACTCTTATTCCCTTAGGGGTTGCAATCTTTTTTCCTATTCTTCTATAAGAGTCTCCAAGCTCCCCCCCCCCCCCGCATTGTGTGGGCTTGGGTATCTGTATCTGAGTCAGCTGCTGGTGGAGCGTCTCAGAGAATAGCCATGTCTACAAGCATATACTTCTGTCTGCAGGCATAACAGAGGATCATTAATAGTGTTAGAAATTGGTGCTTGTCCACGGGGTAGATCTCAAGTTGGGCTGGTTATTAGTTGGACATTCCCATAGTCTCTGCTCTATCCCCCTTACCTGAATTTCTGGTAGACAGGATACATTTTAGGTTGATAGTTTTGTGAGTGGCTTGGTGTTTCTGTCATTCCACTGAGCTTCTTATCTAGATACAGGAGATGGCCTCTTCAGGTTTCATATCCCCAATGTAGTGACTCACAACTAAACTCTCCCCCATTGATTTTTGAGTGTCTCCCTTATGCGAGGTCTCTGTCTCATCCTGGAGATGCCACCCACCTCTTCAACCCTCTGTTTCATTTTCCGCTCATTTTCATGGCCATCTAGCAATCTTTCCCATCCTTCCCCATACTTGATCCTGAGCCTCTAATTTCTTTCCTCATTCCCCCCTCTCTCCATGTTTTGTCTGTCCATCTGCCTCTTATGACTACTTTATTCCCCCTTTTTAGTGAGACTCAAGGTTCCTTGCTTTGGCCTTTCTTATTTTTTAGTTTCTTTGTGTCTGTGGAATGTAACATAGTACTTGTATTCCATGACTAATATCCACTTATAAGTGAATACATACTATGTATGTACTTTTGGGACTTCATTACCTCACTAAGGATGATATTCTCAAGTTCTGTCCATTTGCCTACAAAATTCATGATGTCTTTGTTTTTAACAGATGTATAGTATTCCATTGTGTAGATGTGACACATTTTTTAATCCATTCTTCAGTTGAGGGATATCTAGGCTTTTTCCAATTTCTGGCTATTATGAATGAAGCTGCTATGAACATAATGGAGCAAACATATTTTTAAGATGTTGGAGAATCTTTTGGGTATATGCCCAGATATGGTATATCTGTGTCTTGAGGTAGAACTATTTTGAGTTTTGTGAGAAAGAGTTGAATTTATTTTCAGTGTGGTTGAATAAGTTTGCAGAGTTTCCCTTGCTCCACATCCTCACCAACATATGTTACCTCTAATTGAGTATTTGATCTTACCCATTCAGATGCGTATAAAATGGAACTTCATAGTTGTTCTAACTTATACCTATCAGAATGTCTGTGATCAAACACTCAAGTGATAGCACATGTTGGTGAAGACATGGAACAACTTTTGGTGGGAGTGTAAACTTATATAACCACTTTGGAGATCAACTGAGTGGTGTCTCAGAAAATTGGGAATAGTTCTACCTCAAGACACAGCTATACTGTGCCTGGCATATACCCCCAAAATACTCCAGCATCTCAAAAAGATGTTTGCTCAACTATGTTTATTGCAGGTTTAGTTATAGTAGCCAGAAATTGAAAACAAGCTAGATGTCCCTCAACTGAAGAATAGATAAAGGAATGTGGTACATCTATACAATGAAATAATATTTAGCTATTAAAAACCAAAGCAGCATACATTTTACAGACAAATAGATGTATCTTGAGAATATCATTCTCAATATGGAAGTGCAGTCTCTCAAAAATACACACATGGTATGCATTCACTTATAAATGGATGTTAGCCATAAATTAAAATATGTATATGCTACACTCCATAGAACCAAGGAGACTGGACAGAAAGGAGGTCACAGGCAAAGATACTTGAGCCTCACTTGGAAGGAGGAATGGAATGGTTGTGGAAAACAAATGGAGGGAGAGAACTGTGGAAGAGAGGGAATCTGGAGGGGAATGGGTTGTCAGGGGAGGTCAAGGGAGAGGCAGGGTTTGTGGCCAGATGGCCATGAGAATGAATGAAAATCTTCAACTGATGAAGAACAGTTAGAGGGTATCTCTAGGAAGAAATAGAAACTTGAGATAGGAGTGGCTCCCAAGAATCAATGAGGGTGCCATTAGTCGTGACTCAGATCATTAGAAATATGGGTTCTGGGGAAGCTACCTCCTGTGGCCAGGCAGTATACCCATTGGAGCCATGGAGACACCAACCCACCCACAAATTGTTTGACCCCCAAATGTATCCTGTTTACAAGAAATGCAGGGATTGGGAACAAAGTGGAGACTGAGGAAATGGCTAGCCAATAATAGGCTTAACTTGAGACCCATCTCATGGGCAAACACCAATCCTTGACACTACTAATAGTACCCTGTTATGCTTGCACACAGGAGTATGGCATGGCTGTACTCTGAGAGGCCATACCCAGCAACTGATTTATACAGAGGCATACACCCAGAGGCAAACTGTAAGTGGAGTTTGGGAACACTTATAGAAGAATAGGAGAAAAGTTTGCGGCCCCTAAGGGGTTAGGAGCTCCACATAAATACCAACAGAATCAACTAACCTAGACACTTGGAGCTCTTGGAGACTGAACCACCAGTCAAAGAACATACATGGACTGGATCTCGGCTTCCCCACACATATGTAACAGATGTGCAGCTTGGTCTTCATGTGGGTCCTAAAAAACTGAAATGGCGGCTATACCAAAACCTGTTGCCTGTATGTGGTATATGTTCTTCTAGCTGGTCTGCCTTGTCTGGCCTCAGTGGCAGAGGAAGAACCTAGCCTTGAAGATACTTGGAGTGCCAGGGTAGAGGCCACCTAGAAGGGTCCCCAACTGCTCATAGGAGAAGAGGAGAAGTCATGGGGGAAGGATTGTGAGTGCAGGTAACCATGATGGGCATAGTGAGCTGGATACAAAGTGAATAAGTAATAATAATAATAATAATAATAATAATAATAATAATAATAATAAATTTAAAAAATATTCATCACCCCCCCCAAAAGTTAAGAAGTTTGAGGAATACAGATATATTGGTATGGTATTAATAATAGAGTATTTATTTCTTTCCATTTGCCAGCATCCATTTAAAATCCACTGTAATTTAACAATATTTTAAAATGCTTGGAGTCAATTCTAGTTTTGTGCAAGTTTATCAAGTGTTCTACAAATAAAGTATGTCTTCAAACCCAATAAAACACACTAAAGATTAAATACTATAGTACTTTATTTCAGGTATCATTTACACAGTCATTTTCTTGTCATTAGGCAAAATTACTCCAAGACGTGTCAAGCACTATAAAGGGTGTCCATCCTACTGTATCTAGAAGATAAATAATATTCAGTGGGATGGGCAGATGAAATTAGAATAATTCTGTGAAGCAGAACATTGTGATTTGAGAAAAATCATAGTAAAGGATTTTTCTTATCAGTTTCCACAAATATTTTCACAGCACATGGATATTTAGGAATTTTGTTCAGCAGTTCAACTGAGTCAAGTCATGAAGTTATACTTGCTAATACTTCTAAGTTGTGGGTAGCTTCCTAACTATCCTGCCTTCTGCAGTCCTGCTATGTGGCTTTCTCCAATTCTTTAAATCATTTTCAAACTGATATTTTAGAAGAAATCTTGATTTTAGCTTATTTTTTCCACCTTGAAAGCCTTCTAGGAATTCCTGTTGCCTTCAAAAATGACAAAAGGAAGGAAACAAGGAAGGAAGGAAGGAAGGAAGGAAGGAAGGAAGGAAGGAAGGGAGGGACGGAGGGAGGGAGGGAGGGAGGAAGAAAGAAAGAAAGAAAGAAAGAAAGAAAGAAAGAAAGAAAGAAAAGAAAAAAGAACAAGGTTTACCTCTTCTACTAAAACTCCTTACAGAGAAAATAGAGAAAAAAAACATACACAATCATAAGAACAAGTTACTAAATGGCCACCAATCCTGCTCCTATTATTGGATAGCTTTGTGGTTGACAAATATAAACTCCTTAATAAAACATGTGGCTACCACTTCAGTTTCTCCTTCCAAGGAACTTTGTACTTCAGTGTGATGCTTTAAGTATTGTGTCTGTTCTATCCAGTTTCTTAATTAACCTATAAATATTCTCCAATGTTTACTGAGTGATTAGCTTGCTTCTCAGTTAACAAACAAAAATTACAAATACAGAAGGAATTTTATGTATATTTTTCTACAGTTTCCACATAGAATTATCTAGAACGTCAAACTTTTAAGAAAAAATTAAACAGATGAGTTTGGTCCCTAGTGAAAATAAACAATAAAATTTGTTCCTTAGGAAGAAGAGATAATGTGCTGAACAACAAGAACAAAAATGTCCTTTCCCCAACATTTTGAGTTCAAAGAATAAAGGAAGTGATTGAAAAAGAATTTAAGACATTGATAGTCACAGACAAGGAAGTGCTGTTGGATTCTACCTCAATTTTACACAAGAATAACCTGAAAATGTCTTTTGGAGCCAAATATAAATGATAAAATAATTATGAAATCATGGAGTTCATCTTCGGGATGTCATCTTGTGTATGTAACAGTTTCATTATCTTAATTCGAGAAGCCCAAGGAACAAAAACAACAACAAAAGATGCACAGGGCTCTATCAAGTTTCATAGCATGTTATTACTTATGATAAGAAAAAAGTGAACAATACAGCACAAAATAAAATTTGTAATCACATGTTATAAGTGATACATATAGAACAAATATTCTAAAACTGAAATATCAATAAAAAGACAACAGATTTTTTAAATGAATAAAGGAGTGAAGTGCTCACTTATCCACTTACTATGAATAACTAACAAACTTAGAAAAATTACCAGCATTGTTCATTATTAGGAAGTATAGGAGATTACACTTGTACACACAGGGGAGGATATACTAGAGAAAAAGTGGCAGAATTAGAGAAGATATGGAAGGTTAGAACACTCAGGCATTAGTGATGAGAATGAAACTTGGTGCAGCTATATTGAACATAAATTTTCAACTTCAAAACTCTACATATAGAATTAAACATGATGCTGCAACTTTACTTTTAGGTATATATACAAGAAAAATACAAAAATCATCACAAATTTTATTAAGGATTAAAAGCAACATTTTTAAATTAACTGGTAGAATATAGATGAAAACTTATTTATTATTTCATATAAAATGAGATGCTCATAAATACTATAAATTCTTTTATTCTACTTGATGAATATGCAGAAACAAAATATTATTAATAATTGCCTCAGGTATGTAAGAATTTGGGGGAGGGAGTAGTAATTCTTGATATAATAAGCCTGTCTGCTTGCATTTAGTAAAAGTGATGGCGGAAAAATACTAAGAATTACAATTCAGTTAAACACATTAATTTTGTCAACTTCAAATATAACTGATGCAATCCAAAAGCAATGTAGATAAATTAAATAAATTAAAACCACTGATACTGAAGATATAATATTATATTTAATAAATAATAATTTATAAATTATAGTTTAAGAAATATATTACCTATAAATGAGATCAATAATCTCATCAATAATCAATGATCTTTAGATATGTTTTAAATAACATTTAATGCAGCAAACAACACATAATTAAGAATAGAAAAAGATGTGACTTTATGACTAAAATAAGTCTCAATAGATGAACTATTATTAATAGAAAAAAACTTTAAAAGATATTTATCTTATATATAATAAATGAAGACCTTTTCCATTTTTTCTTTTTATTGAAAATAGATTTTCTCATGCTATATCCTGATTAGTTTCCATTCCCTATTCTCTTTCTAGTTCCCCTCTACCTCTCCTCTCCTCCACTTCCTTTCTGTTTCTCATTAGAGAGGAACAGTCATCTGAGAGACAACAACCAAACATAATACAATAAAATAAGATAAACAAATAAATAAGATAAAACAAAAACTGTTGCATTGTATCTGGACAAGGTAACACAACAGGTTGAAACACCCCTAGAACAGGCATAAGGTTCAGAAACCCACTCATTCACATACTTGGGAGTCCTATAAATATACTAATCTGATAGGTATAATATGTATGCAGAAAAACTTGCGTAGACCTGTATAGGCCCTGTGCTGGCTGCTTCATTCTCTATGTGTTCATTTGAACCTTACTCAGTTGATTCAGAGGACATTGTTGTCCAGGTGTCCTCCATCCCCTCTTGCACTTTCTGCCTTCACTTCCACGGGACTCTCTGAGCTCTGAGGAGAAGAATTTGATGGAGGCATCCCTCTTAGAGCTGTGTGTTCTAAGGACTATCTCCATGTAATGTCTTTGGATTTCTTTCTATAGCTGCTCCCTTCTGCTGGAGGAGGAAGCTTTTGGGGATGATTTAATAAGGTACTGCTCTATGAGTATAGGAGAGTATTATTAAGAGTCATTTTATTCATACATTTTTAAACTGGTAGTGTTTGATTTTACCTTATGTCTCTAGGCTATATAGTCTCTGGGTCTTGGCCACCCAATCATTGTCATTTATGGGTTCCATTTCATGGACTGGGTCTTAAGTTAAATCAGACATTGGTTGGGTACTCCCACAAGTTCTGTGCCACTGTTGCCCTAGTATGTTTTGGAGGCAGGACAAAGTGTAGGTCAAAAGTGTTTTAGCTGGGCTGGTGTTTGTGTATCTCTTTTGTAGCTTATGGAACACCTTATTCTACCAAAACCACTAGAACTTAGGAGTGAAGGCTCCATGTAGGCACCAGTTCAACTGGTCCATATTCAAGGAACTATATGGATGTGAATGTAGGTAATGAGGATGGCACTATGACTTCTTCATTAGGTGGATTTTGGATGTGGGATTTCAGCAAATCACCTATATTATTTTGAGATATGATCCTTGAATGCACAGTCTCTGCAGGACTTTTATCAGGGGCTGTTAGATTTTTCAAAGGCCTTTTCTGCGTTTAGTCAGATAATTCTGCAGTTTTGTTTTTCAGTCTGTTTATATGGTATATTACACTCATCAGTTTTTACATGTTGTACTAACATATCATCTGCAAATAAAGATACATTGACTTCTTTCTTTCCAAATGGCATACCTTTGATCTTCTTAAGTTGTCTTATTTATTGCCCTTGCTGAGACTTTATGTATTATATTGAATAGATATCAAAAGAGTGGATAACTTAGTGTTGTTCCTGATATTAGTATAGTTGCTTTGTGTTTCACTACACTTGAGTTGGTGTTGGCTTTTAGCTTGTTTAAATTGCATTTATTATGCTTAGGAATTTTTTTATCTGTAAAATGAACTTTGCAATTCATTCAAATAAATTCAAAACAAAGATGATTAGAAATATAGACAATTTATAACTTAGACAAATAGTCAACAACTCATAGATTCATGTTTTCCAATTTCCAACAACCCCTGAAATTCAGAATCTTGTCTACTGTCAGTAATTTGTTTGATAAACATGTAGAGTAACATAAATGAATTATTGTCTTTAAATTTTAGTCTTAGAATCTTAACTCTGTGTTCCTACAACTTCTTGCAGCTTTATGACTACATCTCATATTTGCAATGATGTCACTATAATATTCAAATAAAATAAGTAACCACTTTCTCAGACTTTGTAACTTCCTAAACTTTTTGAGTTTTCTCCTAAACCACCCTTAAATTATGTCTCACCACTTGCTCTAGTTACTTTCTTGTTGTTGTGATAAAGATCTTAACAATATGTAAACTTGTGCCAGAAAAGGGTTTGGCTCATGATTCCAGAATGACATAACCCACTTTTTAGAATTAAAAAAAAAAAAAAAGTTTTCAGGCAGGGACAGCATAATGGTAAGAACAGGATGCTGAATGCTGACTGGGCACACTCCATACACAATTAATAAACAGAAAGTTAACAGGAAATGGGGTAAGTCTGTGAAACCTCAAGACTTTGGCTCCAGTATTCTACTTGCTCCTGGGTGGCTCCACTCCTCAGAGTTCCACAATATTCACAAACTGTACCACCAGCTGGGAAACAGTCATTCAAGCAGTTGAGCCTATGGAGAAAAGTTCACATTCATTCTCTGAAGCACAAGCTTTTGTTTTATACATCTAATTAATAATTATTTAGTTAGCTCTATTATTTTAAATTATTGAGCTACATTTTAATTATACTTTAATTCATTCATAGACAAAAATCAATCATCATTAATGTTGTTCCATTGTTACTTCCATGAATACATTAGCTATATTTTTCTCATTTAAGTAGTCTAGAAATGCAATACATGTTATTAAAAGGCTAAAGAAAATATTAGGAGATTGATATATACTTTTAAATTTATTGACATAGTCATATTGACATTTAATATATATTAACTTTGTTGCTATACAAATATACTCTAATGCATGAAATACGTGTTTGATCTTAAAATTCTAAGTTAATGGCATTAGAGAGGAAGGGGCATCAAAAAAAGAAAGAAGTAGAGAGAAAGTAATGAAGAAAGGAAGGAAGGGAGGGAAAGAAGGAGGCTGGGAAGGAAGCATGAGGTGAAGCAGCTAGAATATGTTAGGTCAGAGACCCTGAGCATACAACACTGATTTATTACTGAGCAGATATGTAATCCGACTGGTCTTGAGTGCTGGAGTCAACATCATATATAGAAGCCAGAAAAATGCTGTCTTTTTGGCATTTGACAGAAGCAGAGTAAAGTCACTTTGAAAAATCTTTTACTAGATCTTCCTGCAGAATCATTCCAGCTTCTCCAATAGAAACTCTCATTTTTGTAGATCTGGATGAGTGACCACAATTTCATTTTGGTTTCATGTGTGCCTTGATGGCAAGGTCAGGTTGGACACTTCAGGTAAAGCCTCTCACTAGTAACAAGCTGTAGTGGTTCTGGATAATCCCATTAAAATCTAAATGGAAGATGAAAGTTTAATCTATGTTCACAATCACAAACAATGTCAGCATAATAGTAAGGCAATGATTGTTTACTTCAAGAATCAAGCTCCAAGCTTTTCTCTGAATCAATGAGATTGTATTCATGAAATTAGGGTATAAAAATCCTTATTTGCTCAAAAATGCTTCAGAATGACATTAATCAAGGACATTGAGAGGCAAAAAGAAGAGAAAAACAATCTCTCTAAACAATGCACAATTTAGAGTCTGGACTTTGTAGAGGTACAGATAAAAATGATACAAACTACTTTACAAAACATTGCTTTGCTTTGTATTATGAAAGCCTCAAAGTTAATAAAACATCACTATGTCACAGAGACACTATGATCAGTAGAATCAAATTGAAGAACAAGACACAAATCCACATACCTATGGACACCTGCTTTTTATTTATTTTTATTTTTTATTTGATATTTTATTTCTTTACATTTCAGATATTATCCCCTTTGCCCATCTCCTTCCCCACAATTAATCCCCACCCCATCCATCCTCCTCCTTTTTTATTTTATTAAACTATTTTTTGCTTTTATACATTAAATTACATGCAAGTATTAAGGTCAGTTTTAGGTTGAGGAACTAGCAATATAATAGATGCAAATAGTCAAGGAACAAGCAAGACAATAAACTCAGGTAGTCAAAGAACAAGCAAGACAATAAACATAGTCCTGTGATCACCCCTATGATCAGTATTTCTAAGGGCTTATTAGGATGACCAAAATATCTGAGCCTACTTCCCTGTTCTAGCCCAAAGTCATTTTCATGTCTGAAGCCTTCTTCTTTGTTCTAGCCTAAGATTTAGATTCCTGCCTGAAACTATTTCTTTGTTCTAGTCTAGGATTTAGATTTCTGCCTGAAATTACTTCTTTGTTCTAGCCTAATGTCAGATTCCTGCCTGTAGTCTATTTCCTTGTCCTTGACCTATGTCAGATTCCTTCCAAGCAGCCCATTTCCTTGTCCTTGGCCAATGTCAGATTCAAGCCCCAAAAGCTCTCCACATCTCCCCTTTTTTATTGTATAAATCAGACTGAGCCTGTCTTAGATGGTTCTGACAAGAATATCTTCCTTACCCATCATGGAATATGCATTATCAAAAGCAATGCATTTTTGTCTTAGGTTGGTAAGGTGGCCTCTTTCATTAAATTAATCCTGCCAATCCATGAGCATGGGAGATCTTTCCATCTTCTGAGATCTTTGATTTCTTTATTCAGAGATTTGAAGTTCTTGTCATACATATTTTTCACTTGCTTGGTTAGATTCACTCCAAGATATTTTATATTATTTGTGACTATAGTGAAGCCCCACACACCTATGGTCACTTGATCTTTGACAAAGGAGCTAAAACCATCTAGTAGATAAAGAATAGAATTTTCAACAAATGGTGCTGGTTCAACTGGAAGTCAGCATGTAGAAGAATGCAAATCAATTCATTCTTATTCCCTTGTACAAAGCTCAAGTCCAAGTGGATAAAGGACCACCACTTAAAACCAGACACAGTGAAACTAATAGAAGAGAAGGTGGGGAAGGATCTTGAATACATGGGCACAGGGGAAATTTTTCTGAACAAAAAAAAACAAATGGCTTATGCTCTAATATCAAAAATTGACAAATGGGACCTCAAAAAATTTCAAAGCTTCTGTAAGGCAAAGGAAACTGTCAATAAAAGAAAACAGCAACCAACAGATTGGGAAAAGATCTTTACCAATTCTACATTCAATAGAGGGCCAATATCCAATATATACAAAGAACGCAAGAAGTTAGACTCCAGATAACCAAATAACCCTAATTAAAAAAAAAATGGGGTAGAGCGCTAAACAAAGAATTCTCAACTAAGGAAAATGGAATCACCGAGAAGCATCTAAAGAATTGTCCAACATCCTTAGCCACATGTTTTACTAAGGATTTTATATTTGTCAACCACAAAACTATCCAAAATTAGGACCAGGATTGTTGGCCTTTAGTAACTTGTTTATAATTAGTCATCAGGGAAATGCAAATCAAAACAACCCTGAGATTCCACCTCACACAAGTCAGAATGGCTAAGATCAAAATCTCAGATGACAGCAGATCCTGGTGAGGGTGTGGAGAAAGAGGAATACTCCTCCATTTTTGGTGGGATTGAAAGCTGGTACGACCACTTTGGAAATCACTCTGGAGGTTCCTCAGAAAATAGAATAAAGTACTACATGAGGACCCAGCTATACCACTCCTGGGCACATACCCAAAAGATGCTCCAATGTATAACAAAGACATGTGTTTCATTATGTTCATACCAGCCTTATTTATAATAGCTAGAAGCTGGAAAGAACTGAGATGTTTCTCAACAGGAGAATGGATACAGAAAATGTGGTACATTTATACAGTGGAGTAATACACAGTGCTTAAAAACAATTACTTCATGAGATTCATAGGCAAATGGATAGAACGAGGAAATATCATCCTGAATGAGGTAGCACAGTTACAAAAGAACACACATGGTATTTACTCACTAATAAGTGGATATTAAGCAAGAAGCTCTAGGAATACTCATGATACATATGAAGCTCACAGAACATATGAAGCTCAGGAAGAAAGACAGAAGTGTGGATGCTTCATTTCTTTTTAGAAAGGAGAACAAAATACTCACAGGAGGTAGAGGGTGGGAGTAACTGGAGAGGAATAGAGGAAGGGTGGGGGAAAAGAGTGAAGAATCAGGTATAAGAGGAAACAGGGATGATATACAGAGAGTCAGGAGACCATTCCAGACAACCCCTCCTTCAGTTTCTATCTCACACTTTGTCTTCATATTTGTTCCCTTGAGTATTTTGTTACTCCTTCTAAGAAGGACCGAAGCACCTACACTTGGTCTTCCTTCTTCATGAGCTTCATGTGGTCTGTGAGTTGAATCATGGGTATTGTGAGCTTCTGGGCTAATATCTAATTAACAGTGAGTGAATACCATGTGTGTTCTTTTGTGATTGGGTTACCTCACTCAGGATGATATTTTCTAGTTCCATCCATTTACATAAGAATTTCTTGAATTCCTTGTTTTTAATAGCTATCACTTGAGTTTTTTGATCTTAGCCATTCTGACTGGTGTGAGGTGAAATCTCAGGGTTGTTTTGATTTGCATTTCCCTGATGACTAAGGATGCTGAACATTTCTTTACATGCTTCTCGGGCATTTGAGTTTCCTCAGTTGAGAATTCTTTGTATAGCTCTGTACCCTATTTTTAATAGGGTTATTTGGTTGTCTGAAGTCTAATTTCTTGGGTTCTTTGTATATATTGGATACATCTATCAGATATGGGATTGGTAAAGATCTTTTCCCAATCCATTGGTTGCTGTTTTGTCCTATTAACAGTGTTCTTTGCCTTACAGAACCTTTGCAATTTTATGAGGTCCAAGACAGGAGCAATTTTGGGTTAAAAATTGTTCCAGTCTAAAGGAGATACAGGGACTAAGTGTGGAGCAGAGACTGAAGAAACAGACATCCAGAGACTGCCCCACCTGGGGATCTATTCCCTATACAGACATCAAACCCAGATACTATTGGCAAGAAGTGCTTGCTGTCTCTGGAGAGGTTCTGCAGGAGCCTGACAAATAGAGAGGTGGATGCTCACAGCCAACAATTGTACTGAGTACAGGGACTCCAATGGAGGAGCTAGGGAAAGTACTGAAGGAGCTAAAGGAGTTTGAAGCCCATAGAAAAAAAAACCAACAATATCAACCAACCAGACCCCCCCAGAACTTCCAGGAACTAAACCACCAACTAAAGAGTACACATGGAGGGACCAATGGCGCCAGCTGCATATGTAGCAGAGGCTTTGCCTTTTCTGAAGAGAAAAGGAGGAGGAATGGATTGGTGATTGTGTGGGGTAAGGGGAAGGAATGGGAAGAGAGGAGGGATAGGAAACTGCAATCAGGATGTAAATTAGATTAACTAATTAATGAATTAAATTTAAAAAAGGTATCTGTGAAAGCATGTCAGTGCAACTTAGTTTTACAATAAAATGTGTAACGATATAAAATTACTCTTAGTCTCTTTTGAAAATTTGTGTTAATCTTTAGTTACATATCTACAAGTCAAGAAATTATTATTTAACACTGTGTATTTTCTTAGCAATTAGAACTTTGTTCCTTTTAATTCAAATGCAATAAAGCATAGTGAGGGGAAAGGAAAGAAGTTGAAGGCTATCTAGGATATATTATTTCTATTTTGATGGCATTAAATTTGGAACTCAAATATAAGCAGTAACTTTAAATATTTCAGTAACATTGTGACACCTGTATAATACTAGCAGGAGGATATGTAAACATTATTTTTAATGAAATGTTAAAATTAGTTTAAAGTCAGTATTTATAAATCATAAATATTGAGGTAAGAAAATAAAGCTACAATAAAATAAAGCAAGTAAAATTCCTGATCTAATGATACAGTACATAAACTTAACTGAAAAGAACTGAACCACCCATGCAGGTTTTTCTTCTTCTTCCTCCTCCTCTTCTTCTTTTCTGCTTCTCTTTCTTCTTCTTCTTCTTCTTCTTCTTCTTCTTCTTCTTCTTCTTCTTCTTCTTCTTCTTCTTCTTCTTCTTCTTCTTCTTCTCCTTTTCTCCTCCTCCTCCTCCTCCTCCTCCTCCTCCTCCTCCTCCTCCTCCTCCTCCTCCTCCTCCTCCTCCTCCTTCTTCTTCTTTCTGTACCCGAGGACAAGAGCTGGATCACTGCATAAGATTTTGGTCACAGCTCTGTACATAAAGCAACAAGACCAAAGTGCCTCATTTCTGTATCTGTGACTTGCATATAAGGAACACCTGCTAATTTATGCAGCTGCTTGTTACTCAGTAGTAATGCTATGCACTGAATCAGTATTCCAGGG
Organism: Arvicanthis niloticus; assembly: GCF_011762505.2. Lineage (NCBI taxonomy): Eukaryota > Metazoa > Chordata > Mammalia > Rodentia > Muridae > Arvicanthis > Arvicanthis niloticus. Next base: position 12,235,856 of record NC_133435.1, read on the forward strand.
ACAGAAATAAACCTATTTCATACAGTTACCTAAAAACAGTTGATCATCTATGAAGTAATATGACAAAAGTCCTTCAAAGAGATGCTGTCAATCTCTGTGTACTGAAAATGAATAGAGATTTTTGCACCTAATTTCTCTCACCTATAAATACAGAATAATAGTACTTACAAAATGCAGCAACTATGACTATTATGTCAGATAATACACTAAAGCCTATTTTTAAATTATCATATATGTATTATTATCAAATTATACATATATCAAATTATTATGTATATATTTGTATATATACATATACAAATTATCAAATTATACATATATATATATATGATACTGCTATATCCAAGAAACACTACTCAACATCAAGAATGGACATACCTTAGGATAAACAGTTGGGTATTACAAGCAAATTACAAGCAACCTAGCATAGCTACTTCAATAACTAAAACAAAAAAAATAATAAATTTCAAACCAAAAATAATCAAAAGGAAAAGGGAGGACACTACATATTCATCAAAGGAAAAAATTCACCAAGATGACATTTCAATTCTTAACATCTACGCCTCAATCGCAAGGGTACTTATCTTTGAAAAATCAATACTGCTACAGCTTAAATAATATACTGACCATCACACACTGATGTTAAGAGACTTTATACTTTACTCTCACCAATGAGTAATTATTCATGACAAAACTTAAATAGATAAATACTGGAGCTAATAGAAGTTGTGAACCAAGTTGACCTAACAGATATGTATAGAACATTTCAGTTAAACTTAAAAAATACATACTTTCTCAGAGAGAAAGAGAGGGGCGCAGATATGGAGGCAGATGTTCACGTGTCTCCACCAGTCAAAGATAGTTGATATATCTAGGTTGGGTGTTAAGTTACACTTCTGATTGAGCATTACCAAACTTATAAAGCCTTTGATTAACATTTTTAAAAAGTGTATAAAAGCAAAAAGGAAAAGGGGGCATGGGATAGGGGCTTTCTAGGAGAGGGAATGGGGAAAGGGAATGGCATCTGAAATGTAAATAAAATATCCAATAAAAACATAATAATACAAAAAAGAATATTCTTTCTCAGTACCACAAGGGTTTTCTAAAATAAATTACCACATACTTAAGAAGAAAAAAAGAACAAATGTTGAGGATGTGGTAAAAGAGGAACACTCCTCCATTGTTGGTGGGATTGCAAGCTGGTCCAACCACTCTGGAAATCAGGCTGGTGGTTCCTCAGAAAATTGGAAACATTATTACCTGAAGATCCAGCTATACAACTCCTGGGCATATACCTAAGAGATGTTACAACATATAACAAGAACACATACTCTACTATGTTCATAGCAGTCTTCTTTATAATAGCCAGAAGCTGAAAGGAACCCAGATGTCCTTCAACAGAGGAATGGATACAGAAAATGTAGTATATTTACACAATGGATTACTACACAGTGCTTCAAAACAATGACTTCATGAAATTCTTATGTAAATGGATAGAACTAGAAAATTTTATCCTGCGTGAGGTAACCCAATCTACAAAAGAACACATGTGTTGTTCTCACTGAGTATTAGCCCAAAAGTTCAGAAGATCCAAGATCCAATTTACAGACCACATGAAACTCAAGAAAGAAAACCAAAGTACAAATGCTTTGGTCCTCCTTGCAAGGTCTGGTGGTTGATATTTTTGTTTTTCCTTTGGGGCTGTAAACTCCTTCAACTCCTTCAGTCCTTTCTCTAACTCCTCCGTTGGGGACCCTATGCTCAGTCCAATGGTTGGCTGAAAGCATCTGCTTCTGCATTTGTCAGGCACTGGCAGAGCCTCTCAGGAGACAGCTATATCAGGCTCCTGTTAGCAAGCACTTCTTGGCATTCACAACAGTGTCTGCATTTGGTGACTATATATGAGATGGATTCCCAAGTGGGGCAGTCTCTGGTTGGCCTTTTCTTCAGTCTCTGTTCCACACTTTGTCTCCTTATTTCCTCCCTTGAGTATTGTAAGGAGGACCAAAGAATCCGTTCTTTGGTTTTCTTTTTTGAGCTTCATGTGATCTGTAAGTTGGATCTTGGGTCTTCTGAGCTTTTGGGCTAATATTCAGTGAGAACAACACATGTTGCAGAACTCTAGTCATTAAAACCACATGGTACTGGCACTAAAACAAACATGTTGACCAATACAATTAAACCAAAGACCCAAACATAAATCCACACACCTATGAACACTTAATACTTGATAAAATAAAACAAAATAATAAATAACCAAAATTATTCAATGCAAAAGGAAGGTATTGTCAACAGATGGTGCTGATGTAACAGGATGTAGGAACCTAGAAGAATGCAGATAGATCCATATCCATCACCCTGCATAAAACTCAAGTCCAAATGGATCTAAAGCCGTAACACAAAACCAAATACACTGAACCTGATAGAAGAAAAATTGGAGATAACTTTCTGGCCAGAACACTAATAGCACAGGCACTAAGATTAACGATTACTAAATAGGACCTCATGAAACTGAAAATTTCTATAAAACAAATAACACTGTCAGTAAGACAAAACAGCAGTCTGCAAAATGGAAAAAATTTTCCCCAACTCCACATCTGACTGAAGGTTAATATCCAAAATCTATAAAGAACTCAAGAAAATAGATATCAAAAAATCCAGTTAAAAATACAGGGTACAGGTCTAACTAAACAAAGAATTCTCAAGAGAGATATCTCAAATGGCTGAGAAACATTTAAAAAACTGTTCAACACTTTAGCCACCAAGGAGATTCACATCAAAAGAACTCTGACAGTCCATCTTGTCAGAATGAGAATAATCAATAACACAAATAACAGTTCACTCTGGCAAGGATGTAGAGCAAGGAACATTCTTTCACTGCAGGTGGAAGTGCAAAATTATACAATCACTAATGAAATCAATATGGCGGTTTCTCAGATTATTGGGAATCAATCTACTTCAAGAACTAACTATACTCCTATTTGGCATATACTCAAAGGGTGTTGTATCCAACCAGAACACTTGCTCAAGCATGCTCATTGTAGCTTTATTTACAATAGCCAGAAACTGAAAATGACCTAGATGACCTAGACAGAAGACCTTCAAGTAAATGATCCATAGACTAAACTATAATCCATAGACCCAGAAAGGTTAGGTGAAGACAATGAATGGGGAAGTAATACATGAATCTTCCTGGGAATGAGAAACAGAATAGATTTAGTAAGTGGACTACATGTAGGTATAGATCAGAGTCGGAGATATCAGGTAAGAGTAGAGATAGGATGGAGGGAGAGAGTATAGAAAAAGATACCTAGACATGGGGGCCTTGCAAGGGTTGTGTGGAAACCTAGTTCAGTGGAAACTTCCTGAAATCTATAAAGATGTTCTTAATGAGTGATATATGTCTGCATGCGGCTTAGAACAGACCACACCAGACCAAGTGAGATTTATTCAGAAGACAGGGCAAAGATGGAGGGGAGGGAGGAGACGAGGAAGAAGATGGAAGAAGAGATCGAGGTCAGGGGGTTCTGCCTGTTTTATATGGGCGGTGACATAACCTCTCCCAGGTAAAGGTGGGAGATAGCCAGCTGGATTCTGAGACTGCATGCTGGTTGCCTTGGCTATCTCCTGAAGCCAAGTAAAAGCTTCCAGTGGTGGATCTGATTTGCATTTAATTGAATTATTAGCCCTTGGGTTCCCATGAAAATCACCAATAATCTAGTCCTGCCAAAGACCATCCTTGACTTGGAGAGGAGTTCTGAGAGAAGGGGTGTCTGGGATTGGTGAAAACAAATCACTGGAAGTCAAATCATGGATCCAAGCTGGTGGCCTCTGTTCTGCTGAGATGGCTTTCTAGGATGCCCTCTGTGTGTTCTCCTCTGCCCTAAACAGTTTTTACTTCCTATTCTAAAGCTGTTCTGATTGAAAGAAACATCTAGCTTTCTGTTAGAAATAGCTCTCTCTGAAAGTAAAAACTCTAAAAGCTCTCAGGATAGCTCAGAAGTTTCCTGACCAAAGTCAGAAAAACTGCTATAAAAATGTGGACAATACTCATATAATTCATTGAACATTAAATGAATTAGCTGGTGTCTACATGGAGCCTTCATCCATACATTCCAGACTCCTTGGTGCAGGAAGGTACTCTGCAAGCTACCAAAAAAAAAAAACCATGGACAGCAACCCAACCACAGAACACTTTACCTGTCCTGCCTGCAAAATATTTGAGGATAATGTTGGTACCAATCTTGTGGGAGTAGGCAACAAGTATCTGGTTTGATTTCAGGCTCACCCTAAGAGAAGGAACACATAAACAACACTGCTTGTATAATTGAGATCCAAAGATTAGGGAGCCCAAAGACCTGGGGTATAAACAGATAGGACTTGTCAAAAAATTAAAAATAAAAATAAAGCAACAAAACCCCCATAACCTATAAAAATACATCAGAAATCATATTATACAACCAAAATACCAGTAAGACAAATGCCCAAAGTGATTTGAGACATAAAGTCTACCAAAAACAACAAAAACAAACAAACAAAAAACCCATTGAATTCCTTTTCTATTGGTCATTTACTTCTGGCATGGGGCCTATTCTTAGTGTAGTATAGTTTGTATACCCAGTAAAACTCCCTTAGAAAAAACTAATTTTTCCTTTGCAAGCAAATTTCAATTGGAAATAACTTTCTGGTTAGAAACCTCCTGTCAACTTCCCTTTCAGTGCTGGAATCCTGTCTATCTTGAACCTGTGCAGGCCCTCTACATGCTGCCAGTCTTTGTAAATTCATATGTGCATCTGTAATGCTCTTTGTCATTGTCAACTTGACTACATCTGGAATGAGCTACAATCCAAAATTGGAGGGCACACCTGGGATCCAGATCTTGAGGCTGGAAAGCACGGGTTTCTGATCTGGATCTTGGCATGGAGCTCTTGAGACATAGTGGTCATAAAAAGCTTAGGCCCAGGCAAGGTAGTACATGTCTTTAATCCAAGGAGACTGAGGCAAGATCTCTGAGTTCCTGGTTGGCCTTGGACAAATCAACTCCCAGATCCAGGTGTGATGGTAGACACCATTAATCTGGGCCATACCTTCTGCTGGAGACCTATATAAGGACATTGGAAGAAGGAAGATTTACTCTTATTTGACTGCTTGCACTTACTTGCCAGTACATTTCTTAGAACCTACTTCTACAAAAGACCAGCTGAAACAACTAGCCTCCTAGGATTAAGCATCTACTAGATTCTTGGACTTCCCATCCACAGCTGCCTATTGTTTGGTTAGTTGGACTACAGACTGTAAGTCATCGCAATAAATTCCCTCAATATAGTGAGACATTCCATAACTTCTATGACTGTAGAGAACCCTGACTAGTACAGCATCATTCTCTCTGTAGGTTGAAGACACTGTTTACTTGGTTCACCCAACTTCTCTGGCTCTTAATATCTTTCTACCTCCTCTTCTACCCTAAGGGTCAGGATTTGATGAGAACATCCCCATTTAGGATGGCGTGTTCCAAGGCTTTACACTCTGTGTTTTGTTCAGATATGGGTCCAAAATAACATGAGTTCCCATCACCTGCAGAAAGAAACTTCTCTCATGATGGCAGACTGCGGTATTGATCTATGGGTATAGCACAATGTCTTTAGAAGCCAAATTATTGTTACGTTCTTTTTACAAAAAAAAAAAAAAAGGTAGTTGATTTTCCTTATGTAAGAGAGTTTTGAGTCTTAGAGCTGGAGAAATGGAGCAATGGTTACAAACACTTGCTACTTATGCAAAACACCCAGATTATGTTCCCAGAACCCATGACCAATGGCTCACAACTGCCTGTAGTTCCAGTTCCATGGGATCTAGCACCCTGTTCTAAGGTCTTCAGGCACTGTATGCTGGTGATGTATATAGAGACATGCAGACACACACATGTACACATAAGTAAAGTAAATAGTTTTTTAAAAAACAAAGAATGTGAATTTTTTTCAAAAGTCATTAATAATGAATAGAGATCAGAGGCAGTCCATACCAGATATTATCTACACGTACAAACACACACAAGCATATATATGTATGTTTGTGTGTGTATACATTCACATATGTATATACATATTTATACACACACATATGTACAAATACATATAAATATATAGGTCTGTGTATATGTTATACTTATATAACATATGTATATAAACATATATAAACATAGGTTATACACATGTTTATATAAAGAAAGAAGTATTAATTATCATATTTATATGAAATAGGATCCATAAGTTCAATCACTAACAGCATGTAGTGTACATACAATGCTCTGAATTTCAGTCATTGTATTATTTAGTGAAAGGATCCAGAATAATACAAAGGTATAGGTTTTAATCTCCAATCCACAACGTGACTTGTTTTATAGCATTTAGTAAAGTTTAAATGCACTTAAGATGAGTAGAGAACAGGCTGTTGAGAAGGAGAAGTTAACCAGTGGGAAGGATATTGGATGAGAAAGGGAAAAGCAAAGAATACAAAGTATATTATATAAGTGTGTAAAAATGTCATAATAAACCTATCATTATAGATAGATAGATAGATAGATAGATAGATAGATAGATAGATAGATAATATACAGTAATAAAATAAATTATTGGAATCCTCTTTGGAGGTTAATTACTTAACAATGAAATAATAGAAGGTTACATTCCACTAGGGCACACTTTTATTGTGTTGAAATTAAAAGATGGAAAGAATGCATTAGAAAGCATATAGTAGCAACACAATGCCTTTCTTTCCCAGTCCAATATTTTACAAATCTCAATAAACATTACTAAAACCATGGAAGAGCATGCATTTGACTAAAGTTTTTCTCTACAGTTTGATGAAAGTAGAGGTGCTTTTAATATCTCTACATTTGCGATATTTACCAGATTCTGACATAACAGTAAATAAGAATAAGAAAAAAAAAATCTATGTGTTTGCTTGCCTGCCAAGTTTATCTAGCTGAGTGACATTCAGTAGGTGGCACAAATACCATAATCAGAGTAGTGTTTACTGAAAAAAAAAAAAAAAACATGACAGCAGACAAGACACAGGTGCAAATCTTCTGTTGCCCATTTGAGTTTTTGATAATGAATTCCAATCTAGAAAAGAAAATGCTAATTTTTTAAAAAATGATCACTTGTCTTTGAGAAATCTGAATTTGAAATTCAATTTTTGGATGAAGCCCCAGCACCCATTTGACAATAATTAGAAATGAAATTGTGGTGTGTTTATAAGCAAAGTAACAGGAACATTATTTTATCTGCTTTGTCAAGATACATGGTTGAGGGTGCTTGACTCCCCTGATGGCATAGTTCAAACTTGGATTTTAAAGCCTATGAATGAAGGTGTGTGTGTGTGTGTGTGTGTGTGTGTGTGTGTGTGTGTGTGTAACAGCAGCATCAAGCCCTGAATCTATCACTTTATCCTTCCATTAGGACTACTCCCTTAAGTACTAGTTAACTGGTTTTAATGTAACTACTAGTAATGTTTTACATTACTAGTTGTTACATTAATGTTTTAATGTAACAGCTCAGTGTAATCTTACTAAGCTGGAGAATAAATCAGACATGTTAACTTTGCCTATGAAAATCATAGGAGGAAAGTGATATAATTTAAGTGAGTAAATATTTAATCAACAGCAAATTATAATTACTTCTTTAATTTACATTATTTTATGAAATAGCTTTAATTTTCTCTATTGTTGGGCAAGCTCCTCTACCTGAAATGAGATGATTAAAGAGAGATTAGGAACCTCACATCTGAAGCCCGGTTTTAATTACTTCAAAATTATCAGTTCATTTCTTGCATTATCTATAAAGGTACTTCGACTTGATTTTAGGGTTTTAGACAGTGTCTCACTGTACTATCCGTTCAGGACTCCTGAAACTCTATCCTATGGTTAAGGTTCCTAGTATTATAAATGTGTACAAAGCTTTCCAATTGTTACACAATAATTGTTAGTTGAAAGTTCTCCTAGTCATTTTGTAGCAAATGAGTTCTGGTAGAGAGAATGGAAGATTTCATGCCAATAGTAATGTCTACTGTTGTAATTCCAGCACTTGGGAAGCTGAGATAGAAAAAATTTCTGAAGGTCAAGGTTAGACTGGACTACAGAGTAAGAACCTAGCTCAAAGAAAACAAACAAAGGTGTTCAAAATTTCATAGCATTCTCTGATAATGAATGGTTGACAAAACACCATTTGAAAGTCTCTAAATTTAAAGAATTTAAAGATATGTAAATATTACCTAAGAATAAATGCTGAATCTAGTTTATCTGAATCTGTAGTTTTATTTTCAATAAAATATTTAAAACAATTTCTCATAATTATATATTTACTTTCATTGCTGAAAATATATCCTATTAAAATTCTCAAATGTAGGTTTTAGACAATCTTATAAAGTTATTTTAAATAATTCAAAAAGAAGCATACACTTGAAAATTATAAAATTTTTGAAAGAAAACATTTGCAACACTAGCTCAGCGATCATTTCTTTTATATAGCATAAAAACTAAATCACCTCAGGCTAAAAAAACTAGTTCATTTTTTTAAAATCAAAAGTCTTTACTTTTTGGATCCATCTTCCAGTAAAAGTAGAAAAATCATTAGAAGTGGGATGTAGTGATTGTAAATCACATACTTTATATTCCTACTATTCAGGGCTGGAGAGATGGCTCCATGGTTAAGAGCACTGATTGCTCTTCCAGAGATCCTAAATTCAATTCCCAGCAACCACATGGTGGCTCACGACCATCTCTAATGGGATCTGGCACCCTCTTCTGGTATGTCTGAAGACAGCTACAGTGTACTCATATACATAAAATAATAAATAACTCTTAAAATTTTTCTACTATTTAGACTGAAAGGCAATAGGAGAGGAGAATTCAGCATTATAAGCAGACAATTTTGAAAACATATTTTTCAAGAGCTAGACTCAAGAGTCATGTATATGATTTGAAAAGATGGAAAAGATGGTTGACATAAGTAGTTATACGGGAAATTTATTAAAACAAGAGAAATTCTGATGTTTCTGATCATCAGCCTAGTTCAAAAAAAAGCTCCAGAAAGACCCACTCTCCAAAGATTAGTGCGATTGAAAACAAGACAGGATCCTTCATTTACCTGGACATCCACATACGTATACACACATATATAAATACACAAACAGAAGAAAAATACATCAATAACTTAGTTTTTTTCTAAGAAACCAGAAATGGCTAACAGAAGAAATGGTAGTGAGAGTATATATTGGCTGGTTTCATGACATGAGGCAAGCTAGAGTCATAAAAGAGGAAGGATCCTCCATTGAGAAAATGCTTCCCTAAGATTCAGCTGTAAGGAATTTTCTTAATGATCAGTAGAGGAGATCTCACCTATACTGGGTGGTTCCATCTCTGGACTGGTGGTCGTAGGTTCTATAATAAAGAAGGTTGAGCACGCAGAGCACACAGTGGATAGCAAGCCAGTAAGTGGTACCCTCCATGGCCTCTGCATCAGCTTCTGTCTGCTGGTTCCTTCCCTATTTGAGTTTCTGTCCTGACTCCCTTTGGTGATGAACAATAGTGTGGAGATGTAAGCTGAATAAACCCTTTCTTCTCTTGCTTTTTGGTCATATTGTTTCATTGCAGCAGCAGAAACTTTAACTAGGACAGTGAGATAGATAATTTAAAAATAAACTTTTGCCGGGCAGTGGTGGCGCACGCCTTTAATCCCACCACTTGGGAGGCAGAGGCAGGCGGATTTCTGAGTTCGAGGCCAGCCTGGTCTACAGAGTGAGTTCCAGGACAGCCAGAGCTACACAGAGAAACTCTGTCTCGAAGAAAAAAAAAAAACAAAAACAAAAAAAACCCCTTTTGAAACACTTCATCTTTTCATAGTTTGGCTTTCAGGAGTTTGGACATTACTTCATTTTCACATGCATGAAATTATTGCACAATTGTATAGAATGACTTTTTCATATATATTGTTATTTATGTATGTGGAAGGGTATATGCATATTTGTATAGTGATCCTTGGAGTCAACAAGAGGGTATCAAATTCACAAAGCTATAATTATAACTAGATGTGAGTCATCATACATAAGTAGAAGTGAATGCCCAAATGAATATTTCTATTGTAAGATCAATTTGGTTTGAATCTGGTGATATTTAAACATTCTAATAGGCATGATTATTGATGACTACATTCTGTGTATGTATATGTTTTCTGTATGTTAATTGCTGAGCAACTAAGACAACTATACTGTTTAACTACACATTAAGATTCTTGAGAGCAGGGATTGCATTTCTGTCTTGCATGAAACTATCATATAGTGAAGCACTTTAAACACAATCCATAGTCAAAGTTATATTGTTGGTTTTGAATTTAAAATGATACTCACAGCTAGTCTTGAATAATCATTTCAACAAGTGTTATTATATTATATTAAGTTGCTATTGCCCTGCTACATCTGATTGCATCTGTCTTTATTTGACATAAGGGTCAGAAAATCTAGACCAATTTATATAAAATTTAGATTTTAAATGCTAGTTGTAAGATACACTGGTATACACACACACACACATACACACAATGAGAAAGAGAGAGAAGGAGAGACAGATTAAAGATAGATATTAGATAAATAATTGATAGATACAGACATACCTAGATATATAAATGCATAGTTAAATGGATGCAGAGATGATAGATAAAACTCAAATGTTTATAAAAATGATTTTCTTGATTATCTTTATTGTTGATATATTTTTCCATGGTGAATTTTAAATATAAAGAGAAAGCGAAGATATTCTAGTGACTTCAAAATGACTTATGGACAACTATCAATTTTCTTTTTCCATTTAAAAGAAATACGAGGTAGTAAAAACTCTGTAAGAATAAGGTAGATTAGATGTGAATAAAATATGATAGAAGTTACATTACAAGATACACTTAAATGTTCTTCATCATTGATGATAATAACTCAAAGTCTAGATTATAAAAAAATTATCGCAAATCAATTTATGAATTATTTAAATTTCCAAGTACTGCTAGAAGAATAATAGGTAGACAAGTACATTGAAAGTATGGATGTGAAGTGTTTTAAGGTTCAGTTTACAGTGTCTTTTAAAATAGATAATGTTTATGACACAATGTCACTCCTAACATGCTTCTAGTGAAGCATCTGGAATCATTGACTCAAATATCAAAGATGAAATCTGGCAAATTGTTTTAAATATTAGTATAATGTATGCTAGATTCTATACAATTTTCATATTTGCATATATATGTGTGTGTTGTATGTGAGTGTGTGTATACATTTATAATACTAGCCACAATCATAATAAAATATATGTATATGCAGTGATTTTATAAAAAGCACCACCTTTATTTCATTATTTATAACCTATAAGTTATTGAACAGCATCACAAGCAATTAAACTGAGTTAGATGCCCAGGATTTACTATGTGCTAATTATTGTAACTATTTTAATATAACCAAACATTTTCTGAAACATAAAAGAAAGTCAAGAAGGGGCCGTCTGGAGACCACTCTACCTTGGTATCCGTCCCATGTGCAGTCACCAAAGATAAACGCCAATATGGATGTCAGGAAGTACATGCTTACAGGAGCCTGATGTAGCTGTCTCCTCAGAGGTCTGCCAGAGTCTGACATATCCAGAGGCGGATGCTCACAGCTACCCATTGATCTGATCAAGGATTCCCAATGGAGAAGTTAGAGGATTGAAGGAGCTGAAAGGGTTGGTGGCCCCAAGAGGAGAGCAACAGTGCCAACCAACCAGAGCTCCCCAGGGTCTAAACTACCAGCCTGGGAGCACAAAGGGAGGCACCCAAGACTTCAGCTGTATACTTAGGGGAGGATGACCTTGTCAGGCATGGGTGGGAGAGGAGATCCTTGGTCCCATGAAGGCTGAACACCGAGCAGGGAGGAATTCGAGGGTGGGGAAGGAGGAGTGGGGAGCAGGTGGGGTACACCCTTGTGGAGGCAGGAGGGGGGATAGGAGAGGGGGTTACTGGGTGGTGGAGGGAATGGGGTGAGGGGATAAAATCTGAAATGTAAACATAATATCCGATAAAAAATATGAAAAAAAAAACCAGAAAACAAATACTATTAACATCTTTGTTATGATTGGGAAAAGAATGGAAAGTTTAAATACTTGATTGCATAGTACATTTGCAGGCTGGGATTTTGACTTATGTCCTGATGCAAGAATTTTTTCTCTTGAAAATAATAACTCCACAGTGAATAGGTAAAGCAAAGAGAAAAATAATTACAGGTTGATAGAAAATCTCATATTTTTATATCTAATTTTAGCAATGATGAGGAGGAGGAGACTTTCAGGACTGAGTTAATTATTTTTTCAGGTTCACTGAAACACATATAGATTTTATACTTGTTAAATATTTTTGATATTAGTTTTTATTTGAATAAGTAAATTTCAGAAAGCACAACAGTGGGATGGCAACAGCTGAAGATGAGATAAAAGGTAAACTACTTATTTAAGATTCCGGTCAGATTTCCTCTTTTTCTAAAGTATAATTATTATTTCTAATAATATGTAATGGATTTTAATAATGTAGGATTATTAAAATCTTGTTAATTTGCTTGTGGGTAACAATAAATGAATATCATATTTAATAGTTTAATCTACTTTCTTCTTAGTCATATGACAAAACAATGCATTTTAATTTGATATACAGCAAACATCATTTATGCTTAGGCCTAATATATGATATTCCAAGTAGCTATGAAATGTCAAATTTGTAATATAATGTTTCTTTTCATTTATATGGATTAGTTTTTTTTGAAATCCAGTGCTTGTATTTCTTACATGTTGCTCAGTAAATTTTTCAAATATTAAATAAAAATGAGAAAAATATATTGTTTTTAAGTGTATTCTGCACACTATTAAAAACATTCTTCAGTACTTTATTTCTTTCTAAGAAATAAAAGCAAGTCTTTACAAAACTATTTTGTAGTTGAAATGAAATTTTCTGTAGTAATCAGCATATTTTAATAAAATGTATTTATTTCTGTTGATATGACATTTAAACATAAAAGTAATGTATCTGATTAATTAATTCAAGAACAACAAAGAGGCAACTTTCTCAAGCAGAAGAGTTCTGAAAACTTGGTATAGATAATTTAATTACAAAAGGTCAGAGTTTAGCTCGCTACTTCAGCAGTGAGAGCTGCACTCATAACTCCATTTTCATAAGCTGTTCCTTAGAAAGCAGAGCTGGAGGTGATGTAACTGTACAATGGAAAACATTCAAGAAAATACACCTCAGCTCTGATGGTCAAGGCCAGAGGAAAAAAATAGCAATAATTAGTGTTCACAGCATATATCCTAGTTATTATTTGACCAAAAACAATAATACTGTCTCCATGGGGCATTCTTCTTCGAATGCCTGGCATCTGCTTAACCACATGGATTTAAAAAAATTTCAAATTAGAACATTCAAAAAAAATAACCTGCCTAAAATTCCTAAGCATAGCCTAGGTCATTAGAAAAAGGAATAGTGGAAAAATTTATAGAAAATGGCAAGAAAAGTGATATATAACTCAGCATTATGCCACACTTAGAGTCAGGCATAAGAGAGTAGAGCTGAGATTATCGGAATAAATTACTGACAAATTAAAAATAAATTAGAAGTACTGGTTCATTAATCACAAGAAATGTACTGCAATACGGCAAAATATTAATAACAGGAGAAATTGGCTGTGGAATACAGAGGGAGTCAATATACTGTCATTGCAAATTTTTTGTGTTCTTAAACAGTGAAGGTTTCCTGTTCTCTGGAGAATATAGTTAGAATTTTGATGAGATGCTGAATATGTAGGTTGTTTTCAGTAATATAACCATGAGGTAGGCCTTCTCACTTTCTAATATCTTCCTGACCTTCTGTATCCAGTGCTTCAGATTGTCATTCTAAAGATCTGCTATCTCTTGTTTCATTAATTTCTAGGTATTTTGTAAGATAAAATGAATGTGATGTTATTATTTCTTTCTGAACAACTTCATATCTGCTGTATTGAAAGGATGTTGATTTCTGAATTTACTGTGAACTAATTTCTTAGAAGTGCTTTGCAGGTCTAAGATGTTTCTGGTAGAATTTTGAGCTGTTTAACATCTACAGTTGCACCATCTACCAATAGGGAACATGCTTCATACAACTAGAAAAAAGCTCTTTAACTTCATGTGGAAGCACAAATGCCTTAAAAAGCTAGAAGACTCCTAAGCAGAAAGAGTAAGGTCTGAGTAATCACATTCTATTCTCAAAATATACTCACAACCACTGTAAGTTTTCTGTGGGTTCAGTCACAGACACAGCTTTGTACACAAGTGAACCCCATCACCCAGAAATAAATGCATAGCTACAGCCTTCTCAGTTTTGGCAAAGGTGCCCAAAACATACACTGGGGAAGAAGTAGTCATTTTAAGAAATAGTTCTGGGGGAACTGAATAACACACACAGATGTACACACAGAGACAGGAGAGAGAGAGAGAGTGAGAGGGAGAGAGAGAGACAGAGAGACAGAGAGACAGAGAGATAGAGACAGAGAGAGGGAAAGGGAGGGAAAGGGATAGGGAGAGAGACAGAGAGACAGAGAGACAGAAAGAGAATCAATCCAAACTAAATCAAACAAATTAATGTAAAGCCCAAAACAGTAAAATTGCTAAAAAAGAAACTTAGGGAAAATTCCATCAAAGTAATTCTAAAATTTGCAACACAGTAAGGAGTTACTATAGAGGACTCTACTCAAGTTTAATAGTCACCAGAATTCACAAATGGGAATCAGGAAATTACAAATCTTAGATTCAACAAAGGGAGTCTTGTGCAGAGTAGAGACATCTTAGGAAAACCACATTGGTTCCTGTATATGAATCAGGAGATCAATACTATATAAAACCCTGAAAAAATTAAATGCCTTAAATTCTAAACATTATCCAATCAATAAATAACCTTATAGAATGTTCATAAAGCAAGAAGTCAAATGGCTAACACATCTTTGTAGAAGTTTTCTAAATCCTTACCAATCAAGGAAGAAATGAAAACTAAAACTGATTAGAGATTCAATCTAGCCAAACAAAGTTAGAAAGACTATCATCAAAAAAATCAATTAAAAAAAACTATGATGGATAGAATACGAAGAAATAAAATCACATATTTACTGATGGTGGGATAGTAAACTATTCTAGAAGTCTATATGAAATTTCTTTATAAAACTAAAAATCAGTCTTTGATATAGCTCACTATAGCACTTCACCGTGTATACCTGAAAGAATCAAATCCAACACACTACAGAAAAACCTGTACTATTCACCATAGCCAAAATGTACAGCCAGACTAGGCACCAGTCAATATAAAACATGGCACATATTCACAAGTAAGTTTCAATTGTCTATAAAGTAGATTGGAATAATGGCATTTTGAGGAAAATCAGAGGGCTATAGATCACTTTGTTAAAGACAGATTAAGGAAGGAAAATATGGCCTACTTTCACTAATATGTGTCATCAAGACTTAAATTGTGTGTGAGGATGTGACGGGGGTGGGGGTGGGTGTGCACACATGTGCCATACACGAGCACACACATACATGCACACACATTATGAAAACAGTTCAAGACAAGATCTTTAAAAAGTTGGGTAGGTAAAAGAAAGCCTAGTGAAGTAGCAGTGGCTGAAAGCAGAAGGAAGAAGGAGTAAAAGGGATCTGCCAGCAGCCAGAAAGCTGGGGACTAGAGTGAAGGGAAAGCGACTGGTGAAGTGGATGAAATAAGAGAAGAGCATACTGACACACTCAAACATGTGCACATATAAAATGCCAAAACAATACATATTATATTGAATGCTGACAGAAAGAAGTATTTAAAGTAAAACAAAAATTACTAAAGTATGTCCCCAAATTACCCCCAAAATAAACACATATTTATTTGTTTATTACTTTTTATTGTTAAACATAATGGAGGTCCTCAGATTTTATATGATTCGGGTATCTTTACATTTTACTCAGACTTTACATTTTACTCAGACTTTACATAGTCTTTCAGTCACATATTAATGAGAAAAAAGTAGAGTTGGAGTCTTGTGTTACAGTTGATTTATTTTCTAAAATATCACCAAGCAAGAAAATTTAATCTAAGTTGCACTAATTTTAAGATAAAATTATTACATTAGCACATAAATTTTACCTACTCTAAAATTTTTCTTGAAATATAGTCGGAAATAGTGTTACTTTATCAGAAGTTAATGAAATCATTTACACATGCGATAGACTATTTCATTCGGGAATGTGTTAAACAAATTGGGACAATTTTCTTGTTTTAAGGGGCATAAATTTCAAGACTTTTAGCATGTCTCTTTATTCAACTAGAAATTAATTATCTCAAGAGTTGGTTTTCAACTTATGTAATTATACATAAAATTATTGTATCCTGTTTTATCTCTTTTCTTTATGCACAAACATTATGTTAGTATAAGAAACACTGCTCTCTGGATTAAATAAAAAAAAAATTCTTCAGTCCTTAGACTGAATTTAGCAATTGCTATGTTCCTTGTGAAGTCATACAGTTACCTGAATATAAACAGTCTGTTTATAGTTTCTCTCTTGATTAGAAAAGTGTATGCATCTTAAGATGTTGTAAAAGTCATAAGAATTTAAACATGCAAGAATACATAAACAGCCATACCTTCATCATGTAGGACAAACATTCTAAGTATATTTTATCTTTATTCTCATATTCTATTTTTATCTTATTTCTGTTTTTTAAAAACACTATCAAATAATAATTACATTATCAATAAATATTTGTAAGTGTCATATCAATAGCCTTTTAAAGTATACTCTTGAATTGACAGTTTCCTTAACCATTAAGAATCTGAGTTACTTTTAAGGTGCTTTTGTCAGAAATCAAACAGAAAATATATTTTCATGCATAAACTGTATGAATTATCTATTATTTTCTACATAAGAGAAAACTATAGTCCAACAAAGAAAATTAACAACTTGATTAACTTGTGAAGTTGTAACAGTTTTGTGATATTTAGTGATGTAGACTCCTTGTCTAATGTCACCCAGTACTAAATACCAAATGTTAAAAAATTTTTAAAGACATGAATATAAAAATAACTATGGGTTTGATTTACATTTTTGCATTAGTGCAACACTTAAACATTTTGGTTTTGGTCTTGTCTTATGTATGCATGTGTCCTATAATGCAATGTTTTATTTTCTGTGTATTTTCTATATATTTTGTCATTTTTCTCATAGAAATTATACACAAACTACTTTTTAAAGGGGCTAGCTTGTTTATGATTAATTGATTAAGCATCTTATTTGTATGAGGCTGTTAACATAGAAGATGCCAATATTCCTTAATTTGTCTGGTTATCTTCCTTTGACACATTTTCAAGTTAAAACAGCATTGTCAGGAAATGTCAGTCCAAAGAACTAATCATAGTATAGTTAATAAATATTTGGACTGACATATTGAAACAACCAAATCACTCTGTTTCAATTAAATGAAATAATTTGCTTTTGTTATATTTCAAATGTTACATTGTATTGTGTTTGCCCCAAGAAAGAAGCTAGAACATTTTATTGAGGATTTGCACACACACACAAATGTTGTTGAGAATATATTTTTCAACAAATAGAAGAAAAAATGATAAGATGATAAAAATATTTTTTTTTTGGCTTACTAAGATTGGGCCATAATTTTAGCATGTAGCTGATACATGAAGACAATATTTCTTCACTCCTACATGCTAGTAAATGTTGAAAAGTAGATTACTTTAAGGACATTTAAATTCATTTCCTCAGGATAATTTAGTGACTTCTGTTGGTCCTTACCAGTGACCATACTGCTCACATTTCACTCAGTAAATCTGAATTTACTGACTGTTAATATAAAAAACATATTGAGATTAGGTTCCCATTGACATTCATTGAAATAACATTTACTGGAATTTCATTGGGAATATTATTTAGCATACTCATTAAAGAGAAGACTTTAAACTAGAGAAAATAAGCGCTATAAATATCAATCCTTTTGATATAAAATGTTTAATTAATTGAATGTTGTAAAATTATGTTAAAATTTAAATATTAATAAAAAAGACTGCCACATTCAACTGTATGGAGAAGTAGAATGACTTCATAAAGAGCATGATCCTAATCATTTGAAAGAGAAAGTGGGCCGGGCGGTGGTGGCACACGCCTTTAATCCCAGCACTTGGGAGGCAGAGGCAGTAAAAGAGCTCAGTGATCCTAAAGAAACAGACTTAGTCTAGAGAACATAGGTCAACAGAACAGCATTAATTTTTTGTCATAGAAGTCTTTGTCAATTAAAATACCACTTCAGCTTGTATGAAAACCAGACTTAAATGCTATATGCATATGTACATGCCTGTTATGATAGTGGATCATACTTATGTGTACATTTTCATTGTGGATATATTTATGTTTCTTAAAATAATGAAAATGTAGCAAAAAATGAGAAAAGTTCAAAGCTTTCATAATTTATTGTTCATCGTTTTAGACACATTTTATAAGCTTATACCATCTCAGGGAGAGCCTAGTGGGTCTCCAAAGTTTCACAGGCCTCCTGCATCTTTTGTCTCTTTCTTCTAAGAGAGAGTTAAAATCACCATACAACTTTCATAATACATCATGAGACAAGTCATAATCTAACACTTAAAATTTCAGTGTCTGGAAAGGCTACACTGTATTAGTGCTCTTTTGTATTTTATTAACTAAAATATATATTAGATAGAAATTCACTATGCCACAAGTGTTGCTTTCTAGGTCTAAACACACACACACACACACACACACACACACACACACACACACACTAACCTGAACAACTTATCTAATTTTGTTGTGAATTATATATACTAAATAATGCATTCATTTCACAAAATTCTCCTGGTTCCTCCCAACTCCCAATTTTGGTACTTCTTGCTTTCTCAGGTTGACAACCTTTTATTTTGTTTTATAGAAATTATATAATTATAGGCACACACAATTATTCTATGTAAACATATACCAGAACATTCATTTGCAAGATTTCATTTGTCTGTGTGTTTGCCATACAATTTACATATCATCTAATATTTTTATTAAGAAAAATTCTAATATAGAGCGTAAATCTTAACAAATCCAAAAGACAAATATATTGTCTACATTTCCTAAATAATTTTGATTTCTCAAAGATAGTAGAATAATCCATTGATATCAATTCAAAGAGGTGTCATTTTTCCTTAGAGTAGAAAAAATGATGATCTTCATTCACTATCATTTTTATAGTAAACTCAATTCAAACACAAGGGTTATACTTTATGCATAGAAAATATTAGGCATTTGAAATACCAGAAATGCCTTAAATATTAAATATAAAAGAATAATAAATCTGACATTCTTTAAAAGTAAAATTTATTTAACAATCGTTCTTTCTTTTTCTGTCTACCTCTCTTACTCTTGTGCTATAATTTAAATGTCCTATTCCACCTCAGTTCTTACCCTTGTGAAATAATTGTGCTTAGAGGACAGATTATAGTCTTTGAACATCCTTTAAAATGATCATACAAGGACAACAATAACTCTATTTTTAGTTAACATGTAAAAGGTCACTAGGAATGAAGGTACAAAAAGCACATTGTAATTGAAAGTGTCATAGTTGTCCCTAAATTATATACTTTAATTATTTTATGAAAATATACACGCAGGGTCAGGGATGTAAAGATGCCTAATACCACATCTGAACCTGAGTTTGATTTCCTGGATCCAAGATGTAGAAACTGATAACTGACTCCAAAGAACTGTCCTTGTTTACATGAATGCTAGGCATGTACAAATCAATACAAAATAATGAATAAAATATTTTAAATTGTTTAAAATATATTCATATGTAGAATTTTGTAATTTTTTAATTAAAAATGCACATAATTGTGATTATGTTACATTTTGAAAACATTAAAAATGAGGGACAAATATTAGCTATGGAAGCTTTTTATTTTTAATAATGGGAGAAGGTTGATACTTCTTAACTCAAGATCTAGCAATGACAGTATCACAGCAAGATTTGAAAAAGAATGTTATTAAACTGTATTATTGAAAAAGTGAACTGTCAGAGCTGGAGAGATAGTGAAGCAGTATTTACTGGTCCTGGAGAGGACCTGCAATTGGTTGACATCATGCAGATTAAGCATCTCACAATCACCTATAACTGCAGCTGCTTAAGATCAAATGCCCTCTGGTATTTGTTGGCATCAGCATATACATGATGCATCTGAACTCTTGATGTACACACATGCACATATATAAAAACATGATTTTAAAAAGAAAAGAATTGTTATGAAATTTTAATGTTTTAGCATATATATTATATGTAAAATTCCAAGAGACAATTAAATAAGGCAAACTGAAAACACACTAAAAATGTACCAAAAACATAAATATATGCTTGGGTCCAGAGGAGCCTCATGGGACCCCCAAGAGCATCCTGCTTCTCCATGGAAACCTTCAGGGGCCTCAAACTAAACAGGTTGGAACCCCACTGGACCAATTTCATTCTAGTCAGATCTGCCCACCATCCCAGTTAGTCCTCCTAGAACAGT
The DNA here is from genome assembly GCF_011762505.2 of Arvicanthis niloticus. Lineage (NCBI taxonomy): Eukaryota > Metazoa > Chordata > Mammalia > Rodentia > Muridae > Arvicanthis > Arvicanthis niloticus. Next base: position 12,256,502 of record NC_133435.1, read on the forward strand.
CTGCAGAGGTGAGTTGTGCCTGGTCCCTTAGACCCCATTGTTTAGCTCTGGGCTCTTTCTTCAGTCTGGAAGAAGGTTGAAGAGCAACAGTATTCTGTTTCCCCATGGAAACTTTCAGGGGTTCCAATACTTGCTAGCTTAAAACCCTGATCCACCAATTCCACCCCAGTCAGATCAACTTGTCATCCCACTTGGGTCCAACTGAGACACAGCCTGCAGAATGCAGTCTGCCTGAGGCACAACCAGTAGAATACAGTATGACAACTTCCACCTGCCCACAGATCCTCCACCTTCCTGAGAAGTAGAACACGTGGGAAAACCAGATACTTAAGGATAGCTTAAGAACACATTCAACAAGACCCAGGTCAATTCAGCACTACTAGAACCCTGCTATCCTACTACTACAAACCCTGATTTTTCTAATGAAATTGAAGCACAAAAAGAGAATCTTAAATCCAATCTTTTAACAATAATAGAGGCCTTTAAAAAAGAGATGGATAAATTCTTTAAGGAAATACAGGAAAGTATATTCAAACAGGTAGAGGCATTAAATGAGGAAGCAAATATATAAAGAAATATAGGAAAATGCCATTGAAGGATGGGAATAAAACTGTACAAGATCTGAAAAGGGAAATAGAAGCAATAAAGAAAACAATTGGAGATGGGAAACCTAAGAAAGAGAACAGAAGTAAAGACATAAGCATCATCAATGGAGTACAGGAGATTGAAGAGAGAATTTCAGGTATACAAGATATAATAAAAGAAATCAATACATCAGTCAAAGAAAATGAAAAAATCTAAAACATTCATGACACAAAGCATTCAGAAAATTTAGGATACTATGAAAAGACCAAACCTAAAAATAATAGGAATAGATGAAGAAAAGGATTCCCAACTCAAAGGCCCAGAAAACATCTTCAACAAAATCATAGAAAATTTCCCTAACCTAAAGAAAGAGATCCCTACAAACATACAAGAATCTTACAGAATACCAAACAGATTGGACCAGTAAAGAAAATCCTTCCACTACATAATAACTAAAACACTAAACATACATATAAAGGCGGACCTATCAGAATTTCACCTGATTTCCCATCTGAGAATCTAAAAGCTAGAATGGCCCTGGGTGAAGGTCGTCCATACTCTAACAGACCACAGATGTCAACCCAGGCTACTATACCCAACAAAACTTTCAATGACCATAGATGGAGGAACCAAGATAGTCCATGACAATAAAACAATACAATGTCTGACAAAGACAGGAGCATGTTATCCTCCGAGGCTCCACACAACAGCTGACTGAGACAGATATAGACAACCCACAGCTAAACAGTGGATTGAGCTTGGGGACTTCATGGAAGAATGGGAGAAAGAATTGGGGGCCAGAAAGGGAATAGGAGCTCCACAACAAGACCAACAGAGTCACCAACATGCTTTGATCCCTTCCTTAGGAGAGTCATAGTCGGGATTTACAAGACCCTCCATCACCACCTGGAGGGCCACCTTATTTATGGAATGCTGCCTGAACATGCATCATATGAGCCACTTAAACAAAATAATTATTAGTATGACAACTCCTCTCATCATAGCATAATTAGCTATCCATGAGGGTTCAAAAAGCCTCTTAATATTTTCCCACATTTTTTCTATGAATCTTACATAGGGGGAGCATAGATACCCTGCTCACATTGAGGTTGGCTATGTTTTCCGTTAACAGTACAGAATGGTTAAGAAATTTGTCTGACCAGGTACCTTTACGATATTGAGCCAATTGTTTTTGGGCTTCATTGATGTTATGTACCTGCTAAAGGGTTAAGCAGATTGAGTAAAACCTGGTTGTCACTTGCCAATAGAGACATGTCCCTAATTACAGCCAACTCTTCTGCCAGTAAGTCATTTCTGTTGTTGTAAACTGTGGATGGTTTGATAAAGATGTTGATTTAGTACCTCCTCTACCTGCCATGCCTCAGCTGACTTAGAGACTACAGCATTGACAGTATCCAAGATAGTGGCTATCTGGGTCAAGGCAACAGCAGCTGTTGTTGCCCCAGCAAGGCTTGCAATGATGGCTGCAATGATGGCAGCTGTAATACCAAAACCCCTCTTTCCCCAGTGTAGGGTTTGTAAGTGAGTCTGGACCATCAGAGATGGCATGAAATGGGTGGTATTTACTACAGGCATCCAAATGGCTGCTGGTTCCCTCATCAGGGTAGCTGTTGTTGAATTCCCCATCCTGCATGCATTCAGGAGACATTTCTGGTTAAAGCAATCAAGACTGTCTCTGACAATGGAGGTATTAGTGACCAGAAAGAAAGAGCAGGGTCCAACACAGACTGGAGTGGCTTTCCATGCAACCTGGCTGCTAATGGTAACATTCACTGGGGTTATCCCAGTTCACATTTGCTGACCAATTTATGTGGAAACATGTCCCATTAAAGAGACAGCCACCTTTTAGGAGAGTAAGGGGGTATAAATCAAGACAAATTGAGGGGCCACATAAATCCCAATTGCTCATAATGGGGTCATATCAAAATCAAATGGGATGCCTGTTGATGTAGGAAGTACTATTGGAAACACCATCTGAGGTAAACTTCCACATACCGAGTGTGAGCTAAGATGATAATATCCAGTAGTCCTGACAAATTTTACACCTAGTGCTGGCTAACAGTGCTTCAAAGAGATAGGAAGTCCCATGAAACTGGGCATTTGGGGGACTCTTGAACAGTGAAGCAGGGGTTGATATGATATGCTTGGGGGATCCTTTCGGCATTTGTAATTTGTAAGGGGAAGGTGAAGTTCCATGCCTAACATGGTGCTCTAAGTTAGATTACCATGAATGCCCCCCTTGGTCGTATTGTGTAGTTGACTACAAGGGCTGATGGAGGAGACATTGGTAGTAAAGCAGAGAATTTCTTCTGTGATCCAGGTACCTTCTAATCATTGTGTAGTAGTGACTAAGTCCATGAAGGGCAAAACCAAACTCACATTGAAAGAGAAAAGAACAGGGTATGCTGGGGAGTTAACTGCCACAAGCAAAAGAATGGAGGGGGAAGGCACCAAAGCCCAGAGCTCATCCGCCCTCTGAGGCTGAAGAAAAATTAATAAACACGGTATGTACATCATTCTCCATATTCTGGTCTTCTTCTGGCTCCTTTATCAGTCTCTGGTCTGTAGCTGGGTAAACATCTCTAGAGGTTACTCATATTGACTCAGTTGCATCCTGGGGGAAAACACAAACATAACCTCTCCGCCTTGTCAGAAGTGGAGTGGGCATTTGCCATTGAGAAGTTGTTGGACTCCTCCATCTAACTAATGGGAGGAGAAAGTACTTCAAAAAAAAATGCCCAATGTTTGTAAGCAGGGATCAGCCCTTTCTCATAAAAGGAAAGTTCACATAGAACAGGACCTCCACCAAAGCTAATTGTGGATTTCCTTTGTGGAGGTGACCTGAGCAAGAATTCCCTTTAAGGAGTGATTTGCTCTTTCTATGATTAATTGACTTTGAGGATTATAGAGTATCCCAAAGGAGTGACTGATATTTCATGAGGATGATATTTCAGAGTAAAGCTCTGAACTGCAGAGATGAGTAAGCACGTCCATTGTCAGTCTTGAGTGCCCAAGGCACTCCCATTACCACCATTGTTGATGTCATGGCCTTAATAGCATGAGAGGTCTTTTTACCTGTCACAGCCACAGCATATATGAAGGCCAAGCAAGTATCCACCACATGTACATACCTATGATTACCAAAGGCTGAATAATGAGTAGCATCCACTTGCCACACTGTATTAGGGAGTAGATCTCTAAGGTTAACTCCTGATCTTCCAAGGGGACCCACGGGTACAGGAACTTGCATGATGTTTACATTGTGACATAGGCAACTTGGACAATAGCTTAAATAAATTCTGAGGAGAAAGGTGAAATTGCTGGTATAACATTCTGGCTTGTTCTAACAATTCCATGTCTACAGCCGTAATGAAGGCATCAGTTCTCTCATTTCCTTCTGCTAATATGCCAGGCATTTTAGAATGCTATCTTATGTGTGAGATGAACCAGGAATGTGTCCTATTTTCAAGAGCTTTATGGGTAGGTCACATGCAGACATGTAAGGTCTGGTTTTCTCTTTATCATATCATAGGAGAAGGACAGGGTATGGGCATATTGGTTACCTGAGAAAATATTAACTGACTCCTGTTGGCAACACTCAAAAATTTTCAGAGTCCAAATAATTCACCCAGTTGAACTGAACCAGGATTAGGGAAAATAAGAGTTGTGTCCTTCCCACTGGTCTTTAGATAAGAACTCCATATCTGGTTTTATTGGCATCAGAAAAGGCCTTGGGAATGGGGCAAGAGCTAGGCACACTGACACTTGTCTGGTGGTATATGATTATCCAACTAGCCTGTGAATCCCACTACCATTTCTTGAAAGCTGACGAAATCTACCCATAATGATTGAAACTATCTTAAGGAGAATGGTAGAATTATTTATATGGTTCCCTGTTATAAGTTCTCCTTGCTAAGCCTTAGGGACAAGGTGGAAGGAAATGTCAAATTTTGAGGTAATCTTAAGAAAATCAGAGTGGGCATGGTAAAACCAAATGAGAGGCACATTCTAACACTCATGACCCCCCTCAAGGGACCACAGAATTAAGGCCAGGAATGGTTTCCTTAGAACGTGCCTTTCCAGAGTTAATCCAGAAAGGAGCACCATAATTTTCTGTAGTAGGTTACTAGCCTCAGATGTTAGTTTAATCCTGGTGGAGGGGCTGCTAGGTTTTTCCAAGAGAAAAAAGAAATGCCTCATCTCCTGGTCTGGAATAGATAGGAAATGTCTGGGCCAATTAACAGTTACAAGAATTGTTGTATTTCCATGAGGGAGTAGTATTATTTTGCCAGGATGGAGAAGACCAGGGTCTTAAGTCTATCATAAATAGAAAAGCACAGGAAGGTATATGGGAGAACCCTGAATCTTTTTGGAAGCAACCTTCAAGTTGAGTTTTTCTAAGTTAAGCAACAGTTGAGATGACACACTCTCAAGATCAGGCAGGCTAGGGTGTACAAGCATAATATCCATGTAATGACTGCAAGGACATTCATGGGGACACACTGTATGGCTTCAGCCACATATAGCTGGCAAATGATCAGACTATTTTCCTGCCGTGAGGCAAGATGATCCACTGATATTGTTTAGCTGGCTTATTCATATTAGGCTCTTATACCGTGAAGGTAAAAATGGCAGTGGGGCCAAAGACATCTGAAAAAAGCCAATCCTTAATATCTAGGATCATCACATGGTACTTGGGTGGGATAGCGGTAGGATGAGGCAGTCCCACTTGAGTTGTCCCCATATTTTACATGTGTTCATTAATGGCTCTAAAATCCTCTAGAAGCCTATATTTCCCTAACTTCTTTTAATTACAAAAATGGGAGTACTATGTATGCTGGTGGAGAGTTCCAAATGATCCAAAGCTAACTGTTCCAAGACCAGTTCCTTGAAGGCAGAAAGCTTAGGTTCCAAAATGGGCCACTGGTCCACCCAGATACTGGCTTCAGACAGCCAGGCCAATGGTATAGGGTCATGTGGGGCAGTGGGACACCAAGCTGCCTCCTTGCCAGCTAGCCGGCTTCTTAACAGCCCAGCCCGGGCCTGGACTGGCTCAGTGCAGAGAGACAGGTGCAGCACAGTGGCAGCGAGCGAGCAGAGGCAGCAATGGGGACAGGCAATCTCCCCTCCTGCTCGCACTCTGTGTCCTTTGGCTTGGACCTCCTGTATCAGGCCAGGCCGGAGACCTAAGGCCGCAGTGCGGAGACAGTAGTGAACGCTCCCTGCTCTCACCCTGTCCCAGCCAGGAGACTGTCCCTCTCCAGAACAAGGGACCTACAGCTTGTGCCCCAAACGTCAGGCTCAGACAGCCATGCAGCCATAGGAACTGATACCGCGGAAAGGTGAGCCCCCAACTCTGGAAACAAGTAACCCGTTATTTCCTCCTGTGTTTTCAGTCAGAGCCATCATATGCATTTAAATAAGCTAAAGGAACAATTGAAGCCTCCTGGTCAGAGCTACTCTCTGGTGTTGGTTGAAGGTTCCTCTAGCCTCTGCTTAAATCCCAACACCCCGTGATGAACATTGCCAAAGACTCTCTATCTAGACTCTCTTTAAAACAAAAAGAAAAAACCTGGTAACATAGCAGCCATTTAAAAGCCACAGGGTGGCTGCCAGTCCTTAAATCTTCGGGAAGGCTTAGCGTTCTTGGACCTTTGTGGAATTCCCCCAAAGCCAGGCCAAGGGAACATTCCCATTGGACAAAGCATTTCTCCTCTTTTCTGTCAGGTGCAACTCAACATCACATAAAAAAATCACCCCAGGCCAGGCAAATATATGCCCTACTAAAGTCCCACAGAATAAAAATAGTCAAAAAAACAAGCCTCCTTGTTTTGTGAGGAAGTCCTTCAGATAGCACCATGCATGGCTGAGGACAATATTTACAGTCCAGACTCATGGAGCAGAGTAGCTTTCCTTATCAAAATCAGAGATAATCACACACACACACACACCCCCTTGTGAGTTTTTGCTGATCTTAGCTGCAATTCAGCAATGTATAGGACCATCTAAAATTGGACAGACTGAGAACAACACAGGTCCTGGGCCTCCTCAGTCAAAGGAACCTGAAGAACAAGGTCCCAAAAAATCATCCTGTTTCAGACCTCACAGCCCTCATTCAACTAATAAGAGAGAGAAAATCCATGGGTTTTTACAGGCTTTAATGTCATGGTGTGGTGAATGGTGGATGGATCTGGATGTATCCCCCACAAAACCCAAGGCAAACCTGAGTTAAATAGGGAGGGGGGAGGGGATAGAAAAAAAATGCTTAATTGGCTCCACCCTCTGGCCTTCAGGTACCTTATTAGTATGTAAATATCTCTAGGGCCTGAGGCCTATTCCTCATGACTGTTGGCCATAGACCTCTCTGTGGGAGTGGTTGTTGGAGGGCTGAAGCTAAATGAAAAGAACCAGGGCCTGGGAGCAGAGCTGAACTCCTGCTGTCCAGTAAGGTTCCAGGGTTCCAAGATTGTGCTTGACCAAGCACTCTGCTGCTGCTCACAGCCCACCGCCCCACAGGGTCAGGTACTTTGATGTCACTTGGCACTGGGTGGACAGTGGCCATTAGAATTGTGGGTGATCCCCAACATTGTGACCTGTGCAGTCTAGTTAGTCATGTTGCATAACATCATCAAAAAAGGTACGATTATTCATAGTAAGGACAGCATCCATGTCTTCTAGAATATCTCTTCCCCAAAAGCTGGGGGAACATCAGCCACAACATGTGTAAAAGGTCCCTGATTGCCATTCAAGTCCTGCCAATGAACAGTTCAGGTAGTTATTTGGGTGGCCTGTTGGCCTCCAACTCCTGTGATGGAAAGACAAGACTAGTATCTCCAATAGAGGAACCTCAATGATTCATCTTTTGTAATGACAAATGGTGACATCTGCCCCTGGGTCAACTAAGCCTTTAATGGGTATATCATCTAAATGTACAGTCATCACTGGGGAGTGAGGAAACTCAGCCAAAGTCCAAAAGACTCCTGGCCAACCAGGTCCCTCTTACTGGCGGAGCTGATGGGTGTGCCTTTTGGAGTTTAAATTGTTTTCCCCCTTTTGAGAAAGACAATCCTTATCCCAGTGGTAACCTTTGTTACAACGAGGACATCTGGTCTTGGCCTAGCTGAGAAGCAGTACCGTCAAAGGTTGCCATGCTTGACACAGCCCCAACATGTACGATCAGGAGGCTATCCAGGGGAAGTGTATGTCCTCTGTACATGTTCCATGACCAAGGCATCAATGGAGGCAGTCAGGGCTGCAATGGAGTCCACACCAGGGTCTAACTCATAAGTGGCAAAAAACAACAACAACAACAACAACAAAACAACAACAAAAACCATTTATATCATCATTCCTATGGCTACCACAGCATTGCAAGTGGGGGTGTTAAGACCATCCCATGCAAGCTGCTTGATGAACATGTCTCTGATTGGGCCAGCATCAACCCGCCTTTCCACTGCCTCAGTCACATGGGAAAGAAAGTCTGTAAGGATTCTCCAGACTGCTGGACAAGATTGCAAAAGTAAGCAGAAGGGTCCCAAGGAGTTCAGGCCTAAAGGGCTTTAAAGGTAAGATCAGCAATCAGTTAAAGTAAGCATGCAACCCAATAGTGGTCTAAGTGACAGGGTTAATGTATGCCCCATGGCCAGTTAGCATATCAAAGTTAATGTTAAGGTTATATTCCAAATTAATCCTAGCATGATTCTCAGCCAAATTATGATATGCAGATCTCCAATTAAGAAACACAGCAGGGTCCAGCACCACCTTAGGGAAATTATACCAATCATAATAGGTCTGGAGGTGTATGGTCCACTGCTTCAATGCTTGTTCAAAGTAAGTGGAATCTGGGCCAGAATTATTGTCAGCTTTTCTGATTAGTGCCAAGTCTGCCAGAGGAGTTGGAATCTAGGGCCTAGTAGCCACATCAGGGCCAAGAGTGGAAAAAAAAAAAAAAAACCCTCACAGTATTCCTGAGGAGAATTAGGTCCCCAGGGAAGAGGCAGTCCAGCACGAGGGATGGACATTGCATGAGAGACCATAGCAAGAGTGACAGCTGGTAGACAAAGTCCTCCTAAATTATATCAGGGGTAAGCTTATGGTAGCTCTGATTGGGCAGGAGCAGAAGGGCTACTGAATGAAGGACCTTGGACAGTGGCGCTGGGGGATGGCTTGGTGTCTGACAGCTGGAGGTCTGGAGCAGAGGTGCCCTCAGGCTCATCGCTCATGGCTAAAATCTACCTGTTTTTCCAGAGAAAGTGGGATGGGGTCAGTAATGGAAAGGTGAATATTAGACTGATCCTGGCAGTGCTTGTTATGGGCAGCCACCACTTCCTCTGGGGAGGAATTCTTAAGACTGGCGATGACTTCAAGGAGGATGGGGACAAAGAACAAGGGAGGGATAATCACAGACTCCTATTTGTGGGCAAGGAAGAGAACACACATCCAGAGGTCAGGGTCCCACATGTTATTCCAGACTATCAAGGGGGACAATATAGCAGCCTCCTCTCAAAATTGGTCCAGGTTGTGAGTCTTAACCTTCAGAACATGAGTAACCAGATATAACCAATATGACAGAAGAGGTGACAAAAGCCACCATATACTAATCAGGGGACTCCCCACACATTAAGAGTAGGAGACCTCAACACCACATTCTTATCAATGGCCAGGTCATCAAGACAGAAAATAAGCAGAGAAATAATGAAAATAACAATTGTTATGATTTAAATGGACATAACAAACATCTACAGAACATTTTCCCCAAACACAAAAGAATATACCTCTTCTCCAGATCTCATGAAAACTTCTCCAAAATTGACCATATAATCTGCCATAAAGCATGTCTCAACAAATACAAGAATATTAAAATAACACCCTGCATTTTATCAGATCACCATGGATAAAATTTGGGCTTCAGAAACAATAGAAGTAACAGAAAGCCAACATATTCATGGAAATTGAACAACTCTCTATTCAATGATCACTGGGTCAGGGGAGAATTAAAAAAAAAAATTAAGGACTTTCTAGAAGGGGTAATATGTAAAATATATAAATAATTCAAAAAGTTATATACCAACAATCCAAATAGCTGAATTAAAATGTGGTACAGAGCTAACCAGAGAATTCTCAACAGAGGAATCTTGAATGGCCAAAAATAGCCTAAAGAAATGCTCAAAGTCCTTAGTCATGAGGGAAATGCAAATAAAAACAACTCTGAGATTTCACCTTACATACATCAGAGTGGCTAAAATCAAAAACTCAAATGATCACATGCTGACGAGGATGTGGAGCAAGTGCAACAGCTGGTGGGAGGGCAAACTTGTACAACCACTCTGAAAATCAATTTGGTGGTTTCTCAGAAGATTAGGAATAGTTCTACCTAATGACCAGCTATACTACTCCTGATCATATACCCAATAATGCACCACCATCCCACAAGGACTCTTCCTGTATTATGTTCATAGCAGCTTTATTCATAAGAGATAAGAATTAGAAACAAACTATATGTCCCTCAACTGAAGACTGGATAAAGAAAATGTGTTTCATTTACACAATGAGATACTATTTAGCCATGAAAACCTCCAGCAGGAACATCAGAGGCAAGCTTCGCCAATAGAATACAAGAGACTGAAAAGAAAATTATAAGCATTAAAGACCCAATAGAAGGACTGTGTACCTCAGTCACAGAAAAAATTAAATCTAAAAAATGTTCAGGCATGAAGCATCCAGGAAATTTGGAACATTGTGAAAAAAACCAAAACTAAGATAACAATAGGAATATAAGAAAGAAGAAACCCAGATTTAAATGTGTAGAAAATATTCTTAGCAAAATTATAAGAGAAAAATTTTCCTAACATACTCAAGGAGGTTGAAAAGGTATATAGAACAGCAAACAAAGAAACCAGAAAAATAATTCCCCATGGTACCTAATAATCAAAACACTAAATATATAGAACAAAAAAAGAACATTAATAGCTGGAACAGAAAATAACTAAATAACACATAAATGCAGACCTAGTAGAGTGACACTAAACTTCTCAAAAGAGACTCAAAATTGTATAGATGTTCTACAAAATCTAAGTGATCACAGATGTTGGGTCAGACTACTATATCTAGCAAAACTTTCTATCACAATGTGTGGAGTGAGAACTACATTCCATGAGACCAAATTCAAACAATATTTATATAAATCTATCTCTGTAGAAGGTAATAGAAGGAAAACTTCACGTTGAAGAAGTTAATCATACCCAAGAAAACACAAGAAATATATCATCTCAAATTTGCATATCAAAAGAGATGAAAAATCCATACCACCACAAACAAAATAATGGAAATTAACATACACTCTCATTGATAACATTTGACCTCAATGGTTTCAATTTCTGGGAAAAAAAAAAAACCATAGATCTAGCAGATTGTATTTGGAAACAGGATCCAAGAAACGCGCATTACCACCAAGGATAGATATCACCTAATTGTAAAAGGAGATGAAAATACATTCCAGAGAAATGGACCCGAGAAGCAAGCCAATATAGCCATTTTAATATCTGACAAAATACTCTTTACCAAAAATTGTGAGAATAGTGAGAGTAATTACATGCTCATCAAAGGAAAAAATCCACCAAGAAGTTCTTATAATTTTAAACATTTACAAATCAAACACAAGGGCACCCAAGTATATAAAAGAAACTCTACTACAGCTAAAACCACATATTGACCCACACATTATGATAGTGGGTAACTTCAGTACCCCACTTTCAGTAATAAATAGATCATGTAGACAACACTAATAAGAGAAATGCCAGGGCTAAATGACATCAAAAACCAAATGGATTTACAGAACATTTCACCCAAACAAATTATATATATGTGTGTGTGTGTGTGTGTGTGTGTGTGTGTGTGTGTGTGTATTTCTCAGCAGCATATTTTTCTTCAAAATTGATCACATACTAGGCAACAGAACAAGTAGTAACACATATGAACTCAAAAAACTGGACATTGAGAACACAAACAACTCTACTTAAAATTGGAGTACATATCTAAGCAGTGAATTCTCAAAAGGAAAACTCATGTAGATTAATTAAAGAACTTAAAGAAATGTTCAACATCCTTAACCATCTTGGAAATGCAAATCACAAATACTTTGAGACTTGGTCTTACATGGATAGTCAAGATAAACAAAACAAATGGTACCTTATGCAGGTGAAGATGTAGGGTGATGAAAACATCCATCTATGGCTGGTAGGAGTGCGACCTTGTACAGCTGCTATGGAAATCACTGGGGCTGTTTCTTAGGAAGCTGGCAATAGATCTACTCTAAGATGCAGCTATACTACCTTGGGCATATACCCTAATGCAGCTTTGTCCTACTACAGAGACACTTGCTCAATCATGTTCATTTATGCTCTATGAAGATAATAGCTACAAGCTGTAAACACCCTAAACTCCATTAACAGAAGTACAGACAAAGAAAATGTGGTAGATTTACCCAATGGAATATTACTCAGCTGTTAAAAAATTGAAATAATGAAAATCACTGAGAAGTGGATGGAGCTATCAAAATTATTCTGAGTGAGGAAATTCATATTCAGAAAAATAAAAAGAGCAAACATTCACTCATGTGGCTGTTAAGTATTTGATTAATAGGCTGCAATATACATAAACATGGAGGTTATGTATACAGTAAGGGAACAGGGGAGAGGCCTGCACCACCTTAGGAAAGGGAAATAGAATCCATAGCTATAAACAGATGGAGGTGCAGAAATGAGAGAATCAAACAAGGAAAGAGAGGAAAGAAAAAGTGAGAGTGGGAATACAGGTGGGTGCAGTTGGTGTGAAAAACCAATAAAGTAGAAGCTTCTAGAAATATGTGCATTTATAGGGCAGATCTGAATGAAATTCCCAAATGCCAGGGGGTAAAGAGTCACAACTGGACATCTCCTGTCACTAAATGAAGTTTCCAGTACTGGGATTGTTGTTTTGGGTCAAAGGGTCCCATGGAAACCTTCAACCAACCCAGGCTGTTACCAAGACTATAGGTTGCTATTCACAAGTAGATAGTAAGGACCTATTGCAGAAAGCTAAACCTGCACAGCAAATTAAACATGGAGAAGTTGGTTTCTACCTAGAGCCTTCACCCTTATTAACTAGTGTTTGTGGTACTGAAAGTTATTCTGCATGCTATCACAGGAGAAAGATAAACACCAACCCAGCTACAAAGCATTTGATCTCCAATGGTGACTTACTTGCCTGCAGGATATGCTGGTGAAATAGTGTCGCAAACCTTTAGGAATATCCAATGAATATTTTTTTTTTATTTAATACCCTCTGTACTAGGATGGAACCAATAACCAATACTGCTTGTACGGCCAAGAACTAGAGACAAGAGAAGATAGAGATCTAAGTGAAAAGCAAATACTACTGTTCTAATAAAAAAAATATCACAATAAATCTCAGTCCCAGGGTTTTTATCCTGCCTTTGGTAGTTCAGTTCCTGGATGAAAGACATGATCAGCCTTTATATTTTTAATAAACCTCAAGCATTAACATAGCTGGGCTACTGCCTACCCTCCATGGTGTTAGAATATATTTTCCCATCAATAACCCTGAGTTATTACATAGTATTTACTCTGTTCCATCTGTCCTGCTCTTGGCTCCTATTGGGCAGCCCCTCACAGCCCCTCTCTTGATCCTCAACTTGTAGCTATTTCTCCTTTCTCCTTTCCTATCCATTTTTCCTTTATTCCATGGTGGCTGCTTTCTCCTCCTTCCCTCCTAATGGTCCTCTCTGACCCAAGACTCTAAAACCTCAACGCATCTATGTCTCTTCTGCTCAGCTATTAGCTGTTGGCATCTTTATTTACCAATCACAATTAACTAAAGGCAGGGTCACTTAGTTCACTTCTATGTGCAGACTCTCTCGTCTCTGAGGCAATCAGTTATTGAGGGGTGGCTACCAATCAGGCCAGTGCACTATAGAAATAAATAGTGTCACAAAACTTTGAGAATATCCAATGAATATCTTTTGGATTTCAGATCCTTTGCGCTAGGTGAAATCCATAACCAACACTGCTTGAGTAGCCCAAAACTGGAGACCAGATAAGACAGGGACCTAAGGGAGAAGCAAACACTACTGCTGTTGTAAATAAATGTCACAGCATAGACTACTAATAGCATTTGGGTATATTCACAGATCAGTACCTTCCTTGATCATCGTCAGAGATGCTTCCTCTCGCAGAAAATGAGAACAAATACAGAGAATCACAGATGAACAATATGCAGAGAGTAAGAGACCTTGGAATACTAAGCCCTAAATGGTATATCTCTACCACATCCCTACCCTCAGGGCTCAGGGAACTCTGCAGAAGAGGAGGCAGAAAGATTGTAAGAGCCAGCAGGGATGAAAATACCAAGGGAACAGGGTCTTCCAGACACAAGAGGACCAAGGCACATATGGATTCCCAAAGACTGTGGCAATGTGGGTCTGTACCAGCACTTGGATGGGGTCCCAGCACTTAGAGAAGTAGAAATGATCACTAACCCAGAAGCTACGTTGAACTAATAGCCACTTGCAAATGAAAATCAGCACTTTTCAATGAAGACTTGCTGCAGTTATAAAGTACTCTTAAAGGTAGGCCTTGTGCAGAACTGTAAATAGGTACTTTGAGTATATATTATGGCTTCCAGATTTCTGTTTTTGTGGAATCTTGCCTGTGTGAATATGTGTGTTTCTGCATCTACATCTGTATCTTGTGCTTTCTCTTTGGCTTTTTTCGCCCTTGGTTTGTTTGTTCTTGTTTTGTCTTATTTTTTTTAATTGTTAATCTTTTGATGCCTGTTTGTTTTCCAATGAGAGACAGAAAGAGTATGAAATCCAATGGGAGAGAAGGTGGGAGTAATCTCAGAATAATTGGGGAAGGTAAACGATCATCAGAATATATTTGATGAAAAATATTTACTTTTCATACAAGAAAGAAAAAGCATAGAACACATTCTAGAATTCTGAAAATGCAGTTAAATAAAGAGCAAGGAACAGATGTGCAGGCCAGACTCTCTGAGTGACCTTTAGATGTTCTCCCATCCATAGGACCCCTCTCTCTCTCTCTCTCTCTCTCTCTCTCTCTCTCTATATATATATATATATATATATATATATATATATATATATATATATTCCTCTGATCCTCGTTCAAGGATGCAATGAAAACACAAAAGAAGAAAAAAATCTATAAAGATCCAAAATATTGACCTCAGACTACTTTAACCGTAGTGATCTCAATAATTATAAACAAGCAAATGCAATGAAGCACTAAAAACCTTATATAAAAGTGAAATGCACAACAAAATTGCACAATGTGGGTTGCTCTTTTTTATTTCTTTAAAATGTCAGCATATCATCATTCCAGGCTACTAAACCATGTAGCTATGTGTTTGGGTATTGATCAAGTTTTGTTTGGTTTAGAGAACTTAGCTTAGATATCTACATTAGATAATTATAGTGTGTGTATCTGTGTGTGTGTATCTGTGTGTGTATGTGCTTGTGTGTCGTGTGTGTGTGTGTGTGTGTGTGTGTGTGTGTATCAGGAAATCAATAGAATAGTGAAGGTTTACCAGCAGTAGCTGCTGACTTAAAATTACCAGAGAAGAAATTAATAGATATCACTTCAAAAAATTAGATGACTAGGCTGGGATAAAACAAGGAGGATTTGAATGAGAAGCCTCACTGACAACTGTCATTTTCATCACTGATGCCCAGAGTTCTACATTTCTACATTCTGTGGCTTCGCTTTGTCTGTTTCTTAATTATTCTCTGCTCTGTGGGGTCTCCAGGGAATTCTTGAATAATTGAAAAGCATTTATCTCCCCAGTGGTTGAGCTCTGGTCACTGTGGGACTGTTAACAGCTTAGTGAATGGATCATCATGCTCATGTAAAGGTGTCAGATTTTAAGATGGAATGGCATACATTGACACCTTGGAGACTGTCACTTAGTTAATTACTTTAAATCATTTTTATATTTCAGTGGTTTTATCCTAGTGCCACTTATGATAGCAGGGGCAAAAATCTAGCACATATCTGAACTGGTGTCATGCTAATAAATCCTTCTCCCTCATAAGCACATAAACTAACAGTTAAATTACATAATAAAACCAGAGTATTAAGGAGGGGGTATTGCTCATAGAATCATCATTTAGTCTGTTATTTACTTATGCATGAATATTCAGAGAAATACTTTTTCTACCTCCATTATATTCCTTATTATTTTTCTGTATCGTTGATTGAAGTATACAAGTGTGTATTTTATGCACATAAGCATTGCTTCCTTTACCTTAAGGTTTTAAAGATTAATATCACTATTTTTTAATACTACTCATAAAACATTGGACTCTGTCCTTGTGGGGACAGTTGGGAAAGGAAGCTCCTGGTCTCTCTTTGTCTGGTCCTCTGTGGGATCCATTAGATTTGCCTTTAGCTTTTGTCGGGAAGATATGAGTAAGCTATAGTATTTTTCTGCTCTGTGAACACAATGAATAAAATATTCATTGCTTTACATGGTACTAAAGACAACAACAAAAATGTTCCTGCATGTGGTTGTCTCCTTTTGCAGCCAGCTGCACAGTGGAACATGGGGCTGTGGGATTTGATGTCCCATGGAGCTTGACATTCAGTTCAACTTACTGAAAACAGAACCAGAGACCTGAATGTGCACCTGGGCTTCCTCATAACATCTGTTTAGATAGGCATCGCTAAGTTTTAGCTTCCAATACACAGTCTACACTGTCCCTTTGGAGCTGACAGCCTTCACACCCACTTCACAGGTGGTGAAGGACTCCCCTAGAATGTGTGTCACTCTTGTAAACCAAGGATCATTTTATGTTTATGCATAATATGATAGACTTTGCTTGTGGCTTAGTACTTAAGGAGATTCCTGTTTTTCCAGATGACATGAAGTGGGTTCCCAGAATCCACATTAACAGCTCATAGGCTCCTATAGCTCTGGATCCAAAATCTATGTCAACTTCTTGTGACCTATTCAAGCACCTGAACATGTGTAAAATATACTCACATTCACATACATGAATACATCTTTAAGAAAACAGAGAAAAACTGACTAAATCCAAAATGCATGCCTACTCTTATGACAATTTAATGATGTTAGCTAAAGAAGATAAATTATTTAATAACTCTGGAAATGTGTGAATAATTATCAGATAAATGAATGACACTTATATCACCACCATCTATGAACACAGTTTGTCATTGAAGAGAATAAACTGTGTGCTAAAGATATTACAGATATTAAGTAAACTTTATAAACAAGACGTTAATTCTAGACTAATCCAAATACATTGAATATAAGGCTGTGAAAACTTTATACTAAAGGCAGATTACTTTAAACAGTTGGCAAGCTTTTTTAAGTACAGCATTCTAAGTGTGCCAATATGTCATTAAAATATAAAGTGTTGTACAAAATAATTTTATGTTTATATGCATTCGGTAGTAGGAACATAGATGGAATAGTTTCATTACTTTAAATTATGACAATTTAAAAAGATGTATTTTTATTTCTATATATACTTGTATTTCTGAGAGAAGGCAGTGAACATGATTGCAGTGCACATGGAAGCCAGAAGCCACACCACATTCTCCTGGAGTGGAAGTACATGGCATTTTGAGTCACCTGACTTGGAGGCTGAAAACTAAACTTATTCACTGAGGAGAATACCTTCTTTAAATTGCTGCCACATCTTTCCAGCCTCCTGTAGG
The DNA here is from genome assembly GCF_011762505.2 of Arvicanthis niloticus. NCBI lineage: Eukaryota > Metazoa > Chordata > Mammalia > Rodentia > Muridae > Arvicanthis > Arvicanthis niloticus. The sequence goes on from NC_133435.1 coordinate 12,273,868, forward strand.
TAGCATATTATTCTTAGACACATTTTGTAAAAACCAAATCTTATTACAGAAAAGAAAAAAAAATATTCTGAAAGTTAGTTCTTGTGACTTGTCCATCATTATAAGGTTTAGCCACTGAAAACCCCATGTCTCATCGGCAACAGAGTCATACACTTCAGAAATGAAAGCAAATATTATTCAAAAGATGATATTTTATTCAGAATTTAGACAAGAAACTCTTTTGTCAGTGTAAGAATAATCGAATAGCAACTTAAACATATAAACATTGCATAAGTGATAAAGGTTATTGGATAAACACAATACAGAAAACTTTTGGTGAGTATTTTGGTTTTGATGGATATTAAAATCCACACTGAAGCAAATTAAAAGTATATATGTATATACATATATATGTCTATTTATGTTATTGGGCTATATTAATAAAGTATAAAATAAGATTATTAGAGTAATGTACTTTTATACCTTTTATTTGTATTTATTCTCTTTGTCTGCTTGAATGTGGATGTGTGTACATGTACATATAACCATGTCATGGAGCATATGTGTATGTCAGATGATAATGTTAGGGACTCCATTTCCACTATATGATTTCAGTGTGTCAAATTCTAAGCTGGAAAGTGTCCTTTCCCAATGAAATATCTTGGAAAGCCAACAATATTTTTTTAAATAATAAATACATGTTAATTTATCAAAATAAAACAAAGTTTTAGTATTTTTATTACAACCTTTTGATTTAATATTTCCATGGTACCCTGTCCAAATATATTGAGAAAACTATTCATATGTAATTTATATGCACTAGTGCTTATATATTGCTCTAGGTACAAATTTTTATTTTGTTAAAAAGTACAGTAAAAATAAAGTAGATTCCACTTTTATTTCTATGCAATGTTTGAGTTTGTCATGCAGTAAAAGCTATATTGTGATGCTTCATCTCTTGTCTCTTTGCCTGCAGTATACATCACTCACGATCTAAGTTACTCTGAGTATATTTTGTTATTGCCATTGTGCTTGAAGTTTTATTTTTTATTTTTTTGCATTTTTGCAATGATCTTACCACGTACAGCATTTAGGTGGTAAATACACGAATGAACTTCACTCTTCCTTTTTCAGAGTGCTGAGATTTCATGTGTGCTTCACCATAACTGTGACCAGCTCACTCTGTGAAGCTAAAACAACAAACTACAGACAAGTGCATGTAGTCTACACTAGAACCCATTTTCAGGGCACTTTTAATCACTTGCCTTATATTCATGTTTCTCTGCCCATCTAATATTCTCTTCCTCTACTTATTTTCCTTGAGATTTTTTAAATCTAATTTGACTTAATTTACTTATTCACTTTATATCCCACTCACTGGTCACTCCCTTCCACAGCCCTTGCCCTCTCCCCTTCTTATTTGATTGGGCGGGGTCCGCTCTTGGTATCCCCCAACCCTGAAACTTCAAGTCTCTGAGGTACTAGATGTTTCCTCTCCCACTGAGGCCAGACAAGCTTAGCTAATTTAGAATACATCTCCAATCAGGACCATGTGCCCACCACAATGCTTGCTTCTAGAAGTATTTTGTCATGTTCAGTTTTGTACATCTTAGTTCCTTACCCCACTTTCCCCCATTAATGCATGAAGTTATACATTTCCTGTGAAATAGTCTTCCCATTTATATCTGATGTTTTTGTTTTCTGTGCTTACAGCTCATTTTCGTTCAGTACAACTTTAGTGAAAGATTGCTCCTGTACCATTTCAATATTTGAACAATACATTCCCTGTCTCTATAAAATAACCAACAAGGAATTATGTGTAACAGATTAAAATGCACTAGTTTTTTTTTTAAATCTTTAATCATTGCTTGCTGTGATGATTTTACAAGTTTCATAAAACCACTGAAACACCCATTGCTGTGATGGTTTCAATGAGAAAAGTCCCCATAGACTCTTATATGTCAGTACTTAGTTACTGGGGAGTAGAACTGTTTGAAGATTAGAGAATTAGGAGTTGTGGACATTTTGGAGGAAGTATGTCACTGGGAATGGGCTTTGAGAATTCAAAAGCCCAGGTCCAGTCTCCTTTTCTCTGTCAGCTGCCTGCTGCCTGTGGATCAAGGTATAAAGCTCTCAGTTACTGCTCCAGCACTATGCCTGTCTGCTTCCCACCATGGTCATTATGAACTAACTTTCTGAAACTGCAAACAATCCTCCAGTTAAATACTTTCTGTTGTAAGACTTGTCTTGGTCATGATACTTCTTCACAACAACCAAACAGTGAATAGGACAATCACTCTTAGAACAACAAACTTAATTTGAGCACTGTTGCTTAGGACAAAATTATGGAAATGAAAAGAAAAATCACATGTGATTGCAACTACCCCCTAAAATTACTAACATGTTCTTTGCTATACATCTACTTTCATGTAGAGTTCTATAACCCATGCATTCATGTGTTCATGTAACACAAGCTTTCATATTCTTCTAAAATAAATAAATATATTTAATACTAAATCTATCTGAATTATTTGTCTATAGATAGTAGTTACTGAAGAGTTTCACTCATGGCCTGTCTATTATTTGCAACGGACAAAATATACTTATAAAAAGCGCATGCCACACAAAATTGCTATTAAGGTTGAAGACTTTGTAGGCTGAACCATCTTGAGACTGAAGCAGTTACTCCTCTGAGGCGTTATTTTAGCTAAAAGGGTTACTCAAAATGCATTTAGTCACAGCCAAGGTTTTTTTTTTTTTTTTTTTTTTTTTCAGAAAAGACAGTATAGAAAAGATATGTAGCTGGGTGGTGGTGGTGCACGCCTTTAATCCCAGCACTTGGGAGGCAGAGGCAGGTGGATTTCTGAGTTCGAGGCCAGCCTGGTCTACAGAGTGAGTTCCAGGACAGCCAGGGCTACACAGAGAAACCCTGTCTCGGTAAAAAAAAAAAAAAAAAAAAAAAAAAGAAAGAAAGAAAGAAAGAAAGGATATGTATTTAGCATGGCTAAATACATGCAGTTCAATCTTCTTGGGTGCTACAAATGAAGGGAGAAAAAGAAAAGGAGCAGTGGACAGTGGAGGAGTGATTAGAATAAGATTGAGTGCAACACCTTAGGATGGATAACATTGATAATGGAATAGATGACCACATGCACTAAATCTAGTTTGGATAGTTAGACAATTTCTGTAACTCTCTTTATTTTTTCTTTCTTTATATTTTTTCTTGGACAATAAAGCAAATATTTTGGTTTATTAGAACTGTGATAAGTAATTATTACTCTAGCAATTACATTGTCACATTGCAAAAGTTTCTTCCAAAATACAAATATATGGGTTTTTCTCATCTTGATTATTTAAACTCCCATTTAAATCAGAACCAAGAAAAGTATAATTTGAGCAAAGGAAAAGATTTAGCTTTACACACACACACACACACACACACACACACACACACACACACAGAGAGTCATGTATGTAGCACAGAAATCATGTATATAGCATCCAGACAATTTTGGTTTTCTACTATTTATCTCTTCTATTTTTTTATCCTTCTCTTGCATTGCTCCTTTTATTTTTTACTACTAGGTATAAAATACAGAACCTTGTGTAGGCTAGAGAAGCTCTCTAGAAGTTAAACACAGAACCTCATGTAAGCCGGGCAATCTATCACTGAGATCTAGCCCAGCCACTATACATACTTCTAATACTTATGTGTTTAGCTAGCTACTTAACCGCTGTAAGCTTAAACTTTATCATTTCTAAAACAGACTTTCTGTCTCTCCTGATTAACTTTTACTGTTGAAATAGAGTTTTCTGAGAAAGGAGTCTCAATCTGGCTTGTAGGCATGCCTTAGGGACAGAATGAAAAGTTATGGTTAAAAGTGACAACCCATGTGCAGTCACCATAGGTAGATGCTGGTGTGGATGCCAGGAAGTGCAGGCTGACAGAAGCCTGATATAGCTGTCTCCTTAGAGGCCTGCCAGAGCCTAACATATACAGAGGTGGATGCTCACAACTAACCATTGAACTGATCATGGGGTTCCCAATGGAGGAGAGAGAAGACTGAAGGAGCTGAAAGGGTTTGCAGCCCCATGGGGAGAGCAACAATACCAACCAACCAGAGCTCCCAGGGTCTAATCCACATAGGGAGGGACCCATGACTCCAGCTGTATATGTAGGGGAGGATGGCCTTCTTGGGCATAGGTAGGAGAGGAGATCCTTGGTCCTATGAAGGCTGGATGCCCCAGTGTGGGGGAATTAGAGGGCAGGGAAGTGGGAGTGGGTGGATGGGTGTACATTCTCATAGAAGCAGGAGAAGGGAGATGGGATAAACAAAAATTTAAAAAATGACCTGTTGTGTATCAACCAGACAAGGGGTTACTTTTAATTCTCAACTGACACAGGCTAGAGTCACCTGAGAAGGGAGTCTCAAAGAAGGGATTGCCTAGATAAGATTGGCCCATGGGCTTGTCTGTGAGGTGTTTTCTTAATAACTAATTGGTATAGAAGGGTCCAGCTCACTGTGGGAAACCCTGTTCCCTGGGGAGGTGGTCCTGCATTTTCTAAGAATGATAGCTGAGGTCAATATGGCCTGAAAGCTAGATTACAGGTAGCAAATCCACACTCCTGACATACATGGCTGTAAGGTGAGCTTCTCCATAAAATATCACTCTTCGAGAAACAGTAAGCAACCCTGGCTTCTTGTCTCCGCCATAATGGGCTGCGACTTGGGGGTTTAAGCTTAAGATTGCTTTTGCTATGGATGTTTTATCACAGCAACAGAAAGGAAACAGAAACACTTCCTAAATAGAAGAATCCTTTCGAAAAACTATGTTCTCGTATCATAGTACTTGTTTTAATAAGACGTTTATGATAACCACCACTTCAGTTTCTAAATGAAACTGAATTTAAACAGGATTGAATATGTGTTTAGTGAAGTTAATACTTCCATCATGCTCCCATCAACCATCTATATGTGAACTGAACTAAGGAAAAAAATGTGTGTGTCTTCTTAGAAGAATATGAATACTATTATACTAATACTATTCATATTATTAGCAAAGGTTGTAGCACAGTTCTCTGTCTTACGTCACTTGTCAAATTATGCTTTAAGTTTTAAATCATGTTCTTAATTTTTACATTATAATTCCATCACTTCCCCCTTCCCTTTCCTCCCTCCAAGTTCACCTATATACCTTTTCTTCCCTTCTTAAACTTTGTTTAATTGAATCTCGTGATTCCCACCATGATTCCCAAATTACTTTTTTTTTTTTTTTTTTTTTTATAAATTGTCCTCCATTCTTTAACCAGTGAAAACCCTGTAGGCTTTTAAAATGAAGCTCAAATGTTAACGTGGCCGTTCCTATCCTGTCCTGCATTAGGTATCAGGATGAGACATTGTTTCTGAGGTGGGAGTAGACTCCTGGTAAATATACAAAGCTCTCTGTGTTGAAAGATATGGAATTGGGCTTTTGCCATTATTTTTAGTGCTTAGCTATGTCTATTAGTTTTTACACACACACACACACACACACACACACACACACACACACACACACACGTTTGCAATTCTTTTAGAGTTAGAAAATAATTCCCTAATAGAACTTTTTATTTCCTCATGATATGGTGATTCAGAGAAAATAATCTAAAATTCACAGTGAATGAATAAGCCAGTGAGGGGAAGATTGTCAGCTTCTCCTCCATGACCTTCTTCAGTTACAATGGCTCTGGAGAGGAATGAGAACAGTGAAACCAGAAAAGTAATCTTTTTTATAGTAATGAAGAGTCTGTGGTCCAGAAAAGTAGATAATTTATCCACATTAAAGTGACACATGATGTCAATCAGTTTCACAAAAAAAGACCATGAAAGGTAGACAGATGTCAAAAGATTAGTCAAGCAACTGCTATAGGCCAAGATCCATGTACTAACTTCAAGAAAGATTGACTTCCAGATACAAAGGTGAAACCCTGCCCTCTGTGAGGTGGTAAGGTATAGTTCTTATTTCTTGAGAGTATTACCAGAAAAAAAATGATGAAAATCATGAAGTATTAGCTCTGTAGGAGGAAGCATATGTACACTGAAAACAACACTCCCTGAAAAGAAAAGATTTTGCTAACAAATGCACAAGTAAGTTTATTAAATTATTGGTAATTATCTCAAAACTGCAATCCCCACTTACAGAATGAAATATAATAATACCATACATCTATACAGCTCTGAAAGTCAGTGTTTTCCTAGAAGGCAGATAAGTAATCACAATAGATCAGAAGTTGGGAGAAAACTTTGCTTTCCAATTTTCTTCCTTGGGAAACCTTAAACTTATGTTTAATATCATAAGTAAGTACATTTTGATAAATTATCTGAATGATGGAGAGTGAGCGAAGGATACTGAGTGTTGCAGTACTGGAGTTCACTTGGAGATGTAAGTCAGAAGTCACTTTCAACACTTAGCTTAAACTACATGCACAAAAAAAAGAATTATAAGCATGTTATATATTTATATGAGTGAATATATATATATATATATAGATAGATAGATAGATAGATAGATAGATAGATAGAATCGATATAGATCAGTTGTCACATACTTAAAAATACTATAAGCAAATCACTGACAGTATGTGAGTGTGAGTATGTCTGTGTGTATAATTTTTCTAGTAAGATTAAACAGTATTTCTAGGAAAATAAATAAATAATTGTATTACCAGGGCAGGTAACATATAAGATGACCCTGTAGTATCTTGTAGTGATAATTAATATGATTGTTTTTACTTTTTACTTATAAAATAAAATAGAGACATAATACTAGTTTCCAGTGTCCAGAACTGATCATTCCATGGTCTATAGAGACATTTTTCTACCCATGGATAACTGTGTGGTATACCACTATACCAACAGATGTACCATATCATAATAAAATATTTTCTTATTTTATATTCCTTTTTCTATGTCAAAAGATTCAACAAAAACAACTTAAGGGAGAAATGGTTTACTTGGATCACAGTTCAGGGTACAGTCATTGGGCATGCAAGTCAAAGCAACAGAAGCTTGAAGCATCTGTTCACAGTGCATCCACAAATCCAGAAACAGAGGAAAATAAATGCATACATATTGCTGCTCACTCTCCTTTATCCATTTGTACAGTTCAATATCTTGCCCAAGGAAGAGTTCTGTCAAAAATTAAGACGTAATTACATCAATTAATACAATTAAGATAATTTCCCACAATCATGCCTAGAAACCCATCTTCCAGGTGATTCTAGATCTTGTCAAACTGACAATTAACACTGGCTGTCAGCCAAACCCTCTTATCAATGGGCTTGTAGATTTTTTTGTGTGTTTTGTAGTGACCAAAAGTGCCTCAAATATTTCCAATTTGGGTAGTATATCTTTAGGTATAAAAACTTAAAGGCAGTGTTTAGGGTTAAAGAGTTACTGTTAAATGCTATTATTTTTACTCAAATGGTAGATTCTCACCTAGACTATCAAAAGTTTCTCACTTATTTTCTATGCTCCCAGTCTCATTATGTAACTTTACCACATGGACATAAAAAGTTTTAGTCTAAAGAAAAAATATCTTTATTAGTTTGCATGTACCTTCCCCATACATCCCCACCTAGTAGATGCAGACAAAATTGCTGAGAAAGTTTACATCCTACGAAACGTTGGAGCATCTGATCTTCAGCCTTCTGGCCCAGGATCATCTGACAGACCTAGTGATGCAGAATTATTAAGGGCTGATTACTCTGTCTAGGCAGATATAATCAATCGACTATTCTGCAGGTGTGTCCTTTTCTGGACAGTAATTTGTCTGTAGATGAAAAGAGGAAATTCTTGCCTAGTGGGTATCTCACCACAACTGGAGTAACTCCAAATATGCTCAATTTCTTCTTAGAATCCAATACAGGAAGCTGTCAGGAGCAGACAGGTCTCTAATCAAAATGAACATTGATACAGAAATGTTTGTAATGTCAATTCTGTGGACTTCTGACGTTTTGAAAACCAACTATCCATGTAAGGTAATCTGGACTGTTGTCTGTTAACTGCACTCAGCTATTTCTAAATAAAATATAGAAAACACCATAACAATAAACTCCAAGCCATGAATTTGCTATAGTTCCTTAACTCACAGGCTAACCATCTCAAATCAGTTGAAAAAGTTAAAGAAGGACTGGGTCTAGACCTTGTTTTGTAGTATAGGGAGTGTCCAGGTCTTCAGCAGTCTTTATAAATTGGCTAAGTTTTAGAAGCTATGCTTTGTGCTTCCCATAATTTTAGTTAACTCAGTCATTCTGGATTTCTGACAGGGTTGAAAACTTATAGTCTCATAGCCAATCCTGGCTATTTACCTTGAGAGAAAAGATTTGAGTGGATGGTTTTCAGCTGACATTCATTCTAAAGCCAAGGAAAAAGCCAGGTCCAGAACTAAGTGTTTAAGTTAGGAGAGATGACAGAGGTTCCGGTTAGTCAACAAAATGATGGACTGGGTATTAGGACTATCTTGTACCTCACGGGTACAAATTGGCATAATTATGCTCTAATTGTATTTTGAGAGAAAAGTTTTATTTTAACAGGAAGGGTGAAATGTAGGAGGAGCTAAGATGAGAGGGGTACCAAGAGGAAGAGAAGGAGTAAGGAGAGGAGAAGCTAGGTGATGCGAGAGAGAAAGAGAGAGAAAGGGGGGGCATGGAGGCAGATGTTCACATGTCTCCACCAGTCAAAGATAGTTTATATATCTAGGCTGGGTATTAGGTTACACTTCTGATTGAGCATTACCAAACTTATAAAGCCTTTGATTAACATTTTTAAAAAGTGTATAAAAGCAAAAACATAAAGGGGGCATGGGATAGGGGTTTTCTGGAGGGGGGAATGGGGAAAGGAGATGGCATCTGAAATGTAAATAAAATATCCAAAAAAACCCAACTTCAAATTAAAAAAAAAAAAAAAGAATGTTTACATCCTTTTGCCTGTTGCTTTCTGGCTTCACTTTCAGCACTTCTCATTAAATAACTTGAATTTTCAGTGTCCAAAAAGACTTACGTCCATTCATGTTTAACATGTGACTAATTCCTACCTGATTATCTTTGCAAATCAATAGAAAATCAAATTTTCTTGTTCTGTAAACTTAGTCTAAACCACCTTCAAGTCGTGAATTATTGACCTTCACTTTGGGGCTCTGTCTTTCAAAACCTTGGCCACATTTTTCTTAGGCACAATTTAATGACAAACATCACCTACTTTATGTCAGAACTGTAGAGAATTTTTAAAGATATTGTTAGAACAGAAAATCTAGTAACATGACAATTCGAAAATGGCCAGGAAACTGGAAGTCTCTTATCTGAAGTCAGGCAACGATTACTGCTCCACAACCCTGAAGCCCCTGTGGCAGGACACACTACTTTTTCTAAATAACATGGATTCTGCTTTTATTTTCACTTTCCAAATACCTTGTTGTATCATAAACTTATTGGTACCATAGGTTTTGATGGAGACGTTATAGTTTCTTACAGCAAACACTTGATAATCAATATAATTCCATGTAAAGTTTTCTATTAATCAGGTGCCACAAGCAGGGACTCGGCTCAATACTTGGTCCTAGAAAGAACTCACAAGCATTGCAGGTCCTCTAGTAATGGTAGAGAAGTTGTTCACTTGCATGTCACAATATTTAAGTGCCCTACATTTAACTAGTACATGTGTATGATACATTTGTGTAAGAAGAAGAGTTTAGACCAGTAGAATAAAGTGAATGGGCTAATTAATCAGAAAATGAAAATAAAAAGCATTACTGTGTGAGAAGAACAGACCTACAGGCTTACCAGTCTGTGTGACAGTTCTATAAAACAAAGCCTGTCCTACAACCGTCTAACTCAGTGCTGCTCTTAGAACTGGTGAAAGCTCCAGTTTTTCACTTTTGAGAAAAGTCGATAATCACCTCTGTCCATCAGCAAGGCTCAAACTTACCAAACAGAAGGTGAGTTAAACTGTTTAGTATGTTTGACATTTTAATTTAATTTAAACCCAGCATAAATTTTGTGTAGCTTATTTTATTATCTCTTATAACAGAAGCAGAATGCTATTATTTGCGGCCTTCGTTTCCACACAGACAGAAAAGAAAAAAGAAACCATTTCAAATCCCTGTTGTTGTGCAAGACTAACGCCCCATAAACCAAAATGACAATGTATGATTTGTGTAATCCAATTACTTAGAATTTGGTTGTTTTTGTCATAACAATCTGTGCTGAGATGTAACAGGAATGTTGATGGAGCATTTTTAAAAAGGATGTGATTTTTAAAAGCAAACTGAGAATTGAGGAAATAGAAGAACATTCTGGAGTTTTAGCAAAGGTTTTAAAATATCCTCTCCAAACTACAAAACAGGTCACTGGTCACATGTAATAAAAAGATATGAATGATATTTCTAGTTGCTTGAGGAATAGCCACTGACTTCACTGCAATAGTCACAGTGAATCTAATTAATCCCACCAACAATATTCAAGTTTCCCCTTTTGACTACATGCATGTGAATTCGAAATCATCAAAGCAAATTTCAAATGTTCTTAAAATAAAACAAAAATAAGTTCTCAGGTAATACATATATACATTAGCTATTTGTTATCCCAATTTATATTAATAAATCATGATATCACTAGGAACCCAATAAATATATATGCCTGGATACTACTCATTTTTAATGAAATGAAACAAAAAGGGGGAAGGTAACCTGAAGAGATAAAGGTAACACATATTTCAAGACGGTTTTTACCAGGTAGTGTTGCTGCAATTTGACATAAGCCATCAGCTTCCCTTTTACACATTACATCAGACACGCTCAGGCACTTGCTTTATTCTGTTAAAAAATATGAGAGGTGCTATTCCACTTTCCCTAACTTCTTTTATTTGTTTTTGAGATTGTAATCGAATTACTACAATTCTCCTTTCCATTTCCTCTCTCCAAACCCTCCTACACTCTAAAACCCTCCTTATTCATCTTCAAATCTATGGCCTCCTTTCCACTAATTGTTATCACATGCATATGTGTGTGTGTTCTTGAGATAATATATCACATGAACATATATATATTCACATATATTATACGACTATATATTCATATAATATATAATATGTATATTATATATTCATATATATTATATGAATATATGTATAATATTCATTCATTATATAAAACTTCCCAGTCCATGTAATATTACTTGTACGTATATTTTCAGAGCGAACTGTTTTCCAGAGGACAACCGACTGGTGTGTTATTCTGTGGGAAAAGAATCTTTCCCACTCCCAGTTCCCCTAAGTTGTCTACAGTTTTTGAGTAGAGTTGAGGTCTCCTGGGCTTCCCCCTCCCCCGGGCCTTTAGAGAATATCATTGAAGACTCAGGTTACTGTCATTTCTCTTTAGGACATATTATTTTGTATTGGGAGGTATCAAAACATATGCAGGACATTAGAAAGCTATCTTTCATGTTTTCTACATGTACTGCAATCACCTTCTTTGGAGGTGTCCCAGCCTCTTCTCATAAAACAACAGCCACTAAAATGACAGTTTTAAAGGCGACTCTGAACAAAGTGACAATATTCCTAAAACCTTAGGGTAATTCCTTTTTACTTTCTTGTACAAACTTAAACTAACTTGCTGACATCATCTTTAAAAAGGCATGTCTTCTTGGAGGTGACTGCGAGTAGAGTGAGTTTTCTAAACCCTGAAGCAAATGAAGCAAAGGAGATGTGCACAGAGAACACACACATATACACACAAACACACACGCACATGCACACATACACATAAACACACTGCAGGAAATTATCCGTTTGGGTGGGTGAATCACTGAACAGAAATGAACTGCAGCCTTTAAGTGCTTTTCTTAATTTACATTAAGAATTAAGAAATTCTTAATTTCTCAACGTCAATTCCTAATCTTTCCTACTGCCCTTTAAAGAATATATTAGAGGTCTCTGAGTTTTCATCTCTGTCATCCTATTTCCTGCTAACTTCTCTCTCTCTCTCTCTCTCTCTCTCTCTCTCTCTCTCTCTCTCTCTCTCTCTCTCTCTCTCTCTCTTTCTCTCTCTCTCTCTCTCCCTTGCCCACCCCCTCACACACACACCTCTCTTTTCTACCTTGTGCAAACTTCTCTGACTTTGACCACCCTTACCTCCTCCAAATCTTCCCTCCTGGACCCCATCCTCACCACCCCCCGGGCTGCCTTGTTCCCCTCTTCGCTCCTCTCCTTTGCTGAGCACCTTTACCGCATCCATTCTCATCAAGGGCTTTGCAGATTCCCTGGCTGTTTGCTGGTGAGATTGCTGCAGCTGCAGCAAGGAATAGAGTCCCCCCCCCAACCCCCCCTCCGCGCGCTCGCGCTCGCGAGGGCGCGCAACCCAATGGCAGAAGCGGGCTAGGCTGGGCTAGGCTGAGAGGAAAGGGCTGGGAGCCGGGAGGCAGCCTGTCCTCCCGCGAGCCTGCAAGGATGCGGCAGGGGACTGAGACCATGGGGAGGTGCTAACTTCCTCTCCAACCCCCCAGCCCGGGATCCGGGCTGGCATACCCGGCCCCCCGGGCTAGTTTCCTGCCAAGCGCAACCAAGAAGCCAAAGGCGACTTGGAGGGCATAAAAAGAAAAAGAGTGGTTCTGGAGAGGGGTGCCCACCTCCAGAGCCTGTCCCTCTGCAAACCCGCGAGGATAGAAGGAAGGGGATCAGGTACTGGAGAGTGTACACAAAAATTCCAGTCTGCGGACTCGCTCCAGAGCCTCCCAGAAAACCTGGACGATCTGGTGAGTACCGGCTGGGGGGAAGGGGAGCAGGATGGCCATGAGCGAGGAGCAAGGGGCAAGGGACGAGGGGCCCGTGGTGGGAGTGCGCACTCGTGTACTGAGGCACGGGAGGCGCTCAGGGATGCTGTAGCCCGGGCGGGGGTCGGCTGCGAGCTGCGGAGCGCGTGTGGCGCCCACGTCGGTGTGGATGTGAACAGGGGAGCGCAAGTGAGCCACAGACAGAGCGCATGTCTCATCCCTGTGAGCAGAGCAGCAGCTAGACCCGCCACCACCATCTTCTGCATGAACATTATCAGCAGGACAGAAAACCTCCCCCAGGGCTATGGAGACTGCGGGAAACATCTGGCAGCTGGCGATGGATTGTTGAGGGGAAGCTGTCATAACCTCAAAGCACACAAACCTTTTTCTTTCTCGTTTTTTCTTTTCTTTCTTTTCTCTCTTTTGCTTTTTTCCTTTCTCTCTCTCTCTCTCTCTCTCTCTCTCTCTCTCTCTCTCTCTCTCTCTCTCTCTCTCTCTCTCTCCTCTCTCTCTCTCTTTGAAATTTAGCGCCATCGTCTTCAATGCCTCTCTGAAAATCCTTTAGCAAGAGTGTGAGAGAAAGAGAGGAGAGCGCGCGCCAGGGAGAGGAGCAAAGAAGATGAGGATTATTTGCAGGCAGATTGTCTTGTTGTTTTCTGGATTTTGGGGACTCGCCATGGGAGCCTTTCCGAGCAGCGTTCAAATAGGTAAGAAGACTGGCTGGGGAAGAGGTGCATGTGGCTGAAGTGATGCAAATGAGTTGCCGAGGAGGAATCCTTCGGAGGCGCCTTCTTCCTTTACAAACAGACCTTCTCAATGCAAGTTCAGATAGACACAGGCTCGCACACCCAACACTGACTCAAGTTCCTTCTTGCTCTACAGTAGGTTAAAGTAGGAATGAGAGAAGTTGAGGAAAGAGAAAACAATACATAAATAAATAAATAAATAAATAAATAAATAATAAGCCTTCATGGACTTTAATTGTATTTTATAGTACATTTCTTTTAAACGCGTTTTCGTAGAGCAAGAGGAAATACCGAGTTTTATTTTGTTTTTCGTTTTATTTTTTTTAAAACCCACTTTTTGCTATTCTGCAAGCTGCAGCATTCTCGCTGCTGTTACAGGAGGAGACGATAGGGAAAGGCATTCTCTGCCCTCACCTCTTGCCTTGTTGCCTTGCCAGTTGGCAGATTCAAAAGTTGGACCCTTTTCGAGGAACCTTCGCCGGTTTTATTTTGCTTTTGACTTAAGCTTCTGTTCTTCCATATCCCTTATCCCTCCACCCTCGATTCTCGCGACCCTCCCTTCCTCCATCGTGCTTGCCATTCTCCTCTCCTGTCTGTTGATGGGACTCGGCTATTGAATTTCTTCCAGCCCAGCCCAACCTCAACACTGCATCGTGTGTGTGTGTGTGTGTGTGTGTGTGTGTGTGTGTGTGTGTGTGTGTACTGTACACAAAACCGAACTAATTGAACCGGGTACACAAAATCGGGGGCCAAACTAAGTTTTCCCCCTTCTAAACCTGCTCTCTTGTATGCCTTCACATTCCTTCATTCCGGTTGGTTCGGTATTTTGATGGAAATCTCTTCTCTGTCCATCTGCATATTCCCTGCTGGTGAAAGATGTCCTGAACTGGCTGATACAATGGTGTGACTGGGAGAATCCTAAAGAGGGCAAGGGAAAGAAAGCAAGACACACTAAATGGTCTCAGAGGTCATTGTGATCATGATAGACTGAAGCAAGAAAAAGCTGAAATGCCCTGACAACTAAAACATTAAGCATGCATTACAGGGACAAAAGGCAGCCCTTATAATATGGCAAAAGAGCTCATTAACTGTGTGTGCTTCCGATTGGAGATACGTTTGACAGTCATGGGGCTAGGTGTAACGTTTAAAACAGGAATCATTGGATGAGTGTTTCCTGATGTCTTTCATAGGTGGTCTCTTCATCCGAAACACAGACCAGGAATATACTGCTTTTAGACTGGCAATCTTTCTTCATAACACCAGCCCCAATGCATCTGAAGCTCCTTTCAATTTGGTACCTCATGTGGACAACATTGAGACTGCCAACAGTTTTGCTGTGACAAATGCCTGTAAGTAAAATATAAGTTACAGCTAAATTGGAAGAGAACTAAAATGAACTAGTGGGATGTCTTTCTTTTTTAAAGAATTTTCTAGAAAACAAATCCAGATTCAAACAATGACATTAGAAAAAAAAATCATAGTTAAAAAGATTTAGTCTCCTCCCTTCCTTTCCTCCACTCCCTCCCTCCTTCCCTTCCTCCCTCTTTCTTCTTTTTTTCCCTTTCTGCCTTTTAATTTCCCTGCCTAGATCCCATAAGCTGAGTTCTCCTGTAACATTTAGTATTGTTCCTTGTCTTCTGAATGCTATACTCAGTTTAGAGTTTTATTCCAACCTTTTGGGTTCTCCTTCTTGATTTTCACTGAAGTAAGTGCCTGTCTTCCTTTTAAAGAAGACATGTGCTTTTCCCAGTAGTAAAAACCATGGTGAGGATGCCAGAGTGGTGATGTGGAAAATACATTTAAGTCGGCCAGTAGATACTACATAAGATCCAGTGATGTCACTGGAGGCTGCTCTGCCCTCATGTTGGAGGTTGTAAATGTCTCTTGTTATCTTAATGGATATCTGTTCATGGAACTCCATGAAGTCCTACCCTATTACCCATAATTCTAATCTCTGATATACCTGGATTCTAAAACCAACCCAACTGAATCTTCCACATAATGAAACTAAATGGGTGACTCCACAAAATGCTACAGATGTCCCCCATCAAGATTCTATGGAACTTGATGTGGAGGGAAAAAGCTACTAATTGCATTAATGTAAAACACTAGGATGTAATCCATCAATGGTACTGCACTGCCTTTGGGTTCTTTAAGTGTGAGCATGTTTCAGATGCTTCCTCAGTTTTCTGTGCTATTTCTGTATTACAACAATGTTTCTGGGTTATCTGAGATACGTAAAAGTGGTTCCTACATAAAATGGTATGTGCTTTGTTTCTATTACAACCAAGTTTAAAAGTATTTAATTAAAAATTGTTAAGACAAAAAGGTAAACTGAATAAAGAAAGAAGTGTAACAGAAAATAGGTTTAAACCAAGAAATTTTTCTATTTTATGAACTACAGTGTTTGCATTTATATTTGTTTGTCATTAATTCATTTACCAGATAACACAGTGATTATTTTGGAGCTCTGTTTACTACTGAAGTTTAGAACTCAATTTCCTGAAGGTGTTGAAGCTTTTGACAGTTTTGTAAAATGTTTTATTTATTTATTTATTTATTTATTTAGTCAAGACTCCTGTACTTACTGTAAGTTCTACTTGGTGATTAATACTTGTTTGTTTTAGTTGGTAATAAAACTAATATTAAAGCAAAGGGGGTTATTTTAAGCCTAAATGTGTGTGAATTATAGGTTGGTTTGTGGATAATTATCTATAAATTTTATGAGTTATTTTCAGCAAATGCAAAGTATTAAATGAGATATCATTTCACCCAATTCAACTCGAAGCATTCTTTTTAAGAGTGATTGTTATTTATTTATTTATTTATTTATTTATTTATCCTTATTTTATATTTATCTGGTGACTCTCCTAAGATTTTGTCAAAATGTTACCAGCTTGAAAACTAATTGTCCAAATATATTTGAGGATAAATTGTCCACCATAAATTACATTTGAATAGTAGCACTTAATTTTGAATGAGTTTCCTAAATGTTGTAGGACACTGTGATTTGTTTTCATAAACTAACATTTTAAGAGGCAGAATGCCTGCACAATGACATTCAGCTTTTAAAACTGTAAAGTGCTAACTCTTTCTCTACCCCGACCGTCAGTTAGACTCACGGACTATCATTTTAACTAGAAGTATTTTAGTTATGTAACAAAATATGCATGAAATGAAGTAGTAGTGGCCAAGCCAAGATAAATTGAAAATGTGGCAGCTAGTTACATGATAATAGAACTTTAAAAGTACAAGATGTAGAGGCTGTTCTTCCCACAGGAAAGATTAAGGGACTAAAACAAGTAACTTTAGATATATCCAAGTTTCACACAGTGTTGGCAATTTAAATGTTTTTCACATTCATATACAATTGCTTCTGTGTAGGTGTTTAATAATCTGTGTAAAAGCAGTTTGTAAATAAGAAAAAATGTCTTCTACCGAAAAAAAAAAAAAAGGAATATTTATTCTTGATAAATGACTATACCAAATGCCCTTTAGATAAATCCTAACTGCATTTGGTTGCAGGTGGTAGAGAATGTAGGTCAGGTATTTGATGCTTATTGAATAGAGTGACCCAAAGAATATACACATATGATTACACTGTCATTAAAGATAAATCCTAAGCGGTGACTATATGTCAAGCTAATCTGTCAAACTTTATGCCTTTTAGTACCAAAGAGTAAAACTAGACCTTGAAGTTTAATAATTTGTAAATTTGACAGGAGTTTCGAGGTTTTTTTTTTTCTTTGTAATGGCAGAGATTGATTTGTAAAGTTGTTATCTTGGAATGAATATAAATAATGATATTTGTTAAACTCTATTATAATTGTAGTGTTCTCATACTGAATTTTATCAACTCACACTTTCTTCTCTGCATGACTGAGGAACATTAGTCAAGGTACATTTAATTTCTTTTATAGGAACTATACTCACACAAAAAAAGCAGACTTAAGAATAAAATGTGTTGGTTACCTGTTGAAAAGACATAATTTAATGCTGGTTATCGGGACCAAAATTAAATTAGTCTTCTAAAAAGGCTGTTTAGCTCTAAAGTACTAAATGCATAGAGTTCACCAGCTTGTAAAACTGGACATGATTAATTCAAGCAGAACAATTTGGGGGATATAAATACCATATCGCTGGAGTAATCTTATTGTTAGCCATATCTTCAGCAGTATTTAAATTCAGTTATTTCTTTTCGTTCTTAAGATAGAAATTCAAATTTCACTGGATATTATAAAGAAAATTAGATGTACAGATGCTAAAATTATAACCATTTTCAATAGCAAGAAGCGTAATAAGTAGCACTTTTACTCAAACATTTATTGTCATTGGATATGTACACTATTTCATTATTTTAATCCATACAAAGCACACAAGATGATGCAAACAGATATTTCAGACTTAAATAATCAATATTCTCTGTGTTTCTTAATTGAAATCTCTAAATAAATGTATTTTGTGTAAATATCAATATAGCTCTGTCTGTAAAAATTTGATAATTTTCTACAAAACATTTAATACAACTCACAACAGCCTAACTTTGCAGATATATTTTCAGTATTTAAGAAATATTTAGCTTGGAGAATAGATTTGTTAAATTTTACCAAAACTAGTAAACAAACCACTAAATTTGTCTATCACCAAAAATCTTAAAATACAGAAATATTTAAGATATTATATTATGAATTTAAATTATCTATAGAAAAAACATCTCATGACCAATCACTTGATGAATCAGCCACTGCGGTATCACCTACCTACATCCTGTGTGTGGAATGATGCTTAAGTTAAAGGTGGACATGGGGAATCACATGATAGATAATCCAGATACATAGCCAAACACCATACAGTTCTAGACTGATTCCCACATTCATCATCTCTGGAGAGGACTATCTGGTATTTTTGTTTACCTAATTTTTAATGGTGTCCTTATTTTGTTCTACTTCTCTGCCTAGACAGTCTGCTCAATTGTTTATCAGATGATGACAGAGAAGTTGCAAAAATTGAAGAGTTACATATTATACTATAATAACTATAAAAAATAGTTTGGTTTTGAGATAGTATAACAATTTTGTAGCACATGCTAACTTATAATTAAAGATCCTATTGCCTCAGCCTAAGTGCTGGCATTAGAGTGTATGCCACCATGCCTGATACCATTCCCATCTCTTTTTTTTTCTTTTCTCTTTTTTCTCTTCTCTTCTTTTTCCTTTTCTTTTTGTTTTCTTTTTCAAGGCAGGGTTTCTCTGTATAGTCTGGCCTCAAACTCACAGAGATCCATCTGCTCATGTCTATTCTTTTATCAAAAGTAAATCTAACTTCTTTTGTTGGGCAATTTACTTACAAACTTGAAATATTCAAGGGCAATGGTAAAAGTAACAGGATACATAACATATAGTTGTTTAGTTTATTTAAATCTACAGAGAATATAAAATTACATACAATATGCTTCATATGAGTTCCCTTTTATACATTAGTAAAAGCACAGTGAGGTTAAGGGTGCCCTACTATCAAATCTGGAGTCCAATTCAACAATGCTTAAATATTGCTGCTTGCTCTTTACTTTTGGATATCAGGTCTTATAAAAGATAAGAGACTGAATTAGGCTGCAGTAATAATCCTAAGCAGGCTAAAGATAAATTTTTATATTTCAAAAGAAAGATATAAAATAAACAATATAATTAAGAGTGCTTGCATTTGGTTTTAGAAAAATTAAGAACCAGGCTGTGATTCACTAGACTTTTATGGTTTGAATTGATAGAAACAACCTACATTGATTTGAGGTAATTTTTTTTAGTCTCATGATTTTCTATGTCCCCTCTCTTCCTTTCTAAGTTAATGACAAAATTATGAGTCTTGTGCCTTCAGTGTTTCTTTTGCAAATGACATGACATTTTACAATTTATAAAATTTATAATTGATGTATTTCAGAGTGGTTACATGAAAATATGTGAAACTTTCACAAACTGTAGAAAACTCTACTTTTCCGCAAACTGGTGATTTCCCAAGTTCTGTTTATTTTGGGAAGAGAAAAAGTATGTTCACTTCCTTCCAATGAGAAATCATTTGCCTATCTATCAATACGTCATTTCTCTATAGCTTACATACAGAGGAATTTCATCATCCTTCTGGATTATCAAGGCAAATTGTACATGAAGTGTTACTTTATGTTCTGAGACCATGCTCTAGTCTTAGAACTACTTTCCTATAACATGATTTAATTTTTCTCAAATCAACATTTCATTAAACAGTCTGAGAAGCCAGGTCTCACTTACACGTTAGCTTTATATCTTCTGGCTCAAAGTAGTTTCTCTGCTTGTTTGAGACTTTGTAGATGTTTTGACCAGGTCTTCTATGTATCACTCCAACAAATTTACCAAGAAGCTACAAGGTTATGACAAATAAACCATTTGTATTGAGATTGCTCCAGTTATACAGAAGAAAAAAATTTCCATTTATCCTTTCCCTAATTGCAATATTTTGAAGAAAATAGAGCAAGGCAGCTCTGGGCAATTTGTTCATTAATCACATGGCAGTGAATGATGGAGCAAGGAATAAAATCATATTAGGTAAAGAATCCATCTATTCATTTATGAGATTAAATAATGGATATGTCCATTTAATCATTAAACATATTCAGGAAGAGAAATTCTACCTAAGATACTGTGCAAAAAATGCTGAGTACAAAACATTGTAATAGTAGTTGTTATCTTCCATGAGCTCATACTGTAGGTGAAAGAGACAAGTCAGGTCTAGTATAAATTATGACAAAGCAAAATAAAGCGCTATGAAGGGAAAGCTTCTGTGTTATGACACAGAAAAACACAGGAATGGTAAGTCCACCAAGCTTGGCACATTTCGTGATGTTGTCTAATCAGGGTTTCAGGGCTGTGAGTAAATTAAAAAAAATGGTACATGAGAAGAGAGTACAGGAAGGCAGTTCTGTCAGAGCTTGTTTAGACTGAGATGAGTAAGAAAAGCATAAGAGGGAGCAGGTGTGGTAAGGAACAAAGTTTTGTGAATTTGCAGAAAATCTGTTGCAAGAAGACCCCATGGAAGGGAAAAGAGGACTCATAAATTATTTGAACTGCATAAGGACATGATCAGATTTGCATTTACAAAGAGCAATAGGGTGGCAGAAAAAAAAACATTTTGGAAGGGTAAATAATGGAAAACAGAAGTCCCATTAGTTAAATGTCAGAGTAATGCAATTTAAAGTGATGGATGCTTAGATTAAAGTGGAAGCACCAGGAGAGAGCAAAGCTCATATGTCCCCAAACACAGAATGTTTGTCAGGACTTACTGGTTGGCTAGGTTTGTGAGGGAGGATGGCAGAAAAGTGTAGCGAGAGTAAAGATTGTTAGCTAACATCTACGTTTTTAGGGGAAAATGTTTTACTACTGATACTGACTAATGAACAGAGTAGGTACACGGGGCAGTTTTGTGTGAAGAAGGTGAGCTTCCTGTGTACTGGTTGATAATGAGCTGATGCAGGCACCCAAGGAATATGCACAGTAGAGTGTTAAAACACAAACAGAGGTTTTGTCTCAGTTTCGGTGGAGAGCAGATCCATTGGAGGCTAAAGCCATGGAGGGAACACAGCAGGAAAGGACTGTGGAGCTTCAACCTGCAAAGGATTCAATCAATACTTACAAAGTAAGGAGAGAAAAATGGGCAAGCAAAGGAGGCTGAAGGAAAATTGGTCAAAGAGTTTGGGAGAAAAGATGTGAGAATACTTCAAGTAAGGAGGACTAGCTTTGCTGAAAGCTGTAGAATCATGACCTGTAAAGCACACTGTAATGCCCTTAGTAGTTCATTTTATCTATTCTCTTTTCTGTGTTCATTTGTACTTTGGAACAAGAAAGCATTTGCAAAGGTTTCCTTTAATAACTACACAAATGTTCCACTAATATATAATTTCCTGGGTATGTTGGTCAAGACCATTCTTATCTTTTAATTAGAGGTAGGAAGGGGAAATTATCATGCTTTTGAAGAAGAGAGTTTGAATTTGCGGGATAAGAAAGGGTAAGTTACTTAACACTCAACTCCTTCATCTATCAGCACAAGAAAAGGATAGCTACCAAGTAGGAATGTTTATTAACTGCAGTAAGATGAGTGGAAAAAAAATTCACTTGCCTTTAGAATTCAACTAAATTTTCAATTATAGTGAACATTTTTCAGAGTCAATCTTAATATTTCAAAGTACTTGTATTTTCTATTTAGGTTTTAGAAAGGTTATATATGTTCTATGTATTTTTGATACTTCATAAAAATGTTTCTTAATCTCACAGATAGCTGTTTAATTTACATACACAAATACAAGGTTCTGCTTCTCAGCCTTACAATTTCCTAAGAGATGAAACTTTCAATGAGTGATTATTTTACATTGGATTGAAGGAGGGAAAAGAACTTGTCTACTTTACAAAATTGTGTAGTTGGTGAATTATGTGTGCATATACATTTACCAAGAGATACTCTTCAATGTTCGAGCACCTTCTCTCAATGAATTTTCAGTTACATAAAAGTCTGAGTGCTACAGCTTTCAATGAACCTTCTACAACATAGGGAAGCCATTCTTCATCTTTACTTTTCTCGAATGAGTAGATTAGATTATATTCTTGAAGCCAACCTGAAATCTTTCTATACAAACTGTCTCTATTCTTACCTAATGAGGAGCACAGGCTTTATTTCCTCAAATGGGGATGCTTTGGTCTCACTCTCTGACTGACTCTCCTACTGTAATCTTAAGGGCTTTAAGTGCTTTGCTTATGATAAAGCACTGTGTATTTTGTATCTGCTCCTTCTGGTTTTTGTTTTGTTTTGTTTTGTTTTTTTAAACAGGAGTTATCTTTTTTTTTTTTGTAATCACCACTTCTGGAACACTGTGTTTTTGAAAGTCATTGGTGACTTATAAAGGATTAAATCTAATTGTTTCTTGGTCTTTAGTGTTTCTGAATAATTTACAGGAGTCAATGCTGAGGACTCCCTGTTCTCTGAAGCTTATTTGGCCCCTGATGATAATCATGATATTGAAGAGCTATTACAGGATGCTTCAGCTTTGTATTACCTTCTTTTTTATACAACTATAAAAGGTAAACATAGCTTTTCATTATTTTACAGAAAAGAACATTTAAACACTTAAGAAAATCTGCCCAAGGCCATGAAGCATCATTGCCATCAAATTTTAAGGTCACGTCTCTAAACCACTGTACTATCTATCTGACAGCTATTCTTGCTACAGTACTTTTCTCAATCCCAAATCAACAAGGTGACCTTCAGCTTGTATGACTGCAAATTTCTTAGACCTTAATGTAAATATCAAGAATTTATTTTTAATGATTTTCCATTGTGTCAGCAAGAATGCCCAGCATTTTACTTCACATGTTTATTCTTCAATGAGACTTGAAATATAGCACAAAGACTTGAGAAGTCTCACTGTTGATAGTTGAAACTCCTATTACTTCATATTCACAATTTCATGGCACAAATACCACTATGTATAAAACATAACTAAATGACTCAGCTGTTCAACACTTAGGGACAGATGCTCTATTAATTGGTAAGTCTACATACTTTTATAGGTGAATTATTTTATTTAAGAATATGAAGAACCATGATTAATTTCTCTAGTAAATTACTTTAAACTGTCCTTATCTGTCAGGCAAGTTCTCGTTGGTTGTCGTTGACATGTTTTCTAATTCTAAATAAACAAGCAATGATAGTTAAGGAATATTGACCTAAGTGTAAAGTGGTGAGTTTTTTAAGTTCCATCATGTAATCTCACTTGAGTAAATTATGATATCCTCAACAAAACACTGTATATTAGAAATTATACCAAAAAAAGGATTTGAGATGATTACCTCCTTTTGATAATACACCCCATGTTTCAAATATAGAAAATATGTACCCTAAACTAATCAGTGTGACTCACTCATATGCAGGTGCTTGTTCCAAAATGTAGCTTTGTCATCAGTAACTTTAAATATAGCCTGCTCTGAGTTATATTAATTTTTCATATTTTTATTTAAAGCTAACACATACGTATGAATTTTCAAATGTTTCAGTATCTTAAAGTCTTAGCAGACTCCAGCCCTCAGGGGCAACATGTAAGCTATTTCTACATTTTAATATCACAGTCAGCAGTGTGAATACTCCTATAGCATAGCAGCAACTCCTGGCAGTAAAATCACTACGTGAAATGATGTGAATTTGCGCTTTTAATTCGTATGATCAGATTTTCTCCATTAACAAATGCTATATAAATTTGGATCCTCCAGTATGTGAGAAGAGTTGTTTTCTCTGACTTGCTAACACTGGCCATTATTAGTCTCTTGAATGTTCACTCATCCTGAGAGGTGAAAATGACATCCAATTGCTACTTTAATTTGCATATTTTTTAAATAGTGAGAAGGAAAATTACTCCATGCTTAAAAGCTTTGTTTACCTCTTTTCTTGTGAGCTGCCTGATTTTTTTTTCCTTTGACAGTCCATGACTTTTTTCTTGAGAAAAATCTTTTTACATTCTAGTAACTACCGGAAGTTATGTCGCAGATCAGGCATTCTGATTTCATTCAGCGTTAGCCTCCTGACAAAGATCTGTCTTCATATAGACATTCAAAGTTTCTATTTCTCAAATATAAGAGTCATTTGCTTTTTGAGTTCTGTGCTTTGCATTATGATTTTAAGAAGCATTCCTATTCTTAAAACCACAAAAATATATTCTTTGTTTTCTAGGATATTTATGCTTTTAAACTTTATTTGTGTAAGAGATCTATTTGGCCTGACATCTATTCCCTTGTTAATGTTAAAATCACTGTATTCCTGTATTGTCATTTGGATAAGCTATTTCTTAGGTTAAAAGCTTTAAAATGCCTCATCAGAGCAGAATTCATTTCATTTCTTTAACAAGGAGACCCTTGGTTCACTGTCTATGCTTTGTCTCTTGTGAAAATCCTCTATGTGCAGTTGTTATTCGTTTCTTCTCTTCTAACAGGTGTGAGTAGTGGTATGGCTGCATCGGACATGTTTACCATATAGTGTATACCATATCTTAATGCTCCCTTGACTTCATCTTCTTTTCATGACTTGCCATCTGACCAAATCCTTTTGCTTCTACACTCAAAGTATATCACGAATATTTTCACATTCTTCATGCCACTAAGCATGTCGAAGTCAGTGATGTTCCATTACGACTTTCATCATTAAGCACCTGTTTTTACACTGTTCCCTTTATCTAAAATATTCAGTTGTCTCTCTGTGTGTGGATGTGGCTGTTTGTGTTTGTGTGTCTACGTGAACTAATACACATATGGTCTGTATGCTGTGTCTTCCAAGCATGTGTGTGGAAATCAGAGAATTACCTTAGGTATGGGTCTTTACATTGGCAAGATCTTTTCTGTTCACAGAAATGCCTCCCAGGCTAGTTGAATTGCCAATTTCAATCTCCTACTTCTGCTCTCATCTCCAGATGTGCACACTTGGATAACAGACATGCGCTACTGCATCAGCTTTATGTGAGTGCAAGTGATTCGAATTCAGGTCCTCATGTTTTACCCATGAAACCCCAGCCCTCTCCATCTACTTTATATGCCAGAATCAAGAGTGTCCATCTGAATTTACAATTCAAAGGCCACCTGTAGCTTTTTCTCCTCCTTTTGTTTTCTTCAGCTCACTGGCCTACTCTCTTCTTTTCTATGGTCTTTGTACTTTAAGCTCCTTTTCTGGACCCCCCCCCCCAAACCAGTTGTTTGCTTAAAGAGCTTTTTATAAATCTTCAAGATTCAGACTAAGTGTGACTACTTCAGAAATACTCTCTACCAGACCATCAACATAATAACTACTGAACTTGTCACAATCTTTAAGAATTTTTTCAAAAACTTTTACATTTTGCAATCTCTGTTTCCCACCAGAATAAACACTTCCAAAGCAAAAGGTGTTAAACATGTTGTTAACTAATACAGGCACACCTCATACAGGTCCTGGCTCAGTGTGGGCATCAATAAGAATCCGCATACGTGGGTGGGAGATCTCTTCACTAATCTTGGGGAAACAGAAGCTCACTAAGAGTTTTCATTTGTCATCTTGGAGAAATCAAGGAAAAGGTGTTAAGAGATCTAAGAAGCGAGTACAAAAGAAGCGACCTTGTTTTCTCCTTTTTCATGCTCCTTGTTTCTCATTGTTTATATTCAACATTTAGAGTGAGATGAGGAAAGGCGGGTGTTCTGGGAGGAAGATATTGAGACATTAATGCATATTGATGTACAAGGTTCAGGTCAGATAATCCTTTGACACATTTAAATCTGACAAATTTAAATTTAACTATCTGCTAACAGAAGAACTTGAAATGATGATTCAAACCACTTTGAAAGCAGAAAATGCCCAACTGGAAAGACCAGGTGAACTAGTGAGCACACTCTGAGGGACTCCATTTGTGGAGGAGCTGACTACTTCCTCAGCGTATCTGAAAGCTCATGGAGCTGGAAGACTTCTGAGATAAGCACATGGTCTTAAAATGTACAATATCACTCACTAAAGATCTTCGCCACCTCCACAGCAACATCTGACATAAACTTCCTGGAAATGTACTCATTTTTATAATATTTTATTCCTCTCCTGTTTGAAATGAGCTTATCGTTGGTTAAACACTTATTATATCTATGTAGATGTTCATTATACCCAGCTAGATGTGGAAGGCATTTCATCTCTTCTTTTCTCTAAAGATTTAGAAGCAAGAAAATGCATTACTTGGAGATCTTGCACGCTTCATTCCTAACGGGAAACCTTCAAGACAAAATATCTCTTTTATTTATGTGATAAATAAAAATATTTCTTTTTATTTATGTTAACTA
This sequence comes from Arvicanthis niloticus, assembly GCF_011762505.2. Classification (NCBI taxonomy): domain Eukaryota; kingdom Metazoa; phylum Chordata; class Mammalia; order Rodentia; family Muridae; genus Arvicanthis; species Arvicanthis niloticus. The sequence goes on from NC_133435.1 coordinate 12,300,249, forward strand.
ATTGGATGTATTCTGTCTGATAACATTATTAGCCACTGAAATGTTTCTTTGTTTCCACTCTTGGTCTGAGAAGTCAAAAACTACATGTTCTCTGGACGTAGATCCTAACTTTCATTGTGCATACATATGAAGTTGTGATGGTGTAAATAACTATAAAATTCTAAGTGACTATAAGAAGAGTTTAAGAAGTGTTGGAGAAGTGAATATGGGGTACAAAAGGTCATGAGCTTCATGAAAGGAAAGGAGGTGGCCTGGGATGAGATTGAATGAGATGACATAAAGTACTAGGAAGCAAAACATCTCAAATAAATCTTGTTTGAAAATTCCATAATGAGACCTAACTCTTTGTCTTCCTTAGACGATAGAGGAATGATGGGCCATTAGTTAACAAATGCATAGAGATGACATTATGGCCAGATGTTAGGTAAATAGATAATAGAGAGAAACACAAACACATAGGTGATTTGCAGGTTTATATAGTAAGAATAATACATACTAGGGAGATAACTGATATATAGATGATAGGTGCATAGATAATAGATGATTATTATGTTATAATCAATATGCACATAGATGATTGGCAGATAATGTATTGATATATATGATATATTGATATATATTGTTAACAATCAAGTTTGTTTAAAATTTATACAACATTTTTGAAAATCAACTCATCACAGTTGATCTAAATTCTAGACACAAAAGCTTTACTTGGCAATACTTATTTAAAGAATGAGTCATTAGATTAGTTAAGAGCCAGACAGACCACTGAAGAAAGACTGTGCTTGCTGTGAACTCTTTATTTGATTGTGGCAACAGTTCTGACTGTCAGAGCTTTCTTTTTATGCATAGGCTTTCTTTATGTTTTTCTTTATTAGCATATCTTTTCTTTCTGTTTTAACACTAAAAATCTAGTGTCACAATGCAGGAAAAAAAAACGAAGTATTCTTGACAGATGCAGAAAGGCTGTCATCAAAGTTTTCTAATGATATGTAAGTTGACAGATGTGTAAATGCCTTTTAAAGCTTTAGTTATTTAGAGCAAATAGATCTCCCATTCACATCCTGGCTGATATTCAGTTACAAACAACTCCATTGGATTATCCTGGAGGTACAGTATTCCAGGCTCTGTGAAGATATTTTGCAATTCTTGTTGATGGATGTCATTTAAAAATATGTAATTGTTTTCACCCAAATTTGTTCTCTAATCCCTTCCCTTCCTTTTTTCTCTCTCAAGGACATAAGTTTTGGGGGGAAAAATTCAGAAATTATGTAGCAATACATTTGAACCTTGAAAATATGTGATAGATATAGGATGTGAGAAGATAACATTCATTCAAAGCACACAACACAATGGCAAAACATAAAGTGTAGAAGTATTTGGATGACTCTGGGGCATAGGACCTTGTGCGGACAATAAAGTGGGCTGAGGCCAGCAGCAGATGAATGGACAGGAGAGGAGGATAGTGAGAATAACACTGCACAGGTGAGATGTTGGCTGTGGAGGTCTATAGGCTGGACTGCAGTCTGGAATAGGATCTGATTCTTTATCCTGGAGCAGGAAACAAGAGTAATTTTAAACGGTTCATAACATAATTACATGTGTGTTTTAATAGGAGTCCGCACAGTACTGCACATCATTCACATATATAGCAAGGTTTGCTCTGTTCTCACACCGAGTAGTGTGCTCAGCAGCAGCTTCATAGACAAGAAATGTAATTCTGCTACCTGCCTGATTCTGGAGAGCTGTCATTGTATGTATTATGCTCACAATTTTTCAATGAGAGTTGTGACACCCAGCAACTGACTCTTAGCTTATAATGCAAGCCAGGCATCTTCGCAACTAGCATCTACAAGCCTGGTCCCTTTAGACCACACAGAGGGAAAGAGAATTGGCTTTGATGAGAAGAAAGAAAATTAAAGCCTAGAAAAGTGTTCATATAACCAAATCTCCTCACATCTTATTGCAGATGCTGTAGAACGCAGCAAATTCCATGAGAACTTAAATTTCATATGATCACTTTCTTTTGAATTTCTTCATAGAAATCAAATCATTGCTTTAGCTAGTACAATAAATGTATGATACAATTTTAATTACTACACAATCATATACTGTAGAGAAATAAGAATAGGTTCTAAAGAAATGAGTTAAATAATAATAGTAATGATAATAACAATGTACTGATTTTTATGTGTATTTGTGCAATACCATGTGCACACAGGCACACAGCTCACGAAAGAGTACAATTACTTAAATTATTTAGAATAGTCATACAAATAATCTATAAGCTGATTGTTTGTTTCTCTAAGAAAGTAATGAATCAGCAAAGTAGAATGATCTACTGCCTTTAAGCTTAGAACTCAGGAGGCAAAAGGCGGTGGATCTCAGTGAGCTCAAGGCCAATCTGGTTTATGTAATCAGTTCCAGTACATCTAGGGCTAAGTAGAAAAACTCTGTTTAAAAAAATACAAACAAACAAATAAATTACACTCATGTATGTATTTTTGACCAAAATATTTTTCTTTTGTAAATTTTGTAGAATTATTTTACATTTTTATGTCCCAATTTCCACTCTTGACTTTCTCCCAAATATAACCCTTTCTACTTTTATATCCTTCTTTTGTTTGTGAATGGCCTAAAATTTACTTACAGAAACATGGGCAACTTTCCAGTGACTATTACTGCTGAAAAAAATTGTTACCCTAACCCCAGTAATCATCATGTCTACAAGTCCTTAGAGAAAAACATGACTAATATATATATATATATATATATATATATATATATATATATATATTTCTTACAAAATGGAAAAATAGATAGTAGATCTATGAGTGTATATATTTTAAAATCACATTCGGGTTATATATGTATATTATATATGCATATATAATACATACATATATAAATGAACATATATATATACACATATACATATACTCACACATATATGCATGCTATACCAGAATAATATATATAATACTTGCATTACATACAATACTTGGGAGCTTTGTTTCTTGCTTCACGGAACTTAGTAATGGTCATATGCTACAAAAACACAGTGACTATGAACAAACACATCAATTTACAGAAGTGGTAAACTCACAGGCAAGAAACCAAGTGTGAAAATATTCATCAAAAGAGAACTATATCTAAATGGCATTTGATTTCCTGAGTAGTAACTTAGTAACTTTTGCTATTCTGTCTTTTATTTTAAATGTGATTTTCTCTTTGGTGTAGTGATACTTGGTGCTTTCATTTTGATACATAACTACTGTTATGTCTATTTGGTTTAGTTTTAATTTTTGTTACTATTTTGTGTGTATGTGTGTATATGTGTGTGTATTTGGCATATATATACATATATATATATATGTATATATATATATGTATATATATGTGTGTGTGTGTGTGTGTGTGTGTGTGTGTGTGTGTTTGTTTGGGCAGTGTGTGTATGTGTACACTCAAACACAATTAGAAGACAACTTGCAGAAGTCAGGTCTCTTCCTTTCGCCATAAGGATCTGAGAAGATTTTCAGTCCTGGTAGCCAATGTCCTTAAGCCCCACAAGCAAAGTTTTAAAAGATCTAATAGTTCCTATCAAGATGGGCTAGCATCCAGAGAGCTTCATTTCTTTCTTTCTTTTTTTTTTTTCTTTTTTCTTCTTCGAGGCAGGGTTTTTCTGTGTAGCCCTGGCTGTCCTGGAACTCACTCTGTAGACCAGGCTAGCCTCAAACTCAGAAATCCACCTGCCTCTGCCTCCCAAGTGCTGGGATTAAAGGCGTGCGCCACCACCGCCCTGCAGAGCTTCATTTCTTGACCCATGAAAACACATGTATATCTTCGTTGTTTTGTTTTGCTTTTTTTAACAGAAAAATTCTTGAGTTGCCTCAAATTCATTTTATTTATTTGTTTGCTTGTTTGTTTGTTTATTTATTTTTGAGATTTGAATCAAGATGCACACTAACCAGTACTTTCAAAAATATCAGCAGTGCAAATGTACCAAGTGTGATGTTTCCTGAGTCCTTACTGGTGGCGGTGGTGGTGGTGGAATTCATCATCCTTAAGCATACTTTTTTTTCATGGTTCAAACTTATGTTTGTGCTTTATTTTGATAATTATTGCTTATAAATGTTTCAGTTTCTTAAATATGTTGCATAATATATATTGTTAAATAAAAAAAAAATGGTTGTCTTTGGGTTGCAATTTTATTGGAACCATAATATATAGAAACAATGGAAAATTCTAAAATCATATAATAATCTTACTAACAGTTTTTATATTTTATTTCATACATTTCTGAATCTGTCGCTTGTTTAAAAAGAGTATTTACACTTGGCTTAGTTGATGATATCTAAACAAAAGAAAGTATCTCTTAACATTCACACTAAATACTGAGTTCATCTTTCTGTATCCACAAGGGAAAGATAAATTAGACTCTAATTCATCTAATTATTAAAGACATTTCAAGATATGTTTGCCAGCGTCACATTATAGTAAGAGAACGCCTCGCTCACTTAGCATTTACAATAGGAATGTTTTTGCTTAGATACATTATTCATTTCAAAATATGAACAGCAGTTTTGTGTTTGGTATTGTGGATTGAAGCCAGGACCTTGAAGATACTTGCTAAGTTCTCCACTCCTGGGCTCCAGCCAAAACCCTCATTAATGAAATGAAGTTATTGCCATTGCTATTTGCTGACTTCAGTTCTTCTTTTTAAAACTGTCAATAAATACAGCTTATTGATTAAACTGTTTTCCATTGTCTATTGAATATTGGAACTTTTCAAGGATCCAAGATTGACTGATAAATTGTTTGCATGTTTTAGGAAAGCCCCATGAATGAGATGATGGGGTCTGGACACCTACTTGCTTACCACAGGGAGTTGTTTCTGACTACCCAGCTAGTTGAGCCTCCACTTTGCTCCAGCCTCATGCCACTTTGAGATTTTATTGTTGTGAAATGTTTCCATTGAGTTTTCTAACGCCTTTGGAATAAGGGCTCCCTGATGACAAGGATGATATGGCATTGAGAGTGAATTTCTTATGTTTGAAAAATAGCACAAAATTATTTAATACATAGTTGATAAGTAAAACAAGTGTACAGGAAATTAGTATTCTGTTATATACTGTGGCCACTGCAGTTGTGCTCACCACAGGATGTGAAAAGAAAGGGAATGATACCTAGAGACAGAGTCTGAATTCACTTCAAGAATGAACAATTTTTATTTTTTCTGTTTGCTGTTTGTATATTGTTTGGCTAGCTACTAGAGGTAGCATTGTAGGCAGAGCTTGGTCAAAGCCTATCACTGACCTCTTAACTGAGTTCTTCCTTCAGCATGTCCCTGCCCTTATGGCCGTGTTTGGCCCCAGAGGACATTCCTTCTAGGTTCTGTCTCGTGCCTGCAGCTTTCCTCTGTCAGAGCCACATCTGGATCAGAGTTTGTGGTTGAGAAAGCAACTATTGAGCACTGGAGCTCAACAGTTAGGTATTAGTGTTCTGTCTAAAAGTTGGCTGTCCTCTTAAGGTATTAGTCATGACAGATTATCTGTTAGCACTGTTCTTTAAAAAGTAAAAAAGCAAGCCTTCATGAATTGCCACATCTGACCAGTGGAATAATGATGGATATTAATGAACAAGAAACACAAAAGCCTGCAATGAAATTTTCTGAGTTAGAAAGGTGTCGGTCACTCAGGTTGTCATCCAACCTTGGTTTGGATTTTCATGCTTCACGATGGTTATTTGACCTTACTTACTAATATGGACACAATTTCTGGAAATGGAGAAGATATTGCAGGTTTCCATTTAAAACTATGATCCAAGTTTACAAAAGACTTCTCATTCTTTCTCTGTGTCTTTCATAACAATCACTAAGAGCTTCTAAAATCCCCTTACTTCTGTGCTTTCTTGTGACAATTTTACCATGTATAGACTATTAATTAATCCACTGATTTTTGCTCCTGAATGGTATATAACCCAGTGAACACCATCAGCAAGATCACTCCAATGCAGCAAACACTGGGGCTGCATTGAGAAGAAACAGCTTGTGCTTTGAAGTTTGCTACACACACATACACAATACACACACACACACACACACACACATGCACACATGCATGCACACAGATGAACACATCTTAAAATCTTAATTTTTGTATAAGTCATACAAAGTTTAACTACCTCTGATAAAGCAAACATATCAGACTTTAAAAGAAGTCAGCATCCACAAACATGTGGTTAATGAATTCACTGATTTATTTAGGTGTTAGAATTTTCACAGTGAAATGCGTCTTACATGAACTCCTAATTGGACTCGACTCCTGTTAGTTTTAGACCCATAGTTTTTATACTACGTGTATCCTGGGATCCTTACACAGAAAATGGTCCCACCCATAGTTAAAATGTTTTTCCCTACAGAAACACAGAAAAAAAGACAGTCTTTTATTTTGCTGTTGTTTATTTTTGATATTGTATTTTATTAACATTTCTCCCTTCCCTGTCTTCCCTCCAAACTCTCCCATCTCTGCTTTTCTTCAAATTCATGACGTATTTTCATCAACTGTTATTATATGCTTATTAATATGTGTGTTTGGATATTGATAAATATTAACAATTATAAGCTGTTGAGTATATACAAAGTTATTTGTACATATGTTTTCAGGGCTCACAATTTGCCACTGGACATGCGGTTGATATGCTCTTCCCTAAGGAAGGCCACTTCTCTCTCTTCCAGCTTTCCTAGATTGCCTCTAAGTCTTTATGTAGACTCAAGGCAATATTTCTAAAAGATATCCTCCGAGGTTACCCTTAAAACAGATAACCCCTCACAGGTGTCTCCAGAGGCCAACCAGCCTCTCAAGTGATTCTAAATTTTGTCAAGTAACCAATTAACACTAAACATCAAAGTATCTTTTTGTATGCCACACTGGCTTGATATTCACTATGTAGCACAGTCTGGGACTTCTCCTTTCTCAAGGACAATCCCTGGCTCCAGTGTACACTTAAACAACTACCCCATTTCATCTGATCCTAAGAATCATCCTTGGGCAATGATCTTTATCTAACTCTCAATATCCAACCTCTTCTCCTTGGCTTGTAAACATATTTTAGAGACAACATCACTACCATAAAAACACATGAGAGGGGAGCAGTGGGGTAAAAGGGGATGGGAAGATTTGAAGAGACAATTTGCAGGAACAAAGTCACAGGCAAGCAGGAGTAAGCATTGGTGTCCCACATGAACTGTGAGAAGAGTTTTGAAATATTTCAAAATGTAGGAAAAAAATACTTAAACATACTTGCTGCTCACTACAAGGAAATAATAGATGCTTGAGAAAATGGTATTCTTAGTTCTTTCAATGATCACTACCATCTATAGACATAGCAAATCATTGCCCATTGCTGTGAAAGGTGGGTAATTGTCATTAGCTCAGTTAAAATAACAGTTAAACATGAGAAATAACAAACTATCAAACTTGAAAACACTAGTCCTAGACCTTACTGGGATGACAATGATTACTACCTCATCTAGTTAATTTAAAGTATAGTCTGCACTTTTTGTCTTATTTCTAATCTACAGATAAAGCTAAAAGCCAAAAACCAGGTGTCAGGCTTGCTGGAGACCTTGCACTGTAGTTTTTACTAGTGTAACATATGCCAAGTTGAAAATTGCTGTTCTTTAGTCAGAGTACTCAAGAAGACAGAAGTAATGTAAGGAATGAATGTATGTATATGTGGGTGAGTGTGTGTATGTGAGTGTGTGTGACTGTGTATATGAAAGTGTGTGTGTGTGTGTGTGACTGTGTATATGAAAGTGTATGTGTGAGTGTATATGAGTGTGTGTGACTGTGTATATGAAAGTGTATGTGTGAGTGTATATGAGTGTGTGTGTGTGTGTGTGTGTGTGTGTGACTCTGTGTGCGTGTGTGTGTGTGTGTGAGGCTGGGTGCCCCATCTGCTACTGAAAGCCTAAAGAATACCTGGGGCATTATTGGCCTTCAGTTCATGTGAGAAGCTCAGCTAAAGTAGGTTCTGGTATCAGGGAAAGAATGTACCATAAGCAAAAAAAGAATGGCTGTGGTGAGATAAACTCACTAGGAAAATGCCAAGGCAAACAAAGAAAACTTAAATTAAGGATAATTTCAAGTCTGTAGTATCGTCATTTCACAGAATGTTCCAAAGAGGATGCTATACCCCTAGATATACCTGGAGAGTTACTGGCCTTCAGTCCATGTGAGAATCCCAACTATGGTAGATTGAAAGAATCAGTATCAGTGAAAGAATATAGCAGCAAAAGGAATGGCTGTGGTGAGGTAAACTCACTAGCAAAATGCCAAGGCAAACAAGTAAAAAAACACGCTTTTCCCTGGACCTCCTTTTCATCTTGGCTGCCATAGAATTTGCCACAATTAATCCAATCAAGAAATCCCCTCACGGATATTCCTAGAAGCTTGTCTATTAGCTGATTCCAGATCAAGTTAGGTAGGCACCCAAGATTAATCATCACATGCTGTGTAGGATGTTCCTATTCCTTACCCAGCTAGCAGATTCGAATACAAACATCCTGACTCCAAATTCTGTCTTAAGCCGCTCTTCACCTGAAGAAATGCCAGTTTTTAATATTTGAGATTCTGACAATATGTAGATATGTTATTTATCATAAAATATCATGTAACATGAGAAATTAATTTCTAGAATCACTGAACGATTTTTGAGCACAAATCTTTCTAAGTTCTCTCCTATGTTTAGGTGCATTGTGGTAAAGCCTTAGCATCATTGATTGGAAAACTAAAAGTATCCCCACACATGTATATTGAGTCAGTATTATAAACTAATGAATCAAGAACTTAGACAACATGGGAGGATTTTATTAAGTGTATTGACTTAAAAGTATAATCTGTATATGTTTATCATTCTTTTTAAAATATTTGCAGTAATGCATATATTTAATCAAATATTTTAGCATCCTCTTTGAAACACTCTCTGGAAAAAAATGTTACTATAGACTTAAAATTATTCTTAGTTTTTTTGGAACACAAAGTAAAAGAAGGAAACTAAAATCATTTCTGAAGCATATTAACTACTTTTAAGGAAAATAAAGCACCAGTATTTGAAATACAAATGCTGAAAAGAGTTTAAATGTGCGATCTGTGGCTGTGAGGGAAAATAAATCTAGCTTGTCTGTTTGTTTGTTTGTTTTAAAGGCAAAAGATAATGCAGTAAAGTTCTTGGAAGAGATAAGTAGCAGCTTGCCATGAGTATCACGTACGAGCGTCTGCATTCTGTATTTCATTGTTTTACTTGAGGAAAATGGGTATAATAAAAATGAATTAAGAATTAAGGAAAATCTTTTTTTGACAAGGGAAATAGTCCATGAAGGGCAGATCTGTGAGATTCATTAGAGTGAGTGTAGACTTGGATTCTTCTATTTCACTGACCAGTAGAGGCCTGAGCAGGGACTGCGCCTTTCCAACAGCAGAGCTCTGAAACAGGTCTAGATAGATTCTACAGCTCTGAGCATCACAGCCAAATTGTTCTCTCCAGAGACCCTCACCATCACTGAACTGGGAACTTAGTGCTGAATTGTAGACATTGGCCTTATAATTGAATCAACAAAAGCTATTTTTTCCATACATTTTCTTAATGTTCAAATATGACAGTAAATCCTGAACTTATTCATTCCAATCAGTTTCAATAAATTTAAAGTCTGACAAAACAATATAGAGCATTCCTAATATAGAGTAAAAACAGGAAGTCATAAATACAGTATGTTTTGTGGTCATGTAGGACGGTCCCTGAAGTTCCAGAGATCTGAAATTCCATCTGAACCCAGAGGACCTTTGACCCACATGTTTGCTAGCATGCACATGTAGCAAGAACTCTGATTTATGTCGTTAGCTGTCAGGTACATTTACTGTCATGAATGTACAAGAGAGTTTTTCAGAAGAGAGATACTTCCAATGCCAACTCAATAAAAGATAAAATTTTATATGATTCTTAAATGTGGCTGGACTCTGTGGCCCCCAAATGGAAGCTCTAATACTGTAAATATTTCATTTAATTAAAGGCAGATATTTCTTATTAACTATGTACTTCAAGACATTGTTAAGCCGGTTGTGGTGGTGCACTCTGGTAGAATTTGCTGAAGGAAGCAGAGGCAGGGAGATCACACGTTCGAGGCTAGTCTGGGCTACCCATTTAAAAAAAAAACCATTGTTAAAGAGATCAACAAACCTGTGCACAGTATATCTTTTTATAACCAGCGACTTCTTTCTAAAATGTTCTCTAAAGATACATTTTTTATTTTACATTATTTATAATTTTTAAAGGGTCACTAATATTTTATTCATCTCATTTACTTTCCTTAACCCTGGCACACATTTCAAGAGATTCTCTCCTATGTTGTCATTACTTGTCTTTCTCCATAAATAGAATTATTTGATATACGTGAGCAGTAGTATGATTCGAACAGTGCCATCTTTTTCCTAGTCGCCAGGCTTCCTATGTCCACCTTCTAAAGCTTAGCTTCAGCCTTATTTAGTACAGCCATATGGTGACACTTCCTCCGGGGTTTGACAAGGTCATTGTACACATATGTTTTGGAAAGAGTGTGCTTAGTAATCCTTGAGCTGTTTGTAAGAAGCACCCTGAGACCGGAGACATGGAAAGCAGGATTCCTTTACCATAAATGCCCAGTTTTAACTGCATTTGACTAGCACAGAATTAACCATATCTGTTGTGATTATTCTGCCTTTCAATTCCTGTCAGTGAACTATGTTTTAATAGCATCACATAGTTATCAGTTTCTTGGCATTCCAGTTATCTTAACAGAAAAATTCCCAAAACATATGAATTCAAACTGATGTTAGTTTTTAAAATCTTAATCTTAACTGCAGACAATAAAGAATTTAGGTCATTTAAGAAGAAATCTACAAAGTGATGCTTGGCTTAGATTTCTTATGCTCCTTGTTGTTCAGAGTATAACCAAACATTTGAAAATATTTTCTGTGAATCTAGATAACTTTAATAGAGTCAGATACGAATGTAAGCTTTGCTGCTCTGAAAGGTGTAGATGTGAATGCATAATTAGTTCTGATGCATTTCACTGTATTAACAAAGGCACCCCACTATGCCTATCATCTGTAAAGAATCCTTTTCTTCATAGAAGCATTATAAAATGTTATTGTAATATCATAGTTATGCTAAAAGGAATGTTTTTTAAATTGTACTGATTTTTTCCTCTAAGAAATAATACGTCTAAGTTTAGTTTATAATGTGTGGTGAATCATATCAAGACATCTGCATTCCTCAGTACAATTATTTATAATATTCACCAGCTCCATTGACTGTGTATCACAACATTAGCTAACATGAAAGAAAACTCAAATAAATGCTGTACCTTTTTGATATTTGAAGTCTAGTAAGAGAAATGAGTAAAGAGAAACTACTCTATGCCAACTAAGAGTGTGCTGAACTCCATGGTGTGCTTTGCAGCTGTGTATCTTCCAAGGACAGAGAAGTCTCAAAGGGAGTTGAACACAAAACTTAAGGAGTAGTCAACACTGAGTTTTAGTAACTCATGTTTGGGGGACACTATGGAACGTGGACATATTTTTATAGTAAAAGAAAACACCATCATGAAGATTCATAAAGAACAATTTAGCTGTGATTGGCTGCAAAAGAGGCTTGAATACCAAGGAAGCCCTAATTACATGGTAACACTGGGGAGTCTAAATCCTGTTGGGAAAAATCAACTACATATTTTATACTTTAAAAATATTATGACTCCAGGAAAGGGACAGGTGGAGATGAGAAAATGTTGATAAGAGTGGAAAGAAACAAAAGAAGATAGAGGAAACGGTAATCAGAATACATTATATTCATGTATGACCTTGATAAAGAGTAAAATCATTCAAGAAAAAAGAATAAACATTAAAAGTAGTAATGAAAAAAAGACAATATACTTTTATAGTGAACAATGTCTTCTAAATTCTGTTAAAGATACAAACACACACACATATAAATTTGGGGTATATTCGTACTGTTTTATGAATGGGCATTTTCACACAAGTATGTTGTACATTCAGCACACTTCCTCATTCTCATAATTTCAGCAATGGCTAGTATTATTATGTCAAATTGATCTAGGATCACCTGGGAGATTGACCTGCCAGAGACAATTGATGTAAGACAACTCATATCAATTGTAAGTGGGTCCATTCCATGACAGCAGATTCTGGGTTGTGTAAGATGGAGTACATAATCTAAGTACCAGCATGCACTCAACACTCTGTTTACTAATATAGATGCGCTGTGATCAGCTGCTTCAAACTCCTGATGCCTCAACTCCCCTGCCATGGTGGACCATAACTTGAACAATACCCAAATTAACATTTTCTTTTTTAAGTTGTTTCATCAGATCAACAGCAAAATAAATTAACAGTGCTATCCCTCCTCTACTCACCCCACCACTTGTCTCCTACACAGCTTGGCTTCTACTTTACACATACACACACACACACACACACACACACACACACGCACACACACACACACTTTTATGAACTTACACAAAATAGGGAAACCAAAATTGAGAGAAATTGTATTTCTTTTTCTGAGACTGTTTTTCTCCAATTATATCCCTGTATCTATGAAGGACAAAGCTTCATTCAGTTTTATGGCTTAGATTCTATTGTGGTTAAATAATATTTTATTTTCTTTATTCATCCTCTATTGATAGACATTATAGTTAGTTCTATAAATCAGTGATGGAGACTAACCAAATATTTCTACGATATGTCAACTTAGGTTCCTTTGGGTAAAAACCCAGGAAAGCCATAGCTTAGTTACATGGTAGACCTCGTTGTAGTGTATTGGAGGAACTTCCATTTTTATTTCCATGGAGGCTGGACTAATACACATTTCCACCAGCAGTGAGTAAAAGTTCACATTTGTTTACATCCTGGCCACCATTTGTTTCTTGTATTCTTAATGACTATCTTCTGACCAGGATGAGATAGATTCACAATCTAATTTTAAGCTACATTTAATGATAACTAGTGAAGTTCAAGATTTTTTTTCAAAATTTATCGACCATTTGTAGTTCATCTTTCAAGAATGTTTGTTTATTTACTTAGCCCATTTATTGATGGAGTGGTATGATTTAGTGATACTGCGTTCTTTTTAAGTCCTTGTATGTTTTAAGTATTGATCCTCTAGCAGTATAGCTGAAAAGTGCCTGTCTCCTGCCATCTTCTGCCATCTAGGCTGTCTCCCACCTGATCATTTCCTCACCTCTGCAGAAGCTTCTGAACATGAGGAAAGCCCTTTGTCTATTGTCAGAATTATTTATTAAGAAACTGATGTCCTACTTAGCACATCCTTGCCTCTGCTTATATCTTGAAATAATTTATCTACTTTGTCTTAAAGTGTTTTTTGCATTTCTGGTCTTACAGTGATGTCAATAATCCATTTGGAGTTGATTTTTGTGCAGGATAAGAAATAGCAATCAAGTGACAGTCTTATAGATGCAGATATCCAGTTTTCTAATATTATTTGTTGAAAATGTTGTCTTTTCTACAACATAAATTCTTAGTATCTTTATAAAAATTTAAATGTCTCTGTTATATACACACAGAGTAGTGTTATTATGTCCCCTGGTAGATACTATTGGGTTAGATACTCTCTAACCCCACTAAAGAAAACATCCTGATAAGTGAATGATAGGCTTGTTTGTATGAAAGAAAGCTGTATCAAAGAACCCCTGAAACATTATATTGGAACAGTAAAGGAAGCCAAGCAAATTGAAAAATGGGCAATTGGGAGAGCAGATAAACCATGCTGTTATTAATGCTGAGAGGCAGAGTAGAAGCTTTGGAATCATGTGTTAATATAGAGGCTTCTAGGCCTGAAACATCCACCCAAGAAACAGAGTGCACATTACCCTGAATCCAATAAAGACATGTTGCTTTCAATTTAAAAAAAAAAAAATCATTCCCAAAGTAGAACACATCATTCATTTTTGAACAAATAGGATGAACAGTGCAAAGTACTAATGCTTCCGAATACAAGCTTTGCCATTGAGAATCTACTTGAGTGTGTTGTCTGCATCATTCTGCTTGTCATTTTCTCCTGCTATTATAATAACATCTTTGGAATTCAAGTGTATTTTTATTCACATATTCTTTGGAGATTGTTTTTGTTTGTTTGTTTTCTGTCTGTCTGTTTGTTTGTTTGTTTGTTTTGCTATTTTCTTGCTTGTGCCTCTCTAGGCAACACTGTTGTTCACTGTATTGTGCACTGGGGAACTTGATCTCTTAATATATCTACTTTTTTATATACATAAAGATTTATGTTTAGCTTTTACTTATGTGTGTCCATGAGAGTCTCTGAGTGCATTCATACATGCCTAGGGGGTGTCCCTAGGAGCCACAGGAGGAATACAATCTCCAAGCTAGAGTTATTGACCTTTGTGAGATATCTAATGTCAATATTGAGAACAGAACTTAGTCTTCTGGCACAGCAACCAGCAACCATAGCCACTGTGCCATCTCTTCAACTTGTCTATTCTTGAGCTGTTGGACTCATTGTCTCTTCAATATGATTTGATTCCCTAAGTCTCTTACAAGTCATGTTTGCAATTTTCAGCCTTGAAATCTGTGCATACATATAGTAGACACTGAATAAATTCTTAGTTTGATGCCAATATTTTAATAGAACATTTTCATTTTATCTTTAAAACATTAAATAACTAAGGAAATGAAAAAATGACACAAAAATGCATCTTACCCTCTTCTAACTTTCAAAAATACTTATTTAATAAGGATAGTCTATTAATGCGATAGTCCATCTCTTTGCAACTCTGGGTGACCATTTTAGTATTCATTGTGTCTACTGGTTTAAATTTAGGAAAATGTTAACAAACAAAGTTTTAGCAAATTGAAGTGCCCAATAAATGCAAATATATTTAAAGTATACTGAATTAGTTTGAATTAGTTCAATGAATAAATTGTATTTATAGTGATATTTGAGTAAATTATTAGGGACATTGTGATTATTAATTGATAAATAGCTCAGTGTTGCAATTCAGATCTCACTTATACCAAAGCCAATCATTTCTTGTACTTTGCAATTTCTGAGAATAAAATAAATAATATTGAAAATAAATTCTAAAAGAATTTCAACATAGAAAATTTAGAATCATTTTAAACAATTCAGTGAAGTACATTACTTGAAACTACATTTTGATGTTTACATTGAAGTTGTAGTTCTCATGATTCCATTTGATGGTATTCATACTTTCAGTTGATATTGTTTATATTTTAAATACAACTGTGATCTTATTAGAGAGCTTAAATCGAACATAACTTTATATTGGTGTTTTTATGGAAATCCTGACCATGAGAACCAGTGGGTCTCTAATTATTGTTCCTCCTCTTGGGACTCTTTTTTGGGTTGTTGTGTCCAACAGTGATATGTTAGTTTTTGCTTCATCTTATTATATTTTATTTTGTCATGTTTGGGTTTTATGTCTTAGAAGTCTGTTCTGTTCTAATGAAAGACAGAAAGGGGATGAATCTAGATGGAAAGAAGATAAAAGGAACTGGAAGGAGTAGAGAGAGGGGAACTAAAATAAAGACATATTGTATAATAAAAGAATATATTTTCAATAAAAGAAAAAAGTTATAAATAGCTTAATAAATTTTTCTTGAGCATGACATCACACACTCATAATTGTAGCATGAGCCAAGGCAGGGCTTCAAGCTCAGTCTGAGATACTAAGGAATTTTTTGTCTTCAGAGTCCCACAGGATAATTGGTGTTGCATAGTGTTAAAGCTATGCCTAATCCACAGAGTCCTGTATTCTATCTCCAACTTATAAAATAAATATAAAAAAGCAAACAAATACATAAGGCTCAATTAGACATAGCAAAAGATGTTAATCCATGTCATTTTTTTGGAGATCTGCAGTCTTCAAATAGCTCCACAATGACCTCTCTAAGGACACAGGGGAGTCCTAGCATTTACAGTCAGTATGTTCTGCCATTCACACCTGCTTTCCTTTATGAATTACACATGAATGTTGACCAAAATATGACAATGAAAATAAAACCATGTTTGGTATTTTAGGGTGCTTCCTGTGACGTATGTAGAGCATTTTCAGTAATTACAACCTTTACAACATTTTGACCTTTCATAAAAATTTCAAAAATATGGACATGCTCTGGTAAATGCTTGAAAGAACAGAGTTAGCTTTCATGATGATCATAATAGCATTTCTATAAATTAGCAATAATATAAATATAACATAATATGAATATAATATAAATAAAAGATGATCCTTTTTAATGTAATATGGATTTATTTCTGACTGAGGAACTACTATAAATGTCCCTTTAACACATTTAAAAACAAGGTCAAGAGATGAACATTATTTTTATTTATTAAACTGGGTAAGTGCCTTGTTAAGATCCAGACACATTAAAAAGCTAAAAAGAACAACAAAACAAATCAGTGTTAACTTTCCTTATGTTGTCCGGATTTCTTCTAAATATATTTCTATCTGTAGCTTTATCGTGTTAGTTATAATTAGAAAATTATTTTAATAATAGTAGGCACCAGAAACTATAGTTATGAAAGCATTATTAAAATAATATTATTTGATTGGAGTAGTGTAGCTAAATATAAGGGATTTTTCAAGCATGTGTGAAACCTTGACTTCAGTGCCAAGTTTGGCAATCATTATTATCATCACTGTCATTGTTGTCGACATCATCATTGTCATCATCAGCATCATCTGTTGTGTAGCAAAACTATTCCTGGGTAGATGCAACACATGTGTCTACTTGCCCCACTCATGGAGCCCACAATAGATAAGGATATTATCAAAGTCTAACTTGGTAAACTCTGAGTCTTTGGAGGGGTTACTTACAGGAGTATAGGTAAGGGGTTACTTACAGATGCAGAAACAGGTCAAGAGAGCTGCACCACCAAGGGCCATGCACAAAAGCCATGGAATTTGGAGTACACTGCACAGCTTGGATCCACCTCAACATGTTGGAGAGTGTATTTTCCAAGTGACTCTGGTCCAAACCCATTTCTGACAGCTTAACTAACTGGTTTCTACTGCTCCCAGGTAACTCCTTTGGTCTTAAAGTCTTCTTTAACACTAACCTTAGTTGAGATATGTCTTCATAATTAAGCTTTTCTTTATCTGAGAAGGACTCTCAGTTTTTATTTGTTACTCTGGCCAGCAAAGTCCTTGTTGAACAAGGATGAAGTCCTAGGTTCTGTCTCCTGAAACCATTTGCAAAATTGCAATGTAGTGGGTGCTTGTAATTTCAGTGCACAGGAGTAGAGACAATCAAATCCCTGGTGCTCATTGGCTAACCAATCCAACCAAACTGGCCAGCTCTGCTCACTTGAGAATCCATGTCTAGAAAAGTTTTAAAGATGGACAGTATGCACCAGAGAAATGACACCTATGCTTATTTCTTGCATACACCCACATGTAGATGTGCACATATGCATAACCTCAAATAGACAATTTTAAATTTTTATACTTCAGTTATAGTTTATGGTCGATAATTATGTTTATTTTCATGGACCATTGCTTTGTAGCTTTCAGTAAGTAATTATGTTTGTGATTCTTTTTACTTACCCACTATCTGCCCTGATTATAGCAGAGAGAGAAAAAATAAAACATAATTTTATTTATCCATTAAATCTAAAACTTTATTAGCATCTAATGAGAAACTAATTAAAATAATATTACCCTTCTATACATAATGAAATTAAGAAATTAATATCTATGTTAACTTTTAATTTGAGAAACTATCCCTCCCAACAGTGTAGCTTAAAGCACTGCACTGTACCCATTTTTTGTTCTTTAACCATCATTGTCTTTTATATTAGTCATTTTTCTTGCTATGATCAACACATGAAAAAACTTCTTTAAGAGAAAAAGGTTCATTCGGGATCCCAGTTTGAGAAGTCAGTCCACCATGTTAACAATGTTTCAGGAGCTGGCGCTTGAGTTATGTGGTCATGTGAGGTACTGTTAGGTTACAGAATGCAATTTGTCATGCATTCCCACTGCTTTACATTTAGTTTTAATTTCAGTACATAAGATGGTTCTTACAGACACTCAGAAGTCTAGCTCCAGGGTAATTCTAAAGTATATTAAGTTGACATTGAAGTTCAATGGTTCCACCATTGGTGCCTTTTTTTGCTGTTGCTTCCCAGCTCTTTCTGTAGAGCCATGACTAGAAAACATTGTTAAATTTCCTGCTTACTAGACTTCAAAGCTAAACCAAGACTTCAATAGATGAAATATATTGTTTTGCATTTGGTTGGTTGGTTGGTTTTCCTTTGTGTTTTTGTCTGGGAATTTAACCTAGGACTTCATGAATCTCAGGCAATTACTTTGCTACTGAGCTAAATGCCATCTCATTGAGAGTACATAAATCCAAACAGAGCTGGCAAGTAAGACATTTGTAATTTTGGGCAGGGTTAAGTCTTCAAAGAATTGTGTAATGTAACTCAGGTCATACACACTTTATGGGACATGTGACATCATTCTGTGTTCTACAGTCTTGACACACAAATTCAGGGTCTGATGGTAAGTCAGTTTTATCTCATATCTATAAAAATCTGCTACCTCCTCCTTCTCCACTAGAAAGAAGTGTTTCTTCTGATCTGCTTCTTACAATGTTAAAGTCAATCCAGCATCCTTAACTAAGAATTCTATCACATAGTACCACTGATTTAGTGTTTTCAACAAAAGACTCTTTCTACAGTTATGTAAGCTAAAGTTCAGATCAGTTGTCTATAGTTACTTACAATGAACCTCTGCCATTTATACATAGATGTCCACATCCATATCTACAGGGTTCTCTGTATCTTGATCTTTTTTTATAGGGACACTGTCTTGTTACATTGTGTCTGCATTTAATGTCCTAATTTTAAATTAATCACCTCACCACTAATCAGACTATGTTTCTGACTACAGTTATAATGTGAGGTACCTACAGTGAGGAGGACTTAAATGAATGAATCTTATAGGTCACAATTCATCCCATAATAGGCCCTCATAGTTTTTAGTGCTCTTTTACTAGGATTCACGAATAGGGAAGGCAAGCTTCCCAGCTGCCAAGCTGAGAAATGCACAGCATGCCATCCATAGAGCCTCAGGATAACCATTATAATGAAATAAGCTGGTACACATTGGGTCACTTAAGTATGATGATGAGGTTTTGTCCATGTAAGCCCATTTGAAGTAATGACCTTTGATCTTCAGTAAGGTTGGATCTTATCACTCATAAATCTATTTGATAACCAGATCATACTACCAGCATCATCATAGTCTATGCAGAGACTAGTAAAATCAGAACATCTCTCTACATATTTTTTAGCAAGGTCTAGATAGGTCTATTAGATGAAAAGCATGTATCCAAAAATATAACTATCATATTTTTACTGGGTTTATGTTTAAAATAGTATCTGTGTTAAGGACTGGTATAGAAAGAACTTATGTTTATTAAAACAGGATTTCACTTTGTAGCTGTGGCTTGTCTGATTTTCACAATATAATCATGGATGGGCTGTGAAATCCTCTGGCAATCCTTTTGACCTTACCTCCTATAGTTTAGGATAATAGGTATGAACTATCTTGCCTAGAAAATTCATATATTCTTTTTAAAAACCTGATAAACACTGAACCAGACACAGGCTAGTTGGAATCCACATTTTAAAAAATCTTCTATAAGCGATGAAGGAAGAAGAAAAATACACACAAAGGCAAAAAAAATCAGATCCTTTTTACAAATATTAACCACAATACTGCAGTGTCAATACATACTGAGGTAAAAAAATGTTACTTGAGAATTCTGTTGTTATACAAAATTCTATAGTTCTTTAGACGTAAGCTAAATATCCAGCACTCAAAATCTTCAGAGTATGAGCTCTCAGTTGTAGATTATAAATCACCATATCAGGCAAGTCATAGTAGAGGGAACTTAGGACAGTCATATCCAAAATCAGGATCAGAGAGGAATGAATGCATGCTTGTATTCAGTTCCATTTCTCCTCTTTAATAGCATCTAAGTATACAGTTTAGGTAACGGTGCTGACCACAGGGGGCTGGGTCCTCCTACATCAGTCAGTACAATTCCCCATAGACATGTTCAATGCCCAACTGTGTATACATAATCTTTCATTAACACTCTCTTCCAAGGTTATTCTAAGTTATGTCAACCTATGAATTAAAGCCAACCATGGCATCTATAATACTTTTAATAAAAGTAATTTAAAAACAATTTATTTCAACAAATACAAAGTCACATATTCCAATTATTAGTGGGAAACTTGTGATATCAAATATCTGGAGGTAAATATGATTATTAATTTGTAGTTTGTCATAAGCTTCTAATGAATATTTTTTTCAAAATGAATCTAGGATTCAATTGTAATTTTTTATTAGCATGTATTTATTATATACGCTAATACAATCAATGTGCTATTTGAATATTAATATACAACATGGACTGATGAAATCCCATCTCCCTGTATCCAAACCCTGTCCCCTGTAACTTTTTTATATGCTATTAATGAGAACTTAAGATTTTGGGTTACATTTTGTGATTTCCATGTGTAAAAAGAACTATGTGTTCTGGTACTTCTGAGAAAGGAGCATGGGACAAAAGCAACTGACAGTTCACATCTCCTCCAGGTACCCAGCAGGAAAGGGATAAAAAAAAATACATATTTTATAAAAGAAGATAGGAAACAGAAAAAAATGAAACAATAGAATAATGGGATAAAAATAAAAATTTTGTGCTATGATACTAAATACATTTGGACAGGCTTGACTATGTGAAGTAATGTGTAATATATGTAAAATGAGTTTTCTAAATCTGAAGGAAATCTATACAGTACAAAATACATAACAGAGTTTAAAGATTAAACACTGTTTCCAATGATATCAAGAAACACAATCAGAAACTAGAAAGTAAAAAAGAGTAGAGGAGGGAGGTTCTCTGAAGAAAGGCCAGAGGAAGAGAAAAGAGATTAAAGTCATAAAATCACAGAGGTCCTGGGCTAAGAGTGCATTCCCACACTCCTCAGGTGGCTCTTAGGGTTAGGGGCATTGTTTCTGCTATTCACAGACTATAGTACTGGGAAGCATGGTTAGGTGTAGGAAGGCACCTTCTAAGAAAAGACTGAAGCTCTAGCTCAGCACCCTGGCTCTCAATTCCTTCAGTGTCAGATACAGTTACGAAGGCATCAGACACTGCCTATGCTAGTGTGTATCAGTATATCAGAAGGGTCAACAACCACTCGCATCTTCATGCATCGTAAATCACAAATGAGTTCTCATAAATCTTAGATGCCAAATGAGTTAATTATATTTAGAAAGCTAAAACTATAGCGTGTATTAGGAAGGATTCAATAGGACCCCATTGGTAATGATATACCATAATAAATGAGAGACTTAGAGATTAACCTATCCTACATTAGAAACATCATGAGTTCTTTGGTTTATGTCAATCAAATACCTAAATGAAGATTTCAGCATTTTCTTTTTTAATGTCTCTCAATGCTTTGTATAAAGTTTGAATTCATTAAGAGAAAGGTGTGCTATTAAAATCTCACTTGAACCTTGGTTTTTAATTTAATATTAATAATTTTAACCTAGTAATTATAATTATTTCATTTGTCTGACAATTATCTATGAAAGGGCTTGAGATAAGGGCTGAATATAGTTTGGGCTTTTTCCAGAAACCTAACTCTCTTTTCACTTCATTACAACAAATATTCTGTTTAAAGCAGCTTGGTAACTTCAAGACAAAATGATGGATTTCCCAGAAGGAAATAGTTAAGAACAGTGAGACTTTCCATGACAACCACTTACACCATTGCTAGAGATTGTCTTCCTTTTTTTCTGAAAGAGCTTTATTGTGACTTTTAAAAACATTAAAATGTTTATAACTTTGATGTGTATATTAGCAACTTAGAAAAAGAGATAAGGTTTGGCATTATTTTAAATACATATTTTTTTTAAATGCCACTATTTAAATGACCAAATATGGGTGATAAAGATGAAAACAATTTCTCACAAAACTGACTCATTCATCAAATATTAATAGTATTCATACTTTTAAATAAAAGCAAAAGATATTGAAGAATATTTTAAGGTTGAAAATATCTAAAGTCCAAATGAAGTATATGTAATTTGATCTAAACCAGTTAACTAAGTGTACAAAGTAAAATCATTTCCCAAAAAATGTGGAGCATTCGCAAAATCTTTCTGTGTCAAGGAAATAACGTTAATGTTATGTTTTTAAAATTCCACAGTTATTGTGCTGTAAAACACACAAATACTTTTCATTTTGCAAAGTCTTTAAGGAGTCATCATTTTTCCTCTTTGTGAGAAAGCCTTGAGGACTACAGAACTTTTTCATTGGAGAGTCCAGTCACTGAGAAGAAACACTGTCAAATAAAACAGCTCGCTGTTTCCATGCAGTGGGAATTCCAGGAAATTCCTTCTGGGTGACAGTTGTGGCAGTTTGTAAGATTAAGGAAGTTATTACAAAACATCAAAAAGGATTAGATAAAAAATTGTTTGCCTGACATAAAATTTTGCACAACCTCATAAAACTTCAACATAAAGACAAACATTAGAGCCTAATCAGAGGGTTTCAACTTTCAGCCTATGTCATGGTTATTGTTAACAGTTAGCTTCACCGCATCTAGAATCTTCTGGGAGAAAGACTTTGGGGTATATCTGTAGGTAACTATGTTGATTTCATTAACTGAGGTGGGAGTTTCTGACAAATTACCCTATCATAGATAGTTCTTATCAACTTTCAACCAACTGATTAAATACAAATGGAAGAAAAAATAACTCCATTTAACTTCAGTAAACTTTACATTTACAAAGATAATTTTTCATGCTCCATTTTTTTTTGTTGTTGTTCATGGTTTTAGTTTCATTTGGGTTTAGAATTACATATATATCAAATACAACCATGTTATTTCTATTACAGTATTCTCATGAGCAACAGAGACATAAGAGTGACTGGAATATTGTGTCAGTATATCTGATTTTCCACCTGAGTTCTGGGATTAAAGGAGTGAGCCCCATGGCCAATCATGTTTTGTTTGTAACATCAGTGTTAGGTTTGTTGCAATTGATCCTTAGCACTGTAAAGCTCTGAAGATCAGCTGTGTCCTTTCCCATTGTGCTATGTGTAAAAACAAGCAAATATCCCAGCTGTGCTTTTACAGATGACTGTTTGTACCATATACTCTCACGTAAGTCATGTTTCAAACTGGGGCCTAAAAAGTGTCAACGGCTGAGGAGGAACATGTTATAAAACAGTTATGTATATTATTAATGTCTTTTTAATAAAAACCAAGTAATTGTTAGCACATCCCTTAGACTGTATACTAAGTATCTGTAACACGTAAAAGTGTTAGTCTAGCATCGCGTTTGATTTGGGGAGTCCAAAATACAGGTTTTTATATTTGGATTTGTGTGTGCAAGGCATGTTGTCTAATTTTTTTATCACTTTGAACTTGTGTCTCCTATAAGCATTAAACATTGTTTTCACTTAAAAAAAAATCAGTTGCATCATACACCCTCCTGACAATAAGTGGTTCTCAATCTTCTTAAAATTGAGGCTTTTTTTAAATACAGTTCCTCATGTTGTGGTGATCTCGTCAACCATAAATTATTTTCATTGCTACTTCACAACTGTAATTTTGTTAGTGTTATGAATCGTAATGTTAATATCTGACATGCTACTTGTCTTTATTAGGGTTTTACTGCTGTGAACAGACTCTATGACCAGGTTCAGGGTCACTCAGTAATAGTGCTTGCCTATAAATTGATGACATAAGTTTGATTCCCCAAGGAGAGAACAGACTTCTGAAAGTTTTCTCCTGACATCCATAGGGGTCTGTAGAATAGGCAGAAGCAACTCCTCCACACCTCTCTGTCTCTCTCTCTCTCTCTCTGTCTCTCTCTCTGTCTCTGTCTCTCTCTCTCTCTCTGTCTCTCTCTCTGTCTCTCTCTCTCTCTCTCTCTCTCTCTCTCTCTCACACACACACACACACACACACCACAAGTTTGCCCCTCTAAAAAAAAAAAGAGTTACATGTTTGTTCCAGTCTAGGTAAAGAGAATATATCTGTATGCTGTGTTGGCCAAATCATACTAAACAAATTAAAACATCTAAATTTATAAATTTAAATATCTTAAATTATAAATAAAGAATTACGAGCAAATAAAGGAGTTTTAGTTTTTCAGCACCTTCTGAAGTAAAATTTTGAAGAGAAAGATATTACATAACAAATTTAATGTTACATTAAAAGAAAAGAATGTCCTTGGGTTACAGACAGATGTGCTGATAGAAGAAAGCGATGCAGCAATGAGCTAAGCATTCTAAGGAAAGGTAGTGATAAAGCAGATTATCAGAGTTCCCAGGCTGAGGATTTTTGGTTCACTGAAAATGGCAGAAGGGTCCTCTCTGTTTTGATATCAGCATTAGTATAGCAGTACATGCTCATAGACTCTCATGGTAAATTGCCTGCTTGATTTGAGCCACGGGGCATAACGGGAAAATGTATAAAATAACAACATTAATAAGTAGTGTATGCAAACATTTTACTCAAAATGTTTACACTGCAGATAAACCAAATATCATCCCTCCTTTATAAGGAAAGCTTACCACTGATTTTATGCTGCACTCCTACTCCTGCATGTGTCAAATGATCAGAGTAACTATTAAAACCATTGTCTCAATTCTTTATGTAAAGTTCATCAATTTTGCTTAAATGTTTTTGTATGTTTGCTTTTGTTTTGTGATGCAATCTCAAATAGCCCAGGGTACGTTTGGTTTCTTATTGTAGCTGAGTATTTTCCTGAAGTCCTGACCATTCTGCCTTCATCCTCCAAATGCTGGTATTTATAGGCATGAGTCAACAAACCCACATTAAAATTGTGAGTGCATGCGTGAGTGGGGAAGCATGAAAATCTGTGGATGTGCATATATTTGTGCGTGTGTGGTTTTGGAGACTGAAGCTGGAGCCTCACACATATTAGGCAAGCTTCCCACTACAGAGCTGTGTCCTAGCTCTCAAATATTGTAGTATGAAAATATTTATATAATCAAGGTAAATAAAAGTCTAATTAAAATATGTTGGTAAGTAAACATTATTATGCTCTAAAGTTTACCACACTGCAAGACTTTTTAACTAGATCTTGGTTAACAGGGATTCTCTCTTTTATTTTTCTTTCCACTATTGGAATTGTATTTTATTTCTAATTTTAGATCTTCAAAAAGATCTAAAATTTCCTCTGACAAAAATCATAAATGTGCTCATGAAGACTCCATCATCAGCACTCTCTATATATGTGTCAATTACAGAGACCTACACTATATATTCCAAATTCCTCTAACTACATGTAAACTCTAGTTTTAAGGTAATCAACTGGAAAAATAGCTGTTTCAAATTTCAGTTTAAAAAGTCTCAATTGAGCTTTAGTAAATTTTCTTTTACAAATGTGGGTGCCCTTTCATTTGGGGCATAGATGTTCAGGCATAGATACTTACACCCAACCATTGAATTGAAGGCAAGTACTCCTATAGTTGAATTAGGGGAAAGATTGAAGAAGCTGAAGGAGAGGGTAACCCCATAGGAAGATTAGCAGTCTCAACTAAGCCTGACCCCTGGGAGCTCCCAGAGACTCAGCCACCAACCAGGGAGCATGCAGTGGCTGGTCCAAGGCTCCTGGCGCGTATATAGCAGAAAACTGCCTGGTCTGGCCTGTGGGAGAAGATGCACCTAATCTTGGAGGGACTTGAGGCCCCAGGGAAGGGAGGTAAGAGGTGAGAAGAATGAGATGGGAGCACCCTCTTGGAGGCAAGGGGAGAAGATGAGTGGGAGGAGAGACCGGGAGGGGCAATGACTGGAATGTACATAAATAAAACAACTTTAAAAATAAATAAATAAAATAAAGTCTTAATTGAATCTTCTCACAGCTGGACTTGAGAAGCACAATGTGATGCCACTTTTCCAGAGCATATCAAACACGGATTCTCTTAATTTGTCTTTTCTATTAATAGTTATTGTTGTCTGACTATGTTCCAGCTAACCCAGCTATTCAGGTAAAAAATGTTATTGATCTCATGCAACTCACAACTCCCAGTTGCAAATCAACATGTACATACATATGTGGAAGTTACAAATGCCACAGAAGTCTTTATAATATTATATTTAAACACAGGCCACAAGACTAACTTTGATGAGGAGTTCAGGATTTACAAAGGAGATCTGACCCCTGAGGATCCTCCAGGAGATCCTGCCAGTCACTTCCATGTGGATGGACACCAGGATAGAAACAGTTGCATCATAAGGGAGAAACCTTTCCAAAAACATTGAGAATTTATTTTGTGAAAACAACATGGAGAACCTTGCAAAGTTCTGCAAGGTTGAACATCAAGAGATATGAACCTAAGTGATATGACTCATTCATGTCAAGACATGACGTCCCTGAATATAACTGACTTCTTGAGCTATAAAGTCTAATAATCATACTTAGAGTTCCTATTTATGTGTTAATCTTTGCTAATGGCTTGGAAAGTTAGTGTGAAAACAGTCAGTTTTGAAATTAATAATGTCCATAGTTTGACCTTGATAGATATAAAAATTTAATAGTATTTACCTAACATCATTTTTAAAAAATAATAAAATTATCATGTGCATGCGCGCACACACACACATCAATTTTACCATTAGACAACATATTATGTAGTGTATGTTTATACCATTATTCAACAAATAATGCAAGGAAGGTCTCGATTGTGAGGAATTTGAAGAATCTATTGGGGGAGGGGGAACTAAGCTCCACATTTCAAGGGGATTTAAATCAAGATATACTCTATAGTACATGGGTTGTAAGAAAAGATCGCACACTTAAATTTGCGGTTGTAGCTGAAATATAAGCGGCTGTGAGTCAGCAACCTGAGACTAGAAAAATAAATCCAAACGAAGAGGCTGATGTCAAATGGAATTGCTGAGTTTGAGAAGCTAGAGGAACGCAGCAGCCCTATGAGGAGGACCGGGTGCATGAGAAAACATCTCCAGAAGACATCCAGGAGATTGGGGTGTGGGTGCAAAGACTTTGCCAACTAGAGCAAAGAGTTAGGTTTCCTTCCAAAGTTAGTATGCAAGCAGAAGAGTGACAAAATTTGATATATAAAATGAAAAATAAACTATGGCTGCACATATTTGTGAGGTTTCCTTATAAACAGAATACGGTTCATGACTCTTAGCGGCTACAGATGTAGATACTATGAAACCTAATATATGTGATATATATGCATATATATGTATGTATATATACATATATATGCATATATACATACATATATATCATGATTAAGCTTAATTTGTAAATGAAGAGCAAAAGAGATTAATAATACTAATAAGAAAACAAAATAATTACAGCGATATATTATATAAAAGTGATTACATGTGGTTTCCTTCCATTGACCTGAGAAATATTAATACTCTTGGACTCAAAAAGTAACTGAAACCAAAGAGATGAAATAAACCAAAGAGATGGATAAAAAGGAGAAGCTCTCTATTGTGTACTTAGAAGATTTCATCTACATTGTCATTAATATTAAAATTTTCTCTCTTCTGTGGAAGAGCCAGTAATTACTTTTATTTGTTAGATAATTATAATGACCAATTAGTAGACTTATTTTATGAAGCCAGTGTGACTTCACTGTCCTTCTATGAAACACAGCAGTCCAACTGTCTACATTAGATAAGATATTTTATAGGGTCTCAAATACAATTGTTCTTGTAGGTTGAGAAACAAGCTTAGTTCTGTTGCATGTAATTTTAAAATTACTTTAGCTCCTTCCTTGGGGCGTGCCGCCAGCAATGACCATCTTACTCAGATCCCAAGGCTAGCTCGCCAAGCCACCTTGGTCTAACTCTGCTCCTCCAAGCTGCCAGCTCTGACGTTTTCCCCATGAATGCCAAGAGTTGCTGTCATTTTCCACCAGCCAACCACCCTGCTGCAGCTAGCTCCACCAATCAATCCTCTAACAACTGACCAGTCTGTGCCCTCTCTCTGCCCACCTATGTTCTGCTGATGAAAAATACCAGACAGTGCTAACGCTTTAAAACCAACCAGATAACACAACTGCTGGGCTCGGAATCTATTGCCCTAAATTCATCAGCTATCTTATATCAGAATTCTGCCACTGATGGCTGCTACCGGTTATAGCTGCCCCTAAGCATTACATGGCGTTCACCCTCCTCTCCCCAAAGCCTAGACGAAAAGGCACCTCTCTGTCTCATGCCCTGCTCTTCCATCTGGGACCCAGAAATCCCACCTTTTTTCTTCATCCAGCAATTAGCTCACTCCGTATTTATTGACACAACCGAGAACCAATTAGGAAAACAATACTTCCACATACATGGCTCTAATATTTTTGACTTTTTCCTTTTCTTTAAACGTATTTGTTTGTTTGTTTATTTTAAACTCCAAATTTTATTCCCTTCCTGGTCTACCCTCCGACTGTTCCACATCCCATACCTTCTCCCCAGCCCCCTGTCTCTATGAGGATGTCTCTACTCCCCCACTCCCACCCCACCAGACCTCTAAACTCCCTGTTGCCTCCAGTCTTTTCAGGGTTAGGTGCATCTTCTCTGACTAAACCCAGACCCAGCAGTCCTCTGCTGTATATGTGTTGGGGGCCCAGCTGGTGTATTATGCTGCCTAGTTGGTGGTCCAGTGCTTGACTTTTTCTAATATGCAAAACACAAAAGATCAATTGAATAACATTCATTTTGTTTAATGATGCCCCAAGGATTCAGACATTTGGTTGTCTTTCAAAATGGAAATTTATAAAAGCACTTTTAATTAATTTATTCATATTCAGATAGGCATTATTTGAGATATAATTTGCAAATATTGGGGAGATAATTCCAAAAGAATTTTACTAATTACAAAGTACTTATCTGTAATTTGATAGACCAAGTATTTTAACTTTTGCACTTATCAAAAAAGGAAAATATATTCATACTCTTATGAATGAGTATTTTGGGAATGTTTTATGTTGTCTATTTTCTTATGTTAGTATTCAGATACAGGCTTGATTTTACAAATGTAAAATTATAATATCAATTAGTGTATTTCTTCATACTTGTTTCATTTTAAAAATAACTAATTCAGTGTTAAGACAGAATTACGATGTTGTTGAACTACTTCTGTATTTTCTCCAATCCTTCTGAAGCATCAGTATTATGATAGGCAATGAATTATAGTAGATTTTGAGCATTAATGTATGCTGAGTCCAGTAGTCCACGTCTCCAAGAGTAGGCAGTAACCTTTACAATCTCATTTGAAAGTTTTTAAAAGGAAGGTTTCCAGCCACACATGACTCCTGAACTTCTACAAGAATTGTTTCCTCATTTGAGAAAAGCACCACCGGAATGTGTACAATATCTTAGTGTATGTAAGCATCAAAGTACTTGACCAATAATCATGAAAAGACATGAAAAGGAATAAAAAAATGGATGCTAAGACACCATAGTGTGTGGTCCATAATCTTTAACTAACATGGCTCTAAATGATAACCTATTAGCATTAGACTCAACCTGCTTTAGCTAGGTGACTTTTATTTTCATGTCATGTAAAGAATCTGATCCTTTAATTATGTACATGACAAGGAAAGAAGTAAGATGGTTTCCAATCTGCCTGGCTCTGATTCTAGACATTTAGGACTGACTCATTTATAAAGTTATATTGACCACAGAGAATAAGGCTTCTGCCAAATTAGGGACGAGATTTCGAACAGTAAGATATAGAAACCAAAATCCCAGGAGCTGAAAGTAGGGGACTACTGGGAGTAGAAACCTTGTTACAAAAAAAATGGCACATCATAATGCCATCACATAATAATTTCACTTTTAACAGAGAAAAAAATGAAATGTATTATGAACTGCTAATTTTCCAATTATTACTGAAATTGAAAAACTTCTTTCAGGGGATGATTTGTGACAAAATAATCCCACTCTGCATTAACATAACACTGAGAGATATAGCATCTAATTGTGTGATGCTTCCTTTAATAAATTTCATATGGATAAACATTTTAATGGAAATAAATAACAAGCTTTATCTCCATCTATCAGGAAACAGTTCTGCTTACTTGAATGAGCAAACACATTGTATTTGAACTTCTAGTCTGTCTTCAGATGGACAGAAAATGGGTGTTCAGTCAAGTGAATTTCTGTCATTTATCAAAATCAAGTGCCTTTTCCTTCATCTGAATTTATATTATTGTAATGATTTTCTATATGGATGGAAAGTGGCAGCTATTCATAAAACAGGCTATGTTTGTTGAGCTAACTTTGGACACAAGCCTGGATTTTTTAAATGCATTAATCTCTATATATTTATAACCAAAATTCTTTATCTTACCACAAGGAAAACTTTTAATTTAATATAAAACAATTCATTAATTTATATGGATACTGACTATTGCTCACTGATCACAGAAATTATGTTTGCATTGGTAGGTTCTGTCTTCATCTTAAACAATATTTCCACAATGCTTCATGTATTATCTAGAAAATAGAATACACACACACACACACACACACACACACACACACACTGCAACATCTATAACTATCTGAAAAATTCATACTAAAAACATTTAAAACATAATGGGTAAGCTCAAACCAACAATAAGTGGCTAATATTGACATGAATGTGGATGTGGAAGAAGCGACCAGTTATTCACTACTATGGGGAGTGAAAATTGGTGCAGCCACTATGAATGTCAGTGTGGGGGCTTCTCCCAAAGCTGGACATAGATCTGCAGCATGATCTATTGGGAATAACCTGTTGGAAAAATCCCCAAAGAACTCTGTATTCTTCTCGGGAGATATCTGTTCATTCTTGTTCTGATCCTCTATTCGCAATATCCAGAAAATGGAAAAAGCCTAGATATTCAACAACTGAGGAATGAATAATGAAAGTGTGCCTTATTAGGACAATGAAAATTTAGCCTACTATTAAAAAATAAAATAATGAAATTCACAGGTAAACTTCACAGGAAACAATAATTTTCAATGAGTTATAACTCAACCCCCAAAAGTCAAAAGTTGCATGTTTACTCTCCTTTTTATAGTTTTAACCCTTAAGGTGT
The DNA here is from genome assembly GCF_011762505.2 of Arvicanthis niloticus. Classification (NCBI taxonomy): domain Eukaryota; kingdom Metazoa; phylum Chordata; class Mammalia; order Rodentia; family Muridae; genus Arvicanthis; species Arvicanthis niloticus. The sequence continues at coordinate 12,331,493 of NC_133435.1, forward strand.
GTGTGTTTCATATGGAATATTCACAGAGGCCAGAGAAGAGGTGAAAATCACTGGTATAAAGAAAACCATGGAACAGGAAGTCTTAAATGATAGGGGAAGAGAGGGTGAGGGAGAGGAGGAAACATGGCAATAACACTCAATTCTTAAAGTACTAGAATGATTTTATTGCTTCATGATATTTTTTCTAGTTTCTTAAAATGGCATTTACTTATTATGTGTGTGACAAAACATACATGTGTAGGTCAGAGGACAACATGAGGAAATTCTCCCATAATGTGGGTCCAAGCGATGAAACTCTGGTCTTCAGGCATAGTGTCGAGAGCTTTTACTCACTGAATCACCTCAAAACCAAAATTTGTGATTTCTGGGATACTCCAATATTCTAGAATAGAACATAAATTCTGGGAGATTTAATATGCTGTTAAAATACACAAAAATAAAGTTAATTTAATAGAATAATATGAGCTAATGTGTTTATCTACCTGAATGGCAGTATTTGGCACAAATCAGTTGTGACAAAATATTTAATGTTTATTTTGTTGATATTATTAAATCTGTGAAATTTGCATTACTAAATAGAGTTATTAATAACTGATGATAATGCTGTTTTATTTTGCTTTAGTTTAGTTGTTTATAAAAAAGGATATTTATATAAAAGCTGCTCTTACCTGAATTATTCTGGTTTTCTTTATTTAACTATTTTATCTAGACATCTTTGTGCCTCATCCAAAAATTAATTTAATTCCTTTTTTGTTTTTTCATTTCTTCATGTAATCTTTTACTCTTTCTTTAAAAATCAGGCTTGAGTTTGACATGCTCAAATATGATATTTTAAATGTCTTCCTGACTTAATTACAGGCTACCTGCAAAGTACTGGAGTCTGGATATGTTCATATTCTTCATATACCTTCATTTATTAATTTTTTGTATATAAATGAAATGCCTGAAATGATAGCCATAACAATTTTTTTTCTAATTATATTGTCAAATCCTTTGAGCAGTTTAAAATATAATCACATGTATTCAGAACATCTCTCAAGATACACACATCACATAAAGATGATCCGATTTAGACAACAAATCATATTAAGAAAATCACATTCTATACTTGTGTTACAATTTTCACAGTGAGGTGAATTTCATATCAAAGAACTGTATGTAAAGATATAGCTATCTATAGACAAATAATAGATCAATAGGTAGATTGATAGGTGATAGAAATACAGATACATACATATGCATACATTGATGATAGACAAATGATAGATATACATACATATGTGATAGATAAATGATAGAAATATAGATACATACAAGTGTATATACATACATATATATATATATTGACAATAACTTATATATATACATGATAGATAAATAGATTATATAAAGATAGACATAGACAGACATAGATGTAGACATAGACATAGGCATTGACATAGACGCAGACATTCATGAACACAGACATATAGATATGCTCCTTTGTTTTTAATGGTTATTAAAGGGTATAATATAAATTATTAGCATAAAAAGCAGAGTAGAGTGATAACTTTAAATGGCTTGGGATACTTAAAAATCAAATTGACATAAAATGGATATGAAGAGTGAGGTGTTTGGTATTAAAACACTGAGCCTTCAGATCTATCTATCTATCTATCTATCTATCTATCTATCTATCTATCTATCTATCTATGGTTTGAGTACATTTTCTCTTATTCTGTACGTTCCCTCAGCACTCAATTTGTTCCTGTGACAAGGAGAAATTCCTTTTTATTTGATACAATCTCATTATTCATTCTTTTTGTTGTTTTGTTTGTTAGTCAGACAATACAGTTAACACAGTGCCTAAAATATAAATTCCAAATTGACAGCTGTAGTACAGATGCCTGTCCTGGGTCACATGTATCAGAATCTTGCCTTGAGGTTGTCATGGCTGCAGCCAGTACATATTCATGAAATCATTATGCTTGACCACTCATCCTATTATGTTTTTATTATTATTCTGTGTCAGAGGGCCATTTCACATTCATGAGAGAAAAAATAATATACTTTGAGCTTATTTCTCCCCAGCACTCTCCTCTATTGTCATTTTCATAATGTTTTTTCACATTGAACACATTAAAGTAGTCACTAAACCACCCTGGTTGCTCTTGTCATTAGAGCCTCACATTGTCTCTTTCTTGTCTTTTTATTTCACAGCTCCAGTTCTACTTTACAACACTCTTTTTTTCCCTGGATAAGCACATAACTTCTCATGTAGAAGCCTCACATTTTCTCTCTGGACATCCAGCTGCCCGTTTTAAATTAAAGCAGTTTATAAATTACATGTGTAAATACATACACAGGTAAATACCAATATGTAATCATGATCATATGGCATATTTATACATAACTTTTAAAAATAAAACTTTTCCATAGCCTTTAAAAAATTATATATTTTCCATGGGATAGTTTCTAAAATTCTTTCTTCACCATCCCCCAGGACATAGTCAGAACTCTGTGCCTTTATGGATGTGGTTTTTCCTCACTGGGGAATCCTTTAACCATAGATTTAAATGAACACATTAAAGAGATTATGCTTTATTACATATTGCAGGTTTCAGGTTTCTGTGTTTTACAAGTGTTATATGCTGTTATAACTTATATTTTCACACGTGTTGTGTCTCCATCACAGAAAGTAATCTCAGCATATCAGGTTATGTGCTTATGTGTTCTCCTTCCAATTTTATTACAATAATCTCAGGAAACCTGAAATTGATTTTCAGTAGCTCACATACTGTCTCCCTACCAAACAGCATAGATCAAAAACATACAGACACTGAGATCATATATGGATATTCATATTCTTCTCCAAATCTCAAGAATACAGCTGCCTGCCGACTTAGACTGAGGAGACCCTAACTGCATGAGTTAATAAGCACTATAGGCAAAAGTGTTTCCTACCACAAGGTTCTTTTTAGCTGTATGTTGTCAGTTTTTTCAGGAACTCCATAAGAAAATAATCAAATTTTGCAAAGTCATTTCTTCAGGCAGCTTACTTTAGATGAGTAAAGCAGACATCTATTACAAGTTGACATCTGTACATATGTACTGCATGAGAAAAATGTTCAGAAATACCATGTGAACTCATGTGAAATAATCATGTGAATACATGATTCCACGTGTAAACTGTAGAGTCTTGAACTTGTTGCCTGTTCTTCCCTCTGCATTGAGTAACACTAGTAAATTTGAGATCTAATAAAAAGGTGAGACACCTCTGGAATAAATAGATTGTTTAAATTATTTTTATTAAATAATGGTGCTTATTTACTTATTTATTTTTGAAATATTTTTTGTATATATACATATGTATGTATATACACAGACACATAGATACACACACACACTCACACACATACGCAATGTATCATGATTATGTTACTCTCAGTATTACACGCCAATATCCAATTCTCCCCCCAACCCCCCGCCAAACCTCTTTGTCCTAATTAGCCTCACCTTACCTTAGCGCCTCTTATATTCTTCCTGACTCACTGATGCTCAGGACTCTCGCTTGTATGACTATGAGCAGTGGGTTACTTGCAAACTCTTAATAGATAAAGTGCCTCTGTACCCAGTAGACCATGTTCACAAAATCCTTCTGTTTTCTTTTTAAGTTGAATGAGCTTATTGCTAATTCTCATGAATAATTTACTATGGCTCCTGAGGTAGAAAGTGATAGAAGAAGGTCCCCAGTGTTGTTCTCTCACCTCCACATGTGCATGCGCAAGATGACATACTCATACTTACATGTGAACCTACACATACTGCTCAAAAATATATAAAGAGAAAGACTATTCCCATTCTTGAGGTCACTCTTGGCTCTTTAAATGGTTGCTTATGGTTGTGTTTTTGAGAAGAAGGTCAAGTAATCCTGGTGGCTGAGTTAGTTTGCTTCTATGCTTCAGGAAATGCTGCTGCGGCAACTATATAGTTATCACTGACACGAAAACAGCTTTATCATGCATCCTTGTGTCTGGACCCCTGAGTCTTGAGAATATTAATTATTCAACATTGACATTTAGCCTGAGATGGCACAACACAAAGTTTAACAGAAGGTAAACAATGTGATGGTGGCTCATGAAAAATGTATTTTTAAAATTAATTACTACAATTTATTTGTCATTTCATAAATGGATATAGTTAAAATGAATCGAATATTTGTTATTTTTATTCAGAAGAGGCATTGACCCTGGCATGGTGGCACACACCTTTGATCCTAGCCCTTGAGAGGCAGAGGCAGGCAGTTCTTGGTTATTTCGAGACCAGCTTGGTCTATATATCAAGGACTGCTTCTGGTTTCTGTTATATAGAGAAAGTCTGTTTCGAAAAACTGAAAGAAAATGTCATGGACTACCACGGTATACATAAAACTGGGCTGGGAGCTGCAGGAAGCTCAAAAAGTATCTTCAACTGTTAGAAAATACACTCGGACCTTGCCTCTCTGCTTCAGATTGGCAAGAAAGCAGTTTCTGTGAATTAATGAGAAAATGAGGTTAACAGTGCAGATAGCTTACAAAGAAGAGTGTTACCTTGAGACTACAATATTCCATTTACTTAGGATGACCATGATTCTAACTGAAGATGCTCTCCAACACTGCTTAGGTGTGGTGATGGAGCTTGTTCATACAGGCAACTCTGGCTACCCTGTCAGAGATACATCCACATCTAACATGAATTGAAAACGGTTTTCAAACACAGGGATTAGCTGCCCATAAATCTGTATTGCCAATAATAATAGCATGCTTAAAACTAAACTTCTTATAATTTTGTTGCATATACACCTGTCATCTAACAACACGCTGATCATTATCTCCACAATCCAAGTTCTCCTGGGATTGCTATAAATGACAAACTAATCTAAAGATTACTATAAATGGAAGTTAAATCATATTTCCAATACTTATTTCTTATACTGATCTAAAAATACAAATATCTTATTTAGTCTATAGCAACATCCATTTAATAGTTTAATTTTAGGATAGTCACTAAATTGAATTATCTTAATTGACATCAGATTGGATAGCTGATTTCTCTAATTCAGGAATTTAACTTATTTTAATGTTCCTATAACCATCTCTATGCTCTTTCTAAAAAAAGAATTATTTTTACTGAAATGAGGGTCTGTGCTCTTTCATGTTGCTAGAACGATAAATGCTACCTAAATCATCCTTACATTTTAATCTTACTGCACTAGACTCACATCAATCGCCTGTGTTCTGGAGACTGTTACCCTTTTTCTGTGAGCCATGCATTGCCTCTTCTCTGAATCTATAGCCACGCTTTTATATGTCAAGTGTTGTATGTCAAGTCTTCAGGCGAAAACATTAAGAAATGTCTGTTTACTTCATCTGAGGCACTGATGATAAGCCAAAGAATAAGTTCCACCCAGATCTTTCGTATTAAAGAAGTGAGTTATTGGGATTCCTTACAGGAAAATGGGTGAGTGAATACCTCCTATACTACTGTAAAACTCACTCAATATGGGTGACAACACAAGAAGGCTACAGGCTTCAAGCTCCCTGTACAACTTTCAGGCAGCTTAGCAGTGTCTCCTCTACCCAGCGATTGTTATTGTCTTTGTGATTTGTTGAGGGTCTTTTCGGTTTTATAACATTCAGGATCTTTGTGAATTTTCCAAATCACAAAGCCCCATCTTTTTGTTCAGTAGACAAATTTCAATATGGAGGAAAGAGCTATGTAACAGCCAGACACTCTTTTTCTTCATATCATGTATGGATGCTTACTACTTGTCTGCATTTCTCAACTTCATTTTCTTAAGCCCTCTATAGCACAATGTTTCTACATAAGTGCCCCCAAGTTGTAACTTTTTATGAAGTCAATATGGCTCCCCTACCTCACTGTATCATATGATATACTCTGCCATTGTGATATAAATTTGAAAGTACAATCCAAAGGATTACATGAAAGAAGAACACTGAGACCCTTGGGCCAAACCAAAAAAAAAAAAAAAAAGTAAATATGGTTACCTAAACAAGACGTGGACAACAATGCTAATACAAATTATAGCACAAAAGGAGAACATCTCGCAGGGTTTCACCCACAGGCGAGGAATTACAGGCAACTAATAACTGCAGTTATTAGTAGAGAGATGGAAAGAGAAATCAGTCTCTCCAAGGGCAGAGACTCCTAATTTATTATCAAAACACAGTCACGAAACCATATACATACAAACAACACTAAATGGTTTCAACAGGTTGAATTTATATTATTAGTAGGTATATGTAACCACCACCACAACAATGATGATGTTGACAAATAAGGCCACCAATTTGATGAGTGGGAAGGGCATAGGACAGATTAGGAAAAAGGAGCATAGGAGGGACTAGACTTCTCAGTCCAGGAAGGCAAGGAGAGCGATGATGAAAATATATTTTACTTAAAACAATAATCATAAGCCTAATGTTACTAAAACAACAAAGTGTCCTATGCTATACTCTGAAGTCAGAGCATGTGTAAATATGTAAAGGAGAATGTTTTATTCTAGCTGGTCCTATGACTAACTCATTGACGTTGGCTATGTGTAAAACAAAACTGAACACCCCAGTTAAGTTCATGTCGTGAAGAAAACCGCGTTCTTCTTTTAGCAAAAGAGACATTAGTATTTTTTATTCTTCATTTCTAGAGGACTCGGGGGATGCTTATATCCACTCACTATAAATTGTATAAATTATGACAAGACGATGATTCATAAATTACCACTCATTCTCTTTCACATTCATCTTGCAAAAAACTCTATTGTATTTATTTGAAGTTCATATTCTTCTTAAATTTTTTAAAAATCTTTTAACATTTAAATAAAAAGAAACTACATAAAATAGCACAATGTACTTGAAATGCTTACAATAATTTATATTTATTTATTTACTTATTTATTTTTTACACTCCAGATTTTATTCCCCCTTCACCCTCCAGCTGTTCCACATCCCATACCTCCAACCAACTACCATTTCTCCACGAGGCTATTCCCACCCCCAAAGCTACCTGGTCTCTAAACTCCTTGGAGCCTGCAGTCTCTTGAAGGTTAGGTGCATCATCTCTGATTGAACACAGAGCCGGCAGACCTCTGCTGTATATATGTTGGGGGCATCATATCAGCTGGTATATGATGCCTTTTTGGTGGTCCAGTGTTTGAGTGATCTCGGGGGTCCAGATTAATTGAGACTGCTGTTCCTCTTACAGAGTCGCCCCACTCCTTAGATTCTTTGAGCTTTTCCCTAACTGAACCACAGGGGTCAGCAGCTTCTGTCCATTGGTTGGGTGCAAATATCTGCATGTGACTCTTTCAGCTGCTTGTTGAGTCTTCCTGAGGCCAGTCATGATAGGTCCCTTTTTGTGAGTGTTTCATAGCCTCAGTAATAGTGTCAGGCCTGGGACCTCCCCTTGAGCTGGATCTCACTTTGGGCCTGTCCCTGGACATTATTTTCTTCAGGCTCCTCTCCATTTCCATCCTTCTAGTTCTTTCAAACAGAAACAATTATGGGTCAGAGTTTTGACTGTGGGATGGCAATTCTCTCCCTCATTTGATGTTCTGTCTTCCTGCTGGAGATGGGCTCTATAAGTTCCCTCTCTCCACTGTAGGGCATTTTATCTAAGATCCCTCCTTTTGGTGCTGAGAGTCTCTCACCTCCCAGGTCTCTGGTACATTCTGGAGGGTCCCCCAACCTTTACCTCCCTAAGTTGCCTGTTTCCATTCTTTCTGCTGGTTCTCAGGGTTTCAGTCCTTTTCCCTCACCCAATACCAGATCAGGTCCTCCTCTCCCCATCCTCAGACCCCTATTCTCTTTTCCACCTAGGTTCCTCCATCTCTTCCTACTTGTGATTACTTGGGCCCTTGAGCTTGTTGACCTTTTTGAACTCTTGGGTATTCTGTCCTTTTTTTTTTTTTTTTTTTTTTTTTTTTTTTTTGGCTAATATTACATACCATGTGAGTACACATACCATGTATGTCCTTTTGAGTCTGACTTACCACGCTTAGGATGATATTTTCTAGTTCCATCCATTTGCCCTGCAAATCTTGGGATGTCCTCATTCTTAATAGCTAAGTAGTATTCCGTTGTGTAAATGAAATTACATTATCTGTGGCCATTCTTCTGTTGTGGGACATCTGGGTTGTTTCCAGTTTCTGGCTAACACAAATAAGGCCACTATGAACATAATGGAACAAGTGCCTCTGTGGCAAGGTATATTCCCAAGAGTGGTATTGCTGGGTCTTGAGGTATATCTATTTCCAATTTTCTGAGCAACCTCCAGATAGATTTCCAGAGTGGTTGTACCAGTTTGCACTCCCACCAGCAATAGAGGAGTGTTCCCCTTTCTCTACATTCTCTCCAACATGTGTTGTCCCCTGAGGTTTTGATCTTAGCCATTCTGATTGGTGTAAGGTAGAATCTCAGGGTCGTTTTGATTTGCATTTCTCTGATCACTAAGGACTTTGAACATTTCTTTAGGTGCAGTGCATTTCAGCCATTCAAGATTCCTTTGTTGTGAATTCTTGGATTAGTTCTATGCCCCATTTTTTGATTGGGTTGTATGTTTTTTTGGTGGTTAGCTTCTTGAGTTCTTTATATATTTTAGATATTAGCCTTCTATTAGAGGTGGGGTTACTGAAGATTTTTTTCCCAATCTGTAGGTTGCTGGTTTGTCTTATTTACTATGTCCTATGCCTTATACAGAATCTTTCCAGTTTCATTAGGTCCCATTTATCAATTCTTGATCTTAGAGCATGAGCCACTGGAGTTTTGTTTAGCAAATTTCCCCCTGTGCCAATGAGTTCAAGGGTCTTTTCCACTTTCTCTTTTATTAGATTCAGGGCATTTGGTTTTATATTGAGGTTCTTGATCCACTTGGACTTGAGCTTTGTGCACCATAACAAATATGGGTCTATTGTCATTTTTCTACCTACAGACAGCCAGTTGATATTGTTTTCTTTTTTCCATTTTATATTCTTGGTGTCTTTGTCAAAGATCAAGTGTCTATAAGTGTGTGGCTTTATTTGTGGGTCTTCAGTTCTATTCCATGGATCAACCTTTCTGTCTCTGTACCAATACCATGCAGTTTTTATCACTATTGTTCTGTAGTAAAGCATGAGGTCAGGGATGGTGATTCCCCTAGCCATTCTTTTATTGTTAAGAATTGTTTTTGCTATTCTGGGTTTTTTGCCTTTTCAAATGGATTTGAGAATTTCTCTTTCCATGTCTTCTTTAAATCTGTAGATTTTCTTTGGTAGGATGGCCATTTTTACTATATGAATTCTGCCAATCCATGAGCATGGAAGATCTCTCCATTTTCTGAGGTCTTTAATTTTTTTCTTGAGAGACTTGAAGTTACTGTCATACAGGTCCTTCACTACTTTAATTAGAGTTACCCCAAGACATTTTGTATTATTTGTGGCTATTGTGAAAGGTGTCATTTCCCAGTGCTAGCTAGAACAATAAGAAAACAAAAAGATATCAACGGGATACAAATTGCCAAAGAAGAAATAAAGGAATCACTATTTGCAGATGATATGATAGTATACATAAGTGACCCCCAACATTCTACCAGAGAACTTTTCCAGCTGATGAACAACTTCAGCAAAGTGGCCGAATATAAAATTAACTCAAATACATCAGTAGCATTCCTTTGTAAATTTTTAATACAAAAACAATCTATAAAAATATGGCATATACCCCAAAGATGCTCCAACATATAACAAGGACATATGCTCCACTATGTTCATAGTAGCCTTATTTATAATAGCCAGAAGCTGGAAAGAACCCAGATGTCCTTCAACAGAGGAATGGATACAGAATATGTGGTACATTTACACAATGGAGTATTACTTAGCTATTAAAAACAATTAATTTGAGAAATCTTTAGGCAAATGGATGGAACTAAAAAATATTATCCTGAATGAGGTAACCCAGTAAAAAAAGAACACACATGGTATGCACTCACTGATAATTTGATATTAGCTCCAAAGCTCGCAATACCCAAGATACAATGCACAGACCACATGAAGCTCATGAAAAGGAAGACCAAAGTGTGGGTGCTTTTGTCCTTCTTAGAAGGAGTAAAAATATATTCATGGGAGAAAAAGCATGGGACAGAAACTGAAGGAGGGGCCATCGGGAGACTGTTCCACCTGGGTATCTATCCCACGTGCAGTCACCAAAGGTAAACACTGATATGGATGTCAGGAAGTGCATGCTGACAAGAGCCTGATATAGCTGTCTCCTTAGAGGTCTGCCAGAGCCTGACATATACAGAAGTGGATGCTCACAGCTAACCAATGAACTGAACATGGGGTTCCCAATGGAGAAGTGAGAGAGAAGACTGAAAGAGCTGAAAGGGTTTGTGGCCCCATGAGGAGAGCAACAACACCAATCAACCAGAGCTCCCAGGGTCTAAACCACCAGCCTGGGAGCACATAGGGAGGGACCCATGGCTCCAGCAGTATATGTAGGGGAGGATGGCCTTGTTGGGCATAGGTGGGAGAGGAGATCCTTGGTCCTGTGAAGTCTGGATGCCGCAGTGTGGGGGAATTCGAGGGTGGGGAGGTGGGAGTGAGGCACATCCTCACTGAAGCAGGAGGAGGGGGAATGGGATAGGGGTTCCTGGGTGAGGGGGAAAGGGGATCACATCTAAAATGTATATAAAATTTCCAATAAAAAATCTGTTTAATATAAAGTTATAATATCACATTTTAATTGGAAATTTATATATACAATTATTTACCTTTTAATATGATTCCAGGAACTTTTAATGTACTGAGAACCGGAGGTGGAATTTTAAACAATCATTTGTAAATATAACCAATTTGAAGTTGTGTTTTATATTTGTAGTGTATTTTTCAATTGCCTGAAAGGATTATAAAGCTTAGAGAGTGTCAATCAATATATGTCGAATGAAATAGTTAATTCTGCAGATGATTATTTTTCTACCAGGTAGTTAAATATTTAATATATATAATAAATTTTATATATTTTATAAAATATATAAATATATTTTATAAAAATATATTTATATATATAATTTGATTCTTTCTATATTCGATGGTATATTGACTTTTTTCAAGAGATTTTTAAATTAGTTGTATTGTTTGTATAAATGGTTGATATGTGTGTGAACATTCTGGTGAAAAAGAGGTAGAGTTTAATTTTTAAATTTGTTCACTTAGTCGAGTTTAGGTCTTCATAAAAATAATAACAAAAATCAAAAACAGAAAAACATCAATTACAAGATCTGCCTAGGATATCTTCCATGCTGCTTGGTTAAAAAAGAAAAGTGTGCACTTAAGGAAACAGCAGCAGCTCTGTGAAGAATTGCTGGGTATATTAAAAACTCAGTCGCTGAGGAAAACCATGGGACTTCTCTTTTTCAAGAAATTAGAAACTGTGTATAGATTGAAAATAATTATTATATATTTTCAGTTAAGATATATGTACTGCTGTAGTGCCTAAGCAGACTCTCCAAATATATTACTACTTCAAATTGAAGTTTCAAAGAAAATCTACTGCTCAAATTAACAAGAAAATGAAAAGTTCTTCAAGTATCACCACGTGACAATAACAAACAAATTTTGAAATCCACCTAAAGTGAAGCAAATACTGATTAAAGGAAGAAGCTGAGCAATAATAATGAAGACCTCAGTAGCATTAGGCTACTCACAGATGGAAGCCAACTGTCTCATCTCAGTCCTCAGTAACCTGGAGAACTGAAAGTGCACAGCCTGTGCAGAAAGGGGAATTTCTGCATGAAGAGCATTTTAAAGCACTACAAAGGACCTTTAGGGTATACACTTTTAAAGTGGCTGAAAGGCAGAGATTTCACATTCATAAAATTTCCACCTTAACTGAAACTCCGGAACGGTAGTCAATTAACGGCATATGTTTTGAATGGAGTTCTACTTTCCAGCAGTTAGGTATGAAATACGGCAACGCATAGTAAATTCCTGTGAAAAAAATTGCTTCCCCTACTAACATTTATTTATAGGGAAAAATCCGTATGCTTATTTGACCCCTTTTAATTCTTCACAAAAACCTTCAACACATTTTGCATTCCAGAAAATTTCAATTACTTAAATCATCTGCTTATTGACAAATCAAAAGAATGTACTTAGGAATCAAAGGACAATTTATTGTGTTAATTGCCACTTAAAGAGTTTTCCTCTTAGTTGATTTTTAATAGAAAACTCAGAGGCAGCTATCATGACTGACTTAAAATTTTTACCTCAATTGGGATAACTCTCCCCAACTGAAACTTACTTTAATATATTTGACACCTTAAGAATAAGGTCTGCAATGTTCATCAAACATAAGTGTCTTTATCCAGTAAATGTATTAGTATTATAATAAAATAGAGATTTTTCTTTTTATAGTGTGATACATAACAAGGAAAATATATGTTCGAACCATTAAGAAGGAATGGATATACATATAGCTATACATATAGCTTACATATAGCTATAATCATTTTATAAACAAATTTGATGGGACCAGAGAGATTGTTTCACTGTAAAGACTACTTGCTGCCCTTACAGAAGAAGGGGGTTACAGCATCTAGGACTCTAGTTACAAGGATAATCTGCCCTTTCTTAGCCTCTACAGGTACTGCCTACACATGGTGCACATGCATGCATGCAGGAAGACACCCATTCTCATAAAATGAAAATAAGCAACATATTTATAAATTTTCAGCATCAGGACTTCACAGCTGCTCCAGAAAATATTCTCAAAAAAAGTAAACAGGAGACAACTGTAATGTTTTACTGAAGTACTGTTTTTACTAAAGAGAAGAGAGTTACCAAATGCCTTTTCATTATTAAGGACTAAATGAATATAAATATATAAGCTGTAGTCAAGAGGAAATCAGAGTACCTAAAGATGTGTTGGTGATAGAGGGTGAAAGTATTTGTATGTACATAATAAATGCATTTGTGAAGATATTGGGATATATATATATATATATATATATATATATATATATATTGTAATTGGAGCCAAGTAAGCTCATGATAGTGTAATATCACTTCAATTAGAATGTAATAGCAAAAGTAAAACTGAAGGTTAGTTTATGTAGGAGGAACATAGGGTGACTAACTTTTGCTACCTCTGTAATGTGACTAATTCACATCATCAAATTCAATATATAAAATATGCACTTATATAAAGGCCTGTGTGTGTAATATGCATCAATATTACTAAGTTATACTTTAATGAAATTTCCATAGATATCCATAACCCAGGTTTTGCTTCAATGCTTTTGCTTCAGAGGCCAGCAGCATTTCCATCTAAAGAGAAAATTTTATCAGATAGACATGTAGAGAGAGAGGAATTAGCTGTGCAAGCATGTCTAGAAAGATGGGTCTAATTTAAGGAAAGCAGTTGCTAACTTTATTCTCATTCTCAGAGGAGATCTCTGCAGTGCAAGCTGTTGCTTACATTTTGAAATTCGCCCTCCTGACCCTTTTAATTTGGTAAACAGTTCTATCAAAAAATTCAGTTAACATACATAACCTTCAAAATAGTATTAATTTAGTACACCCTATCTCATGATGTTTCTTTCATGAAGAAAAACCCTTGTAGCTCCTGATCATGGGAGACATTTGGGCAAGAGGTGCATTAACATGGCATAAATATAGACATAGAACTATGTAAGGAGAATCCCCAGCACAAAACCAAGGTACAATAGAAGGATAGAAATGTCAGGGAGGCAGATGTTCACATGTCTCCACCAGTTAAAGATAGTTGATATATCTAGGTTGGGTAGTGGGTTACACCTCTGATTGAGCATTACCAAACTTATAAATCCTTAGATTAACATTTTTTAAAAGCGTGTAAATGCAAAAAGGAAAAGGGGACATGGATAGGGGTTTTCTAAGGGGGGGATGGGAAAAGGGGATGGCATCTGAAGTGCAAATAAAATATCCAATAAAAAAAAAATCACACACACACCAAAGAAGGATAGAAATGTTCAAATGCTTTGAGTATTTGCTAGAGATTGTTAACCATCATGAATTCAAATAAAGAGATCTATTTTTTCCTTGCGGATTTACTTTAATTGCTCGATACTAATAGATTTGCATATAGTAATAGATCATATATTCCACACCTTTTAATTACATATTGTATTTAATAAAAATCAAATCTAATGCTATTTCCTCTCCTCTAATTTCTCCCCATACCCTACTCTTTCCTCTCAATTTTATAGTCAGTCTCTCTCTCTCTCTCTCTCTCTCTCTCTCTCTCTCTCTCTCTCTCTCTCTCCCTCTCCCTCTCTCTCTCTTTCTTCTATTTTGTTAAGGAGAAAATATTCTTTATACTAACTAAAGAAACTATAAGTGCAAAAGTATCTATAATAGGATATTATTGTCAAATAAATACAAAAAAGTTAAAGTTATTTCTCTCACTAATTCTAAAAGAAAAGGCTACCTAGTGAATTTTCCCATTAACTTGTTCAGTTTTTCACTTTAGATCCCAATCACAGCACCCTCCCTTCGCTCTTTCACCCTTACAATTCCTCCCTCCCCACTGCCTACTACCCTTCTCCTCAGAGAAAAGAAAGGCCATCCTTGGATACTATACCATCCAGAGATGTTGGGTAGCAGGACTAAGAGCATGCTCTCTCATTGAGGCCCAACCAGGCAGTCCAGTTAGTGAAGGGGATCCAGGGACAGAGAACAGAGGAACAGAGAGCCCTTGCTCCAATTGTTAGACGACCCACTTGAAGATCAAACTGCACATCCACTATAGATGTGTGTAGGGCCCAGGTCCATCCCCTATATGCTCTTTTTATGATGGTTCAGTCTCTGTGAAACCCTAATTTTAAATCTTCCTTACAAAAGATGTGGAATTAATACTGAAGCTTTGAATCCTACCGAACAAAGTACATATGCAGTTCCTGAAACTAATGCGTCATCTGGTAGTTACTGACAAGGTTGGTAATGAGGCAAAAGTAAATAGATGCAACTTTCTCTAATTTCTCCTCACTAGGGGACACTTCTAATCAAAGTGTGACTAATTAACCCACCATCAATTAGGAAGACACTAAAAGAATCCAATAAACAATGTAATTTTCTAAAGAGATCAATAAATTCAAAGTAGTTTATTTATACATCCCTTCATTCAACCAAAACCAGTTCAAAACCTCAATCTAAAACTGAGAAAGAACCAAATATTGTCATGATCTCCGTGTGTGTGTGTGTGTGTGTGTGTGTCTGTGTGTGTGTCTGTGTGTGTGTGTGTCTGTGTGTGTGTCTGTGTGTGTGCCCGTGTGTGTGTGTGTGTGCCCGTGTGTGTGTATGTTTGTGTGTGTGTGTGTCTGTGTGTGTGTTTGTGTGTGTGTGTGTTTGTGTGTGTGTGTCTGTGTGTGTGTGTGTGTGTAAGTAATTTAGTCCCCAAACTCTCAGACTCCTTGTCTTCCTAAATATTTCTTCCTTTGTACTATAAAAATAGCACAGACATACAAAATTCAGTATGAAATGGAAACAATACATAACTGGGATCTGGAGGAAGGTAATAAAGCACCATGCAAAGATCTCTGGGAAGAGCTTTGAGATTCAGGATAGTAATGTCAACATGCAAGAAAACTAGACTGAAGAAAAAATAACACATTACTTTATATAATTTGATACTTCCATATATAAATGAGCTATTCACGTTCACAGCTTAAACATTCTGCTTGTTGAGGCCTGAGAAACGATGCTTCAGTAAGTCATAGCGCTGGCTACTGATCTCAGTGCTCAGATCAGCTGACTCAGTCATTTCTAACTCCACTTCCAGGTGATTTAATAACCTTTTTTGGTCTTTAAAAGTATCTCTCTCTGTCTCTCTCTGTCTCTGTCTCTGTCTCTCTCTCTCTCACACACACACACACGTGCTCACGCAAATAAAAAATAACTTTAAAATATATTTGTGTGGACAATATTTTAACCAAATCTTCAAAACTATGTAAGTTTTATACTTGAGAAATACATACATTTGAAATATCCACATAAACGTTGAGATATCTAAAGAGGAGGTCTAGACATATACATGTAACTTACTATGTGTTTCATATACATGCCACATAATTATTTGTAGGTTATGGGTTTTTTTTTTACTGTTTGCAGCTTTTTTTAAATTTATTTTTATTGAATATTATATTTACATTTCAGATTTTATCTCCTTTTCCCTTCCCCCCACCACCCAGGAACCTCCTATCCCATCCTCCCTCCTCATGCTTCTATGAGGATGTGCCCCCACCTACCCCACACTCTCACCTCCCCACCCTTGAATTCCCCCTCCCTCCACTCAGTGTTCATCCTTCATGGAATCAAGAATCTTCTCTCCCACCTATGCCCAACAAGGCCATCCTCCCCTTCAAATACAGATGTAGTCATGGGTTTCTCCCTATGTGCTCCCAGGCTGGTGGTTTAAACCCTGGGGAGCTCTGTGTGGTTGGTATAGTTGCTCTCCTCATAGGGCCACAAACCCTTTCTGCTCCTCCAGTCTTCTCTCTAACTTCTCCATGGGAAACTTTTGATCAGATCAGTGGTTAGCTGTGAGCATCAGCCTCTAAATGTGTCAGCCTCTGGCAGACCTCTAAGGAGACATCTATATCAGGCTCTTGTCAACATGCACTTCCTGCCATCCACATCAGTGTCTACCTTTGGTGACTGTACCTGGGATGAATGCCCAGGTGGAATGGTCTCCAGATGGCCCCTCCTTCAGTTTCTGTCCCACACTGTTTCCATATATACTCCCTTGAGTATTTTTGTTACTCCTTCTAAGTAGGACCGAGGCATCCCCACTTGGTCTTCCTTCTTCATGAGCTTCATGTGGTCTGTGAGGTGAGCCTTGGCTATTCTAAGGTTTTGGGCTAACATCTGCTTAACAGTGAGTAAATACAATGTGTGTTCTTTTGTGATTGGGTTAACTCACTCAGGATGATAATTTCTAGTTCCATCCATTTACCTAAGAATTTCTTGAATTCATTATTTTTAATAGCTGAGTAATATTCCATTGTGTAAATGTACCACATGTTTTGTATCCATTCCTCTGTTGAAGGACATCTGGGTTCTTTCCAGCTTCTGGCTATTATAAATAAGGCTATTATGAACATAGTGGAGCATATGTCCTTGCTGTATGTTGGAGCATCTTCTGGGTATATTCCCAGGAGTGGTATAGCTGGGTCCTCAGGTAATGCTATGTCCAATTTTCCGAGAAAACACCAGGCTGATTTCCAGAGTGGTTGTACCATCTTGCAATCCCACCAACAATGGAGGAGTGTTCCTCTTTCTCCACATCCTCGCCAGCATCTACTATCACCTGAGTTTTTGATCTTAGCCATTCTGACTGGTGTGAGGTGGTATCTCAGCGTTGTTTTGATTTGCATTTCCCTCATGACTAAGGATGTTGAGCATTTCTTAAGGTGCTTCTCGGCCATTCGAGTTTCCTCAGTTGAGAATTCTTTGTTTAGCTTTGTATCTCATTTTTAATAGGTTTATTTGATTGTCTGGAGTCTAATTTCTTGAGTTCTTTGTATATATTGAATATTAGCCCTTTATCAGATGTAGGATTAGTAAAGATCTTTTCCCAATCTGTTGGTTGCCATTTTGTCTTATTGACAATGTCCTTTGCCTTACAGAAGCTTTGCAATTTTATGAGGTCCCATTTGTCAATTCTTTATCTTAGAGTATAAGCCATTGGTGTTCTGTTCAGGAACTTTTCCCCTGTGCCTAGGTATTCGAGGGTCTTCCCCACCTTCTCTTCTATTAGTTTCAGTGTTTCTGGTTTTATGTGCAGGTCCTTTATCCACTTGGACTTGAGCTTTGTACAAAGAGATAAGAATGGATTGATTTGCATTCTTCTACATGCTGACCTCCCGATGAACCAGCACCATTTGCTGAAAATGCTGACCTTTTTCCATTGGATGGTTTTAGCTTCTTTGTCAAAGATCAAGTGATCATAGGTGTGTGGGTTCATTTCTGGATCTTGTGTCTTTAATCTGATCATAGATATTTGCATTAAATCATGTGCAGAATGTTGCATAGTGACCTCATAGTGGTATCAAAAGGTTTCTGATTTTGCAAAATGATGAAAGATATGTTAAGGAACAAAGACATTTTAAATAATATCCTAATTTGCGACCACTGATAGTCCAGAATGGTGTTTCTCTGCCTAAATAAACACTACAATTTAAGCACAGCATCCAAACCCAATACTGACCTCTAAGAAAATTACACTAACTTTCACAGTAATGAATGATCTAAAACATAGACATAGGTTTCTGAGCAAACTCCCCCCAGGCTGCAAGTAATAAAGCTTGGAGTGAGCAATAACAGAACGCTCAATGGTTGCATAAAATAGAGCTATCATTGTTACATTTTTTGTAATGGTCAAGCACAATCTACTCACAGAATAAACACAAATCTATTCTCTGATCATTATCATCTATTCTTCAATATTAATTATGAATTTATGCCTCTTGAGATAAGGTAGTAGTGAATATAATTTAGTATTGTCCCATACTTATATTCAAAGTTAATCTAACTAAAAGTTAATCTCAAGTCAAAAATGTATTTATGCCACTTCAAAAATATGTTTTGTATGAAAAGGTATTAATGACAAAGTAGTATGTTTAAAGTTGATACAAAGCTTAAATATCAAGGATTCATAATTCCAATACATATTCCTTCCAAATTAATTAATATATATCCTACTCTTTGATAATTTATTTATTTGATAATTACAGGTTTTAATTTATGAATCAACTTTGAAAGATCTTAATGAAAATGTTTGCTTATAAAATTGTCATCTCACTTGTTCCTTGGAGTACATGGTATTCCATCTGCTTTTCTGGACAGAAAGATAGATACGTAGATAGACAGACAGACAAACAGACAATGTTAAATGGTCTTACCATTAACTAGTGTGCTAGAAAATAGCTAATTATTTGAGCTGAATTTTTGATTAGGAAAAGCTTATATGAAAATTTTATAGATTATAATAAAAGATAAACTGTCAGTGGCACTAATTTTCTGAATAGAAATTAGGTTAACAATATTTTGTCTCTGCAAACAGTATAACAAGAAAAATAAGTATTTCTCAACCTTATTTCAGTGGCAAAAGAAAAGAATTTGGATGAAATAAGCTAAATGAGGTCACTTTGAAAATACAATCCGCCCTTTTGGAATTAATATTGCTGAAAAAGATACACCAGTATCATCAAAGTACTAAAAAACAGTATACTGGCTAATCTACACATATGGAATTTTTTTATTTTATTGAATTTAATCTTTAACAAAGTTTTTATTATATTCTTCCTTCTTATTTGGTATATGTGTTGTTTCTTATAAGACATCCAAAGGTTTCAAAATTTGAGGAATTTTTTTGTGTTTATTTCTCTTATGGATGAAATGGGAAAATAAACAAGTCATTTGGTTGTAAAGCATAGGATTCCTGGTTTGTCTGAAAGGGGGTGGAAAGAGGTGAGATTCAAGTATCGGAAAAGGGCTGGGACCAATAGTATGTCTGGACAGGGGTTGGATTCCCGATGTGTCTGAAAGGGGATGTGTCCCTAAAGTATTTGAAAGGGGATGGGATTCCTGGTGTGTCTGAAAAAAGGTGAGATTGCTGGTATATATGAAAGGGGTTGGATTCCCCAGTGTCTGGCTAAAGTTGTTTGTGATGACGTAGAATATCTCTGATTGATCACCTTCTCAAGGAAAGAGAAGATGACAGAAGTAGTAGGGTTTCATAATACATGTGGAGGCTACCGTGTCCCTTCTAGCCATCACCTTCCTTTAGCCATGAAAAGATAGGAGATTGAAGTGAGATGCTTAGGAGAGGTTCAATTCACAAAGCACAAACATTAAATAACTTCATGTCCAAACAATGTTTTGTTCTTGACTTGAAAACACTGACAGACTAAACAAGTTACATCAAACCATTACACTAAATTTTGAGGAATTTGCATTTTAAGGATCAATATGGGGTCGGGAGCAGGCATGCAGATCTGCCCCAGGTGCAGGTAAAGGGGCAAACCACATGGGACTCTGCTCATATACATGCTTTTGAATGAGTTTTTGACCTCAAACTTGGACTCTCAGTTTCATTACAAAAGCTCATGGTTGTATATTCAAGTGGATCTTGGATACATTAAATCTGGAGTGTTTGTCTCCATCTTGTTCCATCATTCTTCTAGAATTTTGGCCATCATGACTCCCTTCTGAAGTGGAATATCAACAGAACTAGGTAGATATATATGGCTGTCATTTATAGGAATAAATCTCATGCAAAATTATATCCATGCCTTCTAGGAGCAAAATTTTCCAAAAACTGCACATTCAAGTTACTATTTTGTTTTTCAATTTTCTGAGACAGGGTCTCAAGTATCCCAGGCTATCTTTGAACTGACTATGTAGTGAGGAGTAAGTTTGAAACTCTGATCTTCCTACTTTTAGTTCCTTAGGGCTGGGATGACAAGCATTCACCATGTAACTAATACCAATGGCTGTTACAGTTCTATCTAAAGTTTTCCAAAGTGTCAGCATGCCTCATTATCAAGTCCCTTCAATTCAGTCAACCTAGAACTCTGCAGCTAGTTTTGGTGGTTTTATTTATTTGTCTTTGGTTTTTTGGTTGGCTTATTGGTTTTGTTTGTTTGCTTGCTTGTTTTATTTTTCAAACTAATGTTTATTATGACCAGTAGATATCACGACACAAGACTTTTCTTGTTTAAAAGCTTAGTCTGTCTCTACTAAAAAGCCATCAAGTCATCATGCCAGCTTTGTACCATCAGTTTTCAATGAGTGTCCTTGCAACGTGGGGGCTTTCCACATTTAGAATACCCTTCTGCTTGTCCTAGCAGTACCCAAAAACCATTATACTGCATTTTTCCATAGTGGCTATACAGTTAACTTTACTATTAGAGTGACAAAAATGCAATGTTTCCGTTTATCTAAGATACATAGCTTTTCTGTACTGAAAAAGCAGACTTCCTCAGATTCCATGATGGCCTTTCTCTACCTGCCTTTATCAAGTTCAAACTTGCCTTCCCTTCTTTTTTATTTCTCTTACAAAGTTATCCAGGTTACAGTCTCCAGTTTTAAAAAGTTACTTATTTTTTATTATTATTTGTTTTATGGAGCTAATTGCATTTGGACAAACTTAATATCCATAAGATCTGAGGTTTTTGTGTGATAATATTTGTGACATAGGACTTAATGTTTTGTTTCAATTATTTCTCTTATTTTGAGACTATAATATTACACCATTTTACCCTATGCTTTATTCTCTCTGAACCCTCCAAAATGCCTCTTCTTGCTCTTTTTCACATTGATGACCTGTTTATTACATTAATTGCTATTGCATGAATACATACTCCTAAATATAACTTGCTCAGTCTTTGTATTATTATTTGTGTGTATGTTTTTATAGCTGACTGTTTGGCTTTAGATAACCAGTTTGTGTGTTCCTCCCCAAAGAAGACCATCTCTCCAAATCTTAGCATTCTTTAGTTGACAGTAGTTCTCACTTATTTTGTTTTGATTTTCTTGGTTGTGTATGTGTAGGCTTGAGTCCTCTGGGCTTTCCTTCTTTAGCATATCTACTGTTGTCCTTGTTCAGCTCATGTTTGGCATTGTTAGTGAGACTGTATGAGTGAATCTTCTAATATTACTAGAATACTTAATATTTGAAGTGGCAACCAGTCAGTGTCCCAAAATAAAACAAGTAAGTCTGATAGAGAATTTCTTGGAAGCTAGCATGTGAGCAATGGTGAGTGACTGGGACTGAGTGCAGAGAAGTCATAGTCCTGAGTTATGCATTTGACTCAATTGAGACAGGAAGGTAAAGCTTATTACACAAAATTTCCCAGGTTTATTTGATTACAGTATTCAAAAATGCAAAGTATACAAAATAAATATGGCTTTTATGAGACTCTTCAAAATAGTCACACATTGGTAAATTGGAACTTATTTTCCTGCCAAGGCTAGATTGAGACTAATCTTTATGACCTTTTCTAGAGATAGAAAGAAAATCACATATTGGATAATGTTCAGTTTTAATAATGGCACAGTTATTAAAGAACCACAATCAATTCAAGAATAAATATTTAAATTACATGAGTTAATTTGCAAATCAGTTTTATCATTGCTCTTTTGCTATGGGAATCTGTACGCTTTTGAACTTGGTGTTCATTTCTTCCTCTTTAAATGAGAATATTGGCTTGTCTCTTTTCTCCCTTAGAGATTGGTGACACTGACATTTTATGACAATGTGTGTGAGGAGAATACTTAGCATTCCTTCCTAGGAAAAATATGTATTGTCTTAATTTTCTTCATTGTCAAAAACATTTCAGAAGAAGGCTTGAAGTATAAGAATTTGGTTATGTCTTCTAGATGAGAAAAGTATTCCAGTGTGGGCATGTATTTTGTATATATAAACAATAAAAGACATATTATTAATTTTTAAGTAAATTCAACAAAGAAAACAAAACTGGAGCCTGGAGAATGGCTCAGTGGGTAAGAGTGCTGGCCTTACAAGCATGAGACCCTAAGTGCCAATCCCTAACACCTACATAAAAAGCTGGGTATGATCATGTGCCTCTAACTTCAGTGCTAGAAGACAATGACAGGAGGGGACAATCATAAGAGGCTTGCTGGGCTTGCTAGCTGCTATCTAGCTCTAAGTTCAGTAAGAGAATGTGTTCTAGAGAAGAAGGTAGAGAGTGACAGAGCAGGATAGACTATATCTTCCTGTTCTGCATGCACATCAACTGAAGGAAGTGCATATGCATCACGCACGCACTCACGCACACAAAAACACACCCACCCACACAGAAAGTGTAAAATCCTAATAGTTATCTATTCACATGATAATATTTAACATTTAAGCATAATACATAACATTAGCAGTATTAATTTGATTTTAAATTCTCTTCATAGTAAATATTTCAAATGATGTGCATTTATTTACTACTGCGTGTATTAATTGAGTGATTTTTTTAAACTTGGAATCTAAGATTAGATTTCATAAAAATTATACTTGAAAGGGCATGTTCAGGTACTTAAACTGTTCCAGACACAAGACTGTTTTCCAGTGTATTTCTAGTATGCTTTCTAACACATTTCATAAAGATTTCTATGGTCTACAGTGAGTATCAGGTTTTGTAACTGAATTAAAATGAAATAAAATTTACAGTCCAGGTTTTCAGCACACAGGCCCCATTTCAACAGCTTAAAAGTCAGGTGCAGTGAGCAGCTATCATGTTGCATAAATTTTTTTATGATTTTGCACCTCTGCTTTTATTAACAATGGTAAGAAGTGCCCTCCCTGGGCTGTTCTGTCACAGTGTATAAATAAGTGTGGCATCTGGAGACTAAGGTCTACAAAGAAACTTGTCTTAACTAGTTAAACAGACCAGAAACATATCTTGCCTTAATTTGCAGTTCTTCAGCTACCATAGATATATACTATCTATGCACACTAGCCTTGTATGCAAAATACTCTGGTTCTCAGGTATTAGAATATTGTTTGTATATTAGTTTTACAGGTCCAATTACAGAGTTTTATTTCTACCAATTTTCTAAGCAACCTATTCTCTTATTTGTTGCAGTAAAGTCTACCAGATATTGTCACAAAACCAAGCTTGACCCTTGTCATCTTGACTGAATCTGCCCTCTTCTGCCAACCTTTGTATTGAAGCATATTTGAGGCTGGTGTAGAGGGAGTGAAATTTTCTTGCTATTCACAGTATTTATCACTTGGAAAAAATAAAAGTGTTGCTGGTTTTGTTTTTATCTGAACAATATTGCTCAAGTGCCTTTTCCTAACTTGTAAGGAGCAGATATACTATTGCTTAGAGGAAACTATTGTTGTCACGTTGCCTATATTCTTCATAACCACATTGGGTTTTGTTACTGAATAGCTATTTCTTTAACAGAGAATGGGAATTTTGTTCTTTTGTTTTCTCTTGCTTTTCTACTCTACTGACTTCTTGGCTGGATGACGTTCTTTAAAGCCCAGAAGCAAAATTCCACAGACTTCAGTCTCCAAACTAATTTCATTCTAGTAGTAATACCTGAACACTTAAATATCACATAAACGTGCAACCTTGCATCTATTTTTGTATCCCTTGTTTGAAAGACCTTGATAAATTAAAATGGTATTCTGGTTAGGGATGAGACAATACTCTGCCATGTTATAGAAGAATTATTCTGGCATTTTACCTACCCTGAAGAAAACTTTTTTTTTCTCAAGAACTCAAATTGCCTGCCACGTCTGAAGTTTTATGCTGCTCCTCTGTTGCCTGGTTTATTCACTTCCTATTCATTTTCCCATCTCCATAGGATTTGTTTCTCATACTTGGAGTTTAGAACTTACTCTTCTCTGATTCTTTCCCCAGCTTTCAGGACACTTTGATCATGTGTCCTTGGCTTGTGATTTGTCCTCAGAATAAGTCTCCTCACCTAGTGCTGTATTGCTTTTATCTAACACTGGACTTTCACCTTGAAAACAGGGTAGGATTTTTTTGTATATAAAGTCTGACACTCACAAGGAGTCTGTGTGCATTCATGTAAAACATGTCTCTTTAAGACACTTAATATTTAATAATCATAAGCAGGTGTATAATGTGAGCACACATAAATTATTAGTGCCCTACAGTTTGCCACATATAATTTCTTACTAAAATTTAGTTGACTAAAACATTTGCACCAAAAAACAGATTTTCAAAGTTTATTTTATGTTAAAATGTACCCGTCAAGAAAATTTTAAGGCAGAATATTTACACTAACATATTTTATATCCTGAAATAGGCATTCTTCATATTGTATAGCATACTAGATACTTAATTATTTTGTAGAGGGGATAAAAATCCTTAAAGCACTGAAAAGGGGCCCTGGGAAGATGATAGGGAGAGGATGTGAAAATGGCTTTAAATATAGTTTCCTTCCTCTGTGTTTGGACACTATATACTTTTTTAAAAAGCCATGGATGGGTATACATATTCATTCTTTGTCTTCATAAAAATATTTACACACACACACAGACTCACCACTATTCCCTACAGATTTTGACTCTGAAATACAAGGAAAAGTACAAGGGAAGCCAGTGAAGAAATTCTACAGATAAACTAGTATGGAGAGACCATTGGCTAACTTGGAGGTGGGAGAGAGTTTCAAGGACAAGGCTGTGAAATATGACTAAAAAGTGCATATGTCAGAAGGAAAACTGCCCAAAGATGCAAAAGCCTGTCTGCAACATCCCCCAGCTTAGATCCTGCAACAAGGTGACCTAAACATAACAGTTCAAACACCTTTGCTTGCTTGTTCATCCATCTGTCGACCGATTAATATAGACTTCTTTGTTTTCCCCCTGTGGCAAGAACAGAGATAGAGATGGAGAGAATGGGGAAAGATTCGGTGCAGTCGGAAAAAGGGCACATGTTATTTTAAACTGAGCAATTTCTCTGCTTCTCATACATCCAGCATGTTGTGCTAGAAATAAGAAAAAATGATTTATTTGTGTAAACTCTGCTTACTGTGCCACTGATTTTACACCTAACGGCTATTTTTCATTTGTCATTAGTATTGATATTATGAGCAAACAAATGAAGTTCTTAATGACTTCTAGAGGCATAAAATATAATTTAATTATGTTAATGTTAAATGACTAATGACAAAGTATTAATGTGGCATGTAATTACTGTGGTAAGTCTGCAAATTTGTAGTTTCAGCATCAGAATAGTTGTCAAAAAGATGGAATAGTTTTGCCGAAAAATTAATGAAAGATTGCGACATCTCTTGATTCCATTGAGGCTGTTTGTATGCATAAGGAAGTCTCAGTGCAGTCTTGTGGCTATGACTAAACCAAGGTGAAGTTAGAGGTCATTTTTAATTCTCCCAGCCATTCACTGACATTCACATTTGGGTTTGTTTCCCTAGTAACATGGGCCTGATTCACAATGAGACACAAGGGGAGACTTCAGTTGAATCAACATGAAAGTAATTGTGGCCTCAAGTCTATTGCAATAGAACCAAAAAAAACTTCCTCTGTGTGATCTATCAAGAAAGCAAAGACGATGGATGTATCGTATTTGCCTTAGAAATGAGGACAGCACTATGCTCATAGCATATTGTTGCCTCATATTTGATGATGATGGTAGACACTAATTATGCTCCATGTGCAGGTGCGACTGAAAACCCTATTTATCAACAAAGCTTCCTTGCCACACATGCTGTAAGGATTCTTTAGTTTGCAGCTGCAACTGCTATTCATAGACAAACTGATGTTTGGGAGACAGGCGTTTAGCTGTGAAGTCAGTTGCAAATGTTTGTACAAAAGAACTACCAATTTCCTGAACTGGCTGAAATTCTGGTCACCTGGGCTGTTACCCTTAACTTTCTTCAAATATATCATGTGATTTGGGGGTACAACCAGGTATTGTTCAGTTCTTCTTAGCTCCATGGTACTATTTATTACTGTAGCAACAACAATATTTCATTTTCTTTTGTCTATACCATTTGTATGTTGAGCACTTTTATTCTCTTCACAGTAAAACATATGGGAAGTACTTATTGGAGGGTTACTATTAAGCCACATGGGAAACAAAGTACAGAAAAAAAAAGAAAAAAAAACAGATGCTTTTGCTAGACTGTTTTTTTCTACACCAACGTTCTTTGATTTCAAAGACAGCCAGTTGGACTATGCAGGAAACCAGCTGTGCTCTCTAGCATAGTTGTAGCATATGGCCTTAATGAAAACTAAGCATACGTACAAAAAGTAGGTGACTATCCATTTGTTGTGTCCTTGGAAATGGTTGACACATGAGTGACATTTTTTTGCTTCTGTTCTTAGTTTCTAGATATTTTATTTCTCCTTTTTTTCCCACAGTCTTTTACGTGAGAAGAAATACTGTCACTTTTTCTTCACACAGATGCTTTCTTTTACTCTTTACTTCTCCTATAAGGTGCAGGTTGTTTAATGATTTTTCTTTTATCTGTTTACCTTGTTATCCCTTGCTCAGGAGTTACCAGACCCTGTACTTGTAGGCAACTTTGCCTGAGGTGGTTTTATGGCACTTACATGGCTCTTTCTGTCAGCCTTTACTTGACTCAAATCTCTTTTTATCAAAGAGGCTTTCCTGAACGACTACACTTAGAGTACTGTCTCTATCATACCTCACATCTCCCCCCATTTTTGCTTCCTGGAATCCTCTTTATTTTCTAATTTCTAATACTTCATTGGATAGTGACAATATTTATCACTAGCTTTTGTATTTATGGATCATCTGTCTTCAGGGTGTCAGAAATGTTGTCTATTTCATTCATTCACTCTGCTTATTCCAGTTCTGAGGACATTGCATAGCCACTAGCAAGATATACAATAAATATTTATAAAAATAAATTAATGAATGAAAACTCTCTATGAATCATATTCTTTCTAACAATACACAGAGATGAGATGTTCCATTGCATGCTATTGCCAAAACATGGCAAGTACGTCTCCTTAACAGGAGATGTCACCATCACTGAGACTGTGTCAAAGCTCCAGCAACAAAAACATTTTTGGTAAGTGTTTACTTTATATGATGCATGTGTTCCATAATTGCAGGAAGAGGACAATAGGTCAGCTCCTTCCTGGAGTTACACTTGAATCCTAGAGAAGTGAACATGTTCACAAAGTCTGACATACCATTCTCTTTTACTTTAATTAGTATGACAATTAGTTTGGCAATTGAAAGCTGATGCCAGGCACATCTTTGTAACCCGGAGTAGATCATTCCTATTACTGGCTACAGTCCCATGTGGTCCAATTACTTTCCTCCATATTAAAGCCACACTGCCAACAGAAGTACCCAAATCTCCTGTGACTATTAGTTGGACAGATGCTAGCAAAATTTCAATGAATCTGTCTAGTCCTGAATAGAATCCCTGTCTTACTTTTCCTTTATTTGTCTGCAGATATCTGTATACCATTGATGGCTGACATTTACCCAGATGTTCCAGCCAGAAGCTAGACTATTTTCCTGGACATTTCTCCTGTCTTCGGCTTTAAAATATAAGCCTTCAACATGCTAAAGCAACTTTTCTTTTCCACCCCAACAATATAATCTTACTCTAAGAACCATCAACTACTGTGCAAGCTAATATGTTTACTCTTCACTGCTTTTCCTGCCTCACGCTTTGTTCCTTACAAAAACATTTACTTCCAGTCTTGTAAAGACCAATGAATATGTTTGTGTACTATTTAATTTTGGGTTGAAGCCAAATTCTTCTGTGTGGCATACATAAAAGCTGATTTTTTTTTTTTTTATGTTTTATACATTTGAGTCCCAAGCTACCTAGGAGGTTATGCTATTTTTGGCTCTGAACATAGTCTTTGTTTTTCCCAGGACTCAATAAAATTTGTCTCCCAGTTTGGTATAGCTTTAGTTAATGCTATTCATACTCAGTGTTTTACTGACCCTGGGGGACTGTATTACGTACATTTCATCTCTTCTATTAATCATACTGTGATTACTATGATTTCAGGTTTATCAAATAAACTACAGTGGTTTATTTATCTTTCCTTATACATATAGTTTATCTTCTGTTCTTAGCAGTGTGCTTAGCACATAGTAATATTCAGATAGCTTTGTTGACTGAATAAGCCCTTGACTACAATTTGGTTTTTTTGTTTTTTGTTTTCATTTATTAGATATTTTATTTACACTTCAGATGCCATCCCCTTTCCCCATTAACCCCCCCTTAGAAAACCCCTATCCCATGCCCCCTTTTCCTTTTTGCATTTATACATTTTATACAATTTGAAATGCATTCACATGTTGGGGGTTGGTTCTTAATATGTTGTTTGCAATAATGAATCTCTGGAGAAACCTCATTCATGAACTCAACAACGCCCAAAATGATCACAGAGTTTTATAATCTGTAACTACATGACTTCAAAGTGTTACAATATTTCATATCAGGGAAAAAATATATTCAGTTCCATTATAGAATAAGGTTAAATGCAAGTATTTGCATGCATTTGTGTTCCTGCATGTTCATGTGAATGTTGAAGTTTTATTTCAGGTATTTGTTGTTACTTTCAGCAAGTGTGCAGCAACCATAATTTTAACCTTCTCAAATAAAATTAAATAATGTAAGGAAATCAGTGATGAAGGTTGCACCTTTACTTAGCCCCTTCCACTTGAAAAGTGCTGCTTTTGTAATACATGACGGACACACAAAATGGGATTCATAAGAATAATACATATTTTGCCAAACATGATGGTACAAGCTTTTAATCCCAGGATTTAGGAGGCAGAGGTAGGTGGATCTCTGTGAGTTTGAGGTCAGCATGGTCTACATAGTGAGTTTCAGGACAGCCAGGGCTACACTGACAAAAACCTGCCTAAAAAAAATTAAATAACAGTAATGATGACAATGACATCAATGATAATGATGATAAGGATTCAAATTTAGAATTTATATTACAAAACTTAATAACTTTCACTTACATAGTGTTCAAATTTAATTTCTGTTTCTGTGATGAAACACCAACAGAAAGCAACTTTAAGAGAGGAAGGACTGATTTGTCTGCATTTCCAACTTGCAGTTTATAATTGTGCTGAAATCAAAGAAGGAACTTCAGCAGCTAATTACAACCACAATCAAATGCAGAAAGTAATGAATACACACAAGGTAACTATACTTTGCCCACTCTCTATACACTACAGGATACAATATAGGACCCAGTTTGTGAAGTGGTGCCACCCACATTTGATTGGGTCTTCCCATTCCTATTAACCCAACTAAGAAAATCCCATACTGTCATGCCTACAGCATGCCAATCCAATGCATACAACGTCTCATTGAGATGCTCTTCCAGGGTAAGGCCAAACTGATAATTAAACATCATTATCACAGGAAGATTGAACTAACATTTTCCATGAACATTAAGTATTTTAACACAAAACAAATATATTTGTGTAGTTCCCTGCATACTTTTATTA
Organism: Arvicanthis niloticus; assembly: GCF_011762505.2. Classification (NCBI taxonomy): domain Eukaryota; kingdom Metazoa; phylum Chordata; class Mammalia; order Rodentia; family Muridae; genus Arvicanthis; species Arvicanthis niloticus. The sequence continues at coordinate 12,361,514 of NC_133435.1, forward strand.
ATATTTTGATTAATTTGTCTTACATCTTCAATGAAATGTTGTATTCAGGTCTAATTAATTGAATGTAAAATAAAACAAATGAAAAATAGAATTATATTGCAATTGATAGAGATGACAGAGGAGGAATTCAGGAAAAAACAAGCATAAACTTATAAGTGTAACTGATTGAATATTAAAACATATGTAAAACTGGAAAACCAAATAAATATTTTAAAAATAATCAACTTAATAGGAAAATCAAAGAATAAGAAGTACATATATTAATTGAAGTTAGGTGGGAAAATAATAGAAGATATTTCTATAATAATAATAATATAAATTCTGTACTAATATACATTAAATTTATAATTGTTTAATTATTTTATTTATATACTCATAAATATATAAATTTATATATTAAAATCATCATGAACAGTAATGATTTACACCAATAGCATGTGATACTTATATATAGCAGTCATAGTGATGACCATTTTTTAATATTTGATTCTATTTATTTGTGGTATTATTGTCATTATTAAAGATAAGGAAGAATTTAGAGAGATTTTTTTCCCATTATCATCCAGCTGAAACAATAACAGGGTCTAAATTGAACCCACAGGGGATTTTTTTATATACTTAATCACAGGTAAAGTAAGGACAGTCAAACTACTGATGCTAATATACAATGTCAAACAGAAATGTATGTAAATGTCTGATTGAATATTGACCATCTTCCATTGTTTTGAAAAATAGTAGTTTGGTTTAAAAAATTCCACACCCCTCCAATCAATAAAACAATTCAATTTGACTTATTGTGGAAAATTAATTCACAAACTTACAAAATATGTTAAGTCCTTTATAATATTGAGAATTGGAGGCTTAGTAGACATAGGTAAAACTTGGAAATTCGGTCATTTCAGTTGAGAATTGTCATAAAATTTAAATTGTCAATGTAATGGCATTTACACTGCTGTAAAAAATATGGATTTTGAAGTATAAACCAACTGCTAAGTCTGCATACCAGATTTCAAGTAGGATATGTTACAGGTTTTAAATACACCCTTATTATGGTGTTTTAAAGCTGCACAAACCAATAAATAAATAGTACAAGGAATTAGAAGAGAACAGCCATTTCATAATAGAGTTGAAATTTTTTATTGTTTTAAAAACAAGTTGGCTTTTTTGAAACACATTTAGTAGAAAATTAAGATTGGATTTGGGGCTAGAGAGATGGATCAGTAGGTCAAGACTCCTGCTGCCCATCCCAAAAACCTGAGATTGATGCCAAGCTTCATATAGTGGAAGGAGAGAACCAATTCTAGCAAGTTCTCTTCTGCTCTACAGTAGCATAGTCACATGTGCTCCCACAAGCCCTTAGACACAGACAAACACACACAAACACACACACACACACATGCAAACACACATACTTACACGCATACTTATATACACAGATAGACACATGAAGGGAGAGAAAAAGACAATCAATCAATGCAATTCCATAAAAATGTTCTGTTTTTTTATTGATTTATGAAATGTATTATTAAGCCTCTTGCTCCATTAAATAATAACATCTCATAGGCCAAATGAAAATCAGGCTAACTTGCCTGATTTGTGGATTTGTGTAAGATTAAGCTACTTCAACTTACATTTTACCCGTGACATGTTCAAAGGATGATTTGCTGTATTTTTAAAAATAATGAAATAAATACTAGTTTATAATCAATTCTGAAAATATATACCTAAACATCAACAACAGATATTTAAGATACAACGATTATTTTATTGTTACTCAAATCTGCCTTGTGTCAAATTCATTATTACCCTAGCAATAACTATTATAAATCTTAATCCAGAACAAAGATTCTCATATATGTCTAGTGACAATGAAACTTTACCAAACCTTATGCAGATAAGTACCTAATATATCCTTACAGGATAAACCAGAAATGCCGTCTCTTGGAATGTCTCCTGAGATTTCCTTTTAATAGTTTCTACATATAGCATTATTCATTGGGGCATTACTTCCAAGTGGCAAGAAATAATGTGAAGACAACTGTTATGTGTGTTCTGTGCACTCTTCCTTCATTGCAAAAATGCTTTAATCACCCACCATGGCTTTCACCATGATGACCTGGCTTATGTCAAAATGTGTGATTTGGTACATGGAAAGATAACCCATACTATAAAGAATTTGTTGCAGAAGTATGTGGATCAGAATCTAACCCTTAGGACTCACATAAAAGGCAGGTGCATGTGACAATCACCATAATCCTAGTTCTGGGGAAATGAACACAGGGAATGCCTGGCTAGCCAGGGTAGTTGGAATGGTGATCTCTCAGTTAAACAAATCTATATGATTCAACAAATAATGTAGAGATGAGTTAAAGACACTCGCCATCAACCTAGAGCCTGTGCACACACCTACATGCAGATGAACTTGCACACTTGTACAAATTGCTTCACATCAGCAGAAATATATGTAAGATGGAATAAAATATATTGTACTCATAGTGCAATACCAAGAAACTATAACTAAAAATATAAAGACAACTATTAATGTTAACCTTATGCATTCTTCCTTTACTATGCAGAAATACATCAGTTACTAATGCTGATATTTTGGCTTGTTTTTAATAGAAAGTCTCTGAGTAAATTAACTGAATAAATCATTGTATGCCAAATTTTAAAACTATACTCAGCCTCAGGCCATTCCTCATGAGTCTTGAAACTTCAAAGAGTATGTATACACTATAAGGCAACATGAAAACAGGTAATTTCATAAAAAGCACCAGAAAGGAAAAAGTATAAGGTTCAAGGTATAAGATGGTAAATGTTAAGTCAATGTTAGTACATGAAATGTATTTCATGAGGGGTGTAAAAAATTATTTGTATCTTTAGAGCTGAAAACAAACCTATCTTCTAAATAGTTTTGTTATAAGATAATATTAAAAAAAAATCTCTGAATTCATTTGTGTATCTATGGGTACAAATTCCAAGAACAGACACAGTTTTACCTCACAGACTTCAAATTTACCTGTAAACTGTTCTTTCCTAAATAATCTGGAGAGGAGGTACAAGAAGCATTTACTTTGTGGTTGCTGTTATATAACTTTGGAAAATTATTCAGGGATTATTAATATATGCTAGTTGAGACATGAAATATTTTAAAGACACACAAATAGAAGAGAATGTAAATTTAAAGGGGCTAGAGTGCACTGAAGGTTAAAAAAAGGAAAACTTGACCCCTTACTTTCAGGGGAGACAAATTAGAGTTTCTCAATGTTAATGACTCAGTAGCACTTGCTACTAAGTACTTGCTATAAAAATCCATAAGGAAACTTTGCCTTCCTTTTACTCTCTTCAACCTTTATTGATGGGTGTAAAAAACTTTTTTTTTTTCAGAAAAATGTGTCCCCCGTCACATGACAATTGATTCATTAACTTGAGGAATAATCATTATAAGTGTTTTTCTCCTTATCTTAAAAGTGAAGTTAACATAAACTTTGCCCTTCGATCTCGTAAATGAGCTTCTAGAGACTTGGGAGGCAAAATTCCTGAAATGTTTGTGGTAATATGTCCATAACTTATTCTACCTTTATCATTTTATTTTCCATTCACAATCATTAAAAGACTTAATGATTGCAGGCTATTTTTTTAAAATTAAAGCTACAAATAGAATATATTTATATTTTAAAATACAAAGAAAATGTAAGGAGATTGCGAATTCTGCTCTTACCTCCTTTTTGTTTGTTGCAACGTAGTGATGGTTTGCAGAGAAGTGAGAATATACCTAAGTCCTCTTTACATTCTTCAAATGTGCCTGAGACACTTATTAATAAACCCAGTGATCAATGTTTCTCAAAGACATCATTATAAATTCGTTTCTATTGTTGGAAGAATAATCACCTAGGGAAAGAGAAATATAAACCCAAATTTTAGTATATTTTCCTTACTTATACGCTATCTTGCAAAGATCTACAATAAGAAAAAATATAAAAAGGAGACAAACCAACTAAGATTTTAAGCAGCACATCTTGTTCTCTAGGGATAAGGCATCATTGTACAGTAAAAACTAAACCACCTCATGTGCTGTTGGTTACTTCAAACATAAGCCTGGTATACAGATATCACAGATGTGCTTCTTACAGTATGTTAGGTCACAAATAACTTTGAAAAGAGTATGTAGTGAGAATTTGGGTTTCTTTTTAAAAGTCAGAAATGTTATAGGAATATGTTTTTTGTTCTAGTCCCAGGTGGGGGAAAGGGGGCTGCTTCAGATTGTCCACAACAAGGAACTACAATTTGCCTCATGCTGTGGCAGGGGCGTGATTTTGCCAGCTGGTGACAGTTTTTCCAAGTGTTTAGAATTCTGGGCACTATTTTTTCTTTTTACATTTCTAAAGAGTTTGTTCGTTTGTTTGTTTGTTCATACTTATTCACTTTACATCCTGCTCACTGCCTCCCTCCCTGTCATCTTTTTCCACAATACTTCCCGTGTCCCTTCCTTTTCTCATCTAAGCAGATGAGCACCCTGGCAATTCAAGTTTCTGCAAGGCTAGGCATTTCCCCTCCCAATGAGGCCAGACAATGCAGGCCAGCTAAAAGACTATATATCCAATATGCAGACAACAGCTTTTGGGATAACCCCCACCCCATTTGTTGGCAACTCACATGAAGGTCAAGCTATACATCTGCCACATATGAGCAAAGAAGTCTAGGTCCAGCTCGTATTTGTTCTTTGGTTGGTAGTTCAGTCTCTGATAGTCCCAAGGGTCCTGGTTATTTGATTCTGTTGGTCTTCCTGTAGAGTTCCTATCCCCTTTGGGCCCCACAATCCTTCCTCCTATTCTTTCATAAGCGTCTTCAAGCTCCATCCAGTGTTGACTGAGGATGTCTGCATCTGTGGGTCAGCTGGTGAATATCCTCTCAGAGAACAGCCACGCTAGACTCCTGTCTACAAGCATAACCGAATGTCATTAATAGTGACAGGCATTGGTGTTTGTCCAAGGAATCGGTCTTATGTCACCCTGTTATTGGTTCACTTTTCCTTCAATCTTTGGCTTCATTCCCAATCCCTGAATTTCTTGTAGACAGAATAGGTCTACAATAAACTCAAAAGTTTTGTGAGTGGGTAGGTGTCCTTATTGCTTCACTGAGGTGCCTGCTTGGCAGCAGGAGATAGTCTCCCCAGTCTCCGTAAAAATTTGGGGGACTTTTAAGGGAGTATATAAACACCAGAGCCCTAAGGGGGGTGTACCACCTGCCCCACCCTCGACCACTGCCACTGCTACTAAAATTGCTGCCCCTGCTTTTCCTGCTGTTGCTGGTTGCTGGTTAGAGATATTCTGAAGAGAAAGATCAACATTGCCCCATGGAACTCAAAGCCCCTAATCATCAGGAAGTAGTCTAAGGAGATCAACGCCCCCTTTCCCCTCTACTCTTCTTTCTCTCAAACCCACTGTTGGTGGGAGGTTGGAAGAGTTGATGAAGTACAGAGCAGGGTAATAGGAACGGGAATCAATGAAGTAGCCAAAAGTATGGTTATAAAATACATAATGTTCTGTGTCACAACCAAAGTGTATAAAATATATATGTCACGGTAACTGAAGGAAAATGAAATGAACATTAGTAAGTAAGTGCTCACCAGTGTAGCTCTTCTAAAAGAAATCACAGATGACTGATGATTCATGTGTGCAAACAGCACCACAATGTTGTTTCTCTCCTATGTCAATTGTGTTTTCATAACGCACGTCACCCAATGTGTCAGTCAGAGGGATAAGTGAATTGTTGCCAGATGGGTGCTTCAGACAGATGGGGATGATTTCAAAGGTCTTCAAACAACAACAAAAGTCATTTCTGTCCATGACAACAATACAGAACAGAATGTGGAAAGTCTCCTACACTGGAGGTGTAGTCAAACAAGTACTTGATGTGCTTGGGTTCATAGGTTTGCCAGTAAAACTGATGAATTTTATTCTGACCTAATTAGTGTTATTAGAAGGATCTTCCCAGAGGCTATTATCATGGTGCAAATGGAAGAAGAATCACACGCACATATGCCTTCTATTCACTTGCTTGTTTGGCAGCTCACTTTGAGTAATTGACATGTAAGAGAAGCATGCTTGCTGAGGCACCTCAAACAGAATTCCAGTCAATTTCAATCAGCTGCCAACTTAAGAGGTTGGAACAAGCTATGGAACATACATGAGGAATTAGGCATGAATGAGCTTTGAAAATCCATCCAAGACTATCTGAAAGACATGTTAACACGGTCACAGACCTTCTTCCTTAAAAACTTTCACTTCCTTGCTAGGCTTGAGAGGAATCTGAGTAACTGTAGCTTGACTGTGTGGTGTTGATTTCTAGAAAAGACACAATGAACTTCTTTATGTATTGATACTGTTATACTCAGTATTTAAATTATGGTTTCAGCAAGTGCTTTAAAGTTCTAGCTATCCCCCAATTATATAAGCATGACTAAATGGTTGTCTTTATTTTCCTATCACCAATTGTATCTGTTGGATAGGACCCTGACAGAAATTATGTACACTCAGAGGAACTATACAGGTACAAGACCTTCCACAAGCCACTATGCCTTGTCATTAGGACTCCTGGCGTTTGGTAGACATGCCTTTCAAACCAGCAATTCTTTAAAAAGTATTTGATTTATTTTTAATTATGTGTATTAAGGGGGTTCTATGTTTACATGTTCATGGGAGGCCATAAAAGCAGACATCGGGTCTTTTAGAACTGTAGTTACAGGTTGTGGTGAGTCACTAGACATAGCTGTTGGGAAGCAAAGTCCTTTCCTCTTAGAGAAAAAGACTGATCTGCTCATCCATTTCTCTTCCCAGTTCCAGTAGTTCTTCCGTGCATGTGTTTGCTTTTAAATACGTTGAGTGTTGGAAAGAGATCACTGGGGAGAAGAAAGGTGACAAATGTGTGTAGAGAGCAGAGATTCATGTTCCTCAAGACACGTCAAAGGAGTCATACCAGCTTTTATTTTTTGCATAAGCATGCATAATTGGTGTGTTTTACACACTAGTGATGTCTTCTTCACCAATGAACCTTTCCTTTTTGAAGGTTCTGAGTAAAGAGACACAGTTTCAAGACACACAGGTGATGTTCAGTCTGTACTTTACAAGCATCTAAGATGGGCTTTTAGTACTTTGTGATGTCCAAGGTCTCTTAAATAAAGAATTCTAGATGCCTGGATAATTTTCTAAACAATTCCTACTAAAATTACAACGTGGACAGTTCATCTTCTATACTGTGCTTTTCTCAACAACTAACATCCTTCAAAATTGCCTTTGTTCACATTGATGTAAAAACCTGCCAATTAGTCTTTCACTCAAGCCCTTTCATCTTAGACTTCTTCAAAAGTAGGACACTGTACTTAAATTTTAGTGTATTGCAAAGTGCACTCACCTGCCACATCATTACAAAATTGTGGTTCTGTAAAATGCATGGTAAAAATATGTCAAATCTAAACTTCAAACCAGTATATTTTATAGCCAAGAGTATTTTGGGGAATAACATTTTTAAATTATGAGGTTGTTCTTAACACTGCAAGGTTCTCGCCTTCCCCCAAACACTTTAGATGAAGTGCAGCTGAATCTCGTCTACCGACTCACTGGATCTGAGGAGCTAGCGGATTTAAGCAGCCAAACACTAGGCTTTTTTATCACCTAGATTTTTTTCTTTTTTAAAATGAATTTTCAGTTAAAATACAGAGCATCACTTAACCACTTTCCCTTTCTTTCTTTCAACCATTCCCATCACCCTTTATTTTTCCTCTACCTCAAATTGATGGCTTCTTTTTCTTTGGTTATTTTTTATATGTAAATACTTATAAATACAGCCAAGCACTTCTTAACTTCCCTAACCAAGTGTTCCCACTCATTCAAAGAGCAATATTTCTTATACCATTAAGTACCAAGCAGAACATTAAGTGGGATAACTCTTGGTATGGTATCAACTTATTCTACCTACCCACTCATTTTTCATGTTTCTCCTTGGACGCTTATTTCTTACATTTTTGGTTCATCGCCAGGTACCTTCCACATTTACAAGTATGGAAAAGGTTGAGTGGAAGAAACGTTGGTCTTCAACGTCTCATATCACAGAGGAACTTAAGGACTGCACAACAATAACAGATTCAGGATGCAGAACAGCTCACTCTTCCCACAGGTCTTGAGAAGAGTCTCCCAATGCACTTAGAAATATCTAGGATAAATTATACATAAGTATCACCCTGACTTGTGCTTCTCCAGGCTTTATAGCCCTGGCTTTTTTCCCCAATATTTTTAGCAGAAGTATATGTTGACTTACAGGAGTCTAAGCTTGGGTTGGAGCAGCTTGTTTCAAAGAACACATTTTCAGGGACTTCTCAATGGGCATAAAGCTTGTTTCTGGAATTAAGATCTGTACTGATCTATCTTATCATACTGTGACCTGGGACTTTATTTTTAGGAAGCTTTTACATCTGAGTAGTTTTCTTTATTTACTAAAAGTGAAAATGTTTTAAAGAAGACAATTTCAGATTTTTCTAGTTTTTAAATATATTCTGTTTTTAAACTTTATTTATTTATTGTGTATACAATGTTCTGCCTACATGGCCAGAAGAAGGCACATTTGTTGACGGTTATGAGCTACCATTCAGTTGCTGGGAATTGAAATCAGGACCTCTGGAAAAGCAGCTGGTACTCTTAACCTCAGAGCCACCTCTCAAGGGATGGTTAATATTTATTGTCAACTACATGGAATGTACTATTTCCTTTGTTCATATCAATAGAGTTTCTAGATTAGGTTAACTGAGATGGGAAAACCCATGCTTATTATGAGAAGGACTATTACATAGGATCGTTCCTTAGACTGAATAAAAAGAGGAAAGTGAGCACCAGTATTTATATCTTTCTGTTTTCTGATATAGGAAGCTATGACCAGATCCCTTAAGCAACTGCTATTATTTCTACCATCACACTATGATGGAACGTTATATCAAACTATGATTGTGAATAAAATTGTCTGTCCTTCTTTAAGTTGTTCTTGTTGGACATTTTTTCACAGCAATAGAACAGGTAACTATTTTAGCTTTAAATTTATTTATAAGAAATACATGAGACCAAAGAATGCTTCTCGATCATGAGTGTCCCCCTGACAGAGGTCTCCTGTGACTTTTATGCCTTTTTTACTCTCTCTCTGTTACTGGGGAATTAACCAGATTCACAGACCCTCCTGTTTAGTTTCAATTTGGGAAATAACATCTGGCCACATATATTTTGTTATTTATGAAAATAATTTCTGAATCCAGACTCAAGGAGATACTTAAAGAGTATTGTATAATCATATTTGTTCCATTGATTTATATTAATACTTATTCATAGCAAAGTGCTATAGAAGACCCCCAAAACAAATTCATGTAGACCAATCTGTCCTAGTGGGATTACAACTGAAGAGAAAATATTAATTGAACAAGAAATTGCACAAATTACTCATTGACCTTGACCTTTATAACTTTTTTTTCCTGCCTGAAATAATCTTTTGACTGTTCCTATGTTAGAATATGTCTCAACTTCCTGTCATCAATGGTGGACCTTAAGAGCTGTGTAGCACTGTGATACACTACAGCAGAGATGCTGGAAAACTTCTGGTCTTTTTTTATTTTTTTATTTTTATATTACAGTCGTTGCCCACCCTCTCAGTCCCCTCTCCCACAGTTCCTCATGCCATTTCTTCTTCCCATTGCCTCCAAGAGGGTGCTCCCCCACCCACAAGGCCTCTTCCTTCCCTAGGGCCTCAAATCTCTCAAGATTAAGAGGAACTACTCCCACTAAGGCCTGACCAGACAGACTTCTGCTATATTTGGGCTAGGGGTCTCAGACTAGTCTATGTGTGCTCCTGGTTGGCTCTGTCTATGGGAGCTCTCAGGAATCCAGACTAATTGAATAGCTGGTCTTCCTATGGTGTCGGCCTCATCTTCAGCTTCTTCAAGCCTTCCCATAATTCAATCATAGGAGTCCCCAACTTCATTCAGTTCGGGGGTTGGGTGTAATAATCTGCTTTTGTCTCAGTTAGCTACTGATAGGCCCTCTCAGAATATAGTATGCCAGGGTCCTGTTTGTAAGCACCTCATAGCATCAGTAATAGTGTCAGGCCTTGGTGCCCTCCCATGAGATGGATCCAGAGTTGGGCCAGTTATTGGACCTCCTTTTTTCCAGTCTCTTCTCAATTTTTGTTCCTGCAGTTCTTTTAGACAGGAATGGTTCGGGGTCAGAAATTTTGACTGTGGATTATTAACCCTGTCCCTCTGCTCAAGGCCCTGTCTATCTATTAGAGGTGGATTCTTCCAGTTCCCTCTCACCAATGTTGGGCATTTTGGCTAAGATCACCCCCATTGAGTCCTTTGGGTTTCTCACTTCCTGGGTCTTTGGTACTTTCTAGAGAGTCTCCCCATATCCCACATCCCCGAGGTTGCTTATCTCTTAGCACTCTGAGCTTCTTTCCAGCACCCCCATATCTGACCTTTTCCCCTACCCTTCCTTCTCCCCTCTCCCATCCAGATCCCTCCCTCCTTCTGCATCCTCTGATTATTTCCTTCTCCCTTCTAAATGAAATTGAAACACCGTCACTTGGACCTTTCTACTTGTTATACTTATAAGAGTCTGAGGATTGTATCCTAGGTAATCAGTGATACATACCAAGAATATTCTTTTTAGTCAGAATGATATTTTCAAGTTTGCCTGAAAAAATCCATAGTGTCCTCGTTTTTAATAGCTGAATAGTATTCCAGTGTATTAGTGAACTACATTTTCTGTATCCATTGGCTGAGGGACATCTGGGTTGTTTTCAGCTTCTATCTATTAACAGTATGGCTGCTATGAACATAATGGAGCATATGTCCTTGTGGTATGGTGGGGCATCTTTTGGGTATATGCCTAAGAGTGGTATAGCTGAGTCTCCAGTAGAACTATTTCAAATTTTATGAGGAACCTCCTAATTGATTTCCAGAATGGTTGTACCAGCTTGCAATCCCACCAGAAATACAGGAGCGATTCTCTTTGTCCACATCCTCACCAGCATGTACTGTCACTTGAGTTTTTTACCTTAGCCATTCTGATTGGTGAGGTGTAACCTGAGGGTCACTTTGACTCACATTTCTCTGATGACTAAGGGTTTTGAACATTTTTTAAGTGCTTCTTAACCAATCAAAATTCCTCTGTTGTGAATTCCGTTTGGCTCTATAGCCCATTTTAAATTTGATTTTGTTTTTTTGTTGAGGTTAGCTTCTTGAGTTCTTTACATACTTTGGTTTTCTTGGTAAGATTTGATTATTTTCTTGAATTTCCTCAGCTTCTCTTGTGATGTTTCCTTTTTCTTTTCTGATTTTGTTAATATGGATACTGTCTCTGTGCTTTTTAGTTAGTTTGGCTAAGGGCTATTGATTTTTCTCCCAGAGCCAGCTCTTGGTTTTGATGAGTCTTTGTACTGTTCTCTATGTTTTATCTGGTTGATTTCAGCCCTGAGTTTGACTATTTTCTACCATCTTTTCCTCTTTTGTGTGTTCACATCTTTTTGTTCTAATAGCTCTCAGGTGTGCTGCTAATTTCCTAGTATAGGATCTCTCCAACTTCTCTGTGAAGACACTTGGTGCTATGAATTTTCCTCTTAGCACTGCCTTCATTGTCTCCCATAAGTTTGGGTATGTTGTACCTTCATTGACTTCTTGAAAGTCTTTAATTTCTTTATTTCTTCCCTAACAAAGTTATTATTGAGTAGAGACTTGTTCAGTTTCTGTGTTTTTGTGGGCTTTCTGGTGTTTTGGTTGTTACTGAAGTCCAGCCTTAGTCCCTGGTGATCAGATACACTTCATAGGATTATTTAAATCTTCTTGTATAAGTTGAGGGTTGTTTTGTTTCTGATTATATGGGCAGTTTTGCAGAAGGTTTCATGAGGTGCTGAGAAGAAGTTATATTCTCTTGATTTGGGGTGAAATGTTCTGTACATATCTGTTTGATTCATTTGGTTCATAACATCTGTTAGTTTCAGTGTGTCTCTGTTTAGTTTCTCTCTCAATGACCTGTTCATTGGTGAGAGTGGACTGTTGAAGTATCCCACAATTACTGTGTGAGGTTCAATGTCTGTTTTGAGCTTTAGTAAAGTTTTCTTCACAAATGTGGGTGCCATGGCTTCTGAGGCATCGATGCTCCGAATTGAGACTTCATCTTGGTGGATTTTTCCATTGATGTGTATGAAGTGTCTTTCCCCATCTCTTTTTATTACTGTGTTAGAAAGTCTATTTTATTGGATCTTAGAATGGCTACTAGTTTGGGGGTCCATTGTTTGGAAAGTCTGAGGTTGAGTCTGCCTTTGTTGCTGAGCTGGGTTTCTTATATTCAGCAAAATGATGGATCCTCTTTACATACCCAGTCTGTTAGCCTATGTCTCTTTTATTGGGGAATTGAATCCATTGATTTTGAGTCCAATGATTGTCAATTCCTGTTATTTGTTGTTGGAGGTGGTATCATTGTGTGCCATTCTCTTCTTTTGGGTTTTTTGTCAGATGATTAATTCCTTGTGTTTTCTTGGGTGTAGTTACCTTCCTTGTATTGGAGTTTTCCCTCTAGTATCCTCTGTAGGTCTGGATTAGTAGAAAGTTACTGTTCAAATTTGGTTTTGTCATGAAACATCTTGATTTCTCCATCTGTAATGATTGAGGGTTTTGCTTAGTATAGAAGTATGAGTTGGCATCTGTGGTTTCTTAGGTTCTTCATGACATCTGTCCAGGATCTTTTGGTTTTTAGAGTCTCTGTTGAAAAATCAGGTGTACTTCTAAAAGGTCTGCCTTTATATGTTACTTGAACCGTTTCCCTTATACATTTTAATATGCATCCTCTGTTCTGTACATTTAGTCTTTTTATTATTATGTAGTGGGATGATTTATTTCTCTGTTCCAGTCCATTTGATGTTCTGTAGGCTTCTTTTAAATTCACAACCATCTCTTTCTTTAAATTAGGGAAACTTTCTTATATAATTTTTTTGAAGATGTTCTCTGGTCCTTTGAACTGAGCATCTTCACCCTCTTGTATTCCTAGTATTCTTAGGTTTGATCTTTTCATTGTGTATGGAATTTCCTAAATATTTTGCGTTAGGAGGTTTTTATACTTTGTATTTTTTGACCAATTTGTCAATTTTTTCTATGATACCTTCTATGCATGAGATTCTCTCTTCGATCTCGTATTCTGTTGGTTATGCTTACATCTGTAGCTACTGAACTCTTTCCTAAATTGTCCATTTCCAACATTGCCTCCCTTTGTGTTTTCTTTCTTATTTCTATTTTCATTTATTTTTTAGGTCTTGGACTGTTTAGTTCAATTTCTTCTCCTGATTGATTGTGTTTTCCTGTATTTCTTGAAGGGATTTATTATTTTTTCTTCTTTGTTTACCTGTGTTTTCCTGTCTTTCTTTAAAGTTCTTTTTTTTTTTTTTTTTTTTTTTTTTTTTTTTTTTTTTTTTTTTTTTTTTTTTTTGGTTTTGTTTTTCGAGACAGGGTTTCTCTGTGTAGCCCTGGTTGTCCTGGAACTAACTCTGTAGACCAGGCTGACCTCGAACTCAGAAATCCGCCTGTCTCTGCCTCCCAAGTGCTGGGATTAAAGGCATGTACCACCACTGCCCGCCTGCCCGGCTTCTTTAAAGTCCTTTATGTTCTCCTTAAAGGCCTCTATCATCTTCGTAAGATGGGATTTTATGTTATTACCTTGCTTTTCAGTCATGTTGAAGTATCCAGGACTTGCTGTGTTGGTAAGACTAGGTTCTGGTGGTGCTGAATGTCATTGGGTTCTGCGGCTTATGATCCTGTGCTTTCCTCTGGTCATCTGGTTATCTCTGGTGTTAACTGACCTAGGTGTCTCTGACTAGAGCTGGCCTACTTAAAGGCAGGCAGTGCTGTCTCTGATTAGGGTGGGACTCTTTTCTGTCTAGTTAGAGCAGGCCTTCTGGGTAGCAAGCAAACTGTAGGTATGGGAATCTGGCCCAGGAAATAAGCAGGCTAGAAGAAAGGTTGAGCTCGCGAGCACCAGCTGTGTCCTGGGGTTGTTCCTGCTGGAGTGGATATTTGAGCAAGATTTTCACCTGTGTCTTTGATTACTGTACACCTCTTAGAAGGCGCACATGCTCTAGGAGTTGGTGGGTATTGGGCACTGATCTCAAAAGCTGTGGTCATAAGCTCAAAGATTGTTTACTATTTCTGGAAGCATTCATTTTGCGTTTATTATAATTTGTGCCTATTATAGTAACTTTGCTGAGAGATTTTATATATATACATATATCATTCAGACAACTTTTATCGAGATCCTTACATTTTTCTCACTCTTTTCTAATTTAAATTTATATTGTAAATGTAACTATGAAACCATTTTGAAGCAATTTAGTTTGAAAATTAGATTATTTCCAGTTTCCAGTAATTGCTAAATTATTAAGATGAGACTATCTTTTTCCTCATCTTAGAAAACCTAGGGGAATTTATCACCAATAGTCATAAATTATATTTCTTCTAGGTTGTCAATCAGTAAGCTGGGAATACTAGATATTTCTTGTTTGTATGACCGAATAACTGATAGGTAACTTAATTAAAGAAAGGTTTATTCTGGACTACAGTTTAGTGGGTTCTGTAAATCATGGAGACCCACAGTAATCGAAGCAGTTCTCACTGTAGTAAGATTGCAAAGCAGCTGATCTCACTGAGTTTTCAGGCAAGGAGCAAAGACAAATGAGTGGTGGTGTCCATTCTTTCTCTTCTTGTCCTTTTGAAGAACTCTGAGATTCTACCCATAGCTTGTTCAAGGTGAGCTTTCCCTCCTTTGTAATCCTCTCTGCAAATACACTCACAGACACACCTAGAGATATCCCTTCAAAGAACTAACTTTAAGTTATACTTCTATCAATGGTCAGCTAAAGCACCTATCACAACTTTACCAATGCTGACTATAAGTTCACTGAAGTCCCTTCTAATTTTGCATTTCTATGTTATCCTATTTCAGTTCCTCTGCATATGTGGAAGTGTGTGTGTGTGTGTGTGTGTAAGTGAGGTATCTTTACAATATTCCATATAAGACAGGATAAACAATTGACATGTAAATTCAAGTTTCCACGATCATAGTATTTCTAAGAATTCATATCACAGCAGCAGTTCACATACTTAGAATCCATCTGTTCTATAAATCAGCTCCTGAAATGAAACTTCTTTCACCGAGATATTTTATATAATTAAATACTAACATATCTAGTGCTATAACCATTCAACCATTGGTACCCTGCAATCTATTGGATGGAAGAGGCAGCCTAGCTCTGGAACTTATCAGTACATGAGGTTGGAGAGAACCATTTATAAAAGAAAGGAGAGAAAACCTTTATAATTGCCTACAGTGTCTCAGCAGTGAGCAATCATGACAGAGGAAATGCTGGAGAAGTACTTGACATTTAAATGTCAATTTAATCAAATTATGTAATCTTTAAAATGTAACTTAGCATAATGGGTTCCCTAAATGGTTTAAAACATATCTCCTTCTAAAATGATCCAGAAATTGAGCATTTTGATGCTGGAAGTCAATGCCTTTCAGGCAAATAGTAAGTCTGTCATCTGAGCCCGTACCTGTAAAGGACTTATGAGGTTGGATCACTATACTTCTAAAATAAAAACATACAGTTTATAGTTTGTCCAGAAAAACAAAACAAACATCTCTAGTGAAAAGAGAATGATTAAGCCAGTAGTAATTGTACACTGATAGGATAATGTTCCAGAGGGCAAGTAGAGAAATAAGATGCCAAAGTTCTTGTTAGTAACCTCCAGATGATGAGCAAGAGTTCGAACTATTGCTTCCTCACCAGCAATACCTTAATTTTAGTAGAAATTAACTTTTACCTAAGCTCAAACTCTTCTACTCCCTGGCTTGTTGGATTTGTAGGACAAAAAATTAATTTCAGCTTCTAGTTTGTCCCTTTTATATGGAAGTATAAACAGTAAAAAAAAAAAAAATAAGTTTCCCAGGGAAATGCATAATTCAGTTTTGTCCTGAATCTACATAAAAGCTCAACTCAGCATGGCCACTCATTGTAGACAACACACTTCTCTTCCAGATTGCTAATCTAATAAAATTCCTATGTAGTTCAGGGACTTAAATTATGTGTTAGATCTCATTGTTGTTGCCAAGGTAATAAAGTTGTCCTCATGTGTAAACAAGTATGAGACAGAGAGTGGGATACAGAGCAGATTCAGAATCTCAGAGCATTGGTTTATTCACTTTTAAATGGAGGTATTGAAACTTGATTAATTTATATAGCTTTTAATGTATACTAGTCTACTAAAAGTAGTACTATATACAGAGTGGTTAGAAGAGAGCCCTCAACGTTATGCCCTCCAGGTTCTTTCTGTTTCTATAGTTGGTTGATTGGTTTGGTTTGGTTTGGTTTGGTTTGGTTTGGTTTTGACATTGTCTCACACCATGGCTTTGATATTAAGTATGCAACACAGTAATCTTCCTACCTCAGCCTCAAAAAAGATTTTTTAGTACTTAAAACATTAATGAAAAATTCACACCATACCCATAAATATTGCTGCCATATGCCATTTACAGAGGCCACACCGTCGCCTATGTTGGTCATCATCTAATAATGAGTCACACCATTTGCAAAGGGAGAATTAGTACAATGAATCAGTAACTAGTAGAAGGATGTAACATACTAAACACAAGGCTACTGGGACATTCAGAATTAGCCAGTGCAGAAGTACAACTACCATTGGTAGGCTGAGAAAGACAAAGCAGTGGAATTAAAGGATGTATGTGATAAAGATCCCAGATAGTAAAGATTCAGACGTCTTTGAAGACTAGTGGTCTGGGAAGTTGCAGCCCACAACAGGTAAAGAAAGTTTCCAAATCTTTGGAGGCAGGAGATGTTTGGCATTGAATGAGAAGCGAGTCAGTGGTAGAATTAGAAGTGGGACTTGTGCAGATTTACAGAAGAAGATTTACTGTATCCCTGAGTCAGTGTGGGAAACAAGACCCTTGAGAGCTGCAATCAGTGGGAGTTTTATCCTGAAGTACTGCTAGAACTGTCAGTGTAAGCTGGACTCCTGAGTGTAAAATTAAAGATGATTAGTTGAAGTTATTACATTGTCTGGATTAATAAATATCTGAGGACATTAGAGTAGTACACTTTCAGGAGTGTGAGACAGAGTTACTAGAGAGGATCACTTGAGGGAAGAGAAAAGACCTATTTTGAATTTGAGTAGCACCATCCTTTGGAGACACAGACTGAATGAAAAAAGGGAGAAAGAAGGAAATACAAAGAGTGTGACCATACCACACAGACTGAATCTTCTTAACTTATGAACTAAGTCAATAAGACCTATTAGTAACCATTTTTAAAAGTTTGATCACAATGCTAAAAAAGCTTAAACACTATCCACACCTAGAACATCCGTCAGCTTATGTTGCTTCATAGGATCATCTCATCACACTCTATTTGTGACTGGACCAGCTGACAAAAAAAATGTTCATAGCACTCAGCACTAGGATCCCCGAACAAGTAGATTTGCAGCTGAATAGAAAGAAGTGGGTAGCTGATACATCTACCTGCAGCTTAGATAGGTTCTAAGCTTGAGAAACAAAACAATACCACATTATAATTGTCCTCAAAAGAAAGAACATATGTTAAGATATCCTATAAGATGGCTTATCTGTGTTATTAGAATTGTTACTAGACTTATTAACAATGGATCACAAAAACCTGAGTTTTCCATCAGGAATCTCATACACAGTAGAGGGAAGGGATAGAGCATTAATCAATTGGAGCACAAAACTGTTCTTCAAGAAAAAGGATAACAGCCGGTACCGATCTTGTAGAAACTGGAGTCTAAAAGCAATGAGTAGGATCACACTATGTCAAGGGTTGATTACTTATACATAGATATTGTCCACAAAGCTTCATGGTAACACCACAAAGATGGCTTTGATCTGTTAATAGATTTCTTTGCTGCCTTCCCCATGGTAGCCATATTGTGTAAATATTTTTTTCACTTTTATTTGTTTATAATTGACTTATTGAAGAATGAGCAGTGAAACGTGACTTACTAGAGCTGTCAGAGTTCAGATTCTAACCCTAATTTTAGCAACAAAATCTCAGAATGCATAAGGTAACAACTCCAAACATCATGCAACACCTACTACAGTCAACACCCCAATGCTAACTAAGCACTGTATCTATTTCTTTTGCCTCTTCTGCCTTCTTTGATGTGTTTAAATGTCTAAAATGTTTATCTCATACTTAAAGCCTGATTTTCATATCATCTTTGATATTAGTCTCTGTCTTGTTCCTCACTCAATATCTAGGAGTAAATTGAGTTCTTTTCTCAAACAACCACCTTTTTAGTATATACAGTGTGTGGTAACCAGCAGACATTTCTACCTCACTATCACAAAATGATCAGGTCAAAGAATGATATTTTCCTGTAAAACCAATATATGAAACAAGGCATTTAATATGATGACTGCCCATCTATCTATCCAGTTAGAACATAGTGAGGAGGAAATAAATGTGATTCATAAGCAAAGCTGTAATAGCTTATTTCCACATGCATTATATGGCCATTATCAAGTATAGAAATTATATTATATGTAAAAACCCTTGTAGGGTAGACTTGGCAAGTTTTCTATATCCTTAGAAGTTTGTTCTCATTCTTTGGTTTCTATGGACTCCTTTGGTTTTCCTCCTTGAAAAACTCTTCCAACAGCATACAAAGACACTTTAGCATGGAATTTTATGTTATCACCCTGTGCTAAACAATCTTTTTCTTATGACATTAATGTTACTGGACTCTATACATTCATTCTCAGTGTTCATTTTTACTCCCATAAATCCAGTGGTCCGTTTAAAAATATACAAAAAAAAAAAAAAAAGAAAGAAAAGCAGACAAACAAAACTCATCTCCCACTCTAGATAGGTGCACCTAATTTTCTTGTCCTAGTTTCATTTATGTTGCTGTGATAAATCTACCTTGACAAAATAACTCAGGGGAGAGAGAATTTCTTTTAGCTCACAATTTCATGTTATAGTCATTTTATTATGGAGGGATCAAAATTGCAAAGCTGGAACAGTTGAGCACAATTCCTTCACAACCAAGAGCAGAAAAAAAACTAGATATTTTGTATATGTAGTACTCAGTATTCTTTCTATACTCCTCTTCAGCCCAAGAACCCAAGGTCAAGAAATGATGTCACCCACAATGAGGCTGTGTCGTTCCACATCAGATAATAATCATGACTGTTCCTCAGAGACATGCCTACAGGACATACATAGCCCACAAAGCTCTGTTTGTGACTGTTTTTCCAGGAGATCCCAGATTTTACAAGATTGAAAATTTGAAATAACCATCATATGCCAAGTGGACAGAACTTCTTAAATTTTCCCACAAAATTGCAAATATTTTTACAAAATTGGCCTTAGTTAACCTCCTACAGCTTATTCCAGTTTAGTGAACTGCAAATGCATTAATGTTCAGCACTTGCTTCAGCCTAAGACGAGGCAAATTTTTCCATACAGCCTATTTGTCATTAAACACCCAAACCTCTATTCTGCTTTCACAGGATTCCTTGAGTCTCCATCTTTCACTCTATCCTTGAAGTACTTGAGTTATTAACTATTCAGATGTTTTGGACTCGTGCAACTTTCAAAATACCCTGAAATCTACCAAGAATTTTATTCAACTTCTCATACAGCAACTGGCTTTCTAACATGAAGTGACTCTCCTGAATTGTAACAGGGGAGAATGGCTTCTTTTGTCCTTACACTGAAGTTCCAGATATGCAAGTTTCCTTACACCTTCTCCCAAGACGTGGCTTTGTTCCTTCTTACACCTTTATTGCTCCTGTTTATCTTCCGTCATGGGTGGGTGCACTTCAAAATCATTAGGCTTCTTTATAGAGCTTCGCAATCTTCATTTATTATTTATAAAAAGAATTTTCCTGATCTAGTGCCCATCACATTCCTAGTTAATGCTCAGACAAAGGGCTAGGAGTAGCTCAAAGGGAATAAACATTTGCTGTGAAAACATCAGCACCTGTGTTTAGAACTCAAGCATCCATTTAGAATCTGGGAAATACCAGTGTGCCTATAATCCAGCAAAAACTGCTGGTAGGAAAAAGAAATAAGATATAACCAGGGATTTCTGGAGTACAGCCTAGACAAAGAACGGTTAGATCCAAGTTATGTTTAAGAACAATGTCAAGGAAATGGGGCAGAGATCAGTAAAGGAGGATATCTGATGTCCTCCTTTGTTCTTTGCATGTAAATATGCATAGACCACACAAAAATGAATAGAGGATAGATGATGATGTATAGATAGATAATAGATAAATAGATAGAGATAGATGATAAATAGATAGATGATAGATATATGTATATAGATAGATATATAGATAGATAACAGATAGATGGATGGATAATAGATACATAGATAAATAGATATTAGACAGCTTACTTATGTTTGCACCTTATTGCACACTCTTCTCTTTTTTAATCAACATTAATTCCAACTAAAACGCTTGTTCTGTGGAGACCATATAATCAATTCCCTCACTGGTGGGCCTGCAAGTATCTATTACAGTAGCTAACTCAAAAAAGATGCTCAATTTTACTGAATGATTAATTATGCCTTCCTAATGAAATTAGGCATTATCACACCCAGCCCTCATTTTGCATGTTCTCAAAATTACATATACATTTTGCTTATTTTTACGTTCTCAACACCCCCAAAGTACCTGAAATAAATTATGCAAATTAGTATTTGATGAATTAACATCAAGCTACCTCAAACACAACATGTTACTCAAAATAATTATTTTTAAGATTAAATACTGAAAACTATATGGCGCCTGTGCAAAAGTCAAATTACAAAACCAAAATTCTGCCTAAAGGATCAATATTAACCACAACATATACATGTCTTCATCAGTAAGGCAATCAGAGAAGGAGGCTGGTTTGCTTTAATCAGTAGTAAAAAAAAAAAATGTAACATATAAATCTCTTAGCTAAAGATTTGAGTGATTAAAATGTCATAACCAAGACAATTTTACAAAATATAACTTATAGTAGGGCAGAGGACAGTACACATAACATATGTAGTATAAAATAAAAGTGCTTCCAATACACTTTGTCCTATCCAGCCTAGCTGCAAGAAATATACTGTATGTATTTAAAACTTGACTTATAAGCAGAATTTCACTGTTAAGTTGCCACTCCCCTTAGGGAACTTGTTTTTGCTCCAAGCTAAGGCTCTCCTCATTTCCTCATCATGTCTAGAGACCATCCTCACATTCTACATCACTGAAACCCAGTTTTTGTAAGAGAAAATATTCAACATGGATATTCTGTAAAGTGTATTTAATCAGATAGTCTCATGATCCAGAAGTGATATTTTCTCTTTCCCATTGGAAGACACAAGCCTCTATATCTATACATGTATGTAACATTGAATGACAGCAGGTATCTCAAAAAACGCTAACAGCAGTGATATAAAATTACCATTTAGACATTATGACTTTAGTTGGCAATTTATCATCAAACCTAAGTGAAAGGCTAAAAACAGAGCCAGATAATCAATTCTAAAAATATACTGCCTACAAATAAAATTTGGTCTTGATTTACTCTAAAATGGACATATGTTTTCGTTGGTGCCTAACATTTTACAAGTTAGACATGCAGAATCCTCAGGCCCATTGGCATTTACTCGATAAGGGAGGGAGGCAAATATTTTTGGGTTTGTTACTAACCATAAACATCTACCTCTTGACTTGCTTTGTCCACCAACATTACATGCTGAGCCTGTGGCTGCTGAATTGCTTTAGCTTCATTTAGAGGCATTTAACGGTTGGTAAATTCTTTTTCATGGATAGAGAGAAAGGTGGCTAAAGAGCAATAATATATAGTTATTAATTTTATACTTTCATGATGAAATAGTTAAATATGTCAGTTGTATTTGAAATATCATTTGTTCAGAAAACTGTAGGTGATAATTCTATTGAATAAATTCTGGAAGATATTGCTAAGAAAAATAACAATGAAGTTCTTTAAAAAACAGTAAAAATATTCTTTTATACTGTTGTTTACAATAGACATGTCTGTTGGTCTCCTTAACATCTGACATGTTTTCTTTAAATAATCAAACAATGTATAATGAATTTTATTTTAGAAGGGATGTTTAAAATTCTCATATTATTTGCTAAGAAATATATTCAAAGGTATCCTATTTTCAAAACTCTATATTCTAATATAAGGCTTGATTTCTTTGCTTCTGTAAAATCCTGACTATTGTAAGAAATATAAAAGTTGTTATAAAATTTTCAATTTTAGCAGAAAAGTGAAGTGTGCATATTTCAACTTTTAATGCTTAGAAGGTTGTTATGGCAATTATATTAAGTCACATTCAATCATAACTTCTAAAGCCCAAAAACATTTCCATTTTCATCACAAACACATATAACCACAGTCATAAAAACTTATTAATAATAGTAATCAAATAATAATTTAGGGCTTGGCATTATAGAGAAAATGCAATTTACTTTACCAGCATTCAAATCTATAAAATCCTGATAATTTAGAGAAAAGTAGAACTTAATATATTGGAATTCATTTTCACCATAAAAACTGTGGAAAATGTTTCCTGAGAACTTAAATGTAGTCTAACAAACACAACCAATAGAAGAATATAACTAGAGTGGTTCATTCGTCTAGCTTTGTATTTTCGATTTTACTGTGCAGCTC
The DNA here is from genome assembly GCF_011762505.2 of Arvicanthis niloticus. NCBI lineage: Eukaryota > Metazoa > Chordata > Mammalia > Rodentia > Muridae > Arvicanthis > Arvicanthis niloticus. The sequence goes on from NC_133435.1 coordinate 12,384,314, forward strand.
AAATGTTTGAAAATTGTTCGTGGCACTTGAAATAGGCAAAACAATACATCCCAGAATCCAATAAATTCAGCCATTTGATGATCTTTTCAGTATCTGCTTCCGGATCTAAATTATATTTGTAGAAGGAAAAGAAATACATTAACATTTGTTTTTAATCCATGAAGTGATTAAGACAGGTGCCGTTTTCACATCCCTACCTAGTCACAGTGAGCAGGAAATTCTCTCCTAGAACTTTATGCAAGATGATTTACCAAGGCACAGTTACAAATGAGAAGTCTTGAGACACTGTGTGCAGAATCCCATTGGCCTCGCTTGTGTAAGTTTGTGCTTTTTAAATCGACAGCTGAAAGTCAGTTTACTTTGAGAAGTGGCTTCTTAACAGAAATCCGGTTTTCCATAATCCCTTAAGACTCACTACTGTCTCTTTGCAGTTTAAGTATTCCTAGAGCATCTCTTCCACTTCAGTAAAAGTACAACCATGGAAATCCCCTCAGCAGGCCAGCAAGAAAGAAGCTCTTAGCCTCTGGTTTTCTTCTTAAGTGATGGAAAGGAATGAACATAAACTGACTTTAAATTCAGTTTCATTATCTATATGTAGGAGATTAAGTGAGTTGTATCATTTTACCAAATATTGTATTTTAAAAATAAATGCAAGTAACCTGTAAGTTAATGAAATAAAAAAAAATGACTATTTTAAAACTCTCTACACAGTAGGAATGCAATAATCGTTATGTTCCTACTTCCCCAACTAACTACCTGAATATTTCTCTCTCATGGTTATGACACTAGAGATTTGGGATTAAAATAACGGAGAAAGTGACCCCACTGAGAGCATGTAAACTCTGAATTCCAGTTATGTTGCCTAGAAATCCTAACTTAAATCATGGTATCTGTTCAGTGCATTAATAAACCCAATATCTTTATGAATTTCAGAAGCTTTTCACACATGGCCTCCTTGCCCCCGCAGTTTCAGTTGGTAATTTTACATTTATAGATCATCAACTCTGGGTCTGGTCTTATATAGGGCACTGAAGAAGAGAATAACAATGAAAGCAGGCACAGTTTCACCTAGTGCTGCAAAAAGATGCTGGACAAAAGTCAAGCAATGCTGTATCCAAAGCAAGTGATGACAAGTTTCCAGAAGTGTCACATTCATTAGAAAACAGTTTCTACAACACACTCAAATATATGCCCAAATATTATTCTACTCCACTTTTAACTGAAGGTTTCCACCTCCAAAATGCATTTCAGTGTCGATTCTAATGATGAAACGCTTTCACACGTTATTTATACGTTTGAAAAGGTCTTTTGCTAGCACAAAAAGAATCTTGCTGTAATTATGGAATTGATTTACACAGCATAGAATATAGTGATAATTAAAAGCTCCCATGGAGAAGTCACTAGAAGGTAAACACACATTTTAAAATCTTGAGGGATAAACACTAAATCACTTGGTGCCTTAGTTTCCTATATGGTACTTTATTTAGCTGTTACTGGAAACTGACATGAAGCAAGCACGGCTGTTTTGATTTAGATGCATGTTAGAACCTGGTTCCTTCATCTCCCCCAATATTCTCTGATGACAAGGCCTCATTGTCGGCACCTATATATTATCAGGATAAAAGAATAATATAATCTTTACGGCTTCCAAATGACTGCCAAGGAAGCCATCTTTACCCTGCATCTTTATCGCTACTCATTCTGCATGCCACAAAGCGCCTTCTGCTCTTTCCGGTAAGAGCCTTAGAAGCAAAATGAGCCATGTGTCTCCATTATGACGGCCTGACTCTGGAAAGAAATGTGCAACCAAGCCTGTATATTTTTACTGAGCTCTCAATTAGTTTAATTTAGGAGTGAAATGTGCTTTCCGGCTGAGATGTCATAAAACTGGAAGAGAAACATAAGCGAGGCCATTCCAGTACAGGCTCATGATTGCATCGCTGTTCTAATGGCACTGTCCAGAGCAGCTTCCGAGAAGACATCTGAGAGACAGAGAGTCTATAATTGTGATATAATTAAAGTGAAATATTTTTGTGCAATTTGCATTTCAGATTGTCGATGATGATTAACTCAGTAACTTTCTGTACTGTAGCAAACTCACCACTTAGAATCTAAAAAAAAATAGCACTTACATATTAATAACCCATGACAATGTCTTAAGGGCATAAATTAATGAATTTTGGCCCAGCATGCTTTTCTACCATCTGATTGAGACTTTTTCAAATATGAACATGAAGGGCTTGCATTTGAACATCAAAAGAAAAAAAAAAATCAGAGGAAGATTGCCAAGTTGGTTTAGTTTGACTTTGTGAAGTTCTGAAATATTCTGTTAGCATTTTAAGATAATTTAGTTTTATCCACACTAGATAGAAATCTGAAAAGAAGGATATGTAACAAGATTTTTAAGGTTAACTGGTAGGACTAGGTAAATGCCAGAACAATGGATTACAAAAAGAGTTAGGAGAGACTTCAGGTCCTGGAATTAATAATATATGATACTGTGCTCCAGTCTGCAGGATACCAGTCAATATACTGAAAGCATCATCATGCCCAACTAATGAAATATGAATATGAAAGTGACAGTATAAAGTTTCCCTGCTTAAATGTATACATACACATAAATTATACATCTCATATATTTACATATTTATAATATATATATATATATATATATATATATATAATAAAATGTAACCTGTTCCTGTCTTTGTCTCATTACTTGCATTTAAATTGGTAACGAATCCATGCACAGTTATAACTACGAATTGCTTTGATCAGAGGGTTCATTAGACTTTTATGTCATAATAGTTAGTAATTTTCTGAAATTGATCTTTAATTATGTACTAGTGATGAGTTGAGGCACAGTCAAAGGGGGATCAGAAACACATATAGAGGTCTCTAGAGACAGAAAGACTATAGAAATGAAAATCAGTAGACAGAACCAACTCATAGGACAAATAAAGTTCTTTTGTGGCTTTGAGCCAATCAACCCTCTTTGTCCTACCCCTGTTTTTTCTTGATTTATTTACCAGAAATGTTGATTTTATTCATCCAACAAATATTGAGTGTTTGGACTGCCAAGCTTAGACATGTGTACAAAATAGAGAAAGAGACAGTTAAGTTACCTCTTCTTGGGAAACATGTATTGTCTTGGAGATGATTTTTAAAACAAGCAAATAAGTAAGTTCAAAGTATGGGAAGAATTATGAAGACAATAAAAATGATTTTGTGTGATTGGGTGGAACTGTAGACATCTATGAAAGAACTATATCGTGATAGATAGATAGGTAGATAGATAGATAGATAGATAGATAGATAGATAAATAGATATTATATAGATATATAGTTATACAGTTTTATAGTTAGTTATACAGTTGCATAGTTACATAGTTATATATGTTGATAATATATAACATATAATATATAGTTAACGATATATATTGTGATCGCATATATATGCATGCAATACAACTGTAAAAAAAAAAAAAGAGGCCATGAATTTGAAATAGTATGGAGAGGGGTATATGGAAACTTTTGGAGAAAGGAAAAGCATAAATGTCAAAATTAAATTATAATCCTATAAAAATGAAAATTGAATATAAATCAGGTATAAAAATAAAAATAATAGAGAATAGTATATAGGAAGAACTGATATAAGCACTCCAATTGAGATGAGAATCAGTAAATTACAGAAAGAAAAGACAATATTCCCCTATGTCGTACCAACATTACTGCAAATACAGGAGAAAGTCATAAGCGTTTTAAGTAGGCATGAAATGCAATCTTACTTACACCCCTTGTTTTATAGACCGTAACTGAGGAGGAAGAAATAAAATGCTTGCCCTAGTAGGTTCTCATAGTCAACTGGACTAGAAATGGCAACATTTTTATAGAGGAGAGAATGGAGAACGGTGTATTCTATATATTAGAATACAAACCTGAGAATGTAGGCTCATGATCTTCATGATGAAAGAGAAAACAAATCTAAGAATTGAGGGTGTTTTGACAGATCTATCTTCCACCTAGAAGATGAGGAGTTCTACATGGTCACCCACTGACCTGGGGGTTTGCTCCCAAACAGATAACCAAAAGTAGATGTCAAATAAACACTTGATATTTAAATATGACTCTCAGAGGGAAGAAAAGAACAAATTGCTGGTTATTAACTTTAGGAAACTTGAGTGGGGCTAAAAACAAAACACAACAATGAAGTTATCTAAAAAAAAAAAAATGAGAATGTGTGTATGATGGCATGCTGTTATTGTGTTAAAACTGAATAGATAGTGACCTGAAAGCAAACTGAAGGTCAGCGTCGTGAGGTTAGAAATGACCCAGCCGTGTAAGGGATCCAAGGGAAGAGAGTAATGTTGAGCCCAGGCATCCCATCCTCTCACATGGATTCCCGTTGCTCAAGTTTTTAATGTGGTGCCTGGAAGAAAGTCTATGTCCCACTTTCAAAGTTTATCACTTCTACATGTTCATTATTCATTCTTTCATTTCATTGTTTTAATTTTTATTTTGTACATGAAAGGTTTACATGAGAGTGTGCATACTTGCAAACTGAATACATGTTTTGTTCATAAATGTTTTCTTACTTAAGGGTTTATTTCATTTTTTCTTTAATAGTTTCATTCATGTATATTACTGGTCTGGGTTATCGTTCTTCCTCATTGCCTACTCTTATCCATTTTCTTTGCATGCTGGGAATTTTCTTTCTAATGTCCATTTTATTTTTATTTTTTATTTTTTTATTGGATATTTTATTTTCATGTCAGATGTTATCCTTTTACCCCATTCCCCCCCGTAACCCCCTATTTGATCCTCCCTCCCCCTGCTTCTATGAGAATGTGCCTCCCCACCCCCCGACTCCCACCTCCCCATCCTCGAATTCCCCCACATTCTGTGTCCAGCCTTCATGAGACCAAGTATCTCCTCTCACACCTATGCCCCACAAGGCCATCCTTCCCTACATATACAGCTGGAGCCATGGGTCCCTCACTATGTGCTCCCAGGCTGGTAGATTAGACCTTGGGAGTTCTGGTTGGTTGGTATTCTTGCTCTCTTCATGGGGCAGTGAACACTTTCAGCTTCTTCAGCTTCTTTTTTTCTAACTCCTCCATTGGGAACCCCTTGATCACATCAATGGTTAGCTGTGAGCATCTGCCTCTGAATAGGTCAGCCTCTGGCAGACCTCTAAGGAGACAGCTATATCAGGCTCCTGTCAGCATGCACTTCCTGACATCTACATCAGCATGTTTTTTGGTGACTGCACATAGGATAGATACCCAGGTGGAATGGTCTCCAGATGGCACCTCCTTCAGTTTCTGTCTCACACTTTGTCTCCCTATTTTCTCCCTTGAGTATTTTGTTACTCCTTCTAAGAAGGACTGAAGCACCCACACTTGGTCTTCCTTCTTCATGGTCTGTGAGTTGAATCTTGGTTATTGTGAGCTTCTGGGCTAATATCCAATTATCAGTGAGTGAATACCATGTGTGTTCTTTTGTGAAAATTTTGGGTTACCTCACTCAGGATGATATTTTCTAGTTCCATCCATTTACCTAAGAATTTCTTGAATTCATTGTTTTCAGTAGCTGGGTAATACTCCATTGTATAAATGTGCCACATTTTTTGTATCCATTCCTCTGTTGAAGGACATCTGGGTTCTTTCCAGATTCTGGCTATTACAAATAAGGCTGTTATGAACATAGTGGAGCATATGTCCTTGTTACATGTTGGAGCATCTTCTGGGAATATGCCCAGGAGTTGTATAGCTGGATCCTCAGGTAATGCTATGTCCAATTTTCTGAGGAACCACCAGACTGATTTCCAGAGTGGTTGCACTATCTTGCAATCCCACCAACAATGAAGGAGTGTTTCTTTTTCTCCACATCCTCACCAGCATCTACTATCACCTGAGATTTTGATCCTAGCCATTCTTACTAGTGTGAAGTGGAATGTCAGGGTTGGTTTGATTTGCATTTCCCTGATGACTAGAGATGCTGAACATTTCTTTAGGTGCTTCTCAGACATTCGAGTTTCCTCTGTTGAGAATTCTTTGTTTAGCTCTGTACCTCATTTTTTAATAGGGAGAATTGGTTGTCTGGAGTCTAATTTCTTGAGTTCTTTGTATATATTGGATCTTAGCCCTCTATCAGATGTAGGATTGGTAATGATCTTTTCCCAATCTGTTGGTTGCTGTTTTGTCCTATTGACAGTGTCCTTTGCCTTACAGAAACTTTGCAATTTTATGAGGTCCCATTTGTAAAAAATTGATCTTAAGGCATAAGCCATTGCTGTTCTGTTCAGGAAGTTTCCCCCTGTGTCCATGTATTCATTTCCCATCTTCATGTATTCTTTCCCATCTTCTCTTTTATTAGTTTCAGTGTATCTGGTTTAATGTGAAGGTCCTTTATCTACTTGGACTTGATCTTTGTACAAGGAGATAAGAATGGATCAATTTGCATTCTTCTACATGTTGTCCTCCAGTTGAACCAGCACCATTTGTTGAAAATGCTGTCCCTTTTCCACTAAAATGTTTTAGCTCCTTTGTCAAAGATCAGGTGACCATAGGTATATGGGTTCATTTCTGGGTCTTCAGTTCTATTCCATTGATCTTCCTGCCTGTCTCTGTACCAATACCATGCAGTTTTATTAAGATTGCTTTGTAGTACAGCTTGAGGTCAGGGATGGTGATTCCTCCAGAAGTTCTTTTTTTGTTGAGAATAGTTTTTGCTATTCTGTTTTTTTTTATTGAAAGCATACTTTATTTGAAATTATGTTTAATTAAAATGTAGAAACATTTATTATTATTATTTTTTTTATTGGATATTTTATTTACATTTCAGATGCCATCCCCTTTCCCCATTCCCCCCCTAGAAAACCCCTATCCCATGCCCCCTTTTCCTTTTTGCTTTTATACACTTTTTAAAAATGTTAATCAAAGGCTTTATAAGTTTGGTAATGCTCAATCAGAAGTGTAACCCAGTACCCAACCTAGATCTATCAACTATCAATTATGCTCTGATTGTATTTTGAGAGAAAAGTTTTATTTTAACAAGAAGGGTGATATGTAGGAGGCACTAAGGTAGGAGGAGTACTGACAGGAAGAGAAGGAGTAAGGAGAGGTGGAGAAGAAGGAGAAAAGAAGAAGCTATGTGATGAGAGAGAGAAAGAGAGAGAAAGAGAGGGGACATATGGAGACAGATGTTCACATGTCTCCACCAGTCAAAGATAGTTGATATATCTGGGGTTTTTCTTATTCCAAATGAACTTGAGAATTTCTCTTTCTAACTCTATGAAGAATTGAGTTAGGATTTTAATGGGAATTGCATTGAATCTATAGATTGCTTTCTGCAAGGTGGCCATTTTCACTATATTAATCCTATCAATCCATGAGCATGGGAAATCTTTCCATCTGAGATCTTCTTCGATTTCTTTCTTCAGAGACTTGAAGTTCTTGTCATACAGATCTTTTACTTGCTTGGTTAGATTCACACCAAGGTACTTTATAATTATTTGTGACTATTAGAAGGGTATCATTTCCCTAATTTCTTTCTCAGCCTGTTTATCTTTTAAGTAAAGGAAGGCTACTAATTTATTTGAGTTGATTTTATAACCAGCCACTTTGCTGAAGTTGTTTATCAGGTTTAGGAGTTCACTGGTTGAAGTTTTGGGGTCACTTAAGTATACTATCATATCATCTGCAAATAGTGATATTTTGACTTTTTTCTTTCCTATTTGTATCCCTTTGACTTCCTTTTGTCGTCTAATTGCTCTAGCTAGGACTTCCAGTACTATATTGAATAGGTAGGGAGAAGGTGAGCATCCTGTCTAGTTCCTGACTTTAGTGAGATTGCTTCAAGTTTCTCTCCATTTAGTTTGATGTTGGCTACTGGTTTGCTGTATATTGGTTATACTATGTTTAGGTATGGGCCTTGAATTCCTGATCTTTCCAAGATTTTTACCATGAGGGGGTGTTGAATTTTGTCAAATGCTTTCTCAGCATCTAGTGAGATGATCATGTGTTTTGGTTTTTTTTTTTTTTTGAGTTTGTTTATTTTGTGGATTACATTGATGGATTTCCAAATATTGATCCATCCCTGCATTACTGGGATAAAGCCTACTTGATCATGAAGTATGATTGTTTTGATGTGTTCTTGGATTCAGTTTGGGAGAATTTTGTTGAGTATTTTTGCGTCGATATTCATAAGGAAGATTGGTCTGAAGTTTTCTTTCTTTGTTGGGTTTTTGTGAGGGTTAGGTATGAGCGTGATTGTGGCTTCATAGAATGAATTGGGTAGTGTTCCTTCTGTTTCTATTCTGTGGAATAGTTTGAAGGGAATTGGTATTAGGTCTTCCTTGAAGCTCTGATAGAATTCTTCACTAAAACCATCTGGTCCTGGCCTTTTTTTTTGGTAGGGGGACTTTCAATGACTGCTGACATTTCTTTGGGGTTATGGGGGTGTTTAGATTATTTATCTGCTCCTGATTTAACTTTGGCACGTGGCATCTGTCTAGAAAATTGTTCATATCATCCAGATTTCCCAGTTTTGTTGAGTATAAGCTTTTGTAGTAGGATCTGATGATTATTTTTTTTTGAATTTCCTCAGTTTCTGTTGTTGTGTCTCCATTTTCAGTTCTAATTTTATTAATTTGGATACTGTCTCTGTGCCTTCTGGTTAGCCTGGCTAAGGGTTTGTCTATCTTGTTGATTTTCTCAAAGAACCAACTCCTGGTTTTGTTAATATTTTGTATAGTTCTTTTTGTTTCTACTTGCTTGATTCCAGCCCTGAGTTTGGTTATTTTCTGCCAGTTACTCCTCTTGGGTGTATTTGCTTCTTTTTGTTCTAGAGCTTTCAGGTGTGTTGTCAAGTTGCTAGTGTATGCTCTCTCCAGTTTCTTTTTGTAGACACATAGAGCTATGCGTTTTCCCGTTAGCACTGCTTTCATTGTATTCCATAAGCTTTGGTATAACAAGCATTCATTTTCATTAAATTCTAAAAAGTCTTTAATTTCTTTATTTTTTACTTGACCAAGTCATCATTGAGAAGAGTGTTGTTCATTTTCCACATGTATGTGGTCTACTTTTAATGAGACAGAGGTATCTTACTTTGTAGCTCAGGCTAGCCTCAAACTTGTAATATACCTTCCTCAGCTTCATTGGTGCTATTACTGCAGTTTTGTGTGTTTATGTATGTATGTGCATGTCTGTGTTTGTATACCAGATGCCCAAACCATGTCTCCATATTCAAACCAAGATGTTGTAATTTGTCCTTTGTGTGCAAGTATTTGATTAATAGTTTTAGAATCTATTAAACACTTTTGAATGTAATTTCAGTAAGAAATGAAAATGCAGATACTAACCTCCCATACAATATTTCAATATCTCAAGCCAGTCACCTGGATTACCCAACATATGCAGAAGCAAGTTCATAGCATTTGAACTGATAACCTTTCATGCTCTGAAATTCCCTCTTTTAATTTCTTCCAAGTTTCATGACCTGCTCTCATTTTTAAATAATTCTTCCCATAATCCTAGTGTCAAATATGAGTGTCTTTGAACATTCTTTGTGAATCTCATACCTTTCTTCATAATCACTTCTTCCCAAAAGCTGAACATGGAATCTATTCTTTCTCATGTATTACTCTCCCTTGCTTTTCATTTTTATATGCAGTTACCTGCTTGAAACTTGACACATTAAACTCCATATATTCACAACAAAACCCATGGTTTTCTTTATGAAACTATACTTATCCTATAATGCTCAAAAAAAAAAAATAAAGCTATCACCCAAGGTCATGTGACTGCTTCCCTGCTTCCCATTCATTCATGCAAAGTAATCATGGTGTGACCATTCCTCTTGTCCACCTTATTCATTCACCCTATCAATAATCCACTGAATTCTAACTCCCAGAAACACAATCTCTACACTCTATGCCAATTGCATTTTCTCAGTTTACCATTGTATTAATCTTTCTTTATCTCATATACTATCCTACTTGTTGGGTCCTCTGTCTTTAGTCATTACTTTTTGACTCCAGTTACATGGAGACATGTCAAGTACATCCTGTGGCTAACACTCCCTTTCTATGTTTCATAATGTTCTTTGTCTAATTTTGGAGTTTTCTTCATATCTTGGGGCATGAGATCACATATCTGTCTTGTCCCCTAGTCTTTGAGTAACTTATTAGTGCAAATTCTATACTGCCTGGATTTTATTCAAAAAGTTTCACAGAGATGGTAATAATCCAGGCAGTAAATAACCCTTTGATCGAATAAAAAAAAAAGTGTCTGGAGTCAAAGCCACTTACGATACATTCAATACAATTCATTCTCTGGCAATGCATACATCCCACCACATGAAGAAGAACTGATAAATATTCTTCTCACAACATTATGAGTCTTTCCCACAACCAAGATACCATTATCTCTACTTTGAAAAATGAAAACATTGGTTATTCATGTTCAAAGACTTCCAATGAAATGCATTGTCTTCTAAACCTTGTGGCCCAGACCCTAAGAGAGACATGCCATGTCTGCATTGTTAATTATGAATCAGGTTGCCTGGAATTCTTCAAGTTTTTATTCATTCCTTCATTTTGCCATACTTTTCAGCTATAGGTTCCATTCATGCTTATGTTACTATAGATGCAGAAAATTTTAAAAGAATAAGTAATTAAGCCTTTTTAATGTTAGAAAACTGTTTTTTAAAATTTTTGGTAATCTTTCTGAACTAGATAGGAAGAAGGGAAAATATCATGTAAAATGTTAGCTATTTTTTTTATAATCCATCTCTTTTTATAAACAAGTAGTAACTTAGGCTTTTTCCTACAATTTGTTAATACTAATAACATTAACAATTATAATAGTAATTATCAATGAAGAAATATACACAGTGGCCCTTGCAACATACAAATATCATTATAATAGAAATTGTAAATTTCTTCTCTAGCTTTAAATGTATTTGTTAAAATTTGAATCTATTGTTAATAGCACAGAGAACTATTGATATTCTTGTGTGATTTTATGTACGTGTATATTATTATACCTTGTCTTTTCCCCATCTCCCATAAACATTTCTTCTCTCTTCTATACATAGTTAAAATTAGATTCTAAACATTGCTAATTTTTAGCTTTTTCCTACTTATCCCAAATAATTTTAAAATCACAAGAGCTACAAAAGTTATTCATTGCTTCAAAATTTCAAAGGTGATAATATATTGTAAATTCACAAAGCCATCAAAGTGAAAGAATATATCAAGCTCTTGGATTTCTATCCACATTGTCATGGCCACCAATTTAAAGGGAAAATTAAAAAATGAGCACAAGGCACTTACTGTGTTGCCAGCAACAACTTCATACCAGGGAAGGAACAGAACATGTACAGCACCATATAATGCTACCAATTATTTATTGGTTATTTTATTTATTCTTTTCTAATTGTTTTCTTTTTAATTTTTTTCTTTTTTTAAATTAATCATTCTATTCATTTGCATATCAAATGATATCCCCCTTCTGGGTTACCCCTCCACAAACCCCCCATCCCATATCTGCCCTCTGCCCCTCCTTTTTGCCTCTATGAGGGTGCTCCCCCACCCACCACCCACTTCAACCTCACTGCTACAGCATCCCTCTACTCTGGGGCATCAAATCTCCATAGGACCAAGGACCTCCCCTCCCATAGATGTCAGACAAGGTTTTCCTCTGGTATATATGTATCTGGAGTCATGGATCCCTCCCTGTACACTCCTTGGTTGGTGTACTAATCCTTCAGAGCACTGGGTGATCCAGGAAGTCCACACTCTTTTTCCTCTGGGGATGCAATCCCCCTCTGCTCCTCCAGTTCTTCTGCCAGCTGCCCCACTGGGGTCCCCGAGCTCAGTCTAATGGTTGGCTCTAAGCATCCACATCTGCATTGGTCAAATACTGGCAGAAACTCCCAAGGAACACCCACACCAGGTTCCTGTCAGCAAGTGCCTCTTGACAACAGCAACAGTGTCTGCATGCTGGATGGATCCCCAGGTGAGGCAGTCCCCAAATGGCCCTTCATTTAGTCTCTGCTCCATTCCTTTCTTTCTTTCTTTTTTTTCGTGCCTGTCTTTACTTTGAACAGAACTTTAGCCAAAATGTGCTGCAAAGAGGAGATAGAACCTGTAGAGACCACCTCCAGTAGATAGGCACAGCCCCCAGTCAAGGGATGGGGCCACCTACCCATCTCAAAGTATTTTATTTATTTACATTTCAAGTATTATTCCCCTTCTCAGTTTCTCCTCTGAAATCCACCCCCCATCCTATTGATTTTCCCCATGCATCTGTAATGGTGCTCCCCCACCCACCCACTCCTACCTCACCAGCTTAGCATTCCCCCACACTGGGGCATTGACCCTCAAGAGGACCCAGGGCCTCCTCTCCCATTGATGCCAAATAAGGCAATCCTCTACTACATACAGAGCTGGAACATGGGTCCCTTCATGTGTACTCTTTGGTTGGTGATTTAGTCCCTGGGAGCCCTGAGGAGGTCTGATTCATTGATATTGTTATTCTTTCTATGGGGTTGCAAATCTCTTCAGCTTTTTCAGCCTTCCCCTAGCTCCTCCATTGGCATCCCTATGCTCAATCTGATGGTTGGCTATGAGCATCTGCATCTGTATTGGTTAGCAGAGCCTAACCAATGCTATCAATTTTAAGTTTTTGTAAGAACTGTTCTTTTTGGTGTAAAGACTTTCAGTATAGGTAAATAAGAATAATATGAGGTGATCTGTCATAACCATAGCAATGAAGAAAATGTCACAGGGACTCAGCCTATACAAAGGCCTAAATTCTAGTCTAGAATCAGTTAAACTGTGGCCCAGATCAAGCTCATGTGCAGATTCCCCCCCTCTCATGGTCATGGGATTATAAGCATACTGTAGCCTCTGTTATTAGCTTACTTGCTTCTCTTCAGGCGGCTTTCCAATCTCTTCCCCATAAACGATTTATTTAATACATTCTATTTCTCATAGGTAAGATAAATATAACCCCCCCTCTCTGATATTAATAGGCAGTACATTTTTCTTGACTGTACATCATGGTTGACGAGAAACTTAACTGTTTCTAAGCATTTAGGAAATGTGTTTGGCACATGTAAAATCCAATCATAATAGTATTAAGAAAGCCAGCAAGTACTAAAATTAGCTTTATGTAAATATAATAGTGATGAAATAGTAAACTGTCTAGGAGAATGCTGAAGTATGACATATAACATTATACTCTTTTTGATAGTACGGTCATTTATTCATTCACTTCCTGTTTCAGAAAATGTATCATTCAGGATGGAAAGTCAGCCGAGAAACACATGCCTGTTAAATACCAAAACACATAAAATAAAACAAATCTGTTTTTTTTAATTAAAGAAATATTTTCATAGCATGGAAACTTTCCCTTAAAATTAACTTATCCCTGGAACAGACAACAAGTAACTGGTAAAGAAGAAAAAGAAATAAGTGTTGTAGCTCCATAGGGGAGGCTTAATGAATACATACATAATACACTGGACAAGGAGCTGACATGAACTCAAAGATAACAGGATTTCTAAAGGTTTCGGTGCCAGTGACAAGAGAATGCAGAGCAAAAGCCTTTATTCTTGGTTTCTAGTTAACAGCTTTTTGCTTGCTTTGAGGTCTGCATGGGAAAAACAAGAAATAGTTGCGCTGAAAATTTTAGTATATTATTCAACTTTTGTGTGAGTTTTCTGCTAAAAATTTATAGCATGTTTCTTCTAAAAGCCCCTGAGCAAAGATTCATACATTATCACCACATATAGACCACACAAAGCACAAAAAAGCAATTGAAAGAAATAAGTAAAAAATTTACTATGGAGCATTTTTTTTTCTGCCCAGCAGGCTTCTCTGTTAAGTTATCACTGGTACAGATTCTACGAAAATTGAAGCAATGATTTAAACTACATATATGGTAGTGTCAAATTGCCAAGGAGTCCTGTTGATAGAAATGTATGAAAGAGGCTACGGAGAGTTTAAGTTGACTAAACACGTGTATAACCGTTACACTGGAAAGGGAGAACATTAATTACTAGAGCTACATGCCCTAGATTCAAACATTCAAAGCATCCAGACCTACAAAAAAATCATGAACAGGGGAAACCTTGCAGCCTTCCAGCCTCATTTTACCATGTTCTATAACTAATACATGCAGGGTATTTGACAAGATGGTCTTACCATCTGTTTCTGCTAGGGAGCCAATAGTAACCATGACATCCTATTAAATTCAAGATTTCTGAGGTCTCTTTAGATAACAATAGATATATACAGACTTTTCTTCTCACTTGTTATTATATAATGATCCCAATCTTAATGGATTATAACAATTTCAGTGAGTTTCTTCACTTATACTTGTATATTTCATGCAAGATATAATCTCTGTATTATAGATATTTGTGTAGGGCAGTTAAATAATAGTACTTAATAATTGCTTAATAATTTGCAATGTTATTTTTGCTGATGTAGGAGTTGGAACTTACCTATGGCCGAGAAAGGACTTTGGTTCTTTTCTCTGTAGACTTTTCATATAACCCAGAATTTCAGGTTGAACAGAAGCAAGACTACAGTTCTAAGAGTTGAGGTGGTAAAGTATTGTAAAAGGAATTGGTGTGACAAGCAATCTGAAGTAATTCACTATGTCACAGAAGCTGTGAAAACCAAAGTCATGTAGATCTTCAGAAAAAGTGATGAATTTGAAGTAGATGGTACAGTTTGGGGGAGGGGCATGAGCATAGGCACATAGAATATTGCTTTAGTCAGTGTCAGGTTCAAAGGAAACTCCATTTCTTCACATTCTGATGCTTAGACAATTGCCAGCATTCTGCAGTTACTTGTGAAGCTGGTTCCTCCTACTAAAACAAAGCATTTCCCTTATCAGTGGTAAAAGGGTCAATGGTTGCCTCCTGTTCCCATTAGTATAACTAAAAGCAAGCTGACCTTCAAGCTTTTTCAGTATCACAAGTACTTAGAAGAGTTACATATTCCAGAGTTCCTGCTAGCTCTTTTCCACTCTTCCCACCTCCTGCTATGCTAAACTTCCCTAGCTCACAGGTTACATTTTTTCTTATAATCCCATTGCTTTGGCTATGTTCCCTCTTGATCCTCTGTTATGCTCTGTCTTTTGCCCACACTCACTTTCTTTTTTGCTCTCCCCTGACCCTTCTCGATATTTCCATTTTGCTCCTTCTTTTACCAAGGCCAAGTCTAATAGTTGGCATGTTCAGTCTAGTACTTCCTCTCTTGCTTCTCTGGATTCTTCAAGATGCCTCTGGTTGTTCTCTCCTTCAAATATACATTAAAAACCTTTTTAGCCATACCATGGAGAATTCATATGATCAGTTTTTACAGTCGCTACTGTAACAAAAATGTTTGAGAAGAAATAACTTATAGGAGAAAGCATTTTCCATTTACAGATCAAGGTATCTGCAGTGGGGAAAGCATGAAGGGTCATATTGCACAAACACTTAAAAAGCAAACTAAAAAGGAAGAGAATCTGGACAGTAAAACAATCCAAGACAATCCAAGCCTACCTCCAGTAACCCACTTTCTCCATCATGGTTCCATCTTCTAAAAGTTCTATAATATTCCCAAAGTGCACCAGCATCTGAGGACCAAGTGTTTAAACATATAAGCCTCTGGGGAACATTTCATATTCAAATGATAACATGATGTTCAAAGCCCAGACTTAAATGATATCATCTGTTTTGTGAAAAGTGGTAAGTATAAGGTGGAAAATGTAAAAGTGTACCAAATTTAAAGGAACGGGTGTTAAGTAAACAAAAGAAGACCATAGCAGTGGTGTTGGAAAGCAAGACAAGGGATGCATTTGAAAACCTCATCTAATGTGTCAAAAACATGTCAGAGAATTCTAGCAAACTAGAAGTTAAAAAAAATGACTGTTTTGAGGTGAAGCTAATGAGATTTAAGTGATGAGAAACCATTGGAGATAGATGAATTAGAAACTATGTGAAAAGCCCCCCAAAAGAGGAGGCTGTGCATTTAGTGAGGGCACAGAAGGAACAAAGCCCAGAAGTTCTTTAACTTAATAAAGCTGAGCCACAAATGCATTTAGAACAGGAGAAGGATAGGAACTATAAGGGGAAGAAGAAACTGCCTTCCCTTGGTCCGCACTGCTGTTGACATGCCAAATTCAATCCAAGTCTTCTAATTTGCAACACACTGAGCTAAGTCCATATCATTCTACTTAAATATACAAGGCTACAATTCATCACAAATTATGCCATAATATGATTTAGTTTATTATCTGTAATATGCATGTGGAATGAAATTGGGCAACTACCTGATGAAAAGATGCATTTAATCCACTCACACCATCAGGTCTAAAGTGAATGGACTATCGCAGTGTTTATGTTATTGGCTAATTTACATAATACATGTTATCTCATTAGTGAAGCAAAATATAGAATATGCACTAAAACTTATGATTGTATTATTTCCTCAAAAACCTTATTTTAATTAGTGTTGGCATCGCAAAATTTCTGTCACCGTGGTACCATTATGTCTACTCAGTGACTATGTTCAAACAATAAAATTATTGTTTATTAATTTATATAAAAACTGACTTTCATTTTCTACATTGAGAACATATTTTTGTTAAGCTTTGTTTATTGAATTATGCTGCATTTATATGCTCTTATATGTTCTTATATGTTCTGTTTGGATACTTATTTGGATTCTAAGCTACAAGTCAATGGGTATGGAAGATAATCAAGAAAATTTTGATTTACTGTTCAGTAATGAAATATATAGTAAATATGGAAATTACTAGGCTACTGACTTTGATTCTATTTGACCTAACATTGTATTGTTCAGGGTTTCACATGAGGATAATAACATTGAATATTTGACTGACAGCCAGCTGTTACATATTGAAGACACAATAACCTTCACCTGCCAAGCCAGGGCTCCAGAATAAAACAAGGGGATAATGTTCAAAAGAATAACACTATAAACAGAAATTGGCAAACGTATCCTGATGGTAGAACCCATCCAGAAACAGTGTTAATGGGTGTGTATTGAGAATGCTTTAAAAGTAAATGTAATAGAAGCAGAATGGCAGTTAGCTATAAAAAAAAAAATTCAGATGATCGTAATGCAAATGAATGGAGGCATATGTATATGATTAACATGAAGAAGTTATTACATTTATTGAGGACTAATAAAATAAGCTGAAATAAGCTAAATAATATGATGGGTACCAGGAATTAGCCATAGAGGGGCTTTGTGTACAGTGCCTTAGGCTTAACATTGTGTTTACTGCCTAACACATTTTGCAAAGGGTGTTGATATTTTGCATGGATGAAAGTAGGAGTGCTTGTTGATTTGTGTGTGTGTGTGTGTGTGTGTGTGTGTGTGTGTGTGTGTGTGTGTGTAGGATAGAGGGACAATAGAAGAAGGGCTCTAGCACTGTACACCCATCCTAGCTCACCAGTGGTTCTGATGCAACACCAGTCCCTCGGGAATGCTTGGGGTTCCTCAAGAAATACTGTGAGAAAAATACTGTTTCTACTTTTTCCTGAATAATGTCTAAATCCTGCATGTAGGTTTAGTAGCAAAAGGAAAGCTGAAGGGTTGAATTCTAAAGCTAATCACTAATAGCATGACTTGTATCATAAATTATGTAAATTAGGGCATAATATAAACATATTTTTTTTCACTCGAGTAAACTGTAAGTTATTTCAACCATGGATTGGGAATGAAGTTCAGAGGTAGGATACATGCTTAACCCGGATTAAAATCTGGTCAGTATGCAAAAGCAAAATTAAACAAACAAAAAAAAGTGAATTGAGTTATGCTTTCAATTAAGCAGAGACTGAAAGTCAGCCTCAGACTTGTATAAAAACCAGAATACACGTGGAAATTAATTATGCCCTGGTTGAACCATTCACATAAATGAATCCAAAGTGTTGGAGGGATATCTATGAGGTTAGCACACGATCTATAACATGAGTTACTAGATCACTGAAGTTATGAAAATTGAATTGCATGGAAACTCAAGATGTCAGTGTTTTCATTCTGACAGCTATATATGTTACAAGAAAATTACAACTAGTCACTTGGTCAGCACATGCCGTTGAGAATGGCCAGTGTGTTCTAGGACTTTCATCGTAGCTTCTGAAAGAGTACAGAGTTATAGATTCATGATCTTCCTCACTATATTTCTTTACAAACCGCTCCAGTAGCTATTAAAATGCTATCTACTGTGTAGCATCTGAACATGGTGAGTGTTGGCTTAAGATCAACTGCTGTATTTTATTTTCTAGAACTCTCATTCTGTAATTTAGTAATGGAACTATTTAAACTATAGTCATGCATAGAACCTGATATCTTAAAAGATGGTGGGTTTTGCTTCGTGTATCCTTATAGAATAGTAGGTTTATATACTTTTGTTGAACTTTTGCATTTTGTCATTTATGCCGATGAGACAAAATAATATGTCCTAAATAGTCAGGCTAAGCAGTGACAATGTTAGGATTTAAACTTACTTACAAGGTCTTGAATTTTCTCCTTATATCTCCGTGTCAATTCTATCTTGGACTTTTCAACTAAACATAGTCTTTGGTCCTTTATTAAACTTATTGTTTTAAGAAATATCCCATGTGTGCTATGTAACGTTCATCAATTTTCTGCTAATTTTACACTCTTATAATAACATTTATACTGGATTTCCAATTTTAAGAAATAAAACAAACAGAAATAAAAGATATGGCTCTAGATTTTAGTAAAATTTATTTCATTATATACCACATGTTCTGAAATCTCAGAAATTTTACAATATTAGTTAGTACACATTTCTAGAACTTTTAGCATTTTAATAAAATTTTCTTTACTTACTGAGGCTAGAATGGTAACTCAGTTCAGAGCATTTGCTGCTCTTGCAGAGTCCCCACGTTGAGCTCACAGTACCCACATAGCATCAAGAGCTATACTTAGAGGATCTGAATTCCTCTTCTGGCCCTTGTGAGCACCAGACACACACATAGTACATGCACAAATGCAAGAAAATACTCATATACAGAAGATTAAAAATAAATATTTTTAATTCTTCATTTCTTAGTAAACTAAAACTGTATGAATAAGTTATCCATTATTCTTGAGTTTCTTAATGAATTTTAGCAATTAAAAATATTAAATAAGAATCCCAAATGTAAATATATTCTAGTGCCTAAAACTACTCTGCCTTGTGATATAAACCAAGTAGAAATAAGACTATTAGCAATATAAAAATTTACAATGCAGTTTTGTTTTACTTTCTATACAAAGACAAAACACAGAGCAGCTGCAGACAGACAGACACACACATACATACACACACAGGAGCAGATTGATGTCACCCACTGACTGTCGTTCTGTGTCTTTTAAAGTATAGATGCAAAAATGTCACCTAAATATGTTCTATAAATTAGCCATGCTGTAGTAAGCAAAAGCACCTTTTAAAAAGAATATAGAGTCTCTTACACTCGATGGTGCTTTCTTATCCTTGCAGGAATTGTGAAGGTGAAGAGAATGTCCTTTTTCTCCTGGCAGGCCTTTTCAAGAGTTGGGACAATTGTTTTAGGGTTATAGTTACACTGTTACTTCCACTTCACTCAGCTGTTTATATGCCCTAAAAATTGTCTTCCTCTGAAACCCAATTTCTGTCTTCAAACATGATTCAAGCAGACTTCAAGGTTGTGGTGAAAGATGAAATTCCTATGGAGTAAAGTTGGAAATAAAAAGTTAGCAATTTGTTTATCAAATGCAGTCCAAAAATAGATGAGGCAAACAAATAGCACAGGAAGCAGGCAACTATCTTGAATTCCTACTAAAAATGTCAAAGTATATTATTACTGTTTTCAGGCAAGAACAAATACAAAGAAAAATTTATATCTGTCATTCGTAAAAGTCTGTAGTATTGGATTTGAGATGTTTACTTTATTTTAGTCAAGTTCCTCTTTAACTCAAATTGACTTCTTAGAGCAGAGCTTTAATTTAAGCCAGCTTCACACAGGCCTTGCTGTCAGAACAAACTCAAGAACTTACAACTTACTGTCCAACAAATGCACACATTTCCTGTGTTCTTTATTATATATTCCTAAGATTTGATCATTTTCTTTTAACTTTCATAGACTGTAGGCTTAAAGTGTGTGGTTTCAGAGTGCGATAAGAGTTGGTGATTGGTTTCTCTGTCTGTTTTTTCTGCAGTCTGTTCCCAGTATTCTAGAGGGGTGTTTGCCATTTTTGGACTCTATGACAAGAGGTCAGTGCATACATTGACCTCGTTCTGCAGTGCTCTGCACATCTCTCTCATCACACCAAGCTTCCCCACTGAAGGGGAGAGCCAGTTCGTGCTTCAGCTAAGACCGTCATTGAGAGGTGCACTCCTGAGCCTCCTGGATCACTATGAATGGAACTGTTTTGTCTTCCTGTATGATACAGACAGGGGTAAGTCTTAACGTTCTACATTAGGAGATCTCTAACCTTCAGTCTGCCATGCCTTTGTGTCATTTATGTAACTTAGCACAAACATTTTGACCTTAATGCTGCTTAAACCAGATAATAGTTTGGACATATTATCAATGTTTTCATTTCAATTCCCAGAAGTAATTTCCAGTTTAAAATGCTTCTAGCCGGGCATGGTGACTTTCTCCTTTGATCCCAGAACTTTTAAAGGAAAGGTGGAGGCAGATGAATCTCCATGAGTTCCAGGCCAGCCTGGTCTAAGTAACAAGTTCCAGGCTAGTTGGAGCTATACAGTGAGTCCCAGCATCCAAGCAAAACAACATAACACAAAACAAAACAAAAAAAAGTAGCTTCTTATTTCTGAGCAAACTGGCTCTGCGAGCCTGTTAAAATTGTAGCATTGAGAAAGACAAGCATGAGTCCTTTTTCTCTATCAGTGACAACTATCCCAGAACACTCGTTGATTTCTGGTCCATTAAATTAAGTGCACACATATCAACTGAATGACTCTATCACTAATTCTCCAGCAGCTGCCAGTGGGGTGTTGACTAGATCAATTACTTCCATATCTGTGTATCTAAAAGATGTTTAAGATCTCAAGGTTGAAGGCTCAATAATTGTGAGATACCAGTCTGCCTCAGATGGCAGCCAAAGGCTCTAAGTTATCTATCTGTGCTTCCAGCTTTGAATGCATATGGACATGCTGAACGTCAGGGTTCTCATGACTACCTCACTCTGCTTGATTAATTAACAAGATCAAATCATAGAATTTAAGATCTTTTTATGTCTTACATACTGTAACATTATATAATTGTTCCAGGAAGAGATATGTTTGGCAAAGTATAAAAGGGAAATTTTTCATTTGACTTGTTTTGGCATGCCTTCATTGGTCTGTTACATTTCTGGTTAATATATTTACAGAAGGTTTTTCTGCTCACTGTTTAACATATTTTCAAAAATCTAACAAGTGCAGGTGCATGGTATTGCATATATGTGTGCTGTCTCAAAACAAAGTCTGTGCAAGAGGTGCTGATGGAATGGACGGAAGCATTTGTGTAGGTGATGATTGTATCTATGTCTACTTAGGGGGATTTTTCTGCAGATTTTTACTTTTAAAACATGCATAAATACCATTAGATGCTAAATTAAAAATAATATAAAAGGATGGCATAGCAGCTAGCACTTGGGAAATCAACATACTAGTATCAACACATATCAAAGTGAAAATATAGATAGCAGTTTCTTTGAAATTTCTTCCAGAAAGAGTTGGAAGGGTATAGGAAAAGTGTTTTGAAAGGTAGACCATTCAGAATGTACACTATATATCATAGGTACCATCTTCTTCTTAATCTTCTCAACCTACTACTAACTGTCATATTTACTAGCACTCTGATATCACTTGATTCTTTGCAACCTCATTTCAGATAGGACTAGGATAGCAGTAGTCAAAGTTAGCCATTCACTGTAAAGCAACCCTAGTCCAATCCAAAGAGGAATCGTTAATGTCTATAGTACATAAAGGTACCCTTCTTTTCTTTGTCTTCTCTAAATCTAGTTCCTAATTACCACACTTACTGAAATTTTGATTTCCACCATGACTGTGCTGCTTGACTCCTCAAACATCTTTTATAGATAGAATTAGGGCTGATGATAAAACTAAGATAATTGACAAAGTGAAGGCAAATGTTAAGATTCTTTTAGAGTCTATTCAAGTGTGATATAAGTAAGGATGGATAATGTATCCTAATGCTTCATTGAAGGATGTCTAAACTAGAAAAAGAAAACTTTCCTCCAAACCCATAAACCAAACAACAATTTCCTGGTATGACTTTCCTTTTGGTGAATCTCCCATGAAAACACTCAAGCAATTATCTATATTAGAATGAACTTGTCGAGTTTTCAAATGTATTTTTTATAAGTAATCCAAACACATTTACTTATAAACATTAACTACATCAATGGCTAGACTAAATCATCAAATAGGAACCTTCATCCAGTTGCCGAGTCGGAGGATATTCCATTCCAATGGGAGAGAGCTAACCTTAAGTGTAACTTCACCTTCTATTTGAACAAGGACAGCAAGACAGCCAAGGAAGATAGAAATATGTAAACAGAGACAAAGAGTATTATAACTGAGCTAGTAACAGCAAGCAGAAATGGGCAAGATGCCTTGTTCTTTCCATAGCAGAATTTCTCCCTGCCCTTCTTAACTCACAGGTCCACATGCTGATAATCATCTTGAATTAAGAAAAGGGAATAGTGGTTGAGAATAAATAGGATTAAGCCACATCAGTGAGCTTCCATATTGTGGAGAAAAAGAGATCCATGCTTTCTTCTTACACTCTACTGTTTCAAATTCAGACTGAGGTATTGGATTAAGGAAGAGGTAAAGAAAGAATATAAGAGCTAGTAGGACCATGAAATGTCATCTTCTGGGCAAGATGTATTATTGCAATCTTGAACTCATCTCATCTGTGGATGCCTGTTGCACTGTATCTACCAAGAATGGATATATTAACAATCAGGCTAGAGGATAGAGAGAGCTCTATCCTCTAATAATAACGTGTTAACTACTGATGGATTTAGGGAGTGACTAAATTATTGTCTTGTTGTGTAGCTATTGATAACCCCACCAGGTTCCAATGAATACTTCCAAATAAATAATCACACAGACACACCTGCCTAAACCAAACAGGTCAGAAAGCAAACTCAAAGTCATGAGCTTTGAAAAGGGATAGGAGTGGGTAAGAAAGATTGACTGATATAAAAGGGCAATAAAGAAGAATTTGAACAGAGAGTAATCAGAATACTTTGTATTCTTGTATTTAATTATCAAACAATAAAATTAATAAAATAGTGCAGCTTTTAATAATTGGGCTGATTTGACGGTTCTTCTTGAAAGTTAACCCAAATGAATGCCAAAATCTAACAAGCACTATCAAAGAAGGGTATTGAACAAGGAAAAATTTAAAAAGGCAAGGGTGGTCACAGAAAGAGGAAAGCAGAACAAATAGCAAAATAGGCTGTCAATGGACAGAAAGTCCTGGTGATGAATAGGTGCCTTCAGTGAATTTTTGGTTCAGACAGCCTTCTAAATATTTGCTGGCTTAGGGTGGCCTAAATGGGGAAAGAAGGGCAGTACATATCAATCCCTATGAATGACTCTGCTGTCAGTGTAGTTGGCATGTTTCTTAGATACTATCCCATTACTGTGAAGAAACATCATGACCAAGGCAACTCTCATAAAAGAGTGTATTTAACTGGAGGCTTGCTTACACTTTCTGTATCTTAGTCCATTGCCATCAAGACTGGGAAGATGGTGGTACATATGACACTGGAGAAGTAGTTGAAATTTACATAGTGATTCACAGGCAGGCAAAGGGAGAGAGAGAGAGTGGCCTGGCATGTGCTTCTGAAACATCAAAGCCCACCCTTCCTTCCTTCCACAAGATCATGCTTACTTCAACAAGGCCACACCTATCTAAGCCTATGGGAACCATTTAGTGTTTTAAAAGGTGTTAGATAAACATTATTTACTGGAAGCTCACCTGGGTGGCCATTCTTTGCCAGTTTGTTTTGGGCTGAGGAGTATTCTGTACCACTGAGGTCTTACTTGAGAACCTCTTGATATGTGCTAGATGTCTATAATGAGACAAGAATCTTTCTTTCATAGTAGATTAAAGACAAATTTATTGAACCCATAGCAATCATCCAGAATTTTTTTTTAACAGTTTGTCTTCTCTTTGGGGTGATAACAAATTAGATTTTAGTATCTAAAGAAAACAATCATTACCTCATTTTAAAAAAAGACTATGCTCTCACTATTTTTCAAAGTTTTAATTTTTTTTCTGTTTTGATGGGATCAGGTTAAGAGCATAACAATCTTCTTACACTTGTAGAATGAACTTAAATACTCATTTTTACTGTTGCTAAACTAGGGCTTTTAATTTGAAAGGTAAATGAAAAAATTTTGTGATGTGTATCTCATTCTACTTTGCATATTTACCAAGTAATGTAGCCACACATCACCAAAAACAATGCCAAAGCCATGCATGGGGTTTGCACTGTAAACTATTATTGTGCTCTTCTTCACCCTGTCAGGGATCATTTAGCCATTAACCTAAAATATGGTGCTATAGGAAGGGGTGTTCACTGTGAATATTCAGTGTGGCTCCTTCCCTCCATTGTGCCTAACATGAATATTTCTATCAATTTTTATTTAGGGACTATTTGAATTATGACTCACTTAGAAAAAAAGCTGTTCTCTTTGTAAGTCCCTTGAAGTACCTTAAACACAATTTTGAAAGGCCACTTCAGAAATAAAAAATGAACAAAATCTAAAATTATCATGAACATTTGTTACTAATGCACACTAATGTTGTTCATTTTACTAAGATCATAATGGATTGTCTTAAATTCTATTTAAATTGTTTTCCAGGAAATATATTTTATTTGAACCATTTCACTTACTTCATGTTTTGAATTTTAAAATATTTTCATTATATTAACCATTATCTATTCAATTATATAGGAAATTTTGGTAATAAAGTATACAGCTTCCAAGAATGGTACAGAACACTGTAATCCCCTATTCAGGAGCCTGAGGCAGGAGAAATGTGAGCTAGAGGCCAGCCTTGCCTACATAGTAAATTCAAGGTCAACTTTAGCTACAAAGAAAGATATTTAAAATAAATAAATAAAAAAATAACAAAATAAAAATCTACCTGTCTTTTAAGTCTAAAAACCACTCTTTATAAAATAAATTCATATTAGAAATTCTCCATCCCCTTCAAAAATGCATTAATTTGTACAAAAAACATACATGGTACATACAGAATTCAAGGCTTTTACATGGCTGAAATGGTTATTGAGTGGAGAAGAGCAATTGAAGGGAAGCTGTGCCCTTCTGTGGTAGGTACATGTTTCTTTTATATTACTATAGATAGGAAAAGGTAGACACTGTTTGAAGGTGTAAACAGCAAAGGACAAAACTAAATAACTTAAATTTTTATTTTAATCTAACAGTTCTCTTAATAATCCTGGGCTGAAAAGTATGTTTTATGTCTAAAAGCAAGGAAAGAAGGTGGGTTTAGCCTTCCTATTTTTTAAGAGAGCATAGCTATACAACAATCAGAATGAAGCCACTGGGTCAGACACTTGCAATAGCCAAGGTGTTCATCAAACCCAGAAGCACATGACCAGTGGTGCCACATATCTGTACAGAGTCTAGATGTCCTCAGAAGAGAACCATTATAGCAATATAAGCTTTAGAAGTAGGCACTAAGAACATCTCGTGTTAGCAAACGCAATTCGTCCACCTGTAATTAGTACAGGTTGACA
This sequence comes from Arvicanthis niloticus, assembly GCF_011762505.2. NCBI lineage: Eukaryota > Metazoa > Chordata > Mammalia > Rodentia > Muridae > Arvicanthis > Arvicanthis niloticus. The sequence goes on from NC_133435.1 coordinate 12,410,154, forward strand.
GGCTGCAAAGTAGAATAAATATAATTAAGGTTTTTTCCTAATCTGTCATAGTGAAAGATACCCCAAATCCTCTTTAATATTCTATACAAATCTGTTTAAGTTAAAGTTGCTGAATTATTCAAGAATAACAACAGTCAGCATTTATCAACCATGACAGCATGTGTTAAAACATGGAACTCACATATATGAGTTAGATCAGTGAGCTTCTGAAAATGCCATCGAACCTGCTAAAATATTTGCTAAAAATATTCCTCTAGTGAAAAAGAACAGCTGTGTGGACATCACTAGGGAATGGAAGATCATCCTATAGAAGCACACCTGAGACTCCACACTCAGGTTTCCAAAATCAGAATTTGCCAGTTCTCATGAATTATTTTAACTGAATCTGTTAAACATCTAGATCAGAGAGAAAAAAAAAAAAAAAAAACCCTAGGAGATCAAATGTGACCAGCACCTATATCTTGTAAACCTATATCTTCCAATCTTATTGGAATATAGCGCACCCAACTGTTGAATATTGTCTCTGGCTGTATTTCCAGTGCAATAGTAGAACTGATTTCTCCATTGTAATCGAGCCTATGTAACCCACAAAAAAATCTAAATATTTGCAGCTGAAAATACGATAAATGACTTCTAATAATATATTGTTCCATCTGTAGAACAGACCATTGTCCAGCCCATGTCAGAGAAGCTTTTCCAGGTAGAAAGCAAGAACTACAAGAGGATTCGGGGCTGGACAGTAAAGCAGAGAGTGAGCGATTTGGAGTGCTCATCCCTTAGTGGGGTATCTTTATCAAACTGTTCTCCTTAAGGCTTAGAGATTCTGTGGAAAAGAAGGGGGAAAATACTGTTAAGAGTCAGAGGGCATAGATGACTTAGGAGATAGTGTCTTTCAGAAACAGGACTGACATACAGAGATTGTCACAATATTTCGAAACCATGCACAGGTTCAAACCAAACAACATCCTAGCACTGAGAAAGAAAAGCTGACACAAAGTCACACCCCTCACTAAGAATCAACTGACCTACTGAAAAAGTGAAAAAGCATGTGTTTTTCAATAGAGTAGCACTGGCTGTATTAATCCCACGCCAGACACACTCAGATATTCTTAGACAATATAAAACGGACACCGTGCTTTCTTGTGTACGTTGTTTTTCTGCCTTGTTTCCCCTATTTTATTTTTAGTTTGTCTATTTTGATTTTCATTTTCTGTTTTATTTATGATGTTGGGATTTGAAAGGTTGAGAGGTTGAAAGGATCTAGAAGAAGTTTGGCGAGAAAAAAATATGATCAAAAATATTTTACAAAAAATATTAATAAAAACTTTAAAAATATTTACTAGCTGGCCCTTTAAAAGACTGTGAAAATTCTTTATTTAAACCCTTAGTTTAAAAATTGCTTACTTCACTAGAAAAATCTCATGTAGGAAAGATACTCAAGTCTATGAGGTACATATAGATATGTGTGAATTCATTACTAACAAACATATTTGCATAATATAAAATTACCTCTCAAAATTATAAAAGAAATTCAATAAATACTTGTGAAGTTTATTTTGGATTTTATGCAAGAATGTATTTATAGATGCCATGGAAACAGTATTATTAATATTTAGTATCATCAGCACAGAGACTTTCACCTAATGTAATATAATTTTTGACCTAGGAGAATCTTAGTAGCCACCATTACTGTGAAATGTTCTTTAGATAACTAAATAAGTAGGACTCAGCTCTTCCCACCTAAAGGCTATTTCCTATCCTCAGAGTACCACTGACTCACAGTCTGATCATATTGTTCATTTAACATGTCAAGCCAAGGTTTTTATGTCAACCATTTGTTTACATTTCTGCATGAACAAGATCTATGAAGAAAACATTTTTAAAAGGCATTTTAGGCATTTATGTGTCTATGTTTTATGTGAATGTATCAAATGAAGTAGAACGTTACATAACATGGTGAATCAATACTTCAATCATATTTAAGGGTTGTTTTGATTTGAGAGGTTTTGATTTTTGTCATTAGTGTGTGTGTGTGTGTGTGTGTGTGTGTGTGTGTGTGCGCGCGCGCGCGCAAGCAACCTGTGTGCATGTTTGTATGTCTGTGCATTGTATGTTTGCAATGAGTTAAATTATCAATATAGATATTTTACATTAAACTTGGAATCATTGTAATATTAATGCAATAGTTTATAACAAATGTTTTCCTATAATAAAATGAATTCAATTATTTCTAAAATCACAATTGGAACTGTGTTTTTGAATGAGTTTTGTGTTTATTTCTGATGACTTCTACGCAAATTCAGTTAAGTATATTAAAAGTAGAAGTCCCATGATCTCTATACTGAGTGTTTACTATAGTCTCACAAATCATCTTTCAGATTTTGCTCTTACCCCAAACTGAATTTTCCATCACTGGTCTTACCCCAAACTCCAACAGCCACAGTGAATCTCCTTCCCCATACAGATCATGTGACACCTTTACCCAAAGCTGCCCAGGGTCTGTTTTGCACTAAATACTAAGTCTTCGTAATAGCATGCCAGACTCACCCATCCACAGTGCCTTGCATACCACCATTGCTCTGCCTACAATGTTCCTAAAAATGGAAGACAAATGCCTCTCCTTTTGCTCCTCCAAATCTTTGCTCAAAGCTGTCTTCTCACAGAAGGGGCTTGCTGACTACTTCCACCCCGCAATTCCCCCCCCCCCGCTTCTCCCCTCCCCCCCCCCCCCCCCCCCCCCCCCCGACTTCCTTATCTTTGTTCTGGTGTAACCCACTGAGTTTAATAAGGATCACTTAAATAAGCACAGGTGGGGAGAATTTCCTGAAGCTTGCACAGGTTAGCTGTGGCTAATCCACTGAATCACATTAGTTCCTCCTAGAGACTATTAACTGATTATAGCTCCTCAGAAGAGTGTGAGGTCTCGTGAGCCTATCCATGGTAGAAAACTGACAGATGCCCTCTTGGATAGATCATATTCAGGTAGTTACTGCTGTGATGAACTTATGGGTACTGCAGTGAAGACAGCATTCCAGAACACTCTTCACCCTCCCACATCCTCTCATGTTCTGTCCACCCCATTTCCAGAATAGTTCAATTGCCTATCATGACATTGCCCATTCTTCTTCCCCAGTTTCCTTTCCTCTGACACACAGTTCACATCTTAATCCTCTCTGCACTTATTTAGTGCAGGCTCTGCTACAGAAAGGCATTTGGTTGAGTTCGTCACTGAAATATTCTCAGGATCTAGAACTATACCTTGCACATTGAAAGTCCTTCAGATATATGCTCATTTAACGTGAGTGAAAATAATTGACAGAAATAATGAAGGACTGAGCACGCATGTATACCCAATAATTATCATGGAAAGGGTGGTCTGTCAGCTCAGAAGCCCAGGAATAAATCACTCTTGGTTGGCTTTTAGGGCATGTATGAAACCCACAACTTTCTGCTATCCCTCACACTTTACTAAATCGTCTTTAACTGAACCAGCAAATTGGTGTTTGTTTTAGATTATACTTTGCAGTTGGTAACTTTGTGTTATCATTTTGAAAGATATAGAAGAGAAACTCTAATAACTCACTCCAAGTTCCCCAAGCTGAAGCCCAATGTATACTGATGGCCTATTATGGATTTTAGATGAAGAATGACATTGAAAGGAAATATGAGCAGACAAGCAAAACTACGAACAAATCAAAGGGACTGTCAGATAGATCAGGAAAGGTTATTTTAAGTAGTATCTGGGATGTTTTGGAGAATTTATATGATAATAGGAAGTGCTTTTAAAGCCTCACCATGCAATGCCTGGGGCAGAAAGCCTTATACATGTGAACCCGTGCATTTGCAATTAAGTAGGTGATACTGTTTTCATATTCCAGAAGAGAAAACTCTCAGGCCCATCATGGCTATAAACTGCTCAAAATCACACAGGGACTCAGTGGCCAATTGGAGTTTCTCTTAAAGGCAGTTGGACCTCTGAATCTGTGCTATTAACAACTCTGCTCTGCCATGAGGACCTCCACCTTTACTTTGAAAGAGAAATTGCCAAACAGCATAGTAGGAAAAGCAGGCTTTGGACAATTGAATACTGCACATGCTGGGCAACCCAAACAGTTCCTGAAAGGCTCAAAAATAGAGGCAGTCACAGATCCAAACATTTCTGCTTTAGAATTTATTTCAGCATGGGCATCTGAGTCTTGCAGCTGCTGTGTCTGCTCTCTTGTGTGACCACAGGTGTTGGCGCTATGAAGAGAGTGCATAACAGCAGTGACAAGGCAGGCACAGTGGGGACTGCCAGCACAGGAGGTGATGCCAAGCTTAGTACTGAGAGTCAAACATATGCATGTGCCAGTTCTATTCCAAATGCTTTTTTATTGAAGAAAAACAAACTTGTCTTCAATGAGAATGTTCATTTGAAGCAAACAGCCATTGCAATCTAATACTGAATTTTAGGAAATTTAAGCATCACTTTGGTGTTCATTAAAAAAACAGATTTTCATGAAAGAGCCCCCTCAAGTTAAATGAAAAAAATAAAACAATACCCAGAATCTTAAGTGAAAAGCACTTCAGTTCCTAATAAGGTGTCATTCTCTACAATTACATAAATACCTGCCTGTGATCTGCAATGTGTTCTGTGCTTGGTAAATCTACATATGAACTATAGATATGCACAGCAAAGAGAAAATAGAAGACAATATTTCTATTTAAAGACAGTATCAAATTTACAATTTGAAACTAAGATTCCTCCTAAGTAGAAGATAGAATTCCAATTAGTATCTAAGATGTTAGTGGAGGTTTTAGGTAAAGGGAAAAGAATGTATCCCAAAGAGAGGGATTGAAACAAAAAGAAGCAGCAAGGCCTTGGGGTCAACAGGAATGATGAGCAGTCCACATTATTACAAGAGGGGCCAGGGAGTGAACTGTGAACCATTAAGGAGCACTATATCCTCTGATGCTCCACCTCTAAGTCAGAAACAGGACATATAATTGGCGTTCAGTTAATGATGAGTGTCTAACAGCCTTTTGTGAACAAACCATGCTCTAATTGAGGCACTACAAAGCTGAAAAATGGTAGAGAGGGAGGGTCATTTTGCTCAGCAGAAACTTTAGAAATGACACCATTTGAGTTGAGCCAAGCATATAGACTGGGAGAATCCATATAAAATGGGAGTCTTTTAGAAAAAAAAAAAAAAAGCTTTATGGTGGTGTGCGAATAGTAAATAACTTAGCTATTGCTTGGATGGGAAAGAGGATGTTGGATGAGTGATTCGGCAGGGAGGATGAGGAGGATATAGTTGTTCGGAACAACTAGGAATTGAATCATGCTGGATTATGCAAGCATCCCTCAAGAATCCAGAAACTGCCCTAGGTTAAGTGATACAAGTGGTCATTGTACAGTAAGTTGATAAATGATTAAAGTTCATACTTTAGACATGGAATATTCTGTAACAAGAAAATCAACTGTAGAAGTCTCACTGCAATGGGTAATTAAATAAAAATGAGTGAGCACCAGGCGACACATACATAAGCATCAAAGTACAAAGACAGGCATCATCAGGCGGGTAGGCATTTGTTAGTCAATGTTCATCATCTGCGTCTGTAGCCAGATCTTATTTATAAAGATGTGTTTGACTTGAAAAATAAAATAAATGAGATATAAATCACAACCTGAATTAACTTATGGATCTCTACGACCTCTGTATTTCAGCATATAGCCCATATTCTAGTAAAAAAAAAAATCAATATGTCCATGTCATACAATCATCCTTATTACAGTCAAATACGTGTAGAACAAAAATGTCAATGTGCTCTAGTTTGCTAAGAGTTTATGGTGTGCCTACCATGCTAAAACAAAAAGTTAAGTCTATGGTGATGCCTTGGTTGAGTACTGATGCCCCTTATTTAAAGACAAGTTTTAGTTGTGGGTGGATATTTATGATGTAGTTGCTCTGCTCTATAGATATTTCAAGTTTCCAAAGAAAAGTATTTTTTTTCTTAAAATTTTGTTTAAAAACAAAAATGTATTTATTGGGATCTTTATTAACTAGTATACGTCTGTCAAAATACATTTAAATGGATTTTTAAAACTTTTGAGTACTTGATCAAATTTTTCTGCCTCTCTCGTATTCATCCAAAGCATTTCAAAAATTTATTTTAACGTTTTGTATAATTTTGATGTGGAAAGTTCTCTCAAAGTCTTATATGTTAGAGGCTTCATCCCTAGCTCTATCGAGGACTCATGGAAACTTGAAGAGGTGAAACCTAGTGGACACGCTTAGATCATTTAAAATTATTCTTAAGAGATGATGAGAACTTGGCTGCTTCTTGCCTCTTATTCACTCCTGGCCATGCAAGCAGTATTTCTGCTATTCTATATCTCTCTACCAACATATGCTGCCACAGACCCAAAGCAACAGACTAGCCACGACTAACAAACACCTCTACAACTGTGAGATAAAATAAACCTTCTCTCTTGGTAAAGTAATTAATCACAACTATTGTCATAATGAGGAAAAGCTGACTAACACTTCATTTCAATCCATACTTCTTCAAATTCAACATTAGTTTTTGAATAAACCTAGTCACCCAATTTCTTCTGAGTCTAGAATGCCATTTATTACTAAGAGAAAGGCATAAATTAACATTTGTGGATTCTGTTCAAACTGAGATTTGTCTGCTTACCACACGGCTTTACCCATAACTCTGCTAAACATATTTCCTAATTTTCACAGGTACCAAAGTGAATTTTATTCCTACTCAGCTCTCTTCAGATCACCTTAAATAAAATCAGAGTTTTCAACATGACACCCTCTACATTCTGTCAACAGAAAAATGCTCTGAATTTGCATGAATTCCTTCCTAGTTCTTCCTGGCATCAGGAAATAATCCTTTCCCTCCAAAGCTATGTCTTCAAATGAGCCCGTGACTTTCTTCATACTCAAAGGTGCTTATTTTAAATTAGAATTTATTTTTTTTCATGTTCTTGTCTCTGCACTGTCCCACCTGTAATACATTCAGGCCCCATGTTCTATTGTACACAAAAGACCAATGTTTCCCAAACCAAATATCTTGGTATAAGACTATAGTCTTGCATGTTTTCTGCTTACCATAGGACAGAAATTAATTTGGACAGATAATCCAACAATTTTGGGGTTGAGACAGTGATAAAAATGACCAAAGAATGGAAGGGTATCACTGGTCCTCTTCTTCCATCTTCAAAGTCATGTACTTTGTATCTCTAAATTTCTCTTCCTACATCACATAGCTTTCAACAATGCGTATGTTTACAATTAGAAAAACCTAGATATTTCAAGAAAATTTCTAAATTTTTATATCTTTAATTTAATAGGATCAAATCAGGAAAAGAAAATGTATTTGTCAGTAAGTTAGTAGTCTTGAGTTCCCATGAGTTAAGATCTATGCATTTTAGGAGTGCCAACCTGTTGGAGATTGGACCCACACCCTCACTCCAGTTGGATTAAGCTGTTATAAAACACAGTGACTGTTTAGGTATAAAATTCTAAATTCCCAATAAAACTTCCCTCCATGAAGTAAGAAGAGATATGAAAACAGAAGAAAAATTCTGAGTGGAAAAACTAGATGTGAGAGAATGAGAAGGCATCTTACTGGCTTGCCTACTACGCACAAGCCCTGAGTTCAAAAGTCAGAGCTAAAAGTAATAATTACAGATAGGACAATTATATTCAAACATTTTCTATTCAAAAGCAAAATTGACTGACCCATGATGATGAAATAAAACCATATTATCACAAGTGGTAATTAATAGAAACTAGGTTATTGTGTGTGAATGTCTGAAAATGAGCATGTCAGAGGAGGGGTATTGTGTAGTTTACTTCAGGCAAAACAATGAGTCTGCTTTTTGGAGGAGTGAGTTAATACCTAGTATGTAAACATATGAGTACACAGAAAATATACATCACTTAGTGGTCCCAGTTCTGTAATAAGAAATGTAGAGTTTAATTTTTTTCTTTATTCTTATAATTTTCTTTAAATATTAGTTTTTAAAACTAATTTTAAAGAATGTTTTAAAACTAATGTTTTGAAAGAAGCAAGGTGGTGTATAATAAATATCAGACTATGTTTCTTCAAAACCCTTAATATTTTGACCTTTAGTAATATGTTTCAATAAGCCAAAATTTTTTATTTAAATAGGTTGATTTATAAAATTATGCCAGTGGTACATCAATGATATTTGACTGTATCACTCTCCCAAAGACATCAAGCTGTTTTTTCTATTTATTATCTGTGCCTCTTTTTTCACACTGCCATATTTCATTTAAATAAAAAAATCACTGGATAAAAAATACCTACTATACATAGTTAGTATGTAACTATTGCATCTGAATTCACTCTTACATTGATGTGCTAACCATTTCCCCCTATCATTCGGCTTACTTATTTTATTCTACTGTTATTGTGATGGGACCTGAGCCCTGTCAGTGGCATGGCACAGATATGGAGATCTGACGACAATTTTGTAGTCAGTTCTTAGTACCTTTAAATGGGTTTGTTTACCGAATTAGACCTAGGTCATCACTTTATACAGCAAGCTTCCTTAGCCATCTCAGCAGGCTTGCACCAGCTTTTTCAACCATTTTCCTGATAGAAAAATATATAGAATAACAGCTACAGAAACGTTATTCTTTAGGACATTTAGGTGAAATAACAGAGTACCGCTAATGCAAAGCTTTGTAGATCTTACCAGGGTCAAGAATACAGAGGCTTCAAAAAGATAGCAACAAGAGAAACTGAAGCCCACAGGGTTAGGAAGAACTCCTTCCTGCTTCTTTCTTAGTTTTCCGTGCAAAATTCCCAGGGGAAAAAAAAAATTCAATTGGTCTCAAAATGCCAAGGAACTTACTTTCATACAAGCAACCTAAGGCAGTCAGGTACTTACCTGCAGTTTGCAGTGATAATTTTAAATGCTGTACTGTTTTTGTTACTAACATGTTTTTCTTTTGAAATTCAGAGATGTCACTTCATAGAAAGTGCAGTTGGAAAAAGAATCCGTTGTGTTGCGCACAAATCCCTGCAGAGAACTTTGCAAATTTTCAGTTCTATTTAAATGAAAACAAATAAAACGTTAAGAACGCCAAGTAGAGTCAGAAAAAAAGAGATGAGTCACGTGATTTCCTTGCCATTTTATAGTGTAGGTCTTGCCTTATGCTCCATATGATCGTAGTAAACCAAGCATAGCATGATGAAACCTGCTCACACTCGCATGTAGTATCTTACATTACAGACTGAGAAAATCAGTTGTTTTCACTTAAAAATAATCCCATCAAACATAAAACAGGTTCTTTCATGAAGGCCTATATACTGACTAAAAGTCTCTTATGAAGTCAAAGATTAAGATAATGAGACTACAGAGTCAATATAAAAGTACTGGAAGCCAGACACCAGACACCTTGATTCATACAAGGATATCCTACTTCAGTATTTCTTCCTGTACAGTCTTCTCATATAGTTATAAAAATATAGATATTTTAACAATAATGGAGACGGAGAGCTAACTCACAGTCTATTGATAACATCAGAAAAGTATGACCATGATTCAGGTCTGATACAGTCTCTAGTGTTAGTAGAAGAGGAATCATCAGACACATGTAACAAAAGTATTCAGTGTCCTGGGACATGGTGTGTCCAATGATAAGTTAGTAATAATTTCTGTTTTATAGTGTGGAGATGCTAATTCTCACCTACAGTAAGAGTGCCTTCAGCATGCTCTGTAGACATTGAGAAACTTGCTATTTCTGAGTTCATGGTTTCACTAAAGCTGACACTTGAAAGTCTACTTTAAATGCTGCTCGTGGAAATGTTTAAATCTCACCTCATCTTTAGGGATTGTATAAAAAGAGATTTAAGTGATTCAGGTTTTCCTTTTTTTTTTTTTTTTTTTAGACTTTTTTATGTTTTGTGCGTATTTGTCCTGCAAGTGTATATGTAAACTACACGTGGGTTAAGAGAGTTCAGAATCCAATGTCAGCTCCTTTAGAACTGGAGTTAGGGATAACTGTGAACCACTCTGTGGGGATGCTGGGAACTAAACCTAGATCATCTGCACGAGCAGTAAGCCCTCTCTCCAACCCAACAATTCAAGATTGAGAACACACTTAGTGGAAAAAGAAACTGAAATTTTAAAATTGTTGTTGAAATTTTAAAAAGCCTCACTAGAAGTCAGACTCTTACTGTCTTGATGGCTTCCAGGTTGATGGGAGAGTTTGGAACACAGTGTATGTAAGATGAAATAAAAGAAATGAGCACACACAAGATTCAGTATTAAAAATATACACCTAAGCATGCAGGAGTCTCAGAACTCTCCAAGTGACAGCATTCTTTTCCTGCTTCTGAATATTTCACTAGCTTAGTCCACAGACATGAAAAAATCACAGTAACTGAAAAATAGCTGGGTACTGCTTTGTCAAACCTTTCTTACACACACACACCAAATCACAACTATAGTTGTCCAACCTTTAATACACATCAATGTTACATGCTTCATCACATTAGTCATCACTAAGACTTAGACAGGAGTTTATAGAAAGAAAACGGTGTAGTGTTACTTAAATCAACTTCAGAATTGATCTTATATTCAAATTACAGGTAACTGCTGAGCTTTTTGAGTACGGAACTAGAGGAATTTGGGAAATTTCACTTTTCTCTTCCAGTTTAATGCTTCCCATAAACCTTTTGTCAATGTTAATAATAATAATGGTCATGTTTTCCTTGGGACTCTTTGTCACTGGAAGCGTCTACCAAACCACATCAAAACATGAGATCCCCACAGAGGACACACTTGGCGCTGAGCATAGTGACCCCAACAGATTCCATTTACCTCTTGATTTGGGGGCCACTTTCATTCATTCCAGTATGTTTTTCTATCATCCATGATTGAGCAACTAAATTTTATTGAGTCACAATCATAGATAAATATCTATGATTTCTAGGTAGATAATACTTTTTACCTTGACATACATACAGTTTTGGGAACATATTTTTTTCTGTATTTCAGATTATTTCTCTGCTGTAGAGAGCATCAGCTAGTACCTCTGCACTGATTTTGATTCAAAAAGAGCAAATACGTTCTTTCATAGTATCCTTTTCATTTATAGCTAGGTGTGAAATTCAGCTCATATTCATTTTGAAAAAAAAATCTCTTACAATCTTCACAAGAGTCCAATATACAAAAATATACACAGTAACTTATTTTTTTAAGTCTGAATAAACTAAAAAGTAGATCACACCCTTCAGTCTAGAAAAAGTCAAAATAAGAACCCCCCACCCACTCCCAAAAGAGAGGTTTATTTCTTCACTATAGATATGTATAATTTATAATTAACAAAGAGCTTTGGAAAGCCTTTTACTTGGGGATTCAACTCAGACAGAACTGCTTGACAACTGTGAAGTAAACAAATCTGAAAAAGGATGGTGCCTAAGAAAAATCACCTCTTTACCCAAAGCTTGGATGACAGTTTGTAACCTGTCTCACTTACTCCACATGAGACTTGCCTGATTTCATCTAAAGCAATCTAGGCAATCTAGTGAGTTTTTGTGCCTCTTTTATAACAGATTCAGTCAGATCTATGCAAAATTTATTACTAGAAAAAAAGCATATATGGTCTGTGCTTCATTCTTTCAGGATTTAAAAGAAAGTTGCACGTTTATATCATAAGCTAGTGCACTTTTTAACGGATACACCTAAATTAATAAGTGGCAGGTCAAGATGTCTTTAAATATTTGTATTTTATGTTTATTCAGTTTGTAAGAGAGAAGTGAAAGAGGAGTAGAGGGAGGAAGAATGAGAAGGGGAGAGAGAGGGAGAGGAAAAGGGAGGGGCAGAATGTATGTGGAAACCTGAGGAGAAATTGAAAGAGTCAATTCTTTATGCCTTGAAAAGTGATCTGGCCATTGAACTAAAAATAATGCATCCTTACCCACTAAGCCATCGCCTTTATCTCCAAAATATGTGTTTGATGTTAAACGTTACATAGAAACAATTTTTAAGCAAGAAATTTTCAGGTTTTAAGTGTATGCTTTTGTAGCAATTATAATAAGAAAAATAGAACAAACTTATAAAACATTCAAGTCAAATAAAATGCATGTGATTTCAATATTCCTGTGATGTGGGACATGATCCTAGGCTTTTTGGAGTCAGAAATGAATCTTTGGATTCTGTGCTATCTCAAGCTTGAGAAATTCTACCTAAACCTAAAGAAATCTGAATAAGCAGTCAAAAGGGGTTTAGGCACTTTTGAAGGTAGATGTTGTCTTTCTTGAACTCTCCCCTCCTTCTCAAGAGAAGCCTAACACAGCTGATCATGAATAGGAAGGGTAATATCAAAGTGTTAAGAGAAGGTAAATGGCTTTGAATTCAAGCAGGCCTGGCTCAGGTGTAAGTTCTAGCTTGAGAATTTACTGGTTGATTTTCAGCTCCCTAACCTCAGATGATAACTGACAGAAGTGATGAAGATGTGACAATATACAACTTAGTTCTTTGCCCATAGTAGCTGTTTATTAATGAATCAAAGCTGAGATCCACTAAGGCTTTTTCTCCTCAGTTCTGAAATAAAATCAAGGATAGCATAATCCCCAAAGAAACATCCTTTACTATGTTGCTTGTTCTCAAATATATCACTGTCAAGGAAATAAAGAAAATATATGCTCAGTTTTTCATAGCAGTAGCATTTTGAACTCAACTTAGAAGAACAATTTTAATGTAAGCAGTTTCCAAACACTTGAAAAAATAGATCCACAAAATAAGGGAGCACAAAGTCAAGTCATCTCATTTCCAGAGTCACTTTCTGTCTTAGCAACACACAGCTGTTACACTGGGAATTATCCAATTGCACACAGATAGATCTCTCTCCATTCATTCGGATAATTCTGAATTCCTTTCAGAAGCATATAAAGCCAGTGAAGAAGTGTAAAGACTCAATAACGGTCATCATAAGGGAAGATTCAACCAACCAGAACAGCTGCTCATCAGCAATGCCTCAGTGCTGCCTTTATCATCCATATGGTTCTTTCTAACATCATTGAAATGCAAATTGGACTAAAGTTATTTTAACCATACTATTAAAAAAGTTTATGAATTGTGCAGTTAAAACACAAGAGCCTCTAAAGGGAGTGAAAGATAAAAGGACTTCTGAAGGGCTGTATATGTGTATGCTTGCTCAAGTGTGCGCATGCATGCATGTGTGTGCGTGTGCGTGTGCGTGTGCGTGTGCGTGTGCGTGTGTGTGTGTGTGTGTAATCATGAGCTCAACTGCCTGTTTTATACCTGAAGCTATAAGGTAAGCAGAAAGAAAACACATAGTGTTTAGCTATGCAAATTTCTGCATTCTATGAAGCTTAATTGGAAGAATGAAATAATTCAATTAGTAGAACTCAGGGGCCTTAGGCTGACCCTGCCTTCCCTTCTAAATGGGTTCTAATGCCTGCATAGCCATTATTCAGTTCCTTGATTTTTCTTCCTCACCCTGGCATTTAATATGGTGCCAAGTCTTTGAAGGACTGACAGTATGTGTTGAATGAATGAATGAATATTATTTCATAATTACTACATTTAAGTATTCACTGTATTATTCTTTTAATTTAATTTAATTTTATCATAACTAACAAAAGATTTCTAGGTTTTTTAAAAAGAATTTTATACCTGATCTCTATATTTATTTCTATCATTCCCACCCTTCATATACCCATCCTTACAAATTCATGGTCTCTTCTTTAATTATTATTGTTATAAGTATCTGTGTGCATGTGTTCATTTAGCATTGATGTTACATATGTCTGTCCAGTAGTGCCCACTTGGAATAGAATAATCTATGCTCATTCCTGGAAAAATCTAATTCTCCATTTCTCAGTGCCATTAACTACCTTTAGTTCTTGATCTACAGCTAGGATCATGGGAAGTGTCCTTGTCCATATTGCTGGGTCAGTTGGCATTATAATTGTGCTATAATTCAGGCCACAATGGTATTATTTCATGGATACATTTTCCCTATCATGCCTAGTGGACGTTATCTCACAATAGGTGCAGTGATCCTCTGGCTTTTACAATCTTTTTACTACCCCTTTCATGATTTTTCCTGAGCTTGAGAGGTAGAAGTTTCCTTGTGGATGGATTAGCTGGAGTTGACTATCCCATGCTCCAATTTTTTATTCTTGAAAGTTTTCTGAGGAACGTTTTCTTAAATAAAAGATATCATTTAAGCTAAAATTGGGACTAGAGTATAGTCAATCATCTATCCTACTCAAAATTTATCATAATTGTAGATTTGGTAATTTTTGTGTATTTGGTGTCAGGTTCTGAGACTGACAAATATGCTACAGTTTCCCTATGACTCTGTAGGGAGATAATCTTGCTACCAGGCAAAGCTTTTCATTAGAGTGGGGTTTTGATTTGTTCATTTTTATTTCTGTAAGGTAAGCTGAAAAGTAATGTTGCTATTACTCTACAGAAAAGCTGTTAGACTCTTTAATCTACAAAAAAAAAGAGGTTTTAATTAGACCATGAGCGGGTCCACTATGAATTAGACTGTAAACACATTGTGATGGTACATCGTAGACTTTCAGTAAAGAGAGATGGGCTTCTGCAACAACAACAACAACAACAAAGAACTCTTATTCAACAAAGAGGTAAACAGATAATTTTCAGAACCCTATTCACCCACATAGAGACAACACACTGTTCTCTAAGCATCTAGCTTCACCTCAGAACACAAAGCTGGAAAGCACTCTATTTCTGGGTATGTATTTCAGCCTTTCTAGTTGTTTTTATGCTGCTCTTCTGGTGAAAGGAAGTGGCGGAGTCCACTCAGCCTAGCTACCTTAGCCAATTTTGATGTCATAACAAAATGTCAGATAGAAGTAGTTTGAGAGAAGAAGATTTGTTTGCTTACAGTTTTAGGGAGTTTAGCCCAGTTTAGTGCTCAGCATCAGGAGGTGGGGCTGAACTTAATGTCAGTCAGAGCATGAAGGAGGCTGCTGATATCACAGCTGTCAGAAAAAAAAAAAAAGGAGAGACCTCTAGAGACCATGTGATGACCTTCAAAGGCATTGACAGCACTTCCCACTAGGCCGCATTTTATAGACTTTTCGGAACTTTTAAAGCTAATGACACCATCTGGGAACAATAATTCCACTTATATGTTATGTGTGTACAATTACAATTCAAGCATATAAGTATGTTAGAAAGAGCATATTTATATTTGTATGTTTAAGATACAGATTCATCAGTGTAATCCTTCTAATAAGCCAGCATAGCTTTCTTCAAAGGAAGATTATTTCCTAGTTGAGTAGAAAAATCTTCCTGGAGATTTTTGTGAGCCTTTCATTTTCAACTGTTTCCCAGGTAACTATTTTATTTGGAAATCAGCTCCAAGACTCAGGGTCACTATTCCTGTCCCTACTGATATGGGGATGAACCATGTTAAGCCTGCTGTGTATAGTCTTGTCGCAGTGTGTCCCTCTGGACCAAGCTCAGATAATTCTTGGTCTAAAGATTTAGATCTTATTTGTGACATAGAGAGAATAAATGTGCCCCAGATGAGGACCAAACATTCTCTCCAAACAAAAGCTAATTGAACATTGATCTCTCACATCACTTCTAAAACTGTTCAAAGTCTATTTTGTTACATATGAAAAAGTCTAAACATATTTGTCTCTATGATAAATTCATGCTCCCAAATAATAAATAAATTATTATATGTAACTTTATAATACAATATGTAGAGTCACTGGAAATGAACAGTAGCAATTTTATTCTTTCCAATCAATTAACAATTCATAAGGCAGATCATTTAGTCAAGGCTGTGGTAGACGATGAAGCATACAGAAAACACAAGATGATTTTTCTACAGATAGTTTACAGAAGCCTAGTACAAGAGGGACATTCAGAAAATAGTGCAGAATAGTCTAGATGGGGTGGAAAATTTTGTATAATTCCATCTGTGAGATCAAAACTAGGAAGCTTATTTAAGCCAGAAGAATCATATAAGATCATCTTCAGATCACATATTTAATAGTTTAAAACATTTGTTAATGAAGCTCATTTTCAGAATCAAATACTGAACCACACCATTGTCTCTGTTTTTTTAGTTTTAATTCATTATTTTATTAATATTAGCATTGCCAATATGGCCTTCCATGTAATCTGCCTATATTCAATGAGTAGTAGATAGGCCAGCCATTAAATAGAAGACCATCTTCCATTACATTAAAAAGAAAAAATAAAGAAAGAAAAGCAGATGGAATTTGCCATATTTAGTCCTTAAAACTAATATAAATATAAATTCACAATAAAAAATACTCAATAAAGATTTTTAAGATATACCATTATGACCATGTAACTTTAAAATCTTATGAAACAATCAACAAACTGTACATGATTACCCTAAAATTAAGAGAATTAGGCAAATGGATCATCCTGAGTGAGGTAACCCAGTCATAAAAGAACACACATGGTATGCACTCACTGATAAGTGGATATTAGCTCAGAAGCTCAGAGTACCCAAGATACAATTCACAGACCACATGAAGCTCAAAAAAAAAGAAGACCAAAGTATGGATGCTTCAGTTCTTCTTAGAAGAAGGAACAAAATACTCAAGGAGGAAATATAAAGTGTGGAGCAGAGATTGAAGGAAAGGCTGGTCAGAGACTGCCCCACTGGTCCATCCCATATACAGACACCAAACCCAGACACTATTGTGGATGCCAAGAAGTGCTTGCTGATGGGAGCCTGATATAGCTGTCTCCTGACACGCTCTGCCAAAGCCTGATAAACACAAAGGCAGATGCTCGTAGCCAACCATTGGACTGAGTATGGGGACCCCAATGGAGGAGTTAGAGAAAGGACTGAAGGAGTTGAAGGTGTTTGCAACCCCATAGGAAGAACAACAATATCAACCAACCAGACTCAGAACTCCCAGGGACTAAACCACCAACCAAAGAGTACTCATGGAGGGACCAATGGCTCAGCCACATACATAGCAGAGGATGGCCTTGTTGGGCATCAATAGGAGTAGAGGCCCTTGGTCTTGTGAAGGCTAGATGCCCCAGTGTAGGGGAATGCCAGGGCGGGAAGGCGGGAGTGGGTGTGTGGTTGGGGAAACACCCACGTTGAAGCAGGGAGTGGCGGGATGGGATAGAGAGGTTCTTGGGTGGGGGGACCAGGAAATAGTATAACATTTGAAGTGTAAATAAAGAAAATATACAATAAAAACAAACAAACAAACAAATAAATAAAAATATCAATTAAGAGAATTATGATATTCCCCAAGATTCTCATTGTTACCTTCACAGAACAGTTGCAAACATCATAAAATAGTCTTCAAAAAGACTTGTCTGATTGTCAATGAGAAAAAGAACAAAGCACCCGAAAATGGTAGGGTAAATGTAGAAAAATATCCAAGTTCAGATTAAATATGATTATATAAAATTATTTAACATAGCGACATGAGGTATATTTTGAAAGAACTAAACTAATGTGTGAATTCTCCAACCAATATGAATTAGGACTCGGAACAAAAATGTCTATAACCAAAAGTGGAAGTTGGGAAATCTTGGTGAAATATGGTGTCCTACTTAGCGTTAACTCTCAAATAAAAACAGCCCACAGAAGAAAACCAATTGAAGCATTACCCAAACATGATGGGCCCGTGGACATGACTGAAGATTGTTTTGATAATTGATTGATATAAGAGGTCCCAGCCCACTGGGGATGACACTATTCTCTAAGCATAGCCACAGCAGCATCTCTCCATGATGTCTGCTTCATGTTGGAGTTTTTGTCCTGATGTCCTTTAATCATGATCTGTGACATGGAAGCGTAAATCAAATAAAGCCTGTCTTCTGTAACTTGATTTCTGTCTGAATGTTTCACCAGAGCAACAGAAAGAAAGCTGGAATATGTACGAAGATGAAAGTACTTACTCACTACTTCCATCATTCTGAAGTCAATGTATAATCAAAAACAACCGTTCTAAATCTTGTGACATTAGGAGCAAAACTAACAATTACCAAAGAAATCTAAGACACGCTAGACAAATTATGATGGGAATCACTTGATATTAAAAGTATAGTATGATAATAATGGAGGTACATGGTTTTAATCTTAGTTTCACTTGGCTAGGGCCAGAGTATCATAAATTCAAGATTAATATGGGTTACAAAGAGAGTCCCAGTCCAAAAATAAATAAAAAGCTTAGTGTTTTCCACGTGTTAGGAACTCATACATGAACATCTGTCTACTCTGATCCATTCTCTCATGGTGTGTGTTAAACTTTAGAGTGATTAAAAAAAAGTTTCTATATGTCTCAGACTCCCATTTTTATCTTCTATAGATCCACAGAGAATTTGATGAATCTAGTGTCAATTGCCACCCTTACCTCTGCCAACCAAAAACACATCTTTAACAAATACTCCCAGTATTCACAGGTAGGATATATGTCCCACTGTTTTCTCTTGGAAAGTAGTCTGCTTATCAGTCCTAGACCTGAAATGCCCTTAATTAACTTGCCTTATGACATAAGTAGTTCTATTTCTTTGGACATCCTATTTATTTTAATTTAAAAATGATTAGAGTCTTATTTCCATTGACATCTCTTAAAGAAAACACCAAAGATAATATTGTGACCCTACTGAAGTGAAATTGAAGCTTACATAAGCAAAGTCCCTAAAGAAAAAGAAACGCTTTTAATTTCATTGTTGCTCAGAATGACTTTACTGATCCAAAGAAACAAAACACACACACACACACACACACAACTAAGTAAAGCCATTGTGGTATTCTTAACAGTCTTAAATGTCAATTTGAAGAATAGGCTGTTTCTTCTGAAGCACTGTTATTTAAAATGGAGTGGACAGTAACACTGATGGATGATCAAGGCAGTGTGAGTCACACAAGGGGACTTTATGCCTCTGCAAGTGAAGAGGGAAATGCAGAATTCTCCCCTGTCATTCTCACACAGCTATGAAATGCTGTCAGCTATTCAAAGTGCAAAACTGCCTCCTAAAATTTGAGAGAAGAGAACTCATTTTCTCCTTCCACCTGCATTGGTAAGAACTGCAGGCCTTGTGGGAAATTCTCCAAATTTCTTTATTGCATCCCCCAGCCTCTTGCATCCTTTTACTATGCAAACTGTTTCCTCAAACTAACCTGTCAGGGAGGCATCTGCTGCTGTTACAGACGCCAACACACATGGGTGTATGTCACGCTGTAGTGATTCAGTGCCAGTACTGGGGGACAATCTCCCTTTAGTTCTGTCAATCACTGAAGATACATGTGTTGCCCACCCACCTCTTAACTTTCAAAACTGGTTGCAGGTGATATATGAGCTTCAGAGGCATCTTTAATGCTGCGAATGTGACATGATGCCTCTTTGGTTGCCTTGACAGCTTTTAACTACCCGGCAAGCTCCAAGAAAGGAAAATCAAATGTGAAGAATTCCTAATAAATCTCAATGCCCTGAAGCACCATTCTTCCCCTAGTTTTTCATTCATCTGTCCCAAGCTTAAAAGGATTAGATATAGTGCCATAGATTGAAAAGTAAGATGTCAATCGAGGTCTTAATAGAGGTTTGTGAGATATGCAGTTATCATACTGGCATTTAAAATTTGTGTGTTTTTATGTACCCAAAACAAAAAGCCTTTTGTGAGATCAGATGAAGCTCATGAGACGAAATGTCTTAGAAACAGAAGTAAAAGTAACAGATTACTACACCTGGAAAGTATGTCCTCTATTTCTTTTTTATTCTGGCTAGATGGTTCACATGCTTTTCTGCCCTGAAGAACATTGGCTGTCCATTGCAATATTCTTTTCCTACTGGCAGCACCCAGCTTATTTATCATTGTGAATCTGTGTCAGCAGATCCAATGGTCTCTCTGAGTGTTGCTCTCCCACTGGGCTAGTGATGAGCTGGACTGATCCATGCCTGAAACTGCTGAGGGAGCTTCAGCCCAGATGGCTTTCTTGCTGATCTTGTCTCAGGATGTTTTATTTTCTTTTGTTTTGTTTTTTCCTGCCTATGTTGTTCCTTAATTACAAAATACCAGAGAAGAAATTTATTTTGAGCATAAGATAATAAAAAATACTCAATTATGAATGATATTAGTCCCTTTAAAAAGAAATGAAACGTTATAAAATGTATTTTCATCAGGGACAAATGGTGGCAAAATTAAATATACCTGGGGGATTCCTACTACTAATATGGACCAATATAGTCGGTTTTGTAGGTTCCTTTAAAAAAATAAAGATTGGGCATTTAATACATATAATAGTATGCATTAAATTCTTTTATAGGCGGTCATTGGATATACAAATTTTAAATCCAGGCTTAACATTAGAAGTACATAAACACAATATCCATTTGTGTGATCTACCTTCCTCACCATCAAGTAGATTTGCCTCATTTAATACTGAAATCTCAGTTATTTCTTTTCTTAAATAACTGACATGCAGAGGAGGACCAACTTCTCATCCTGTTCTAACTACTCCACTACCTCAACAATATATCTGCATGAAAATCTTGTTCCTAGTAACATGTGCTCCTCTGAGATGGTTCATCAATTCAGAAGAGATTGTAAGGTTATCAATGTAGTGACATCTGTCTTCCTCACATCACTAAAAATAAATACTACTGAGCTGGAGAAAAGATTCAATGGCTAGGCACACTTGGGACACTTGCAGAGGAGCCATGTTTGGCTCCCAGTACCCATATCAGGCAGCCTACAACCTCATAACTGGAGTTCCACGGAAAACAATTTGTGTTTATATGCACTCTTCTATACTCTGGTGGCACCCATAGGTATGTGCAATTATATTTACAAAGGAATACATATACATAAAAATTAAATAAATATTTTATTATTTTTTAAGGGTTGCAACATCATCATTTTTCCACTTCTTTCCTACTTCCAAATCCTCCCAAGTGCCATTCCTCCTCAATTTTTGTTTTTGTTTTTGTTTTTAAACTGTGGAGCTCAAGAAATACAATTTAACAGATCTCTCTTCAATGGGTCTATAGTCCACAGTGGGGGACTCACACCAGATGAGTAGCTCATACTGAACCTGGACATTTGCTCTGGTCTGCACCAGTTCAGAAAGCAGACTTTGTTCAAAAATCTCTGATGGACTATGTATTTGAGTTATTCAAAGACATACCAGATTCTCCAAATTTCCCCTATAAATTATAAAAAGAAAAATAAATTCTTAAGTCAGTAGACTGGTGTATTTTAACTTTTCTAAAAACCATGTTAGCTCCTAGAGACAATGACACTTGGGGTTGTGCTCTGCATGGGAGATGTAAAAACACTATGCATGACTTCTATGGTTCTTTGCTGCACAAAAGAACACAAAACATCATGACTGAGATCCAACAAGTATCCTAGGCACCTACTGAAGTTTGTGCTACTTACTTTACCTTTGAAGACACAGACAGCAGCAAAAAGACCAAAAACCCTCAATCCTATCTCTACTCAACCTCCACATGTCAGAGGGACAAGAAAACTCAGGTGAAGAATACGAGTTGTCACACGTAGACCTGGATGAGTTTTAGTCTCTTCACACAAGTAGAACCTCATGGTGGGAAGTTCAAATTATGTAAATATTGTGAATTTGTCTCTAAAGTAAACTTTATATATTTCTGATAAGTCAAGGTGTGTGATTTAAACACTTCCGGTGAGGTTCTCCATTCCAGGAGGATTTAGAAATCATGTGGCAATGTCTTTGCTTTTCCCTGGGCCCTGAATTTTGGTAGTTGACAGAGTCAGGGAGTTTTACAGAAGAAACATGAGGTGTGAATACAGAAGCAGATCACTGCACTCCTGATTGACAGCTTTTCAAAAGTAGATATGCCCAGTGTGTAAACACGACATGAAAGACAGACCTTTACCAGAGGATGAGCCAGTGTGAGAAAACACAGGACTCCCTTCCAGACCAAACAGTATGAAACTGGCACAGGCAACAGAAATGCATGTCCTCAGAAAATAAAAACCTTATGAGTCTATGCACAGGGATGAGAAAACTACAGTTTTACATTGTTTTCTTCATGCATTTACTTTTAATGCTTCGTGTGTGTGTGTGTGTGTGTGTGTGTGTGTGTGTGTGTGTGTGTGCATGTGTGTGTGTGCGTGTGTGTGTGTGTGTGCATGTGTGCGTGTGTACATGTGTGTGTATGTGTGTTGTGGTTATATTCACTCCTCTTTTCACCCTCTTGTTTCTGTTTCCATGATTTCTTTGTTCTTCTGATCTAGTCTCTTAGTGTCTACATCACTAGTGACAAGTAACACCCCCTTTTTAGCACCCATTAATAGTCAATAGTTTTTCATGGCAGAGTTAGATCCTCATGGGCAGATACTCTATCCTCAGTAGACAGCCAGAGAGCCTACTTTTGTTCAGGAATCCACAGCTTCTGAGTACTCATGGTTGCAATGCCATATCATGTCTTGATGGCAGTGTTTTGTGACATTCTTCTCCATCTTCCAGATAAATATTCTCTATCCATCTTAAATTCTTTCTATTCTGTTTGTGTGGGGGGAGTGGGGTGTGCACTCATGGACGCTTGCCCTGGATCATAGGGATACAGTGGGGAAATAAGGAAAACAACATTTCATATATAGGATCTCTACACATAGTATTAAGAAAAATGTTTATTTTAAAGAATAATTATATTTACTCTCAAATTTTGAAAATATTCCTTGGCAGCCAACTAGTTCAGAATATCAGTCATTAATGGAAATATACAATAATATTTGTCAGTGGTTAGTGATTTTAGAAGCAAAAAAATGTTCAAGTCCATACCAATGCACAGGTATTTACAACAGAAGTAGGCCAAGTTTATTTCACTTGAGAACATAAATCCCACGTCATAAGAGTTTTGTCTTTTTCTCAGTTTTATCTCCAGGTCAGGTAGAAACTGATCCAGACATGTAGACATATGCATGCTCTTTCTTATAAATGGGTAGTTTTCAGGTCTACATGCTATAAAACAGGTGTGTGTGTGTGTGTGTGTGTGTAACCCAGAAAATAAATTGATATATATACATATGTGTTATGTATAAATAGTAAGGTTTGGGAATCTACATTATATGACTTATTGTGTATATTAACTAGGAAATAGTGAGATTTGGTGCTTTTTTATGTTTAGTGTTATTTATCATATGGTTGTATACTCATTAAACTCCTCCCTCCATCTGTGTATAACACAGACACACACATACACACACGACACATACACACATGCATGCACACACACATTTTTCTTCTACAATAAAGCAGGTATAGTATGGTATGGGTAACACAGTACAAAGATTTTCCTGTAGCGCAGGGGGAAGAGAGATATAAACATTCATAAAAACACAAATGCACTGTAGTTATGTTTTTAATCTTAACTAATACTTGGCATTAAATTAAATTATGAATATAGGCAATGAAACGCAGATGAATGAGGAGCACCTGTGACATGTGTCTCATGCTGTAGATACCTGAAAGCAAAGCTCTAAAACTCTTGTTGCTAGGTTTTATTATTTGATCCATTAACAAAAAGCAAATAGCTCATGATGTAATGAATGCTTTTTCTAATGCTCTGAAATGTAATTTCCATATAGCTGATTCCTTTTGTAATTCTATGTAGTTCATTTCTACTTTTAAAAGCATTGTTCTGAGACAGGAACAGCAGACCTCACCAGAATGTTAAATAGGTTCATGATATCGAAAATTATTAAGAAACATAGTCTAGAGGGAGAAAAGAAGTTAATTACTTAAGTAATTCTTTCCCAAATGACTTGACGGGTGTGTTGTAAGGGAAGGAAAGAACAGGATAGACTCATACAAGCTAACTCAGGATAGTCTTGTAAATACTTGTAAAGACTCTTGAAGAAGCATGTGTCTTCCTGAAGAATGTGGCCATCCAGAGTCAGGCATGCTTGTGGAGGTGGGGCACTAAGCCTTTGAAAGTTTCATCTGTTCCTGCTTTCTGTTTGTTAGGCTGTAAACACCACAGCCCCATGTTCTGACTGTCAAGGGCCTTCCTTGCCATTCATAAACTGCCATCTCTCCAAAGCCAGGAGCCAAGATAAGCATTCCATCCTCTAAGTTGTTTCCGTTGGCCATTTCTGTAACAGCAAAAAGAACAGTGATTAAGAGAGCAAGAATGGCGTCCAAGCAATGGGTTATCATTAGTTCTGAAAAGTCATTTCAGAAAAGAACGACAGTGTGATTGTGTGAGTAGACGAGACATGTGTATGGAGGTAATAGATGAAGCCTGAAAGATAGAAATAATTAAGGGGGATACTAAGCTCGATAAAACAGTAGACATTTCTGCAGCCATTTGGGAAAACTGAGATGCATGTCCTCTTTACTATCCACAGTATACCACAAAAGCATAGCTTAGAGGTATAGACTCAGCTATTTTAATATTAATACCAAAACTCTGTGCCTTCTGCCATGTACTAGCATTAATAGTTCTTTCAGTGACTTAAATAGTTCAAACAAGTCAGAGGAGGTAAAGTAGAAGATTCAGCAAATGGCAAATTGCTTTGTAGTTGAGAATCCATTCAAGAAAGACTGCCCCACACACAATGCCTTTGGCGAAGCCTGTTTCTAATCAGCATGCTAAGCTTCCAGTTTGAACGTAGTGACTTCTTGGTATCCTACATCATTTTAATGGATTTGTTGAGCAGTTTTTCCATTTGCATTTTATTGTCAGCCAAATCCTGCTTTTTCTGTAATATTTGTGTTCTGGGATACAATGTAATAGCTTTATCAGTTCATCCAACTTACCCATTATCCTAAAATCATTTGCAAAGTTTGGCTTCCTTGTTCTTCTTCTAATGCGAATTCATTTATGTAGGTACTTGAATAGATCAGATCTTAAATCTGCTCTATTTAAAAATCTTCCCCCGAAAGCCACTGAAGTGTGAGAAAACTGTGGTGTTTGTTATGTGTGTTGGCAGCAAGGATTAAGATTTGGAAATTGTACTCGAATCTAGTTTCCATGGTAAACAGCTCGTGGAACACAATGCCCACTTTAGTCACACATTTCCAAACTTGGACAGCTATCATGTTGTCTCTCCAGCTCCCTTGGAAGAGTGTTGAATGTGGGATGTACATGCCATCAGTGTTCTCATTCCTCCATTGTGATTTGAAGTTCAAGAGTAGTATAAGGAGCAGTATAAAGTGTAAATACACGTGAAAAAGAAAAATTCATCAAATCTTCTCTTTTACTACAATTCATGTGCATCATGGAACATGATGTTGTTGCTCATGTGCATCAGAGAACAAGACTTTCCTTTCAGCATCTTAGAAAGATTTGGGTTGAAAGAATGAATGCTCAGTAGCCAATGAATATGCTCGGAGCCCTGACAACTTTGTCTTATAAAATACTCATAGTTTGTGCCTTTACAGTTTTGTCTTTTAGTTCTTACAATATAAATGATCATGTTTGGTTTTATTATGAGAAGCAAGAATTCCTAAATAAACCCAATAGGTTGTACAGAAAGCATATATTAAACGTTCAGATATTGAAGTAACCAAATGTCTATATGCAAAAAGCAGAAGAGAGTAAGCTCACGATGTATTCAAAGTTATGCAACAAGTCCAAATTTATGAAAGAACTGTAGTAGATGTGTGTTTTACAAATATAAGAATGCTTCACCTAAGATACTAATACCTCTTTATATTAACATTTCTTAGTTTTAAAATGAATTTTAAAATATACATGAATAAATTAATAATTTTAAGTCCACATAAGAACTACTATAGGCTATAATAAAAACACATATTAAAATATAGAGTAGGCATCTTTAACATACAGATACATTATATAAGAAGTCAATCCATAAACTGAATCAGTTCATGTTAATCATTAAGTAACTATGTTGTGGTACAAAAAGTAACAAAAATCTGATTTTATCAGTAATGCAATTATAATAAAGAAACTTGGGTCATAATAAAATAAGCTATTTATTCAATAAAAATCAAAGAATAAAATTTCAAAGGATTAAATTAGAAATGAAATAAGAATGGGAAGAGCAAAAATCTTCTTCTTGAAACTGAAAGGACGAAAGAGCAAGAGATTAGTAAATGTTCAAACATTTAAATGTTTATTGATTGAAAATGAATAGAGTTTAGTGTTGTGAAAGTAAACAGATTAGAATCTTAAATCCTTAATCACACTAAACTAAGGACAACAGATGCCAAAATAAACTTGGTTGAAAATTGAGTCACAGGTACTTGAGTTTTACTTCAGTAACATAGAGAACCCAGACAAGCATCATAGCAATGGTCATTAGAAGATAATATGCTTACCTGGAGGAATGGATCTCTAGCTCAAGAACATAAATAAATCTGATCAAAACTGGAGAGATTTTACTATGTTATACCTCATGAGGGAAATGGGACCTGGGATCCACACAAGTTCATCCCTAGTAGCAGAAGTAGGAATTTTTCCATTGAAAACTGAGTTGTTAGCAATAGTCATGTCCACCCATCACTATTTATTGTCTCCAATAAAATCCCATTGCAGTTGGGGACCCAAAACAGGACAAAAATAGAAAAGATCTTTGCTAAAACTGACTTGGCTCAAGAAAAAAATAAAGGACACGCCAATAGTAAGAATTTTGATAAAAATAAAACTGTGAGCCATGGAAAATAGTTTCCCTTTTCAGGTTTTACTACAGATAAAATTCTCTACGAAACAGCAAGAGTGCTACCCAGATAAGTTATAAAGCAATGATAGGCAGATGGCAACCTCAGAAGTCCAGCATCTATGCTCTCATCTCAAGTAGGACAAGGCAGGCAATTAGTGGAGCTACAAGGAAGAGAGTGAGGCAGCAGAGGTCCAGACGATCAGTTCAGAAAGAGGTCCAGATGAACCTACTTTAGTTCAGAAGAGTAAGAACATCCATATAAAAGAGAGTCATCAGTTGAGTCAATGCCTTCAAACAAACTTACATCCCAAAGCTCCCAAGACTGCCTTTAGGAGAGTCGGACCCAGAATTATCAAAAGAACCAAAGGGGACTGAAGGATTGAGAGCAAGAATCCACTTTCTAATAAACTCCTGAACCAATATTGACAGAGTCAGACAAGGAAGTACTGAGGGATAGCCTCTCCTACCCTTTCCTGTCCAGTTAGGGCAGTTGTTTCTCTTAGGTTTAGAAAACTCTGCAATAACCAAATGTTTACCAAAATGAAGATCTGTAAGCATACATTAATAATTAATCAAGTACAACCTCTAAGGTTTAGGGAATTTCTCAAGTAGCCCAGCTATACGTTGGTAATTCAACTCTAGGAGCAAGATAAGAAAAACAACTTGACATGCAACAAAGTATCAAAAGCATGACTTCTGTGGTTCTAAGGAAGCACACATGTGAAAGTGCTTGCCTGTTACGCACAAAGTTCTGCATTCCAGTCCCAGGTCCACAGAAAGCAGGAGAGGTGGTGCAAGCCTGTAATTCCAGCATTTGGGACACAGGCAAAAAGATCAGAAATTAAGATCATCCTTGGCTACATGGTGACTTTAAGGCCAGCTTGTGTTACATGATACCTTGTCTCAAAATATTATCAAAACTCTCCTTAAAAACATGACTTCTTTTAGTATTCATCAACTAATTTGTATAAAAAGATATTTCGTTTTCTACTCAATGTATGGTTATTGCTTGTTAATTTGATGAGAAACTGATAAATGCAATACTAATTAGGAATTCATTGTTTGGGGGGATTGTTTTCTTTCAAATGATACAGAATATTTTCATTAGCAAAATCCTACAAGTTTATTTATTGTCAATCTTACATTATTGAAATATCATCATCTATTTTATTAGCTTTTTTTCAAAGAGATTATTAACTCATAACTGTATTTTGATAATTTAGAATAGGCATGTTAAATGTGTTAAAAATACAAACTTAGGTGTTATGTAATGCTTCATATGTCTCATGCATATACAGAAACACCTGCATCTTATAATGTCAGTGATCAGCATAGAATTTAATAGTAATATTTTAAACTTATCTGTGACTTTATATTGCAGTGACATAGACCTAAAATATTCAGCAAGTGCTTCTGGTAAAAAAGAAAAGCCATCTACAAGTTCACAAAAATAGGTATTTCTATATATATTTTTTTTAAAGATATGTTTATTGTATATGAAGTCTAGTTATGTCTTGGATGAAAATAGACTTTATTATATATCTAAGAAAACCGATATCAGTGTCCTCATTTCCCATCTCCCAGGTTGTACACATGTTCAGCATCTATGTGGAAAGTTAACAAACTTTTGAAGAAGTGAAGGAAATGTTACCGGTTCCACATTACAAAGAGGAATGAGGGACCTAGACTTTAGATTAATTACCTCTGTGAAGTCTAAACATTGTTTTAGCTAATCATGTTATGCCTACCCTCATAAATTAACATATCTTTAATGTACATGAATTCAGATATAATCATACAATATTTTCTATACATGAGTCTTCAGATGATACTATCATTGTTCATAAGGTACAACAAAAGCCACCTACTATGCTGATAATGTGAAAATTAAACCACAGTAAAAAGTTAATTATTTTATAAACTACAATGAGGCATAACTAAGGTAATTAAATCAATAGGTGATATTTTAGAACAATGTCCATGAACAGCTAAATAAATTAACTTGCTGTTCCATCATAATTTCTCTTTGAATTAGTTAAGCAGCACACATTGTGTTTCTTTCAGAAAAGGAACATTCTAGAGTTCCTAATGAGCTTTGCTGAAAAATATGTCAAAGAGAGCTTAGAGCTGACAGGATGGACAGATACGTGATTCTAATTGAAGTCATACCAAAAGAAGTAAAGCACAATGGCTATTATTATCTTAAAGGTTGCAGTTGAGAATAGCTCTCTTGCATTTTTGACCTTTTCTAGATCTGAAAAAGCCTAGGGGTAAATTTGGGACTAAAAAAGAAGGACATTAACTGTTCATTTGCTACATTTGGTTAGACAAATTGTAGTGTGCATTATTTACTGCCTATGCCAGTTGTGTTTATTTAAGGTTTACACCAATAACATGTTACACATATAGAGTTGTTATTTAAATCCTAGTTAACAGGTTCACAAGACATAACCTCTCATAATGATGTCAGTTTGAAGAATATCAAACTGATGGTTAGGGTGCTTATTGTGAGTTAAAGATGTCTTTTATCGTAAAAACCATAACATTATGACTATCAAATACCGCATTGTCCTGCAATTAAAACACACATACTCATAGCCATCTCAAAATGACAGATTTTCATTTAAAGAATAGAAAGCAGAACTCTCTTCTCCTCTAGTTTCATTTCTGTTGCTGTGACAAATACCCAGACAACCCCCCTCCCTAAGAAAGTCCTAGGGAACTGCGAACTAAAGGGTTTATTTGGCTCACTTCCAAGATATAGACCATTACTGAGAAGAGGTTAAGGCAGAAACTCAGGCACATTACATCTGCAGTCAAGAGCTAGGGAGAATAAGGACACCTTCGATTGCTTGATCTCAGATACCTTTCTCCTTTTATATTATCTAGAACCACACCCACTTCCACTCCACCCACACCTACCCATGTCTGTGGGATAGCAACACGGACCATGGGCTAGATCTTCCTAAAGGAATTAACAATCAAGACAATAGCCCTTATATATGGCCACAGGTCAAACTAATCTGGATGATTCCTCATTAAGACTCTCATTCTAGGTAAATCTAGGTTGTAAATCAAGTTGACCTTTAAAATCTAACTAGCACACTTTCTCGACCGATTTTTTAAAATAGCGTCTCTCTATTGAAAAAGAGACAAATGATTTCTAGTTAAGTTGAGCACTTCTGCACAGGGAAGTCAGTGTGCAGTCGACATAAAAAAGCCTTGATAAAAATTGTTAACTGTTCATGAGAGTAAGTTGTAGCTAACAATCACCAGAGTGAAGCAGGGTTTTATTATAAAAATAAATAAATTTCTTATGGATGGTTGCCCAATTTTTAAAATTATGAGAGCTTGGTGTGTGCAAGTGGTAAACTAATAGCCTCCATTTTTCTTAACCTCTCTTCTCTTTTGTAAATGGTTGGAAAGTGTGCTTTACTGGAAAAGCCTTTCTACATGAAAGGTGCCTGGGAGATCCAGCAGAGGACATCACTGCAAAAGGCCCTTCTATTAAATGAGCAAAACACAGGCGTTTTCCATTTTTCAAAGAGGACATAAAAATGATTATGTCAAAAAACATGCCTTTTGTTAACTGTAATTATAGGATAGAAAAATATACCTGCACTTTGCTTCTTTGTGGCTAAAGCAATTGCCCTTAAAGACTAGATACACTTCCTCAGACCAAAGTTTTACAATTTGAAACACTTCTATTTATTATTTATTTATTTGCATTTCCCTGATGACTAAAGATGCTGAACATTTCTTTAGGTGCGTCTCGGCCATTCAAGTTTCCTCAGTTGAGAATTCTTTGTTTAGCTCTATACCCCATTTTTTTAATAGGGTTATTTGGTTGTCTGGAGTCTAATTACTTGAGTTCTTTGTATATATTTGATATTAGCCCTCTATCAGATGTGGGATTGATAAAGATCTTTTCCCAATCTGTTGGTTGCCATTTTGTCCTATTGACAGAGTCCTTTGCCTTACAAAAACTTTGCAATTTTATGAGGTCTCATTTGTCAATTCTTGATCTTAGAGTATAAGCCATTGGTGTTCTGTTCAGGAACTTTTCCTCTGTATCCCAACTATTTGAGGTTCTTCTCCACCTTCTCTTCTATTAGTTTCAGTGTATCTGGTTTTATGTGGAGGTCCCTGATCCACTTGAACTTGGGCTTTGTACAAGGAGATAAGAATGGATCGATTTGCATTCTTCTACATGCTGACCTCCAGTTGAACCAGCACCATTTGTTGAAAATGCTGTGTTTTATCCACTGGACGGTTTTAGCTCCTTTGTGAAAAGTGATCATAGGTGTGTGGGTTCATTACTGGGTCAGGGTCTAGAGAGAGAGAGAGAGAGAGAGAGAGAGAGAGAGAGGATGAAGGGGAAGAGACTCGAAGAATGGAGACAAGACAGAGGTTCTGCTCAAGTCTCGTTTATTGAAGGGAAATCTGGGGTATTTACATGCTTTTGCCACGTGCCTTGTAGGCGCGTGGATACCATGTGCCTTGCAGGAGTTGATATGACGTAAGCCTTACAGGCGTGCATACCTCGTGCTTGCACCTTACAGGCATGTATGGCATGGATAGCACATGGATAGCACGTGAACCGCATGCCTTGCAGGCGTGGCTACCACATGCGCCTTGCAGCTGGGGGCAGTAAACAGCAAAACAAAATATGTGGGATATCAGAGTGTGCTTCAGCTGTTGTAGGCTGTTGAAAAACAAGTCTCATGTCAGGGTATATGGCTCAAGATGGCTGCAAAGCTGATAGCCGCTTTCTGCTAAAAGTAGGCTCCCAACATCTCTCTCTCTCTCTCCCTCTCTCTCTCTCTCTCTCTCTCTCTCTCTCTCACTGTACATGACAACCTAGCTGTGAGGTTCTCTGGTCTTCGTCTCCCATCTGTATTGATTCATTGGAATTGCAACTTCCTTTTACCTTATTTACCTTTACATGTGCCTTGGGCATTCAAACTCACGTTCTCACTCATGAATAGCACCTGATCTACTTATGGAGCTGTCTACCCAGACTTCTGATAACAATTCATGTGAATCTTTTGTTACAGTGCGTATTCTAAGCTGGCCTTTCCAAATGCCATTTCTTTAATAGTGACCTGGTGATGTGGTTATCTTTAGAAAAAAAAGCACCCTAGTCCAGAATCAAAGGACTTTCCTACCAGCCATCTGTGTTTACTAATTAATTAATGAATATGACTCATCTGTGAAAATAGTGATGTGAGACGTGAAAATAGAAGCCGTAGGGAGCTAAGCTGTAATCTATAGAATAGCTCACTGACTACTCACTGTTAGCTAAAAGGGGAAATAGAGAAAACTCAGCGTTAAGAGCTACATCCATGGAGTCTCACCAGCGTGGCAGCCTATGCATGACATGATCAAGGTGATACCAATCAATGTGCTAACATGAAAGGGGAGGAAGATTATGGGGTCTAAACCCAGACAAAGTACTTTGAGATACTAAAACAATACTGAGGGAGGGAGAAATCGTGTTCTCCAGAGACAAGTCCACCACTTGGTAATGCAGTTCAAACAATCAACCATGGAACATACACATAACAGTAACATTGTGGGCAATGAGGAGGCTTATATGTATGTATATAGGGACACACACAACAACCACAATAACAACAACAACACTAACACTTAAAGAATAAGAGGCAATTTAAAATAGCTGTGGTGGAGAAGGGTGGTACTAGGAACGAGTTGAAGCGAAGAAAGGAAAAGGAGAAACGGTCTAATTATATTATAATCTCAAAAGTAAAAGAAGAAAAATATTTAAAACTTATAAAATTATAAGCAAAACAATCTTGGGATCATCTAAATATCCAAAACACCTAAGTACCATGCAGCTCAATTGAAGAAAAAAAAGCAACCAGACACAAAGATGGCCACAGAAACCCAGTTTGGAGACATTGAAGCACAAAAGCAAAGTCAAAGGAAGGCCATAAAATAAATGACTAAATTAGAGTAATACAACCTAAGTCCCCAAACACAGCTCTCTGGGGGGGCTAAAGGTCATTCTCCCTGATCTGCTGCACTTCCCCCTGGCTCTGGACTTTCTTGACCAGAGTAATTGCTAATAGCTTACAAGGTGATCCCATCCTCAGACATTTACATTTTAATGAGGATTTGTGAAACTTTAAAAGCCTTCTAGACACAAAATGTGCATCCCATTATCAAATGGCAGAATGTCAAGCTCCGCTAAGGGTATTCTGTGGCACAGCATTTTCCTTAGGAACTATAAATGTGACTTAACGGAAACAAAGGCTTTGACACAATCACTCCGTTTAATCAAGAAATTTAGGGGGAAACTGACATTATCTAAGAAGCGAAGGTGAGATGTGAAGGATGAGAGAAGCCTTAAGGCAGCACAAAATCAAAGCAATTGTTAAGAGAAATGTGAGGCCTGCCTGATTTTCATATTAATCTTTTAAAAGAATCACATCACTTCCTCTTTTCTGTCCTGCAACTCCACTCTTGCCCGCATTCCCTCTCAAACTGACATTATTATTATTATTATTATTATTATTATTATTATTGCATTGTGTAAATATAAATACAAACTTCTGCATCCTTCTAGTGCATCTCGTGTGTATATGATTTCAGAGCTGACAGTGTTGAACTGGCTAACCAGTTAGGGGCTCATCCTTGGGAAAGGCTAATTTTTCGTCTCCTAGCAATCTTAAATTGACTGTACTTGTTTTTCTAGGTGTGAGACATGGTGAGACTTTCTAGTTTAGTTAGCAGGACCATTGATATTAATCACTGTTCAGGTCTTGTTTAGAGAGCCACGTTGTAAATAGCGTGGATGTAGCTTTCGTGTCATTTCCTGGAGATAAAGTGTCACGGCAGAGTTCCTGGTCCCCTGACCACTAGATCTGCAATGTTGTTGGAATCCCAGGTTCAGGAGCTTAATTGTAGATACATCCTTTGGAATTGTGCTCAATACTGTCTGTTAATCTCTATAGTGTGACCTGTTGTGGTTTCCGTAACAATCTCCATTTGCAGCAAAAAGAAGCTTCTTCAATGAAGGCTGAGAGCTACAATTATCTGTGGCTGTAAGAATAAATTTTGAACTTCAGTTAGAAATTATGATGGTCTAGTATGGTAAGAGTAATAGGTTCTCTAAGATCTGTGACCTTTCTAGTTCCAGGAAATTGGCTAGGTTTCTAGACGGCTGTTAGTAGCCATCAGATGTGAATGTCACTATTGTACCTTTGGGGAGTCATATTATTTTATATTTACTTAAATGTACACATCATATATACTTAAATGAAGTTATGCCTCTTGAGCTGACAATGCTCCCCCACAAAAACTAAAGAATACATAACTAAAAATATGAGAAATCTCAGTTCAAGTTGTTGGTTAGGAGAGTACAAGTGACTTCAAGTAGTATATGCTATTACTACTGCCCTTGATTGCCTCCCAGAGGTTAGGCATAAGTTCCTATTGATAAAGACATTACACATCTCAGATTCAGGACTGAGAGGGCTTAAAAAGGCAACCAGACACAAAGATGGCCACAGATGAAATGGCTTTCACTGTCTGGGACAGTGCTGGAACCAGGTGGTTAAACGGGTAACAAAAATACTGTATCCTGAGAAACGGCACAGAAGCCGTCAGGCATCTTTAAGGGCTATGCCTAGGCAGACTACTAACATTGAGCGAATGCTGTGTATACCTCACGTACTGTGTGCTTAGTATTTATATATACATTTTACCTTTTATACATATGTCCAATTGTTGTCATTTGGCTCTGAAGCTTGTTTTGTCGTCTGTGTCTGTCTGAGGAACCTGTGTCCACAGCCACGTGAAATGTGAATGATTTTTGGCAATAGAATCCTGAGAGGATGCTGGGACTTGGGGAAGGAGTGGGGACAGGCCTCTGTTGGTATCGCCCAGCTCCTGTATCTATGATACATTCCCTGACTGAGGATTCGAGGCTGGACTGGGCATTCCTGCTAGGTCTCCTGTGCCTGTGTGGAAAGATAATAGTAGCACATTGTTGCTAACTTGTAGAGAACTTTTAATAAATATGGTTTCAAAAAATAATGGTGTAGATTTTTTTCCTTGCAATCTTTGGGGCAAAAATTTAGGGCTTCTTTTACTTTGATTTAAAATGCAAAAGCTTCTTGATAAATGAAACAAGCTGACTACTTTCCTACTATGTCCTCCACTGAACTACTACTAATAATAAAGTAAAAAATACGAGCAAATATTGGCATTGTTGTCATACCCATGTGAACAAGTGGAGGAAAAGGATCTAAGTTGTAGTAAAAAGCCACAGTTCGGGGTTGGCAAGCCAGAGAAAGATGGTGGTTCCACAAAACAAGGAGACAAAAAATGAGAAATACCAAGGGTCATAGAATCCAAAGGCTCAAGATGAACTAGTTTCCTTGGACAAAGCATATTTCTACCAACAATCAAAGACTGGTTCATTGGTGGAAAGACTATTTCTTAAGTCCAAAGGCGGGCAGCTGAGTAGTTAAGATCATTTTTTTTTCTCTTGCAAAGGACAAGGTGGGTTCCCAGCGTGCACATGGTACCTCCAATTTGGTGCCATCCTCTGGTCTCCACAGGTACCAGGAATCCATGTCATGCTCATACATGTACTCAGGCAAACACCCATGCACAAAAATAAAAATAAATGTCTTTTATTTTTTAAAAAAAGTATTAAACTCCTTGCTCTTTTGCTAAGTCAACTCACTAACACTTGTGCATCTCACATCCCATATAAATCTGAATTTTTACTTCTAGAGAGAACAAATAATATAATTTTGGGAACATGACTTAGAGTTTGGTGACAGATGTAGTGACCTGAAAACAAGCTGAGAGAAACTCTGTATATTCAACTCTCCCTCCTCCAATGAGCCCTTTTGTTTCTTGCTTGTACATATTGGCACACCCCCAGGAAGATTTTGAAAAGAAAATTTCCTTAATGGAAACTTTTCCAAGCATGAAAAATAAACAAAATATTTTTGAGTGAAAATATTTCACTATAAAAGTGAAAAACATATAGAAAAACTTTTGTTCAGAGAAAGAAGGGCTACAAGTTAACTCCTTACAAAGGGGTGTTTACACAATGAACAAAAACTGACTCCTGAAAATTAGAATGGAGATAACAAAAATGATAGGAAAAATTACAAAGCACTGAGAAATAGAACTGAGGGCCTTTCAGATGGTGCACTAAAGGCTAAGATGGAACAAATTGTAAAATTTAGAAAAAAAAAAGTTGAGAGTTGATCCATCACACTGCATAGCCAAGTGGTAGAAATTCTTAGAACAAACAGGGAAAACTAAAAATTTCATGGACTCTAAGGAGAAGAGCTTTCGAAATGAACAAATTCACAGATGGCTCGATATGCAGATGGAGAAAATCCTTATTCATATCATTATGTAATTTGAAAGTGCTGGTATAAAGGGCAGATTCAACCACTTACAGGGAAGGCAGGAAAATTGTCCTCTAAATCAAAACTAAATCAGGTTAGTAGAAGAATGCAAGAGGGTTTGTAGAAGAACAAAATAGTCCATTCTCCTGACTATATCTCAATAGGTACTATTTAGTACTAAATATCATCTAGAAATAGCAATGCAATACTGAGAGTCTAGAGTTGTCGAACATTGTAACCCAACCAAAAGGATTTTAAGAGTTTCAAACTTGCCTCCGAGGAGGGAAAATTGTGTTTAGAAATAAAAGGATGTTTTCCTATATTTTTGTAGAGCTAACTGAGTACATATACAAATCTTATCTGTTCTATTAGCAATGTGTTTAAAAAAACAATTTACACTTACTTGCAGAGTTTGAGGAAACATATATGTAATATTTTATTATTTTTCAAGTTTCGAAGATGTTTGGTTTTTTGATCCCCCTCCACACACATCACTAATTCTATCTCTTATTATTCAAACCCTCTTTATACGAAAGGTAGGTTTCCACAATGTAGATTTCATGTAAATCATTTAAATCTTTTTTCATCTTTAATCTTTCCTCACAGTCCACTTGCTATCCAAGTGCATATCCTCCTGTTACACCCTCCAAGAGTTCCCCATCCCATTCCTCTTCCCCAGGCTCAAAGAGGATGTCCCCACACGCCCCTTGGATCACATTTTTTTTTTCTGAATTTTTCGGTTTCTTATTCAGTCGATTTCTTCTATCTATCTCTCCTACTCGTCTTAAAATATGCCCTACCATTTGTTGTCTGCTACTGTTTATAATAAAGGATAACATCTGTAAGGTACATCATTAGACAATTCAAAATGACACGGTTTACACAAAGGTGTAACAAAAAGCTAGGTCTAGTATCACCCGCTGTGTACACAAGATGCGAGTGATGCTTCTGGGCTACAAACAAGTACAACATGATAATATATTCAGTACTTTGGTCATGGATTACAATAGTAAAGATTTGTGGATCTATGGGGTTCCCAGTGGAGGAGTGAGAGAGAAGACTGAAGGAGCTGAAAGGGTTTGTGGCTCCATGAGGAGAGCAACAATACCAACCAACCAGAGTTCCCAGGGTCTAAACCACCAGCCTGGGAGCTCATAGGGAGGGACCCATGGCTCCAGCTGTATACATAGGGGAGGATGACATTGTCAGGCATAGGTAGATGAGGAAGTCCTTGGTCCAGTGAAGGCTGGACGCCCCAGTGTGGAAGAAATTGTGGGTGGGGAGGTGGAGGCGGGAGTAGGAGGATGGGTGGGGGCATATCCTCATAGAAGCAGGAGGAGAAGGGATAGGATAAGGGGCTCCTGGGGGTGGAAATGGGGAAAGGTGATTACATCTGAAATGTAAATCAAATATCCAATAAAAAGTTGGAAAACCAAGATTTGTGGTTCTATAGTTAACTAAGTGCTGTGTTTATATTCGATAGGAAGAAAAAACTGGGATGGGAGGCAAGGACATGGGACAGTAGTTCTTAACCGTGAAAGTGTAGGGATCGGGGTTCAAACCCTTAGTACCCAGGTTAAGGGACAGAGACAGGCCCACACAGGGAACTCTCTGGACAGTCAGTTTAAATGAACACAGCTAATGCGGGTTCAGAAAAAGACCCTATATCAAAAAATAAACTAACGATCAAGAGGGGAAAATGCTCCCTATTCTCTGCCAGGTGCATTGCATATGCATACTCACACGCAGACATATACGCATAAACTTGGTGTGACATGTTTTCTTCATCGGTAAATTAACCTTGTCTTTCTGTAATTTTATACCATTCTCAATTATAATTTTATTTCATTTTATTAACCTGTTATACTTTATTAACACATTAACTTTCAATTATTTGTAATAACAGGCTTAAAACACACAGTATATAGCACTGTGGTTATGTTATTTCTTTATATCTTTATTCTACATGCTTTCCCTACTGTTCAAATATGACACAACCAGAGCCATAGACTTCACCATAGAATTTCACATGGCTAGAATCATGTCTATCATTGTCTCCTACCTCACATAGAGTCTAGCTACACCAGCACCCATGTTTGAACTCTCCTCTGATAACAATACATCTTTTTGGAATATTTTGAAATACCTGGTTAATCTGGTGTCAAATTAGCTTTGATTTTCTTTTCACAAGTAGAAATAAGTATCCTCTAAAATATAAAATACAATAGTAACATAATAATATGAATATAGTAAGGCAACATCTCCATGGATTTAATACCATCCTTCTCTATTCCTTCATAAGATTGGTTTGCTATTTTTGTTTTGGCTTTCAATTGATAGAATTTGGAAATAAAATTTAAAATCAACCCCAGTATCCAAGACAAAATCAAAAGCCCTACTCATGTCTAATTCAGTATGAGTCAAAGTGTAAAGTATGGAGGGTGGACACATTTTAATTCTTTTCTTTTTTCCTTATTCTCTAGCTTCTTAGATGTGTTTCTCAAGTCCTAAGTTGGAAGGCAAACTGGAGAATAATGCAAATACGATGTGTATTTCCCCTCTTGAAATCCATTTTAGGGTTTAAAACTCTTCAAACAATTTTTAAATTGTTTGATTTAAAAATATAATTTAACAATGGCAGAATTGAGAGGGACTATCGAGACCACTTAATGGGCACCTGGCACCACTCATGATGATCTGAGTTTCATCCCTGGGAGACACATAGTAGAAAAGAATAATCAAATGCTCATAGTTGTCTCCTGGCCATACACCTGTTATAGCACGTGTGTGATAAAAATCAATCAAGAAACAGCAAGATCGTTGAGCACACCTTCTTTGTTTTAGACATTATAATACAAGATAATTGACAGTTTTAAACAAAATTGATAGGGATCTTTGAAAATATACTTAACTCCACCTTCTCCTGAAATATAAATAAATCCATCTGTTTTGCATCACAAGAAAAAAGATGTAAGCTCAATCTATAAATCCCTTGAAACTTCTAATGGTTTAGTTAAAAATATTTTTGATTAATAACCATACTAGTTAATAACAT
Organism: Arvicanthis niloticus; assembly: GCF_011762505.2. Lineage (NCBI taxonomy): Eukaryota > Metazoa > Chordata > Mammalia > Rodentia > Muridae > Arvicanthis > Arvicanthis niloticus. The sequence goes on from NC_133435.1 coordinate 12,449,275, forward strand.
GGGCAACAAAAATCTGTAGTGAACTTAAGAAATATTAATAGCTACAGAATTTAATGAAATCTGGGGGGAAAAAACAAATAACTTCATGAATTTATAAAACCTTGGGATAAAGAACTATCCCAGCTCTTAAGAATAAATACCTATAGTTCTTGCAGAAGACTAGAGTTCAGTTGTCAGCTCCCATGTCAAGTACCTCACAAACTCTTGTAACTCAAACTTCATGGAATCCAGTGTCCCTCAAGTACACACACACACACACACACAAACACATACACACAATGGCATTTATATGCACATATACACATAAATAAAAATAATAAAAGTATTTCTTAAATGATGGAATATATAGTTATATTTAAATTTTTTATCCATGTGGTTAAATGAAGGCAACCCCACATTTTTAAAAAAGTTAGAAATGTTTTTTATCTGTAGCTTTGACTACATTTTCTGAGCTATGAGGAAAACATTTATTATCTGTCACTCAAGAAGGGTAATTCACTCAATTCTGTATCTTCTGTCTGAGTTACTGATCTATCCCTGTTGTTCAGTGAATAGATGGGTTTTGGTATTCTTTGTCACACAATTTTAATCGATTTAATGTGAAGTTCAGCTTGAAGTCTCATATGAGAAGACCTTGTTTCCTGTGAACGTGAACAGTGACATATGCTTTTATATGCAATAGTATCAAGGATAAGGAGATGTTGCTAGACAAAAATAACTGCATAGTAAATACAAATTATGAAACTTCAAGAAATTCCAGACAAGCAATTTTATTCTGCAAAAAAAAAAAAAAAGAGCAATGTGTTTTTGACTACATGACTGGCTGCCGAATCCATTTCATAACAGCTTGGCTGTGGGTAGCAGTTGCAGCAATTTCACTTAATTATGTATTGGAAGACAGCTTTCCAAATTGTTACTCACTTCATTTCCTCCCAGAGGAAGAGGAAGAGTGAGAAAAATAGATCTCTACCTTTGCAATGCCACATCAGCATTGCCCTCGCAGCCATCTGTCCACTCACCCAGGCATCCTGGAGGTTCTCAGCACAATGGGACCTGCTGTGCCAGTCAACTGAAGGAACACGCCCTTAAAAGTCCACTCCATGCCATTCTGTGGCCTGGAGCCCTTAAGTAGGGTGAGAAGAAATAACACCATTTTAATGCCACAGGACTACACGAGCCCCCACAGCATGAGTGGCCATTGAGTAGGTGGAAAAATCTATCGCAGCAGATTTTCTGAACCATCTCTGGCTTCTGCCTTCTGCATGAGGAAAAGCTAAAATGCTAAAGAAGAGATTAGGTATAAGTTTTTAAAGCTCTCTTCCCTATATTCAGATGACGTCTTCCTTCCTAAAACCTTCCAGAATTTTCCTCAGTGCCGAAAGACGGAAGGATCTGCATAAATCATAGCAACAACATTTAAAATGTTTGTAATATGCCCTCATCAGAACATTTTTCAGAATAGTCTTATACTATAGTCCAAGATGGTTTTGAACATGTGCTAATCCTCCTGTCTCAGCCCCTAGATTGCTGGGATTACAAGCACATCTTCCAGAAATTGTTTACGAAAAAAAAAAAAAAAAAATGTAATGCCTGAAACTGTGATTGTGCAGGTTTAAATTGTTACTGGCATTTGATTTTTTTTTTTTTCTACAGACTGCTTCTGAAGCTCAGTGCTATGTTCTGCAACACCAATTTTAGTGCTATAATTTTTAGCAAGTGATATATGGAACACAATGAAGCTAGGAGAAGATGTGAAGGGATGAGATTTCTGGGTGTGCAAGTTGCATTTTACCAGCAGAGATTCCTCTGTATCCTCCATTATGAAATTAAGCCTGTTGAAGTTCTCGGTGTACTTAGCAGACACCATAGAGAGATGACTGCAGTGGAAATGGGAGATTGGGGGTGAGGCAAGAGTAAAAAGCACAGCAGAACATTCAGGTTTTCTTCAACAGTCTATGGCTGTGAAAGAAAGCTATGAAACTCCTACTACCATCTGTGTGCAAGGCAGAAGCAAGGAGAAATTTAAGCCTCCTCAACATCGTCTTTTTTTCCCTTACCCCAGCTCCTTTGCTCTTTTGGTTGCCAAGTCCCAAATGTCATGTCCCTGTAGGCAGCTTCTGGTGGCAGCAGTTCCAAAAACTGCTCTGATGGTGAACAAAGGGCTCTGTGAAAATGTACACCTAAAGAGGGTATTCTTTTCTAATTTATTTACTTTTTAGTTATTCACTTTACATCCTGCTCACTTCCCCTCCCCCAATCACCACTTCCCACAATAATTTCCCCATCCCCCTTCCACTTCTCCTCTGAGCAGATGGGGACTCCTTGTGTATTCCCCAATCCTGGCACTTCAAATCTCTCTGAGGATAGACACTTCCTCTCCCTCTGAGGCCAGACAAGGCAGCCCAGCTAAAAGAACATATCCCACATACAGGCAACAGCTTTTGGGACAGTCCCTGCTCCAGTTGTTCAGGACCCACATGAAGGACAAACTGCACATCTGCTACAAATGTGTAGGAAGGCCTAGGTCCTGGTCATTTATGTTCTTTGTTGGTGGTTCAGTCTCTGAGAGCCCCAAGGATCCAGGATAGTTGATTCTGTTGGTCTTCCTGTGGAGTTTCTATCCTCTTAAGGGTAGCAATCCTTCGTCCTGTTCTTCCATAAAAGTTCCCAAGCTCCATTCACTGTTAGGCTGTGCATGTATGCCTCTGTCTGAGTCAGTTGGTATGTAGGGCCTTAGAGAGAGTATTCTTAACAGCCAGAGGGTATTCTTAACTCTGAGAGTGACTTTTACTGTGCCCTTCCTTATTCTTCAAAAAGTTAAATAATAATAAATTAAAAACAGGCAACCTGAAAATAATGCAAGAGAGTCAGTTGAATTTTAATTAACAGTGAATAAATTTTAAATATATATTGCAAATGCTAAATAGAGCATATTAAAAAAATACTTTGGGTTTGTATGGTACTCGAGCTTAACTGAAAACCTTCCATTTTCACTCTATGTTTCTAGTAAGTTTTGACACAGACCACCGGACAAGGATAAATCCTGACAAAGCATACAAATGATTTGGAGGTTTGTCTTCATTTTCTCAAGGAAGTCCTTTCTTTGGATATTGCACTGAGGCCAGCATCTATAGTTGGTTTAGTGGCATTGCTATCTCCTTAACCTCCCTTTTCCCTCTCCTCCTTCTACTTTTCTGCAAGAGAACTTGTGTATAGGTGTTACAGCACTGTGTTCACTTAGTACTCTTGTGAATACCTGACAGGTTGATGAACAGAAAAAATAAAAATCAGCCAAAGAAAGCTTCCAGCATCTCACTCCTTTGCTTAGGACCAGTCTGTTTAGCCAGAGTGTATTTATTTATTCAGTCTGTTTAGCCAGAGTGTATTTATTTATTCCCAGACTTTTCACTTCCCACAAGCAATCAGCATGGTTTTTTTTTTTTTTTTTTTTTTTTTTCTTCTGCAGCATTGCTCCCTGCTGGTGAAACCCTCTCTCAGCATCAGCTGGTTTCTGTGCCCTTTCCTAGGTCTCATACATGATTCCTTCTATTTTACCTGATAAGCGCTGATATATAAACTAGGCTTTGTCAATGCATGATTGGAAATGAAAATTTTATGTAAGTTGTCTTGAGACACTGTTTTCTGAGCCATCTTTCTCCACATTGATACACTGGGGCCTGGACACATTATTGTTGTTGTTCCTCTTGGCATATGGTACCTACCATCTTCTGGTCTGCCTACCATTCAGATGTTTTCCTTTTAAGAGATTTATAAAACCTTAACAAACTTATTTTCTCTTCTTTGAAATATAGATAAGATTGACCTAATTGGACTTTGGGAAAGAGGAACATTGTTCTAGTTCTTTCTCTTTTGCTGTGATAAAACACTGACCAAAATAAGCTTGGAGAGAAAGAAATTTATTTTAACATACAAGTTATTATCCACCAATTAGGGAAGCCAAGGCAAAAAGTCAAAAAAAAAAAAAAAAATCTGCAGATAGGGATAGGAGGAATGACCATGGAAGAAAGCTGTTTAAGGGCTTGCTTCCCATGGCTTTCCCAGCTGCCTCTCATAGCAGTACAAGATCACCTGTCTGCAGATTGCACTTCCTTCTCCAGGCCCTTCTGCACCATCTGACAATTAAGAGAAAACTCTTAGTCATGCCCACCAATGAATCTAATAGAGGTTATTACTCAACTGAATGTCTTCTACCCATGCAAATATGGTTTGTATCAAATATACGCCACCCCTCCCCCCCCAAAAAAAACAAACAAAAAAAACCACAGTACAACTACTAAGTGACTGACAAGGAGTAGAGACTCAATATTCCTTTCCTTTCCTTTCCTTTCCTTTCCTTTCCTTTCCTTTCCTTTCCTTTCCTTCCCTTTTTCCTTTTTCCTTTTTCCTTTTTCCTTTTTCCTTTTTCCTTTTTCCTTTTTCCTTTTTTTCCTTTTTCCTTTCCTTCAGGCATTGAGGACTAAATCAAAAGTAGATCATTTATAACCTCAAATAAAATACTGGAATTTTGATTTATCCTTTTCCAAATTATCCTACTCATAAAGTAATAGTATTTTATATGTTCCTGGAATGGGAGGGAGGGTATCATAAATCACCTGTGAGTGGATAGCATCTCTCCATCTCAGCAATAGAATAAATACGAGAATTAATACGAAGAGTGAAATGTCTCATTTTTATAAAAAGAACGGAAGACAAAAGGGGGAGGGCTAATAAAACCACATCTGGCCTATTCATATTTAGATAATAGATTAATTGCAGATCTTCAATAGAGAAGATTGCATCTATGATGTAGTTTGTTTCGTATTTGGCACTGTTATAGAGAGCTTTAAATATTTTCAGGAATTAAACAGCTGTAGTAAAATTCGTGTTGTTGATACTGAGTCATTAAAGTTTCAAGAACAGTTCTGCAAAGTGAAGAAAATTTCTAGAAGGCGATAAAGGCAGACACATCCCTATCTTGTAGTTATACATTTTCCCCCTGGGGAAAAAGACGTTGGTGTTTCAAAATAAAGCAGAAGAGACGGTTTGTGGGAGAAAATTGGTGAGAGAAACTGAGCCTTCGAGCCAATGATACAATGTTTCAGCTTTAATTTTAGTAAAATTGAAGAGTCTGTGAAGATTTCTTTAACTAGAGAATGACCTAGTTTGATTTATAGCCTTGAAAGATGCTGGCTGCTGTGGAGAATGTAGACATGTGTAGTATGTGACAGTTATAGTCAAGTGTTAGTCATTAGTATGCTCTTATACCATGCATGATGGTGCCCACATTGATTATAATTGTTAATATTTCTGTTACTGCACATCCAGAATGTTAATAACAGAATCATATGCTCCAAGGTTATTTGAAGAAATTAAAATGGAATGGTAACTATTACCAAATAGGATGAATTATTTTCCAGTGAAGGTTGCTTTTTATGAAGCTTTGAGCAGCTTAACCCCTCTGAACTTGATCTCTCGATTTTCAAAATGCGAATAATGATAAGGTTGCTATAGTGTTTCAGTGAGAAAACATATATTAAATGTGTAGCAAACTGGCAGTTAATAGCCACATGACAAATGTGGCTAATTATTTCTCTCTCTAGTGTGTATAAAAACAAAACCAAATCAAAACAAAAAGTTTAGATACATTTTTTAGGTGAGCACTCTCTGGAGCATGAAGTAGATATAGAAATAAATCCATAATAGCAACAGTACATATATATTATCCTATGTATTGTATTCTCAGATAGTCCTAACACTTTCTCCTCTACTATACAGAGTCTCCACTAATTAGCAACTAGAGATTCCTGACCACAGAAGTAGATTATATTTTCCTTTTATTGGTGGACAAATAGTAACTGTTACTAGGCACAGTAGTTGAGCAGAAATGAGTACATGGCCCAAGGTTGGCCACCCTGGGTATGTCCAGCATACCTTAAGCACAGGAGTAGGAAAAGACTCTAGTTTTGGTAGACTGGATACAGGCAGGTAAAGTGACTCTGTGGCTACCACCAGTCTATTTTGCTTATTTGCAGAGATTCATGGTCCTGATTATACTGTTTAAGATCTTAAATCAAATTACATGGAAATCTAGTATTTCCACTGAACAGCTCCACTTACAGGAATCAGTAAGTGCCTCTTTGCAACATACACTAATACGAAGAATCAGATTCCTGTCTGATAGACCAATGTAACCAAGATCACATAAAGATATCGCAAGATATCTAAGCATTGGTGTACTAATGCACTATTTGCCAAAACTAGTCCTTTACAGGTTTCTCCAAAGGAAGATCTTGAGATGATGCCAATTTCCACAAAGCACAACATTACTCCTGAGCCTTTCACATTACACCAGGGTAGGTGAGAGTGCATTTCCTACACCATAGCATTGTTTTTCTACCTACTCTGTATCTGTCCTCTTACCTGACCCCTCACCTCCCTCATGAAAGCCCACATAATTCTAAGAGCTCTCCCCATCTGTCCTCCTGCCTTCTTAGTCAGCAGTCTATGATAGTCCAGCTGTTACCACTGAAGTCTCAGTACAAACTCTTCTATATGCATTATCACGTGCTTTTTAAGTGTTTCTATGAATGAAAAATGACTAAACAAAGGCCAATGGGGGTAAGTCTTATGAGGACTATAGTTTTATTTCTTGGTCCCTGCTAAAGTATTGATGGAATCTAGAAATAATTCCTGCTGTATCTAAATATGTTTAAAGAAGCCCAATGGCTTGAAAGGGTACAATTTTAAGACCTTTACTTCTTGAGAAATCCTTCAGTCCCTTTCAAATAGATTTAATTTAATAGCATGCTGAGGTATTTATCTACTTATCCAGGCAATAAGGCTGCAGCATTCTTGGACTGGATTCATTGAGGCATAACACCGCCTTATGATCCAGCATGTCCTACCCTACCCTTATTTCATAAACATAATTTTTTTTAACCTCAGTGTTCACACTCTGCCTGTGTAAGAGACTATGTGACATAAGAAGAAGCCTTGAACAATAAGAAAATATGGTTAATGAATTTCCAGTACTCAGACTCCCTGCTCACACATCCTAGGTCTCTGACATTGGAACAAACACTTTTCTTCCTTTAACACTGTTTTTTTGGTTTTTTGTTATCAGGAAAAAAAAGAAAGAAAAGCTCTCCTAAGGTTATAAAACTTTGTAAACAGTATAAGTATCTTATAGAATAATGTATGATTGAAAAGTTTGGGCTCTGATCCAAAATTTGAATTCTGGCTTCTCCATCTACTTTTTTTTTTTTTTTTTTTTTTTTTTTTTTTTTTTTTTTTTTTTTTTTTTTTTTTTGTATTGAAAAGGCTATTTGTCATCTCAAAACCACAATGCCCTTATCTGTAGCAGGATCATGTTAATTATATCAATCTCAGCAGTTTTCCATGGTGATTAAGTGAAGTCCATTGTCTGACTTGCACAATGAAATAATAGTAAATTATCAAAGCAGAACTTACATTAAAAGGTAACATGATGGGAAACTAAGAGCTTTGTTGAGCGTTCGGTTTCTAAGAGTTACTCTAGAAGTCAGATGGACTGACAAAACTTTGATTCTTACAGTATTTACATATGTTCATTTGCATATAACTAATCAAACCTTTCTGAAGTCTGAACATTAGTCCAGTGTTGTTTCTAGTGTAAACAAAGTAGTATTTTTTAAATATTTGGTGTTTAGAACTATTCATCTTTTTATAACTAAAACCAAGAGCTATTATATTTAGCATAGCAAAAGACCATGAAGGTGGGGAGAATAGTATCTTAACAAAGTTGGGTTTTCCCCAAATCACACAGAGCTCAGGACTAGATCAAAAATATATGTTACTTTGATGCACATGATTCTGGGGTTCATAGCATAAGTTAAAACATAGCTGCACCTCCCCAAACCAAACCAAACAACATCCCAAACAGCAGGCTCAACCTCCAACCTGGGGTCTTCAAAAATGCTGTACTACACTACCTTTTAAATGCAGCTTAATTGTGCAGATGCTAAAAGCCCCTGCTATGCAACAAAGTAGGCAGAGTCTTGCTGCTCAGAGAGCAGAAAGCAAGGCTATATGCCTCCCACAATCAAAAATGTCAGAGAATAAAATAAAGTAAGATGTCAACATTACTTTAAGCAACTGATTCCTTCAACTGGGCTCCACGAGAATGTTGAGACTGCTAGCCCTAACATATGACACACACACAATGGCTTGAGAATATGCTTATAAAGTTATGTGCTTAAATAAAGTTAAGCACATAAAAAGGATATTAAATTAATATATATAAAGAGAAGGTGGATATAAGTATATTTATCCACAGAAATATTAATCTCCAAAGAATGGAGAAAAAATAAAAATTGAGATGTTTTCAAAGAAACACAGATAAATAAATAAATCCAGACTTTTGATCTCAATACTTGGGAGAAGGCAGGCAGGGGGGAATAGGTTTCTTATGACTCCAATGCAAGCCTAATATCCAGAGCAAATTCAAGTCAGCCAGGTCTAAACACACACACCTGTTTTAAATTGTTTTAATTGTTTTAATTTATTTTAATTATCAAACTGAAGGTGGTTATAAGTTTGGTAGTTATAATTGTTTTGCAAATCCTCTATGAGAGAAGTCAAACTAGAACCGAACTAAATTAAAAAAAAAAAAAAAAAAGGCTGCTGAACTGAATCAATCTATACTTTTGATGACTTCAAGTTGCTGGACGAAGGACATGCTATTTTGAGAGAAAGGCTCTGTATTTATGTTAAGAGGAAAGAAAAAAGAAGCTTTGGACTCACTTTTTCCAAAGTAATAAAGATCACATTTAATAGAGGAAGACCCCCTAAAGATCTTGGCTGCTGACTGGAAAAAAAGTCAAGAAGACCAAACAGGACAGGTAACATGATTTGCTGATCTCTTTACATAGGAACAACACTAAAACTGGTAGAGACATTAAAATATCTCTAGCCAGAACTTTAGTTGTACATAGTCAATGAATCTTGGTGGCTACAGAGTCCTCATCTTTTCGTATGGTATGAATGAAGACTTATTACAATTTGATTGTTGATCAAACTGACTCCTAAAATCAGTGGTCTTTTGCCTACTATAGAAGGAACAAAAATTCATCATTAACTCATATATGCACCATATATGTTCCATACGAAATATCTTTATAGAACTAAATATTGGTAGTAAGGTTTATATGTTACAAAATGGAACACCGAGAGAACAATGCTGACAAAATTCAACAAAATGACCTGCTCTTCCAGGCCCCTGCCTGCTCCTGCCTCAACTGATGCTGTTTCCAGAGACTTGCTTAGAGAATAACTTCATAAAGGGCTGCTGATTCCCAGCAAGTTCAGTTCGTCTTCAGATGGTTCCAATTAGAACGTCAATTAAGCCCTACACTTTCTTAGCACAAGGAGACTGGACAATGAATGTTGTCAGCTAGCTTTATTTTGACTTAACCATTTTTCCAGTTCTCTTTTAGGTCCCCAAATAAAATTACTTTGCCCAATTCAGGAGGAAGCAATTATAATGAGATCATCATTCCAGTCTCTTAAGTTGGAGTGGATGGTTTTGGTTATTTTACAAATAATAGATATGTTGTCATTTTAGGCATTGATTTACAAGTATTATAGTCACAGAGGGAAGAAACTAAATTTAAAAGCTTAGACTCAGAAATTTCTCTCTTTCCTTTACTCTTCTCTATCCTTCTTTTTTTCCTTAGGTAAAAGGAAGTAGTTGAAAAGAAATTACAACACAATGTTTACAGTTATTCTAATAATAAATGGATAAAAATAAACAATGCTTAACAATTCAGATATGCTACGAACATAAAGATGGTTAACTTCAAAATTGTCAGATTTCCACAGAATATGGCATTTAAAGTCATTTCATTATTTAAAGATCTTTTGACTATGAGACAGATTTTTCTCTGGACAGTACCCCCATTCCACTTCAAAGACAATGATGTGCATCAATAACCTACATATGAAGTTGCTTCAATTGTGGCATGCTAGCCACTGGACAAAAAGAAAAAAATGACCTAAGTCTATCTGCAGGCAAAATTCTGTCCCAAATGACACAAGATAGTTGATTGCCAAGCTCTGCCAAGTCAGGGTAAGCTAGGCCTTCATAATTCCTGCCTCACTTCAAGTCTTTCATATGTTCTGGGCCAAAAGATGGAAGATAGATGCTCCAACATTATAAAAAATATTGGGGGCTGTCCAGGCAATCAGATGTTTCTGCCATTTCCTTTATTTTTGGAAACTGCATTCTTTCACTTCCTGCATACTCTAATAATAGCTGTTCCTTCTTGGGTCTCTGAAGGGGTTGAAGGCTGGATAGTTATAGTTTCACAATTAAACTTAAGTTGTTTTGTATTTAAAAAATGATATAGGTCTAAAAAGATGTTTTATTATAATACAGGTAATACAGGTTCAAGATAATAGATGATTTAGATACAAAACTTTAAACTCATTAAGATAGGATAGATGGTAAAATACCTTACCTAAGTTGCCAAAAACAAACAAACTGGACTTTTTAAATTGATCTCATACCTAATAACTTCCGTAATGGTTTCATAATTGTTCGTGCTATATGTTGTTTATTATTATAAGAGAAATAGCCTTGTTAATTAGAAAACAAAAGGGGGAAATGCTGAGGTTTGGTCTATTGCTATACTGAATACTGGTTGCTCCCAGAGACTGTGTGTAGACACAGGTGATGCTATGTGACCTTGCCCCACAAGTTATCCCCGATTGGTGAATAAAGATGCTGACAGCTAATAGCTGGGTAGAAGAGGCATAGGTGTGGTTTAGGATTCCTGGGCTTGGGATTGGAGGAGAACCATGAGGTGTGGGGAGAAGAGAATAGAGGAAAAGACACCATGGAGTAAAGGTCTTAAAATAATGGCAATGTGGGTTGGCTAATTGGAGTTAAGAACAGCCCAGATGACACAGCAAATTATATAATGGTATTTTGCCTGGGAAATAGGCATAATAGCATAGAGGATAGATATCTACCCAGCTCTTATGCTGATTAAGGCTTCTTATAAATGTAAAGGTTGTATGTGTCTTTTATCTGGGAACTAAATGTTCAAAGGCAGGGTAGAAACCTGGATTGAAATGAAATAATTTGCTAAAACAATATTGGAAACAACTGATGTTTGATGTTATCAACTATTTTCACACCTCAATATTATCTAAACTTTTGCAATAGTGTTTATAAATAATGGAATAAATTCCATTTAACAATAGTTGCGCTTACTGTACTTAAAGCTAATTCTGAGAAAATGCATTTGGAATATGTTTTCAAAATATCATTAGTAAGTTATAAATATAGCACATTTAAATTTTGTGGATCCTAACTAACCTTATAGATTAACAAAAGAAATGACATTTCTAATAGTTCCATTGTGTCTAAAGAACATATTGACAGAGAAATCTACAAGCATAAACTAAGCACTTACTTAATATATATTTATTCACTGAATGGTGAACTCACATAACAGACATGTTACAAAGTGGCATATTTATTTTACAGAAAGCATTTTGTTTGTTAGTTTTATTTTAAATATAATATATTATAGATTAACAATATAGAACCCAAGACAAACTCACCAGAAAAGACTCAAAGCCTAAAAAAAAATCTGTTTCTCTAAAACACAGATCTTTAGAGAAACATCTGTTTCTCTAAAAAAATTAATGCTTTAAAATCATTAATATTTATAATATTTATTATTTAATATTCTCCAAATAGTCAGTTAGTATCTATCCCACACTGAGACAGTGACAGAAAAAGCTTACCTGTTTCTCAGCTTTCCTGACCTAAAACTTTCAGTTTCAGGACATGAATAAAGTTCAAGCCTCAAGGAGTTAGGTAACAGATACTTTATACACCCTTTCATGTGCTTTACAGAGAACAAAGTAGCTATTGAATGGTTAAAGAACAAGCAGCAAGCAGCAGGACACAGAAGGTAGACATAGAAAGCTCTTGCTAATAACCAGGCACAAGTAACCTTCAACCCATGATGACAACTTGCATTTCACATAGCCTATGAAAATTACCACTACTATGATACAGGATTTTGGATGTCCTGTGTTTTCAACCTACATTCTTCAGGTTAAAGAAAAGTTAAAAGTTAAAAGCTGGGAATTTTTATCTTAATTTTTTATTAAACTTTGTATAATAAACTATGTGAATTAGATTAAATTTCATGACATGAATTTTAGATAAGAAAGTGGACACTCTAGAAGAATTTGTTCCTCTCATCTCTCCAAAATATATGAATTACAGATGTAAAAAGTAGCCATCTGAGTTGAGACACTGTGAATTTATTTAAGCATGTAATTTGTCCCTTGAGGCATGGTGAAATTTTTTTATAATTTCAGGAAGAATTAGAGCAACTAAGTGTAGCAAAGTGGAAACAGCTCTGTACATATTAGTCTCTTTGTTGCCTGTGAAAAATAAGGAAGTATGTGACAGCACAGTCAGATGCCACTCTAAATCTGCCTGGAATCATGCTTTGTCTCTTCCTTCTCATTTGACCCTGTATAGGGCAATTGGTATCTCTGCATCTCAACTTCCTCATCTCTAAAAACTAGCAAGGTCACATGCACATTTGACAGTTAGTTTTCAAATCCTTCCTAGCCGTGCTCAGCACGTAGCATGCATCCAATCAATATTTACTTTCATTAATTGCATCCTTATAAGCAAGCAGGAGACCACAATTCATTACTGAAATTCATTTACTATCACCAATAATCTCTCAAGCATTTAGCTGGAAAATAATAATATTTCATATTTTTGCTTTAAATGTAATATTTGTGGGAAGCTTTTCATTTCAGGAAAGTATATAGGTGAAACCCTCTAGAGCAGATTGAAGGGAGATAAATTTTCATGGCAGTCTATACTATATAGCACACATAGATTATCAGGCATGGTACTATTTCAATAGGCTAAATCTCAAAAGAGATAATGTTGACAATTTATAAGGCCACTGTAGATATTAATAATTATATCTGCTATGCTGGTATAGAGTAGATCCTTATCCAATATGACTGGTGCCTTTATAAGAATCTGGCCATGTAAAAACTTACATACAGACACATAGCAGTGCAAGCAAGAAGAGAGAGAGAGAGAGAGAGAGAGAGAGAGAGAGAGAGAGAGAGACTATACAGCTCCAATCAATGGAAAATCAGAGATGGTCAGCCAACAGTGGAAGCTCTGAAAGAGGCAGAGGGATGTTCCTGCAGCCTTTAGAGGAGCAAGGTACACCCAGCACATTGCTTTTCTGGTCCTAATCTGCAAAACTCTCATGAAATTTGCTTATGACTTTGAAGTAATCTCCTAGCATAGTTCCAAGAAACTAAAATAACCTATATTTTACAAATAAGAAAAAATGAGGTCCAGAAAGTAAGAAGTGTATCTAATCACCCACAACTAGAAGTTAAAGGAAACCATTACTCAACTTAAACTTCCATTGTGACACGAACTCTCAGCCATTCATATATCATCCAATCCCTCTGTGACCTTCACCTTCCCTGTCCTCATACATGCCAGCCACTGGCACGTGCTGGTTTTGCTCATAGAATGAAAATTAAATGTATAAACTGAACTCATTCTTCAGTGTCAAACATCACAATAAGAATTCCCATATGCTGTCTGTCTTAGGGTTTCTTTTGCGGTAAAGAGACACTATGGCAGCAACAACTCTTATAAAGAAAACAACATTTAAGTGAGGCTGGCTTGTAGTTTCAGAGAGGTTTTGGTTTTTTTGTTTGTTTGTTTGTTTGTTTTTTGTTTTTTTCCCCATTATCATCAAGGTGGGAAGCCTGGCAGCAAGCAGATAGACCTTTTGCTAGAGAAGGAGCTGAGAGTTTTACATCTTGGTTCACAGGCAACACAACGGAATGCCACATTTTGCCTAACTTGAGTATCTGAGACCTCAAAGCCTTCCCCAACGAGACATTTTTCTCCAACAAGGCCACACCTACTCCTACAAGGCCACATTAATAATAACGCCACACCAGTGAGTTAGGCATGCAAACACATGAGGCTATGGGAACCACTCTTATTCAAACCACACACTGTCTCCACCCAAAAGGGGTCCTGCCATTCTCTCACATGAAAATTATCTTTGCATTTCTTTTCCAAATATTCTAACCCCACAGAGTTTTGCTAGTTGTCAGAGTGATGACTTTTCTGTAGTTTGTCTTTATATCTTATCAGTTTTTGTTCTGTATGTCTCTAATAATTAAAGATAGTCTACAGCAGCCTTTGAACCTCACAGAATTTTGAGTACACTGAAAAATAACGAACAAAATTACCCTTTTAAAAATAATAGGCCCTGGACATTTGTAGTACTAATAATTGCAAACTATAGTTTTGTTGATTATATGTTCAATATGTACACCATTCACACAAACAGAAGTAACAAGCTAACTGTTAGACAGGGTAGGGGTAAAGGTTTCCAACAGTCCATCAGGCCTTGTCTTTCAGTGTTCTGTTGGGTTTGCTCTCCTTTCTCTTATTTTAAGAAGTTAACCTTCTTTCTTTCATTCCATAGCTTTTGGCAAATTTATCATTAAACTGAATATTTATCTGAGAACCCATTGTTCTCAATTCTCAATAAAATAAAATGAAATTTTAGACTCAAGAATTACACATTAGACTATGATTTCAGTAAAGTGCTAAAAAAATTAAAAAAGAGCAAACCAAGAAAATCTAAATAAATTTACCAAAAGTGTACAGAAGCAATTCAATTTTTTCCCTTTCTGAAGAAATGATAAGTAAGTATTCTTGATTTCAGATTTGTAAATTTTGGTAAGCATGTCTCCATAAGTTTTGTGCTGGAAAGAAATTAAACATATATGCTATGCAGCAAGAAAAAGAAAGAGAGAGAGACAAGCAAGGTCAGCACACACTGTTTTAGGCCACTGGTTGATTGGCTGATGCAAAGCATGACTTAGATACTTGGCAGAGACATGCTGAATTCACTACTGCTCTGAGGTATCCAGATAATGTACAGAACCATTTGAGATAATTGCACATGAGCTATTTCAACTTCCCTCACCATGAGAGTTCCCAGAACCAGAAAAACCCTTCTGCAGTAGAAAAATTTGCATTACAAAGACACAGTAATACCAGAAGCTTAAGTAGAACTGAAAAGCTTAGCTCTAAGCCAGGCCATCCCTTTGTAGACAGAACTTTACTTTAACTCCTATAGCATCTTTCATGCTTCAAAAGTAATACGGCTTGACAAATACTATAAACATACCTTCATGACTAGGATGCAATAATAGCCAAGATAAAGTTTAAATAACAGAAGGCACTGCCTGGAGTGTTGCCTGAGGCCCCGTTCTGATGGATAGCTGACTAAAAGTATATGGAATTCACTGGTCTTTTTCTTTTCCTTTGTTGAATTTTATAGAATTAATTGTAGGTGAAAATGAAATAGTTAGCACAAGTATTTCTGTCCGTTGATATATAGAAAAAGAAAACATTCCAACACTTTTGTGTCTGTAGCACTTAGCAAAGTGGCAAGCAAGTACTGCCTGAGGAAGGGCATTGATTTTTCTGACTGCACTATTTCTTTTGTGCTTCTGCTGCTACTGCTTCTTCTTCTTCTTTTTCTTCTTCTTCTTGCCTTTATTTTAATTTTTATTTTTTTTTAACTTTTTATTGACAAATGGTGAATTTCACATCATACACCTCAATCCCACTCATATCCATGTCCCTCCGTGTAGCCTTCTGCCCTTTTAACCTCCCCTCTATCAAATAAATAAAAGTAAAACAGCACAAAAGAGAAAAAAACTAAAAATAAAATGATAATCTCACCATAAAATCTACAATGTGTCATGGTGTGTCACACAGCGTATCCTTTTAGACACAAATAGATTTACTTGCAAATGTTCATTGGAATGTACCCTTGGTGTAGTTCAAGCCCTGTGGCTTCTGCTACTCTATCAGTACTGGATCCTAATGGGAGTTTCTCTCTGTTGTTGCTCTGGAGATCCTGCAGTTTTGAGTCTGCAGGGCGGGCTCCTTCCTGTACTCATAGATAAGGAAGGTAGATGTTAAGGTGGGACAACTCAAAACCCTGAGCCTGGGTGGTGACTGGGCTATTCAGCCTGCCAGTTCTATTCCCTGTGCCTCCAGGGCCAGCTCTTCTATTTTGCTCAGGCAAGGAGTATAGCTAGCTCTCCTGCTTGTGACAGCTTGCAAGAGGTAGAACTGGCTGTCCCCATGCTCAGGCCATGAGGCACTGCTTGGGGCTGGGTGAGGGATCTCTGACATGCATGCCACCGCACAGGTCTACTGTGCTGTCCAGGTGAGGTCATATGCTTTTTCTAAGTTGTAAGTTTTCACACATTTGGTTGGGTTTTGATGATGGAGTATTTAATTAAAATAAAGTATGATGAACCTGGATTTTTTTTTTAGCTATAGATGTGTTTTAATTAAATACCTTCTAGCATAAGAATGTTACAAAATTAAAGTAAAATAACGTGGAAAAGAAGATGTTGCTGGGGCCAGTGTGGTGGTACATGACTGTCATTCCAATTAAGAATGCTAAGGCAGGAGGATTTTGAGTTCAAGGTCATCCTAGACTACATTTACTATGCTATACAATATATACAATATAATATATACAATCTGTACTCCAAACTGAGTAGAATTTATAGGTTATTTAAAAGACAAAAGTGCAATTTAAATTAAATAAATATACATGGAGGCAGGGATGTAACAGTAGGCCAAGTGCCTGACTAGCATGCATAAGACTATGGATCCCTAACACGGCGACAACAAATAAAAGAAAGAACAGAACATGATGATCCAAGTTTGTAATCCTAATATTCAAAATGTAGGCAGGAGAGGCAAAAGTTCAAAATTATCCTTAGATACACACAAAATTCTAGAACAGCCTGAAACATATGAAACTCTTACAAAAGATTAATGATTGATAGATGATAGATGGATAGATAGATAGATAGATAAACAGCAGATAGATAATAGGTGATCAATACATATAAATAATAGGTAGATGATAGATATTTGTTGGTGGTCATTTATGTTCTGCTGTCTTTGGTATTAATAATTGAACATTTCCACTTCCCCAGTGTTCTAAGCACCATGTTCTTTTTAGTGTTTATCGGTGCTTTTCCGTGCTTTCTGTTATTTTAGAATGATAAAGGCACCAGGCAATATATTAATTCTCTCCTGGCCCAATCCTATTTTATATTTCTCATTAATCTTCTTCAGAGTTCCTGTCAGAATCTTCTCAAATTGCACTGTGATAAAGCAGAATTCTTATCATTACTTGCAGAAATTCATTTTGAATTGCAATGTTTGTTGGCAGATTCATGTATGCCTCCCAAAGGATTTAAACAGAGCTAGTTTTGACTCATAGAACACAGTCTGAATAAGAGAAATACCTAGTTACAGACCACAGAGGTGAGTTTCTCTATTACTTCTCTTCTTATAAACATCCAATTTACTTTATAGGAACAGGCAATACTTTGAGGTTAGATTCTTGAGGGAGGGGGGCAGGGATAAGACTGAGAGAAGACCTAACAAGAGGAACAAAAATGTGAGATAGAATTTATAGACAAGAAGATTGAGGACTGATAAGATAGCTTATCTGGTGATGGTGATTGTTACCAAATCCTGACAGCCAAGGCTAAATCCTCAGGATCTCCATGGCAGAAGAAGCAAGCATTCTCCTGCAAGTTTTCCACCAACTACCTCTCAGGAGATATGGCACATTCACACACACACCACCACCACCACCCACTAAATAAGCAAATGTAATTGTGAAACAGAGAGAGAGAGAGAGAGAGAGAGAGAGAGAGAGAGAGAGAGAGAGAGAGAGAGAGAGAGAGAAAGAGAGATTTCTATAGAAATATTTCTGTAAAATCAGGTGGGACAGAACACGGGACAGAACTGAGGGGAAGTAGGACATGAAAACAGTGGCTGTGTCTTTTTGCCCAGCTACCGTGTTTACTGTTATTTTCCCTGAAACACAGACATCTGTGGGGGAGAGGGTTACTATCATATCTAATTGTCTACTTGGTGGGATCTGAAATTACCTGGAGAAGAGACTCTGACTGTCCTTGATGTTTTTAATTGAGGTGTGAAGACTCCCACTGTGGGTGGTTCCATTGCCTGGCTGGCATCCTAGCAACAAATATCCATCCCTCTCTGCCTCCTGATTATGGACACAATTTAACAGCTGCTTCAGGCCATGCTGCTTTGACTTTTCTGTCATTCTTGACTACACTCTTAAACCTTGTCTCCCTTAAAATACTGTCTCAGTATTTTATCACATCAAAAGGCAAATTAAATTAATTTGCATGTATTCATACATTTTTACAAAGCATAATATTCATTAGAGCTAATGAAGAGAACATGGGGATATCAAAGAAGGAAGAGTTTTAAAGAGTTTTAAAGAGTTTCATTGATGCATATGTTTTGAAATGGAGTAATTAATGCATGTGTTTTAAACTGAGGGCAGGTCAAATTTTTACGTTAATACTTTAACCTCCACTGTTCTAGAATAACTGTAATGATAAGCTTTTTCAACTGGACACAATCTAGAGTCACCTGAGAGAAGGTCCTCTAGAGGATATCCATGAGAGTTTGACTTAATTACATTAGTTGATGTGAGAAAACCTGCAGGCTGTGGCGGCACCATTCTCTAGGTCTGGGGTCCTAAACTAGATAAAAAGTGGAAAAGGGAATTAACTCTAGTACACATGCATTCATCACTCTCATCTTCTGACTGGATGCAAGGTGACCCAGCTTCTTCAAACTCCTGCTGCTGTGACTTCCCCGCTATAATGAATTGCAATGTAGAACTGTGTGCCAGGATAAGCCTTTTTTTTTTTTTTAATTGGGATTGTCGGAATATTTTATCCCATTAAAAGAAAAAGAAACTAGGATCATAGTTGTTGAGTAACCTTTAGAGACAGAATTAAACTCTGATGCAAACGTTATGGCAGACTCTAATCCATTCTATATGGTGTCCTTGTAAAAGGAAAATTGGTCACACAAAAAAGACACCAATGACACCTGAACACAGACATCATGTGACATAAAGACAAGGGGCCATCTGCCAGTCAAGAAGAAAACAGTCCTAACATTCCTGGTCTGGAATCCAGATCTCCATGGTAATAAGAAGTGAGTCAGTCGTGGCAGCTTGTTGTGTTGTGCCATTTGTGGCATGTTTGTTGCGGCAGCTGGAACATACTAATACAGCAAGACTGTGGGTTTTAAAGTTACATGAGCATGGATATATCTGAAAATTATTTGTTCTATCCCTTCTATCTCTTTTCTCACCCTTCAAAGACAATCTCTATTAGCATTTTTGGTTGTTTCTTTCCAGTATATATGTCTTTTCCAGTATATATATATATATATATATATATATATATATATATATATATATATATGTATGTATATATAGACAGTTAATAATTGTCTTTCAGGTATGAACAAATAAGAATTCAGGAACCCTCAGGAGGCATCACCTAATAAAACAAAGGTAGTTTCATTGTCAAGATACACCTGATCTCATCCAAAGGTTAGAAGACATATAAATAAAGACTTGTGCATCAAGTAAGGCTCTTTATAATATGCCTGGTTGATTGTGGAGGACATGTTAGCATTTGCCCACAAGATTATAGGTTCAGAGAAAGTAGTGGCAACCTAGATAACACAGATGCCTCAGTCTTGCTTTTAATATGTCTTCTCAAACAGTGGTTGTTTCTGAATTATTACACACTGATACAAGGGTACACTTTAGAGATTACAATGAATGACTACAATTTAATTAAACAACTCAGTCTCAAAAAAGAAGAAAGAAGTATCAATAATGAAACATCAGCCATGTTCGGGTAACACACAGCTATAATCCCAGTGTACACGAGGCTGAGTCAGTGATCACAAATCTGAAGCTAGACTCGGACTAAACAATGACTACCAGACCAAGCTGAGGTGTAGTGTGAGATCTTGTTCTAGAAACAAAATATTTTAGTCACACTTCTCCTAATCTATAACTTGTCAAGTGTCATGCAAAAAGATAGGTCATTACAAGTACTCTGGAGTCAATAATCATAACAAATACCAATAAAAAGAATGCTGACAGAGCTGTGAGACCAGCGTTGAGTTCTTCCCACTCCAGTATAGCTGGAAGAATATAGCTGCAGAACTTGGGCAACATCTCTGGCTCTAGTCTTAGCCAAGGTATCAGGTGAAGAGCCCAGCCTTTTTGAGGAGTACAAGTGAGAATGTTGCCACTGACTTAGTAATTTAGTTCATTCAATAGAGTACCATATTTTCACCTGAAGCTGAAATGTTGCCATTTAGAAGCCATAAATGTTCTGTAATACACAGTTGCATGCAAGTAAGGCCTGCTAATTCTGCACAGCTTCTTAGGCATCAAGTAGACAGTGAGCACAATGGAAATGGCAAGCCAAATAGTCACAAGTCTTCTAAGCATCAGTTATACATCTTAAACAAAAATCAATGACAAACTAAGCCACTTTCCAAAAATGTATACCTGGTAGCAACGCCAAAGAGAATTAAAGGTTAACCACCAAGGAATATCCCAAGACTCTAGTGTGCAAAATAATCAGTCACACAAACCTTTACTTGAAGAGTCATTATAATTGTGATCAAACCATACTGACAGCATTTCTCTATTTATGTCTCTTCTCAGTTAGGAAAATCCTTTCAGGCATTTTTGAGCACTTATAATATATATTATAACAATTATAGCAATATAACAATGCTAAAATGGAAGCCACAAAAAAATAGTACTTTGTAATCTCTCAAAGGGGCTGGCTCACAAAGTCATGTCAGCTTCCTCTTCCACCTATAGCAGGTAGAACAGTGTGTCTGTATACAATGAAGCCATACGGGTTCTAGTTCCTTCTTTTTCTTAGATACGTGTACACAGCCTTTAGCTCTCTTGAGGACAGAAAGTTACTTAATCAGTAACCACATATTCTTGAATATATTACATCTCCAGAGATGAATCTGAAGACTATTAGTTATTCTGTGCACCTTTGGCTGCTAGAATCCTCAGTGGGGTCCTGGGGAAAGAACTAGGTTTCTTTACCTTTTCCTGTATAGCATTTCACATTATCCCGGTTATTGGCTGCAGTATCTGGAACTTCAGCTAGGATTATCCTTTTCAGATGGGCAACCTCATATCTCATGACCAAACTCAAGATACAGCTAGGTGCTTAACCCAATTTCTTCAATATTCTAGTCTTCAGTTATATCTGATGCATCCAGTTAAACCATTTGTATATTTTATAGGTGTCTGCTTGATTCTAGCTTCCCCAGTGGTCAATACATAGCTTTCTTTTAGCTATTTCTGCTTGTCTCCATATGTCCTTACTTTCCCATCTGCTTTCTGGCTTCCAATATTTTGTTCACATCACTAATTTGCTCTTGTAAGTCCTCCAATTTTCTATGCTGTTATGGGCTTTATTCCTCTGCAATATCATTTCAGTTGGATTTCTGGAGGAAGTAAACATGCATCCTGTCTGTTGTGTGTAATTAGAAAAATGAATAACTTTTATGGAAAAGGGAAGCATTATGAACTATGAAGAAACAACATAGGGATGGACTACAAGTTCTCATAGGTAGAATGGGCCATGTTTTGTAGTTTGACTATTGTTTTTTAAGTCTCACAGAGACCAAAGTGAGGATTTTCCATAGTTATTCTATAATGACCTGACAAAATGTCTGGCTTTTGCTTTGAAAGAAGTTTTAAAAAAATATAATATGTTTAACAAAATTAGCTGCCCACAATACTATCAATTTACTAAAATATACATCATGAATTCAGGAAATACGGGTATAGGAAAATAATATTTATTATGTGACAAGACTAACATTTATTTATTGGTGATTACTTCATTATTATCAGTGGATTTCTGTTAAGCAGAATAAAGAATGTTGAAACAAAAACATACAAGTTTATTAAGTTGTATAGTTTTGGGGTATAGTTTATTTTTGGTATATAATGTTTTATTTACTTGCAAGTTTTTATAATAAAGCATATTTTATTTTTTATTTTAAAAAAGAAAGAAAAATTGGATAACCTAATATTAAATTTTAATATCAGAAAATTTTCTTGTGTTGAACGTCTTAATTTTAAATAAGTCTGCTTCATTTTAGAGATTTACTAAAATATCTTCCCTAATTTCATTTAGGAAAGAGGAGAGAATGTTTTGGCTATTCTGATACTGCTGCCTTCCATAAAAGGAAAGTCAATGAGATCAATAAAAACTGTTGAACTTTTCCTGCATTCTCCTGAGCGGCTGAGCCAGAGGAGGAAACCAATTGTGAACTATTACTGTTGGTTCCTCAGAACTTGAGTCATTGTAAGAACCAAATAGAAACTAGTGGAATAACTAAAATAAAATAACACTTGTTAAATCATTTCACATGTTATTAAATCCTGCAAATATTTTAAAATTAACAAATTTTAAGTTAAACCAAGAGAATCACAAAATTTTTATCTGGCCAGGGATTAAATAATACCATAGTTTGACGAGTATCAAGCTGTAACAAACAATATGGTTCATTTATAGTATAAAAGTAATTTTACTGTGCAATATTAAAAGACCAAGTTACAATTGTTTTTATAGGTAATACTTTGTTTAAATATCTTCAGTGGAACCAGATAGTGTTTTTCAGTAGAATTTTATAGCTTCTTGTTGTTCATATTAAAGACAGCTCCACATGTTTGTATGCCACCTATGACAAGTGACATTTTATATTTGAATTTAATCAGTTTAGCCATTTTTAAATACAAGTAAAAGGGGGAAGCTCTAGATATTTCAAATATATAACTGTTTGTTTCTCCTCCATAAAATTTAATTTGGTTCTCAGCAGTTTAATTTGAACTAGTGCCTGTGGGCTTCTGTAAAGAGAAAGCAACATCTTTCAAGCTGGTTTGCTCCATATATATGGGCCATTGCATTCACACTACATTTAAAAGGGCTTTAAATAGTGGACAAATAACATGGTCAAAGAAACATTACTTATGCACGAGAAACTGGAGTCTACACAGAGGCCTCCTCTGAGCCCATATGTGACATATACCAGGATGTTCCATACGTTAGAAATGCTATCCGCACACTGTTGGCAGTTCCAACCTGGGAGTGTGATGCAGGACATTACTCAATCTACCAAAAGGAATTTAAACCATATTTAGGAAACTTTCATGTCTCAGTCAAAATGCAAAATGAAGATAAATTTAAACATGACTTTTTGCCAGTCGGCAGACTTTCCAGAGGATGAAAAACAGCTAAGCAAATGCCTGAGTTCTCACAAAAAGAATATTAGACTTTCAGAGCCTCTGCTTTTTTGTGCCCATTGTCTGAAGCTTCATGTGTGGAACAACATTGTCAAATGATAATATGGAAGTTGTTGGGGACAAGAGTCCCCGAAATCGTCAGGGCTTCATATGTTTGAAACAAACTCTTATAGCAGATGTTCCAAGGTGAAATTTTTATCCCTGATATTCACCTACTAAAATCAATCCAAATTTTCAGAGACAGTATTAACATCAAAGCATCAGGTTCCTAATGAGCTAACACCTCAACTTCTGGCAATGCCAGGCCAAAGACTTGTGCTTTAGCAGAAAGTATTCAAACCTGAGAGACCTGCCACCTCATGTTGAACTTCCTTCTTCAGCCACTCTGCCACAGACCAGCCATCAACTGATAGCTGTGGAATGATTTTCATTGTCAGCTGTATCTTCCAGTAACAAAGCTACAAAGACTGCTAGCTTCCAGAAGCAGCCCCTACAACTGTGTTTGTGGACAATAAAGGAACGTTGTTAGGCAGTTTAAACTGAAACACAGTCAACTATACAAAGATGGTTAGTCTCCGTGCCACAGGGCCCAGCTGAAGCAGCACGGCTGTATAATAAGCTATCATACAATATGTTCACATATGCGAACAGACATGCTGATTATTACCTGGGAAATGTTTGTAGGAAAACAGGAGATGTGGGTGACTCACAGGGACTGGTCAACTTTCTGTTGGTGATAGAAATTAAACAGAGAAAAACAGAAAGCCACTTTGTCCATGTATAAACACAAGCTTAAAGCTACAGACATCAGGCTGCATTGTTGAGCATGGAGTGAGCAGAGCAAGAGAAACATGTGAATGTGAGCAGGAACTGCATGAGAAAAATGTACAGGTAACAGTGGAAAAAAAAAAGAAAGGGAAGCCTGCAGATAAGTACTTTGTTGCTATTAATGAAAACTAACTGAAAGCCAGTTGAAGTTAAAAGCAACACCAATTATAGATTTTGATACTGTCTCCTGAGACAAAAACAGATACTTACACTCAAACAATAGACTGAAGTCCGGGACCCCTGTGGTTGAATTAGGGAAAGGCTGGGAGAAGCTGAGGAGGAGAACAACCCCATAGGAAGACCAGCAGTCTCAACTAACCCAGACCCCTGGGATCTCTCAGACACTGAGCCACCAACCAGGCAGCATACACTAACTGGTTCAAGCCCTACAGTGCTCAACAGGGGCCCTGACACATATACAGCAGAAGAATGCCTCGTCTGCCCTCAGTAAAAGAAGAGCACATAACCCTCTAGAGACTTGAGGGTCCAGGGTGTGGGGAGGCCTAGCAGTGCGTGGTGGAGGCATCCTCTTAGAGACAGAAGGAAGAGAGGAAAAATGAATTTGATAATGAGACAATAATGTGGGGGTTTGCTAAATACTCCTTGATTGTTTCTCCACCATGCTTTCCCTTTATTGTGCTTCATAAAATAAAACTGCTTAGGCTGATATACAGTCTCTTTTGTTCTCTTGATAAGGACACAGTTACTTATGCCAGAAATTCCAGTGCTGTATTCTCCACCAGGCAGTGAGTATGTAGTAATACCATCAGTAGCATATGGGTTAGTTATAGAAACAGAAATTTTGAATAGCATTTGAACAGAAAAATGACCAGCATTTAAGAAACCAGTTTAGTAGATTAGTCTCTTTAAATGAAGCAACTGAATTTAAAAGTGAAAAAGAGATTGGGAATTGTGTTGGGTTGAGATTTACAAATGGATGCTAGTGACAGCTTGAAATATATAACACTTAATATTTTTAACTTTATTTAATAACATTGTTTACACACACACACACACCTACTTTGTCAGAGGACAAAAGCTGTAGGACTCTGTAGTATCTTTCTACCATATGGGAATGAGGGATCAAAGTCAGTTCATCAGATCTGATGTCAGACATTCTTGTCCACTGGGTCATTCCAGAGTATATTGTATCCAGGTTGTTTGTTCAGACTGAAACTTTACATAGATGAGGACTTGAGCAAAGGAAGGAAGAGTTCCTCATGCTGACCGAATTGCAGCTTCTGTAGACTTGGTGAACAGTACCTACCCAGGATGATCAATTGATAGGAAAGTAGATGGGCAGGGCTTTACTTGTGGAAATTTTAAGCAGAAGTGTGTGACGTTCTTCAGCCATGGGTCATATCTACTTACATGATACTTTAGCCACTCATTTGGACATAAGCATTAAGAAAAAACAAACAGATGCCTAATTGAGAAGAGCCATGAATGAAACCACGCCCCCCACCCTTCTCTCATATAGAAAAGAGTTTATTTAAGGGCATTGGAAGGGGGGTTGAGAAGGGAGTAGAGGCAGAGAGGTGACAAGGAGAGAAAGAAAGAGAAAGGAAGAGGCTGTCCAGGAACATGTGGAGAGGGGAAGGGGAGTGGGGAGAAAGAGGCAAAAAAAGGTCAGAGGGAGGTAAGAGAGAGCCCATGCTCTCTACTCAGAGCCAACACTTACACAGTCGCTGGGTCATCTCCTCTAATTCTACTGCATTTAACTGAGTGTTGTAAATATTGAATATTTTGAAAATGATTTAAATCAAACCCTAAGTTTCACTATTTCTCTGACGGCTTTCTCTGTTTTTAGAATCCTAAACTATAAATTGTATAAGAATATACACATATTTTATCGTCTATCTCAAACTTATTGACTTGAGAAACACATTATTGCCGATGACTTCCAGAGATTACTTGTCTAGATCCGAGAGAGAGAGAGAGAGAGAGAGAGAGAGAGAAAGATAGAGAGATAACAATGTATATGACTATTACATTTATGAGTTTATTAGCCAAGATACATTTTAAAATTTGATATTTATGTGTTTATTATGTCTGTGTGCTATGTTTGTTTGTGGAGGATCACATATGGAGGTCAGATAACGTACTGTATTTAAGGAATAAATACTTAGGTGTGAACTGATCTGTAGGGAATGCTAGCTAAAAACCAAGAAAGAATGGAAAAAGACGGGTCACTCAAAAAAAAAAAAAATGATTTGGGAGAGGATAGGAAAAGCCTAAAATAACACTGGACTAAATGAGATAAAACATTGGTAGTGGGATTATGAAAAAGACCAGTCAGAACACTGGCAAATTTACCTATGTGGGATAAAAGTAGACAGATAGTAAAAGCTATTTCAAGTTAGGTCCTAAATGAACATAAAAGTCCTGTTTATGAACAATTAGCTCTGTACACATCCTCTCCCAAGAGGCTCCAGGAGACAAGGTGTTAACTGATGGGAAGCTTGCTTCCCCCCCCCCCCCACACACACACATTGCTCCCTGCAGCAGCACATCAAGGACAACCTTAAATAATGATGTTTGCTCTGTATAGTCCTTCATAGTTCCATAACTCAATGTAATTTGTTCTATATGTAGTCCCCTGAAGTGCTCAGAGAAGGCATGAGCATCTTCATTTTACAGATAAGAACATGGAATCCCAGGGATGTTACTATTAGGAAGTGGAGGAGCCCTCTTATCCCAGCTCAGTGCTGGTTTGGCTGAGATTCTTTCCACTTGGTCACATACCTGTGTTATCTAAATTGGGAGTTTTCTTTCTTGCCACTATCAGTCTTGGCTAAGAATTATGACTGGAGCTTGAACCCAGAGGTGGCTGACATTTGTCTGATGTTTTCTGGGGCTGTGCATTTAGCCCCAAGTCTTTCTAGGGACTGAATTTCAGTTACTGAAAGAAAAAAAAAAAAAAAGAGTTAATTGGGTATCTTTGTGATTTGTGTTACAATTGACCAGTATTCGCATGGAGGAAATTCAGTATTCTGGTTTTACTGACAACAACATTTCCCACTGGTGTCACAGCCCCTAATTCATATGATTATGCCATCATTTGATCCAGAGTTTGCACTGCATCACCCTGTGTGTTCCAGCATTTTCCCCTGATGTCACTCATGAGGCATTTACTGAATATTTGTGAGATTTTAATCCTTTTGCCAGACTCATCTTACAATAGAAATCATGCAAAATTAACAATATTTAACAGCATATTTTCAATCTTCTCTCTCAAGCAGACCTTTGTATGTGCATGTACACAACTACACCTATACACCTATTCTATATCTCAACCTATCTATATCTTTGTAACATATACATTTTCTAAATAATTATTAATCTGTTAAATTCATCTGTACAACTATAATGAAAACTATATCTGTCTGGATAAACATTTAGTACAAAATTGTTTTCACATAAAAGGCTGTTTTTATTTATCAAAATAATTTTGTAATAGAATTCATTAAAACAAAATGAACACTGGGGAAAATTTGAAACAATTGATGAACATCAAATACATGTTGAATAAAAGAGACTTCTCATAAGATTCTTTTTAATTTTAATTTTGTATCTGTGTGTTTCTGTGGTAGCCTCAAGTTATAAGTGAAGCTCCTTATGCAGGACAGAGATGGGAGTGGATGCACTGGAGATAGAATAACAGGCACCTGTTAGCTGCCTGATGTACACACTGGAAATCAACACAAGTCAGGTCTTCCAAAAGAGCAGACAGCATGTTTTACCACTAAAGCCATCTCTTTAGAACCAGATTCTGTTAAAATTTTTAAAAGATGGTGTATAATCCTAGGAGACTGTGGTCAATGTAGGTATTTTTGTTTTTTTCTTAGTTGCACATTTCTGATTTTTTAAAAAAGTATCTGTAATGGTTCTATGTTGTCAGAAATGTAAAATACATCACTATGTGATTTTTTTCATGCCCAGACACACATATCTTCCAATTTCATTACACTTCTAATTTTACACGGTTAATATTGAGTTTCAAGTATCACTTTTTACAGCTATCATTCGTGGCTACTCCATTGCTTATTCAGGAGAATCAGTTTACATCAGTTATCATTTTGCTGTGCATTTTTATTTATTTAATTTTTTTCAGACAGAGTTTCTCTGTATAGCTCTGGCTGTCCTGGAACTCATTTTGTAGACCAGGTTGGCCTTGATCTCAGAAATCTTCCTGCCTTTTCCTCCCAAGGGCTGGGATTAAAGGCATGCGCCTCCACTGCTTGGCCATTTAAATTTTTTATGTTAATTATTTGGATTTGTGTCATGGAAGATTACGTAAAGAACTGGTTGTAAAGTGTATTAACCACCCCCATAGCTTTGAAAGTACACAGTACAATGATGTGTTAGAAGAAGCATCTAAAAAGGCATGTATGAAGTGAGAGAAAGAACAAAGGGGCTCTGATTCATAAAAATTGTTCCATAAGCCTTTAATACTAAAAATTTATAATATAAGCAACTATAAATGCATACCTACTCCACAACTTGGGCCCTTGACCTTTGCTTGATCTAAATTAGTAAAGATAATGGTTATTAATGTGGAAATGTAATCCTTGCAAATAGAACAAAGCATAAGTAGAGACGTATTCAAGGGTAAAACGAGAGAACATTGCTATATTCTCTGTGTTACACATATTGAATCCTACAAAATGCATTCTTTCAAAGTGCAATGGAAGACAAGAGACTTATTTAAAGGACCTGTCAGATGAAAGTATGTCCCTCTAAATAAAGACATTTGTTTTTTGTTTTGTTTATGTTTTGGTTTTGCCCCATGTGGCTGTGTGGCATAAGCTGATTCATTCAGGTCACTGTGGATTGGACCAGACATTTAGACCTTAAGCATGCCTCCTGAATGTTGATGAATAGCATAGAGAAAAATTAGCTCAAGCCGTCTGCAAACACTCTTTCACAAGTTTCAGTAATATCTCAGTATATATAGCTAATAAGTATAATGTATTTAAGCACTCTGTGTATGTAGATAGATAGATAGATAGATAGATAGATAGATAGATAGATAGATACAGATACAGATACAGATATAGATATACACATATGCATGTGTGTGTGACATCAGATGATAATGGGAACTTCTGTTTATTTAAATTTTATTATAAAAAACAAACTGGCTTACTTTCTCCAATTATTAATATTAAATGAATTGAAATATATTATTTATTATTCCAAGTCTTTATATAGTCAGTTATTAATAATTACTTAAGATTCTATGTAACTTTATTGTTAAATTTTATATTTAATCCTTTAATATTTTAGTGAACCAAAGCAAGTATTATTGTCAGCTTTTAAGTATAAAATATATGTATCCAGCTATTCAACATTAAATTTGTGAGTGATACACATGTACATGACATAATCCTTTAGTATTTTTGTAAAATACTATGTAGAATAAAAGTACAATCCATGAGAATACAGTGGTATATAACATGGCATATTTAAATTATGCCATGCTATGTCTTTCCTTAATCACCCTCTCCTTAATATAATAAATAAATCCTCAATTGAAATAGTAACCAGAGTCAAATAGTAACTAAATGTAAATATATATCCCAGAAAAGATTTTCAAATCTGTGGACATTTATTAAATGATTATCACATTACTAAATGTGATCAATTAGCAGTTTGGAAGCTGGAATCCCAGATGATATATATTCAACTCATTATGTCTTTTAATTAATATAAAAGTGAGTAAAAGTCATAAAGTTTGCGAAAGCAAAGACCAATGGTGATATTTGAGAAAGCAATATCATTAAAGTGAAGTGAATGGATTTCATTAAAATTAGTTTAATTGAAAAGCTGTGTGTGCGTGCATGTGTGTGTGTGTGTGTGTGTGTGCGCGCGCGCGCGTGTGCGCCTGCTTGTTACATTAGCAAACTGAAAAAAAGTAATGGTTAATAGAGAAAAATAAGACAATAATTAGTATGATAGGAAGTCACATGGATAAGTCAATGTTTTCCCAGATGAAATAATTTGAGCATATATATATTTGAATTTAGAAAGTAAAAGTCATAAAAGGACATTTTGAATATCATAAAAGTATAATAACCATAATATATTGGGCATTAATAGTATGTCATGTTGCTCTGTTCTTCCTTAACTTCTCACATTAGTAGAGCATTTCGTCCCTTCAGTTAGTAGAAATGGTCTCCTAGGAAGGAAGGAGTGTGAGGCTTTGTGTAACAATTTAATTAGATTACCCTCACCCCCACCCTGCCTCTCATACAGTAAGCACAGTGCAGAGAGGGTAGAGCACAGACAGCTGACTGGCTGTGTTGATGCCTTACTTTGCTGGGATGCTATAAACTGAGTGGCTAGAAAGACAGGGATCTAATGTGTGGCCAACTTTTTTAATGTTAACGTGCTTAGAAGAGTTTCATTTGAGGTTAGTTATTCAAGCACATTAACCATTAAAGTGTTATGAGGTGATATATTATTGAAGGAGCTGAGAGGCAAATTCTGTGTCTCACTGCCATCTGCCTGTGATTACTGTAAGACTCTTGGCTTGGCAGGTATTGCACATTACATGTATGTTTTCTTCACATCAGACACTACCCTCAGAGCAATACTAAAAGATACCATCTCTTCATTGGGAGATGCTTTGCATTCATGAAGAGTGGAGTTCAGATCCCCATAACCCATGTAAAAGAGGAGCAGGCAAGTGGGCCGCTTGTATTCGCAGCTCTGGCAATGCAGAGATGAGAGATTTCTAGGTCAAACTGGGTAGTTTGGGTTGCCAGAAATAGTGAGCTCCACAGTTATCTAGAGACACTGTGTCAATAAAAGAAATAGAGGGTTGTGGAGAGAAGTGCCTTAACAACAACTATGAGCTTCTATATATGCATATATATATAGAATATATATATATATATATATATATATATACTCACTAGCATATGCGCACGTATATATGCAGAAAGAGAAGTGCAAATATGATCATTGCCATCAACATTCATTCAATGAACCTTAAATTTTATCTTCCATAAATATTCCATGATGAATTTGTAAGAAGCACTCAGAGACTAACCTGGAGACCCCACACAATCTATGGATGATCTTTTACAAAGCACACTAGGTTCCTTTTTGTGTAGATGTCATGAAGTACACACTGGTAAGCATTGGTAAATGCTTTGCAAGGATAAATGATAATACATGTGGAGGTGGAGTGCTTATAACACAGCAGTCTTGATTTGATATACTTTATATGTATGATAATTTTACTGCAAAAACATTCAGATATTTTTTTTCTGTCATTTCATTATTCCGCTTTATTCAGTCACTGGTCAATGTCCATCCTATTTACCAAGTTAAACAACCTTCCAAATAGCACTTTGAATGGGGTTTTCTGTTTTTGTTTGTTTTTTTTTTTTTTCAGCTGAAATAAGCTATGGTTTACTTTAAGAAAAATCAGTTGTGAGAGAGCTGGTGTATCTGCCAAAGTAACGTACTACATAACAACTTAGCTTGAGGAAGACTTTAAATCTTTTTAAAAACATATTTATCATCTTAAACTTAGACAGTGAGCATAGGAGATCCATATTTTAAATATAAATACAACCCATAAAAGTAAAATATTTTGACCCTGCAAACATTTTGCAAATATTTGAACAGCATTAACTACATAGGATAGATCCTAATTTTTTTTTCCTTTTTTCTTTTTTTATTAGATATTTTATTTACACTTCAGATGGCATCCCCTTTCCCCATTCCCCCACCCCCATCCCTCTTAGGAAACCCCTATCCCATGCCCCCTTTTCTTTTTTGCATTTATACATTTTTTAAAAATAATGTTAATCATAGGCTTTATAAGTTTGGAATTGAAGAACCAGTAGGAGAGTAATTCAAGTAACATAAATAAAATCAGTGCTTCTTGAGGCTGGAGAGTTGGCTCACTAGTTATCTGTACTATTCTTGCACAGGATTCTAGTTTGCTTCCCAGCACCCAAGACAGACAACTTACAGCTGCCTTAATTCAGCTTCAGAAGATCCAGTCTTCTCTGATAGCCGCTAAGGGCACCTGCACTCAGGTGTGTGTTTGTGTGTGTGAGCTCACACAAGTGAGTGAGTAAACAAAAGCATAAATGCAAGCATACATGTACACATGTGCAGGTGCACACACACACATGCATGCACACACAGATATACATATAAATCTCTTTTAAAAAATAATAAAATTAATGCATCCAATTTGCAAAGCTTGTCCCCATGGAAACTCAGTACAAACTTGAGTGTTTATGTGCTGCTTTCGGACAATAGCTGCAAGTTATGAAGTTAGGAAAAAAGGAAGTGAACATGGTCCCATCAAGATGAAGAGAAGTTCACAGCATAGACCCTAGTCTTCTAAAGGCACAAAGGTAACAGAGGTAGGTCTTTCTGGTGTTCTTCACTTCTCAGTGTGGCATGTTAGCAAGGCTGAACAGGTATAATTAGAATAGGGCAAGTGGAGAAGGGACTTGGGAAGCAAAGGAAACAGGAAGGGGACAGAGAAGAAATCTGTTATCAATGAAGTGTGTTCTCCTTCTTAAATCAGAATACTCTGAGTTTTGCCTTATTCCATACATTCTAATACAATATTTATTATTATTATCTTTTAATCAGATTAAAGTATTAAATGAAATAATTTTATTGTGACTTACTGTTGTAGGTAAGAAAGAGAAACAGAGTAGTTAAATCTGTTTCTAATCCAATCACCTTTCCAATGCTGTCAAGGTACGATGGGAAAAAGAGACCCTTTAATCTGAAGACATTTAGATTGCCTCAAAATTATTGACCTGTTTTAAGCAATTTTAAAATATATGCTAAGGTTTTCATCATTAAAATAAATTAAACTTTGATCCAAAGGTGATTGCTATGCTTAATAATAGAAGAAAGGGGTTAAATTATATTTTAATTAGTATTATTTTTTTTAATAAAGACACAATTATCCAATCAAATAATTATGATCTTGTTCTGTAAATTAAACTGCTTTCAGTTTTAGATTAAAACCAGAAGTTTCATTCCTACAAATTAAGCAGTAACATTATTCTCTTGCTACATGAAAATTGTGCATGTGCCTTCACAGAAACCTAAACCTACTCCATCCTGTAAATACAGAATTTCTCCTGCTGTTAAAGGCACATACATCACCTCAGTTTCATTTTCAAGTCTCCTGGTAATTGCTTCAATGTAGACTCAGCCCTTGATCATTCACAAAATTTATGTTTAAAAATAATCTACAAATTATCATAGATGATATGATTATACTTTAAGTAATTTAAGTTCCTTTAAGTCTCTGAGTCTGTGTACTCAAATTTTGTGGTTGTTTTTCTTTATAAAATTTATATTAAAATTTTCTCCCATTACAAATGCAGGAGCACATGCCTTTCCTCACTGATGCTATTCAGATCATTCAATAACTTACTACTCACAAAAAAGTGACAATATTGTTTTCTACAAAGTATTTATATTAGATGAACCACTAATAAATTCTCTCTGTGCAAGTTATTTTGCTTAGATTTCCAATATTGTTTCTCAATTTCATCAGCAAAATTCATAGAAATTTACTAAGTACGAGAGAGAGGATACAAATAATTTCTTTTGCTGTTAATGCACATTGCACCTCGTGCTTCAAGATGCACTTCACCATGCTCTGCTGTTATCCATGCTAGAACACAAGGATCTCAACAGCTTCAGGGGCCTGAATAATAGCTTCTACTTACTGTATTATAAAACTCAGCCTGAACAATAGCTTCTCCTTACTGCATTATAAAACTCACTAAAATTGCTTAAAGAAGTCATCAAATGCTTTTGGAATTTCTGAAATTATTTCCTAAAATAATACATGTATCTCTTGACCTCAAGCCAAGGGAAAATGTGCCTTCGTATTATAAGTTACCACCTCATAAAGAAGCAGATTTCTTAGCCAACCCTTCATTCTGCCATCTCTGTGGCTTTATAACTTGTTCCTTTTTATGTATTTTACCATGAGATTTTGACCTTTCCTTACTTTTGTAGACCTTTTGATAATCAACCATCCTAAATCCTCAGAAAATATTATCTTTCCCTTCATTACTTATGGAAATACTTCAAGTCAAGCACACAAGTCAGGCAGCCCATTTCTGAAGAGGCCTGGCATGTGAATTCCATCTCAGTTGTCTTTGGGAATTGAGTTCTCTCCATGACACAAATCTATTTGCTTATCTCTCCTCTGTGACTTGATATGATGTCTGTTTACCCCTCAGTTTTCAATAAGATTTTTCCCTGATTCAGACACCTCAACTAAAATAGAAGTGTGGAGTGGGTTGGAATCTTTTGTATCTCATATCTTAATACTGGCACCTTTTCATAGAACCTTGTGTTTTACTCTTGGTGGAAAAACCAACATGCAAACTCTCTTCCATTTACTGCTTGTGAGCAAAAGAGGGCAAGCCAGCTTGTTGATGTTAACAGTGAATTCCAGCAGCCTGGGGCTGTGATTCCATCCTTTAGTTCTTTGTGGCCAGCTTTCCAGAGTTGGTCAAAGAGGAGAAAGGGACATGACTTACATATGAAATTAAGATTTTTTTTCAACTTGAAGAAAACAAAATATTCCTTATTTTAAACTGGTATCATCCATACTCCTTCAAAAATTAAAATGGATTCCTTAGTAAGTTATATATGTTAATTGTATAAATGTATTGTGTTAATTCAAAGATTTTGCTTATTTTTCCATCATCCTGACTTTTGCTGTTGCTTTTTTTCCAAGTAGTCCAACAAAGCTGAGCAGAAACTTAAAGGACTATTTTTTCTATACTTCTAGGTCTGTGATGTTCATATATAGACCAGTCTAAGAGTTAGAGATAATTCTGAGAATTGTGAATTTCTCAAGTAATGAAAGCAAAAGTAATTTTTCTTTTACTTAGTTAATATTTATCAAATTCAATTATTTTCTACATACTAAGAATTAGATATTGTTTGTTTGCTTACTTGATGTCATTTAAAAAATGACATTCTCAGAGGCAATCTCATTGAGAAGGTGCAGTTGAAGTGAAAATCAAAAGATCAAAAGGTCAGGTGGCTTTCTGGAGAAAGGCATTCAAAGAAGACGGAACATCTTAAATGTCTTGATAAATGTGTGTATGTGCCTAAGTGCATGAGTGTGTGTGTCTCTGTGTGTCTGTGTCTGTGTATATGTGTGTGCCTGTGTGTCTATGTGTTGTATGTCTGAAAATAAAAAAAAAAAAAAAAAAAAAAAAAAGTTTGGCTAGGACAGAGTGAGCAAGCAGCCAAGGAGAAAAGAAAGTTTATGGGAAATAAACAAGCAGAACGAAATGGCCATTGTCAAGACCTTTGCTTTTCCTGAGTAATGAAGGCAGCTGTTGGAAGATTTCAAGCCAGAATAAGCATAATATGAGTTTTGGCTTAAAGATGAGTCTTGTCAAATGAGGACAGACTAAACAGGGTCCATGGTCAAAGAAGAAAAGCTCTTCCAAGGCTTTACAACAGTCAAAGCAAGAAGTGAAGAACAGTGAAGTTATTGAGAAATTTAAAAAGAAGTTTGATGGTTCAACCAAAGGATTTACTGACAAGCTCAGATGGTGTTTTCCTGGCAATTGAAAGCAGTGTTGGAGGTTGGAGGGTAGGGGTATGGGGAGCTGTGTGAACCCATTAGGGGTATTTTGTGTTTGTGTGCACATGCTTATGTGTATGTGGGATGGGCTTCTGGATCCCTAGAGGGAGGGCACATATGAGTATGTCATTCCACATACAAATTATACGCACTTAACTGCCAGTGTACTTGAGAGGGGCAGAAGAAAAACACATACTAATTCTCTTTCAACATTTTTTATCTCTTCCAAAGATGTGGCAGGAACTGGCTTGAGCAAGAAATAAAAGAATTGAGGAAATAAAATATGGCAATATTGACTCCCCAGAAAACACACAACAAAACTAAGTTTCTGATCTGCTGGGACTAGACCCAACTAGTCACTAAATTACTGAAGACATAATAATAATAATAATAATAATAATAATAATAATAATTATTATTATTATTATTATCATCATCATCATCATCATCATCATCATCATCATCATCATCATCCACCTTCTCCTTATTCCTTCTTCTTTTTTCTCTGTCTCCCTAGCCCTCCCTTCCTTTCTCCCTCTCTTCTTTCTTCCCTCCTCCCCTTCCTGTCTCTGTCTCTGTCTCTTCTCTCTCTTTGTCTCTCTCTCTCCCTCTCCCTTTCCCTCTCCCTCTCCCTCTTCCTCCTTACTTCTCTCCCTTTCCCTCTCTCAGTGTGTGAGCGTATGTGTGCAATTCCTGGAAGTTGTGATGCTAAGAGTATGAAGAATAAATGTTGTAGGTCATCTTTAAGTACTTTTAAATGGGACTAATTTTAAAGAGAACTCAGTAGATACTTTTAGGCTTTGCTCCATCCCATTTTTCCCCAAAGACAAGGATGTTATCCCCAGAATCATGAGAATGTGTTATTTTCAGATCCTTATTTGCCACCAACTAGCTTTTCCCGTCACCAGCTCTCTGCCTTGGGGACATCCATCCTGGAGCATCCTTTGTGTCCACATCAGGAGTTTGATTACACTGTCACTATGATTTCTTCGATCTGGAGAACATTCTGATTTCTCATGTGTGAGAGAACTGGAAGCAGAATTTTCTTGTGTTAATGAGGATCATTCAATCAGCAAATCTACCAGTATATTTTCTTCTGTAAATATACCATTGTGTTTGGTTAAATTAGTTAGTAAATGAAGTACAATGTACAATAAAGAGAAAAGTTCAGTACCTCAATTATTAGAGCATCTTTTGAATATTCTTCTTTATTTAAAACTTAAGCAGCTTCTCAATGATGAGATCCTGTTGGACTCTGGCAACAAAATGCATAAACCATTTCATTTCTTAAATAAAATAAAATATTGGTTTGCCATTATATTTGAATAGAGTTTCAACTGCATTGATTTCAATGTTTCATCTGGAAGATGCTAGAAATCTTGAATCCTCTGATCCCAAAGACTAGGTACTATTTGCTGGCCTTTAGCTCTAAGAACATTTTCTAAGTCTGTTTTAATTTTCTGAGTCACAAATAAAAGTACCAATAGAATCACCCATGCCTCTACTGAGGCATAGTTATCGAAATCTAGACTGAAAAGAGATAAAGGGAATTCAGGGATGTATTGTACTGGGACCTCTTTACAGATAATAGCTATGCCTTCTTTCATTAGTCATATCTTTCTGCTGATAATTTTTATTACAACTAATTTTTTATTATAACCAAGTAGGAATTTGAAGTTCATAAACTGCTTTAAAACAGTGTTTCTCCTTTTTTTCCTTCCTGACTTTTATATCCACTTTGCCTACAGAGTCCACGTTTATGCCTGATTTGCTGCCTTAATCAACAATGCCCTCTTTCCTTCCCCTAAAACTTTCTGTGTAATAAACTGCACAATCACCTCATTCAAATAAAAACATTAGATATTACTGCACTAAACACTTAATTAAATCTATAGAATCCTTTTCAGATTCTTATATATTGACCTAGCCAGGAAAAAAGAATTTGAGAAACATATGACCTGAAGTCATGCTTGAAAAGATTATATAGAGACTATTCTGTAGACAATGGTCTACTATTATACATACCAAATGGTTGGCTTTCCTATTATTCTCTTTCCTCATTATGTTCTGAGAATCCCTTACAAATGTAATGTTTAAGCCTATTAAATTACAGGTTTCTAGTGACAGCTGTATTTTCCAAATGTAAAATTCAAATACTAAATGTCCCTGCAAGGAAGAAAACAATTATGAATTGAAGAACAATAGTGAAACCAGATCTTCTGCATTAGGAACAAGCTATCCAGTACAGTAGCAGTTTGTAACATAACTTACCATTCCAAGTACACTGTGAGTCTTTGTCTCCTTTCAAGAGGTGGAGGGACGTGCGAGAATGGAGCCAATCTATAAGTCAGACTAAAGTCTCATGCAATAGCCAACTTTATTTAGAGCTTCAGACAATTTATACTCTAAGGGTTAAGAAAGGTCATATGAGTAAAGTTCTCATGAGTTCAAGCTCAATACAAACACAAGGACAAGCCAAGTGTGGAAAAAAAAAAGTTTTCCATAGAGACATATAAAGGAGTATTTAAACATTTAATTGAATAATAACTGCAAGTAATAATGAGTAATCTGAAGTAAATTTCCTCCTATTCACTGTACCTGAGAGAAGCATGAAAACATATACCCATAATATTCCATGTTTTAACAAAACTAAGGTCACAAGGTCCATGTCTTGATTTCTTTGAGTGTTCTCACAAGCACTCGGAATTTTATTCACACAATTCTACTACAAGACCATGGTCCAACACGTCTTTGTGACACTTCTAAGATTTACCACTAAGAAACTATTTAAAGATAATAGGTATCTACAAAGTTCCTAAAAGGAAAATATTCCAACGAAATTACTTCCGTCATCTAGCACTTAAAAATAGAAATGGTGACTCGGCTAACTAAACAAGATGATTTTTGCTCAACGTTCCCTCGAGATTTTTCAGCCAAATCATTGAGACTGATGACCTCAGTGACTGTCTCACTTATTCTTCTGGAAACAGACTGTGGCTGTCAACCAAAGCTCCATCTGGAGTGGCCAGTGATTACTTCCTGCACTATCATTTGCTTTGTCTGATTGGGATTTTCCACATACCATGAAACTGATTATCAAATAAAATGAAGCCAAGGCACCAGGAACAAAATACCTTTGCTGTCATGACAGAACCTGGGAAGTCATTTATCACTACTGTCTCAGTGGTTGTTACTGCCTTGGAGATGAGGAAAGAGTTATGTAGATAGGCTCACTTTTACCAGGGAGTCATTTTGAGGAAAGAAAAAAATCCATAGAAAATCCTTAGCTCAGTCTCCATTAGCATCTTAGTAAATACCATAAACGACTTATAAATTTGCTTTTGGGAAAAGCACAATGTCAAACCAATGTTATTTTTCAAAGCATGAACTCCTTACCTAGATAAACATCTATAAAATCAATAGAAGCAATAAGCTTTAGATTTGCACAAAAATCCACACATATTAATTCTTTGAATAATATTTTTCTTAGTAATTCTAACCTTTTAAAACAAAAAAAAAATGAATTTGCGTTCTGGAAGACAAGCTTAATTTTCAAGTTATTTAGATGTCTAATTTCTATTGCAAATTACTGTGATAATTATAGTACCTGATCTGAAAAAAAAAAGAGAAAAATGCATTCACTAAAAATGTTAGAAGAGTTTCAATATATATTTGTGTTTAAACTCTCCCAATAGGTCAGGTAGGACATACCAAATGCAACAACTGAAAATATAGATTGCATGTTGCATAATACATATGTGTAGTGACATGTGCATAGCAAACATGTATGCATTTACTGTAGACATATTACTATCACACATATACACATATTTCTATTATTTTAAAAGAAATAGCAGCCAATAATGTGAAAAGTATAAAAAAACTAAGTTGAAAATGAAAAGGCTAGGACAATTATAATGATGAAAGTTAATATATATTCTGACTAATTGGTAGTCAATAAGTGGTGGGAATTGAAAAATATTGATTGTGTAACTCTTGTCACTACAAATGGCAACTGCCCCAGTTATCTGGAAAAGGTGACCCTAACAGTGTCCTTCTAAGGATAGTCAAATGCGAGACCTTATTGAGAGGTGTTTAAAGTAAGAAAATTTCCCTTAAAAAAGTTTAGAGCAAACAAAGATGCTGCCTAACCAATGTTACTTGGTACAAAGATGTGAATTAAAGTCGAAGGTAACACATGACACACATTACAGTGAGACTTCCTAACTCAGTTCTGCAGGTGAAACATGGCTGGTATCATCTAAGAAACCATCTGCATATAAGCTTTATATATAACAAGCAAACAACTGAAAGAGACACGTTTCTGTAGCGGTGATTGATGCTACTTGTAAGCAAGTCTAGAGCATACTGAACAAAAGTCTGGAGTAATGATTTTTTTATCATAAATCTTCATGGATCTACTGTTAAGAACTAGATGATGACCTGACAAGATAGAACAATTTTTATTGAATGTTGCAAAGCATGCAGAAAGGCAATTGCTATCACCTTGTTGACTGTAAGAAAAACAAGAATTTTTACCATTTATTTGGGCCAAGCACTCATATTAATGTTTGACTGTAACTCTAAACCTGTAAATCACAATAAAGAAATAGATTTGAAAAACTTTAATAAATGGGCATTACAGTCAAGCCTATGAACTATTGGGGGGGGGGGGGAATCCCCTGTAGATGCTGCAGTAGAGGATCTGAAGAAAGGTTTTTATCTCTACCTAATGTACCAGTCTAATGAACCCAATGACAAGGGTTAGAAAAATCTAGACTTTAAACATCACCATTTGATCAAAATTCTAATGATCACAGAAACAATAACAACAACAATAATAATATCTTCTAAATATTTTCAACAACCTGCTTAATCTATAGCAAATATTAAATTAAGTGCATGGCAGGCATATTGTGAGCTTTATTAACTTCCCTTTAAGTAAAAGATACTAATGAGAGAGAAGTTAAGTTCTTGGCCAAGAGCCTTTAGCTCTTAATCAGTAGAGATTCATTCTGTTTCATGCTAGAGCCTGCCTTTTTATATTCTTTTGTGATAGGAATGATAAGACAGTGAAAACCATCATTCTATTCTGTTTGGGTTAATTTTATTCCCTCTATTAAGGCTTCATTCTTGGCCCAGAAAATTTCATTACCACAAAGGACTCCTAGGTACTGTAGCTATTTCTAAGAGGTGCTGTGGCTTCTCCTCTTCCCACTGGGGAGATGCTCACTGCTTTCATTTCCAAGTACGCAGGGAAGTTATGTCTCTACCCGTGAACTTCTCTGTAACAACCTCAGGCAGATGTGGGCCCTGTTTCACAACACTGCAAAGATTACAGTAAGGAAGAAGTCCAT
Organism: Arvicanthis niloticus; assembly: GCF_011762505.2. Lineage (NCBI taxonomy): Eukaryota > Metazoa > Chordata > Mammalia > Rodentia > Muridae > Arvicanthis > Arvicanthis niloticus. The sequence continues at coordinate 12,490,398 of NC_133435.1, forward strand.
ACTTCAGACTATCCCTCAGATACTGTACTGTAATATAGTTTGATTAAAAATTCACCCTGAAACTACTGAGGGTAGAACTTCTTTCTGCAGGGCATAAAACATTAAATCTAGAATTAGGTCGATGTTAGTCAAAAGCATTTGATTTAGTGCTTAGATCTATCTATATTCTTGCCCAAATTCTTCCTTTCTAGAAAAAGATATGAAATCTCACATTGCTATTTTAAACCTCATAGGGCACATATTAACCTTTAATCACAGTGTGAAAGGACTTGTTCAAGCAGGTTAGGGAACGTATGTTTTCTTTTACTGAAAATAATATATATAGTATACTACATATAAGCATATACTACATTCTGGTCATGGTTTCCCTTTCTGCTGCTCTTTCCAGTTTCTCTCTACTTTCCCTCTCATCTGAATCAACCCCATTTTTGTTTCTCATAAGAAACAAACAGGCTTCTAAGAAATAGTAATAAATAAATAAATAAATAAATAAATGATTGCAAACACATAGAAAAAGGAGAATATATATATATATATATACATATATATGCTAAAATTAAAAAAAAAAAAAACTAAAAAGTCCTTGACATGACTTTATTAGAAAAAGGAATCTTCAAGGATGCTAATTGAGTTCCTTTTCTATTGGCTGTTTGCTGCTAGATATGCATTTAACCAACCCTTAACTTGATATTGGTAAAGGCCTTGTTATAAACTGCCTTTATAATGCTGATTGTGTCCTTTGTGTCCCTAATATCTCCAGAAATTTTATTATTTATTAAGGAGTATTAGATTTTTATCTAAAGCCCTTTCTGCAGTTAATGAGATGATCTTGTGATTTTCTCTTTCAGTTTGCTTATATCGTGAATTATATTTATCATTTTACATAAAATATTGACCCATATCTGCACCTCTGCGATGAAGCCTACTTGATCATGGTAGACCATCTTTTTTATTTTTTTTTTTTTTTTATTCCTTTTGCAAGTATGCTGCTTAGGTTTCTTGCATCTGTGTTCATAAAAAAATATTCTTTAATTCTCTTTATATTTTCTCTTTTTTTACTGGATATTTTATTTATTTACATTTTAAATGTGATCCCGTTTCCCAATTTCCCCCACAGAAACCCCACATTTATCCCCCCTCTCCCTGCTTCCATGAGGGTGCTGGCCAGGTTGTGATGGCGCACTTGGGAGGCAGAGGCAGGCAGATTTCTGAATTCCAGGCCAGCCTGGTCTACAGAGTGAGTTCGAGGCCAGCCAGGGCTACACAGAGAAACCCTGTCTCGAAAAACAACAACAACAACAACAACAAAACATGAGGGTGCTCTCCCACTCCTGCCTCCCCACCCTGGCATTTCTCCAAACTGGAGCACCAAGCTTTCACAGGACCAAGGGCATCTCCTCCCATTGATGCCCAACAAGGCCATACCCTGCTACATATGTGGCTGAAGCCATGGGTCCCTCCATGTCTACTCCTTGGTTGATGGTTTAGTCCCAGGTGCGGGGGAGTGGGGGGGGAGGGGGGAGGGAGGTCTCGTTGGTTGATACTGTTGTTTATGCTATGGGGTTACAAACCCCTCAGCTCCTTCAGTCCTTTCTCTAGCTCCTCCATTGGGGACCCAGTGCTCAGTCCAATGGTTGACTACAAGCATCCCCCTCTGGTTTTGTCAGGCTCTGGCAGAGCCTCTCAGGAAACAGTTAATCATATAAGGCTCCTGTCAGCATGCACTTCTTGGCATCTACAATAGTGTCTGGGTTTGGTGAATATATATGTGTTGGATGCCAAAGTCAGGCAATCTCTGGATGGCCTTTCCTTCAGTCTCTGCTCCACACTTTGTCATCATATTTCCTTCTGTGAGTATTTTGTTTCCCCTTCTAAGAAGGACTGAAGCATCCACACTATGGTTTTCTTTTTTCTTGAGCTTCATGTGGTTTGTGGATTGTATCCAGGGTATTCCAAGCTTTTAGGCTAATATCCATTTATCAGTGAGTGCATACCATGAGTGTACTTTTGTAATTGGGTTATATCACTCATGATGATATTTTCTAGTTCCATCCATTTGCCTAAGAATTTCATAAAGTCATTGTTTTTAATAGCTGAGTAGTACTCCATTGTATAAATGTATCACATTTTTTTTGTATTCATTCCTCTGTTGAAGGACATCTGGGTGCTTTCCATCTTCTGGCTATTATAAATAAATCTGCTATGAACGTAGTGGAATATGTGTGTTTGTTTTATGTTGGAGCATCTTCTGGGTATATGCCCAGGAGTGGTATAGCTGGGCCCTCTGGTAATATTATGTCCAATTTTCTAAGGAACCTACAGACTGATTTTCAGAGTGGTTGTACCAGCTTGCAATCCCACCAAAATTGGAGGAGTGTTCCTCTTTTCCACATCCATGCCAACATCTGCTGTCACCTGAGTTTTTGATCTTAGCCATTTTGACTGGTATGAGATGGAATCTCAGGGTTGTTTTGATTTGCATTTCTGTGGTGACTAAGGATGTTGAACATTTCTTTAGGTGCTTCTAAGCTATTCAGTATCCGGCAGTTGAGAATTCTTGGTTTAGTTCTTTTCCTCATTTTTAATAGGGTTATTTGATTCTCTGAAGTCTATCTTTTTGAGTTTTTTGTATATATTGGATATTAGCCCTCTATCAAATATAGAGTTCGTAAGATGGCCATTTTGACTATAATAATCTGGCCAATTCATGAGCAAGGGAGATCGTTCCATCTTCTGAGATCTTCTTTGGTTTCTTTCTTCAGAGACATAAAGTTCTGGTCATAGAGATCTTTCACGTGCTTGGTTAGAGTCACACCAAGGTATTTTGCATGATTTTTTACTTTTGTGAAGGATTTTGTTTCCCTACTTTCTTTCTCAGCCTGCTTACCATTTGAGTAGAGGAAGGCTTCTGGTTTGTTTGAGTTAATTTTGTGTCCAACCACTTTGCTGAAGTGGTTTATCAGCTGTAGGAGTTCTCTGGAAGAATTTTCAGGATCACTTAAATATATACTATCATATCATATGCAAATAGTGACATTTTGACTTCTTCTTTTCCAATTTGTATCCCTTTGACCTCCTTTTGTTCTCTAATTGCTCTAGCTAGGACTTTGAGTACTATATTGAATAGGTAGAGAGAGAGAGAGTAGGCAGCCTTATCTAGTCCCTGATTTTAGTGGCATTGCTTCAAATTTCTCTCCATTTAGTTTGATGTTGGCTACTGACTTGCTGTATATTGCTTTTACTATGTTTAGGTATGGGCCCTAAATTCCCGATCTTTCCAAGACTTGCCATGAAGGGTGTTGAATTTTGTCAAAGGCTTTCTCAGCATCTAGTGAGATTATCATATAGGTTTTGTTTTTGTTTTTTATATAGTGGATTACGTTGATGGATTTCTGAATATAGAACCATCCCTGCATCCCTGGGATGAAGCCTACTTGATCATGATGGATGATTGTTTTGACGTGTTTTTGGATTCCGTTTGCAAAAAGTTTATTGGATATTTTTGTATTGATATTCATAAGGAAAACTGGTCTGAAGTTCTCTTTCTTTGTTGGGTCTTTGTGTGGTTTAGATATAAGCATAATTATGACATCATAGAGCAAATTGGGTAGTGTTCTTTCTGTTTCTATTTTGTGAAATAGTTTAATGAGTGTTGGTCTTAGGTCTTCTTTGAAGAACTGATAGAATTTTGTAATAAAACCATTTGCCCTTTTTAGGTTGGGAGACTTTTCTTTTTTCAATTCTTTTGTGAAGTTGAACAGTGGAATTGAATTGGAAACTGAGATGTAAATTCATGCACCTATGGACAATTGATTTTTTTTTTTTTTTTTTTTACAAAGAAGCCAAAATTATACAATGGGAAGAAAGAGACCTTTCACAAATGGTGCTGGTGGGAATATCTTAGAACACACTGGCAGGAAAGCCAACTTGCTGAACAGACTTTTAATGACTGCTGCTATTTCTTTAGGGCTTATGGGACTGCTTAGCTGGTTTCTCTGATCCTGATTTAACTTTGGTACTTGACATCTATCTAGAAAATTGTCCACTTCATCCAGATTTTCCAGTTTTGCTGAGTATAGGCTTTGTAGGAGGACCTGATGATATTTTAATTTCCTTGGTTTCTGTTGTTATGTCTCCCTTTCCATTACTGATTTTGTTAATTTGGATACTGTCTCTGTGCCCTCTGGTTAGTATGGCTAAGAGGTTATCTATCTTGTTGATTTTCTCAAAGAACCAGATCCCAATTTTGTTGATTCTTTGTATAGTTCTTTTGGTTTCTACTTGGTTTCTACTTGGTTGATTTCAACCCTGAGTTTGGTTATTTCTTGCTGTCTCCTGCTCAGGGGTGTATTTGCTTCTTTTTGTTCAAGAGCTTTTGTGTCCGCTGTTACACTGCTAGTGTATGCTCTTTCCAGTTTCTTTTGGAGACACTCAGAGCTATGAGTTTTCCTCTTAGCACTGCTTTCATTGTGTCCCATAAGTTTGGGTATGTTGTGCCTTTATTTTCATTAAATAAAATAAATTCTAAAAAGTCTTTAATTTTCTTTCTTTATTTCTTCCTTGACCAAATTATCATTGAATAAAGCATTGTTCTGCTTCCATGTGTATGTGGCCTTTCTGTTGTTTCTGTTGCTATTGAAGACCAGCCGTAGTCCGTGGTGGTTGATAGGATGCATGGGATTCTTTCAATCTTCTTGTATCTGCTGAGGCCTGTTGGTGACCAATTATATGGTCAGTTTTGGAGAAGGTCCCATAAGGTGCTGAGAAGAAGGTATATTCTTTTGTTTTAGAATGAAATGTTTTATAGATATTTGTTAAATCCATTTGGTTCATAACTTCTGTTAGTTTCATTGTGTCTCTGTTTAGTTTTTGTTTCCATAATCTGTCCATTGCTGAGAGTGGGGTGTTGAAGTCTCCCACTATTATTGTGTGAGGCGTAATATGTGCTTTGAGCATTAGTAAAGTTTCTTTTATGAATGTGGGTGCCCTTGCATTTGGAGCATAGATGTTCAGAATTGAGAGCTCATCTTGGTAGATTTTTCCTGTGATGAGTATAAAGAGTTCTTTCTTATCTTTTTTGATAACTTTTGGTTGAAAGTTGATTTTATTTGATATTAGAATGGCTACTCCAGCTTGTGTCTTGGACCATTTGCTTGGAAAGTTGTTTTGAGCCTTTCACTCTGAGGTAGTGTCTGTCTTGTCAACTAACATGTGTTTCCTGTATCCAGCAAAATGGTGCATCCTGTGTATGTATCCATTCTGTTAGTCTATGTCTTTTTATTGTGGAATTGACTCCATTGATGTTAAGAGATATTAAGAAAAATTGATTGTTGCTTCCTGTTGTTTTGTTGTTAAAGATGGAATTATGTTTGTGTGGCTATCTTTTGGGTTTGTTGAAAGATTACTTTCTTGTTTTTTCTAAGTGATAGTTTCCCTCCTTGTGTTGGAGTTTTTCATTTACTATTTTTTGTATGGATGGGTTTGTGGAAAGATTTTGTGTAAATTTGCTTTTGTCATGGAATATCTTGGTTTCTCCATCTATGTTAATTGAGAGTTCTGCTGAGTATAGTAACCTGCGTGGCATTTGTGTTCTTTTAGGGTCTGTATGACATCTACCCAGAATCTTTTGACTTTTAGAGTCTCTGGTGATAAGTCTGGTATAATTCTGATAGGTCTGCCTTTATATGTTACTTGAGCTTTTTGCCTTACTGCTTTTAATATTCTTTCTTTGTTATGTGCATTTGGTATTTTGATTAATATATGACAGGAGGAATTTCTTTTCTGGTCCAGTCTATTTGGAGTTCTGTAGCCATCTTGTATGTTCATGGGCATCTCTTTCTTTAGGTTAAGGATGTTTTCTTTTAAATTTTGTTGAAGATATTTACTGGTCCTTTAGGTTGGGAATCTTCACTCTCTTTTATACTTATTATCCTTAGGTTTGGTCTTCTCATTGTGTCTTTTATTTTTGCATTTTGCAAATTTTTTTGGCAGTTGTGTCAATGTTTTCTATGGTATCTTCTGTTCCTGAGATTCTCTCTTCTATCTTTTGTGTTCTGTTGGTGATGCTTGCATCTACGACTCCTGATCTTTTTCCTAGCTTTTCTATCTCCAGGGTTCCCTTTGTGATTTCTTTGTTGTTTCTCTTTCCATTTTTAGAGTTTGGATGGTTTTGTTCAATTCCCTCACCTGTTTGGTTGTGTTTTCCTATAATTCTTTAAGGGCTTCTAACTGTTTACCTGTGTTCTGTATTTCTTTATGGAGTGATTTATGTCCTTCTTAAAGTTCTCCATCATCATCATGAGAAGTGATTTTTAAATACAAATCTTGCTTTTCCGGTGTGATGGGGTATCCAGGACTTGCTGTGCTAAGAGAACTGAGTTCTGATGATGTCAAGTAATCTTATTTTCTGTTGCTTATGTTCTTGAGCTTGCCTCTTGCCACCTGGTTATCTCTGGTGCTACCTCCCCTTGCTGTCTCTGACTGGAGATTGTCACTCCTGTGATCCTAGCTCTGTCAGAACTCCTCAGAGTCCAGCAGCTGTTCCTGTGACCCTATGATTCTGGGGTCCTGTAATCCTGAGTATGTCAGATCTTGGAGGAGTCAAGCTGCCTCTATTATCCTGAATCCTGATGTGTCTAAGCTCCTGAGATCCTGTTGTGCCAGAGCTCCAGGGAGTCAAGCTTCCTCTGGGTGTTGTGGGACTGGGTGAGAAGACAGCACTCATGTTCTGCTCAAGGCACAGGCTCAGACCAGAAGGAACCCATGCCACTGGCTGTGCAAGGCTGGGGCAGATGTTGTAGCCTCCTATCCTGTAATCCTGGGTGTGTTACAGCACCTGGGAGTCGAGCTTCCTCTGGGTTTTGTGGTGTAATTCTCTTTCTTGTTAGGTCTTCATGTTGTTTAGGAATCAGGTTAACTATTGCATTGTAAAATGAATTGGGCAATGCTTCTTCTTTTTCTATTTTGTGAAATAATATGAGGAATATTGTTATTAACTCTGAGAAGTTTGAACAGAATTGGTATTAACATCTTTTTTCTTTGTTTCTTCTTACACACACACACACACACACACACACATTCACACATATACACACTCATACACGAGTTACATATATATTCTCCCAAACCTGTAGTTCTATCTTCTGATTATGAACACACAAAGTTATTCTTTCAAGCAGACAATATTTATAGTTCATGCTCTCATAAGGCAGGAAGTCAAAATTTATTAACATCCTTAGAAAAATATAAGTGCCATTACTTTTAAACCCTACATTGATCATTCTCATTATATAAAAAGTCAAATGTCGACCGTTAAAGAATTCACAGAAGTAATATGAGAACTATGGATTTGAAACAGAAAGCACAATTTTTATGATGGAAATTAACTGAGCTGAATAGGGAGCCCATAATTCTTCACTGGCATGCTGGTCACAAAGCCATGCTGTATTTATGTGATCATCTTTGCACCACCAGGAAAAATGTTAGTAGCTAAGAATCAAAAACATTCACCTTCAGTGCCTGACATGCATTTACGCTGACTTCTTGGGATGGAGTGAGCCTCAGTGGGATAAAAAAGCCAGGCTAATCATGGAGTGAATGCTTACATCAGCCTGTGTTTGCCTCAGCTAGGAACAGAAATTGTCCCTGTAATTGTATGCAAATCCTTTGCCAGAATCACCACAAGAAAATTAAGCACTGCTAAGCCTACTTCACAGAGGAGACAAAGTAACATTGTAAAACATTACTTTCAAATCAACCCACATGAATGATTTGGCATTTATGTGTAAAAGCCAAATACGAATTAATATTATTTACAGTACACAGTTTGGCATGTCCACACAACATCTGATACTTAACATGTTATGTAACACATCTGTTTTTGTTGCTGATAATTGCTTTCAGGATTAATTAATGAGATCTGTTGAACTCCTATTTCAACATAGGAGAAAATAAAATAATCGCTCCTTAAAGACTAAGAAGTTCGTTTGAATCCTTGCTCACCCTACTGCACCAAGAAACAAGCTTTTCAACTTGTCAACTGGTCAGTCAACTCATTTTAACTCGGTTTGTTTTTGTGAAAAGTATTTGTTTTTAATCATGTAAAATCAGCCTTCTTTGAAAAAATGTAGTTGCTTTAATTCTGTTTGGCAGGTTGTTTGGGCTTTTATTAATGACACAATATGGTTGCTGTAAATATTGATGATGGAAACTGAAGAGCAGTATTCAAGGATTACTTAAGGCGGAGACATGCAGAGTTGTGAATCTTACAGCTAACGATCTCCTTCTGAATATGTTGGGGGCATTTTTCCAGCTGCTCTTCACACTCTTTTAGGATCTGATATGCAAAATTACAAGTTAAATAGAGTTATTTTCATGACCTTTAATACATATTTGAATTCTAGGTTGAAAAGATAGATATTTTTATTGGAGTATTTGTGACCAACAGAAATTGGAAATTCAAATATATGTGAAAAACCTCCCAGGTAGATAGATGTGCAGGTTACAGAAACTGAAGCAGCTAAAGCAAGTCCGTTACCCTCACTTTTCTCAAAATTAGACTAGATGAAACAAAGTGTTGCTACACATGTTTTAACTTTAGTCATCCCTTTAGGTTGCCTTCCTTCTTCCCTTCCTACTAGCTCTTTGGCTCCACTTACATACATAATGCTAGCTGGCAAACATTATGCAACCACTTTTATAAATCCATTTCTCCTTTGGTTTGAATCTTTCGAGGTTTCACTGTTACCAGTAGATTACTATTTATATCTTCACTATTTATTCATTTTATAGTATTTATTGAGTGCCTTATAGAAATGTCAGGTGCTCTTCTAGACAGAGTGAACAAAGGTTCTGACTTTATAAACTTACGTGTTGTGTAAGAAATAGACAATAAATGATTAAGAGAGAAAGATACAGAGCAGGTTCATTGGTGATAAATGTTATAGAGAAGATAAGCAGAGAAGGAAATATGGGAAATCTCAGAGTAAGGAAGGGGAAAGCGCAAATGACATAACCTGCGACACTGTCCACTACTCTGCTAGTTAGTGCCATAAAGACAAAACCTGATTTACAGGACTGTCATGAGTTCTAGTTATTTAAGACATGCCACTGAATCATAGCATAGACCAGATTCTCCTGCAAACTTGTCTATCACTTGGCCAATCTGAATGATCTGTTATGGACTCCTTACATCCCCCTCCATCACATAAAGTCTATATTATAGCCCAGGATATGCTCGCTGCTATTAAGCTCCACCTGAACATGTACATACTCCAAAGGTATAATACTTCAAAATATTGACATCTTGAATAGGATTAACATCCAAATGTATGTTGTAAGTAGTTTCATGGATCCATATGCATGAACAGTTTTCAAGCATGCATGTTATTTCACTAGCTATATTTTATGTACATTAGATTTGTTGGTTAAGATGGTGTGGTATAAAAATAAAAAGAATAGAATAAAAATTATGAGTTTTATATAGTGTGACACCAAATAGATAAAAACCTTAATTTATGATCAAAATAATAATCATGGATGCATATATATGCATATGTATAAAACATTGAGCATACATTATTTTTAGGAAAGTTGTCTTTCCAGAATGCTTCACTTAATAAAAGAAGATAACTTTAGTTTGTAAAATGATGTTGACTAAAGTACCATAATGCCAGATTAAAAAACTGTCAGAGACAAAATTGAAAATAGAACCAGAATGCTGATAGGAAATATTCAAAATATACAGATTGTCTCTAGGATAACTAATACATCTGACAAGAAAGAAAAATGGATTTTTCTAACCCACATATGATTTCATTGTATGCTTTGGTGATGGCAAGGATTTGTTTTCACATAAGTCAACAAAGACCTGAAGTGCAAACAAAATAAGAGAATAGCCACAATAGACCACGTGAGCAAAGCCCCTTTGCATTCTTTAATATGTTATTGACTTCCTTATCCTATCTTTAAAATAATATCTATTCTCCTTCCTCTGCATGACTCCAAATCTGGATTCCACAGCCTGTTATCTGTGCTGCTAGAGCAAGTTATCTGAAGTGGCTTTCTGTTTCTGTCTCACTGACTGGCATCATATTTCCAAACTTGAAATATAATATTGCTAAGAAGCATCATCTTCTTAAAATTCTTAAAGAGAAAAGACCAAATCTTCTAAAACAATAGAATTGTAGTTCGAATTTGACACTTACCAATTAATTTATCTCCCTGGCTTAAAAGCACATATCCATAGGCCACATATTTTTTTTCTCACTCTTTCTACACACACATACACATATACATATACATAATCTTTTCTTCCAGCAATACAAGATACATTTGAAGCTACTGAGAATGGTCTGGTATGCCTCATTTTATTTCTGAGCTTCCTCATCCCTCTCCATGAACTGCCCACTAATTTATTCATGCATTCCATCACTGTGATCTGCTTGGTTAGATTCTGAGCACAAGAATAGCTCCAAACTTCATCAACCTACAGTCTGATGGAGTTGAAAATTTTTTATCTGATCATCATTCAAAAATATAATTAGAAACAGAGATTGAAAAACTTCCTTGGAAGACATGTGACATATACAGAGGCCATGAGAGCTTCTTTCTGCAAAAAGTCACCTGACTATGTGGTGTGGGATGAGTTAGATCAGTTGGGTTTTTTTTTTTTTTGGGGGGGGGGATTGGTTGGTTTTTTTGTTTTGGTTTGTTTGTTTGCTTGTTTGTTTTTTATTATCTGAATATGTGGCCACTTACCAAAAAAGCCAATTTTATTTAATTGTTTTTGCTAGCCATCTAAAATGGTCTCTTTCTCTTTTTATTTAATTAAAAATTAATTTTTTCATACAATACATTGTAATTATGGTTATCTGTTTCTCATTTCCTCTCAGATCCTCTCCACTTCCACATCCATCCAGCTTTCTCTCTGTCTCTCTCTCTCTAGAAAGAAAGTAGGACAAAGGAAGGAGGAAACAGTCAAACAGAACAGTGCTATTCTCTGATAACACTTTTGTGAGACTGTAGGATTGGTACCTTCTAATGCATCTTTGGAGGACATTTCCTTCTGCTGGAGAGTAATCAGCATGAAAATAGTGACTAAAAATAGTTTGAGTCAGCTAAGGGACAAGTATGATCATTTACTTGTGTGTATCATAAGACGATATCAGAATAGTGAAGAACTTAAGCACAGAACTGATAAAGAACTTTGTTCATAGTTCTTATATAAAGTAAGTATACTTGTTTCTTTTCAGAACAAAAACTTCACAAAAGAGGAAGGGTTTAGTTGGGATTTCTGTGCAAGTAACTTAGTCTACAGAGGGAAAGGCACGCTGGAAGATGTGAGATGCAACTAACTGGTCTCCTGTATCCACAATCAGTAAGATGAAAGCTGAAGTTCGGGTATCTTCTCTTTACTCAACCTGGGACTTTTACCCATAAACAAACACTACCCATATTCAAGATGGATCTTCCCCTTTTAATTAACCTAATATGAGAACTTACTCACAGACATGTCCATGGAGATTTCAAATCCTGTCAATTTAACAATCAATAATGACAATTAAACACCCTATCAGTGATGAACATATGAATTAATAGACTGAACTCTTCAAGTACAGGAATAAAATTCTTCCTGTTGCCAGTTTCAGAAACAACAGAGAGGAAGAAAAAAAATAGTGGTCAAACTCTTTGTAGAAGTTTTTGGTTTTCTACATTTTTTGAAAACTTTTGAGAATACTTGAATGCATGATAGTGTGCGTGAACAGCAGATTCAGTTGCAACTCACAGAAGTTTCATATTAATGGTTAAAGCAAAACAATAGGTTTCCTCTCATAGAAAAGTCTATGATAGATGGTCCCTGAGCATAGTTCATGTCATGAGGCCAATGAGCTTAGTTCCCTATAAAATGTAATTCTGGGAAGGAGAATGAAAGGTAACCTAATGATATTTTAATTAAAATCTATAAAAAATTTTAAAATAGAGAAAGAATGACATAGCATAAAAACATTCATACTGTATTAAATGTAAATGAGAATTTAATTGTGAGAGATTTGTGCTTTTTAATGCATGTAACAACAATCAGTATAAAAATGAAGTCATGAATTTGAACGAGAAAAAAGGTTATATAGGAGGTTTTGGAAGGAGACATTGGAAGGTATATTATGTAATTGTATTATAATCTCAAAAGCAAAAAAAAATAATAATTTTAAAAAATTACAAGAGACAGTATGCAAAAGCCAATTTTTTATTAAACGGCCAACAAAATTACAAAACCATACAGACAGAATAGTCTCATCTCATCACTTAAAGCTGAAACTTTGTGGCCAAGGGTGGGATCCACACTCAGCTACAAGATGACAGGACAATAAAGGACAAACATACTCCAAAGCTTACCTATATTCCACTGGCTGACACTTGGTCATAGTCATATCTCCAAATGAAAGACATGGAATAAAAAAATACTTATTCTGACTGTGTTTATCCCAGGTTAGAATGTCACTCTTTGAATAAAAAAGAAATTGCTAGCAGAAAGCAACTTACAATCCTTGCTAACGTCTTGAGTTCCTTTGTCAGTTGTCATCTGAACTGAGAATGAACACTGCAGTATAGGGAAGATGGAGAAATATTAGTGACAGAAAATGCAAGATATTTGGGGGACCTCGAGCCAGATGTAAAAATACCATTCAGTTCACCTTTGAAAGTAGATTTGGCATTTGTCCTCTAAGAAAAGTTAGTCCTTTTCTCTTCTCTCAGGTTTACACGGGCCCCTTCAACCTACATAGGAAAGGAAACCATCCTTTATTTCACTATGTGATTCTTAAACTGTAGAACAAATGAACACTGCAGTAATGACTGTCAGAAAGTTTACCCAGGCTGGTTTCTCTTCTGTGTGCTGAGATCTCCGGGTCATGACCCTGACCTTGAAACATGTTATTTCAGCACTGAGGTGCTTTGACAAGTGTCCAAACAAAATGGTTGCTAAATATACATTGTACTTCCAGCATGGTCACATTAAATGCATCAAGGATTTCAGAATCATCCTCATGTCTTTGACTCAGCTCAATCTACAGCAAGAAGCAGGCTTTTAATACACAATTTTCTTAGAACCCACTAGTTAGTGCCAGACCAGAGTAACAGATTTCTGCACAATGGCTTGTAAAACAATGAAGATGGCTTTATGTAGGGGCAGGTGGCTACTAGTTCACTTGATCACTTCCTTCCAGGCTCAACAACAGCTTTTTGGAATCAGATATCTTGTCTATCTTTCTCTATGCCTTTGTCTTTCTGTCTCTGTCTCTCTGGGTTTCTGTCCCTCTGTCTTTGCTTCTCTCTGTGTATCTCTCTGTTTCTGTCTCTCTCTGGGCCTGTCTCTGTCACTTTGTCTCTGTCTCTCTGTCTCTCCCTGTGCTTCTCAGTGTCTCTCTGTCTCTGTGTGTCTTTGTCTTTCTCTGTGTGCCTCTCTCTCTCTCTCTCTCTCTCTCTCTCTCTCTCTCTCTCACACACACACACACACACACACACCACAGTTTCTATATCCTAGACATTTCTCTACCCCATATCTAAAATGCGTCATTTGCTTTCTCCTCCCCTGACTTTGTTACTCTGATCAGATTCCTTGATAAATTCTATATTCTCACCCTTTCCCCTTTTCTCCTTTATGTTTCAACCCTTTGAAACATGATTTATAGATCAAGCATTGAGCGATCTGATTATAACTATGCCACTGAAAACACAGTAGGCACTTACTGGTCTTCATGCAGATGAATCAGTCCACAGTATCCAGACAGCTTCTATCATTTTGGAGTGATCTCCTCCCGAGCATGAATTTCTCCTGTTTAGCCTCCTGCTGCTTTTGTCTTGACAAATACACTAAGTAAATCTTACACAACAAATATTAAATAAGCCCAATTTGGGGTGAAGAAGAAATACCACTGAGGTGCAACTCATCACCAAATAAGTCACTTTCTTTGCTGATGTAGGAGGTTTTGCTGTGAAGTGTTGCAGTAGCGTTAACCTGGCTGCCATTTCATTTAACATAATCATTGTACAGTAAGATAACATGATGTAGATACTTCATGTTGCTTGACAGTGTTCTTGAATCACTATGGAAAGGCTGATTATAAACTATGTGCAAATAATATAAATATACCTGAATGTATTCTATTGCAATTGCAGAGTATTTTTATTTCTTTGCATTTATTTACAAAATGCTATATGTTGACACATGGGTCACTTACCTAGTTGCAAGATTCATAGATATCACACTCATTGTAAGAAGACTTTGCTGATCTTGATACACTTTATAAGATCTTGTCCATATAAAATTTTCAACAAAGGATATGAAGTTAAAAATATTAGACAGCTTTTCAAGATAATATGGCATGTAAAATTATTATTTATAGTAATGAATTATTGTCATCTGTGTGGCATCCATTCACTTTTGGCTATCAATATTAAAATGCATATTTTTAAGAAAACAAAGGTATATGACTCACAGTCAGATGTAGGAACTGTACAGCTTGACTTGTGCTTTCTAGTTTACATAACAAACAAGTTACATCATAGCCTCAAATGCAGCTTTTTCTCCCTGTGGCAATACATTCTGAACTATTGTGGCAAATAAAAAAGGCACATGTGCTGAAGGGGAAAGTGTATTAAAGTGAAACATTAATAAAAAGACTTAAAACTTGAGCAATGCTCTGAGACTATCTGTGTCCTTCCTGCTGCTTGAAAAGATGCCATTGATTTCTGACTATGATTAATGAGCCTTTTCAATGGCTAGCGTGGTTTGACATTTAACAAGAATTGTCTTCTAGGTTTCTGTCTTATGTCACTTGCAGCATAGTTTCTAAATCTGAACAATCCAATAGTGAAACGCTGCCCTTGAAGTTCAATTTTGTTTTTGTTAGTGTGAATCTTGCAGCATTATCTAAGTGGAGAAATATATAAATTCCTCCAAATATATGTTTCTCTATGTCCTGTAAAATCCATCATCAGGAAAATAGCAACATGAACAATTTTTCTTGACATGAGATCTGACAGCCACACAGTGCTTAAACAAATAAGGCAACAGCATGGAGAGAGCTGAGCCAAGCTGCAGATCGATGTGAGGGAGCAGGAAGATGATCCCAATGTGTGGTCCATGTTCATCATTTTGCAGCATTCAATCAAACAAACAAGAGTTGTTTATATGATCACAAATAAAAAGAGAAAAATAGATGTCAATTGCCATTCCTTGAAGCCTTCATTTCAAATCAAATAACATATTCGTAGGTATCAACAAATAAATAAAAGGAATCTTGCGTCAGTTACCAACAGCACACAAGTCCAGGGACAGAAGAAGTTAACTCTGAATTCTTACAGTAAGAGAGCTCTCAAGAACTAGGAGATAGCTCAGTAGGTAAAGTGTTTGTTTAAATTCTTAATACCTCACAAAAGCCAGGCATGGTAACACTGTAATAAGGCACCTGTGACCCCGGTGCTGAGAGTGGCAGATCCAACCACAGAGTTTCCTACGCAGCCAGTCTAGCAGAAATGGCAAGCTGCAGATTCAGAGAGAGATCTTGGCTCAAAACATTAGATTAAGGGTGATTTTAAAAGATATATGATAATCTCTGGCCTCCACAGTCTCATACACAGGTAAAAAATGAGTATGTACACACACACACACACTCAAACACACACAGAAAGAAGAAAGAAAGAAAGAAAGAAAGAAAGAAAGAAAGAAAGAAAGAAAGAAAGAAAGAAAGGAAGGAGAGAGAGAGGAGGGACGGAAGGAAGAACGGCAGGGAGGGAGGGAGGGAGGGAAGGAGGGAGGGAGGGAGGGAGGGAGGGAGGGAGGGAGGGAGGGCAGGAAAGCAGGAAGGTAGGGAGAAGGCTGAGAGGTTAGGAGCAGTTGGTGTTCTTGAGAGTTTCATTACCATCACCCACTTCTGGCTACTAAGAACTAAATGATAAAGCAGAAATCTGATGCCCTCTTTAACCCTTTGGAGCCTACCACATGTGTATGCACATACATCACCCAAACAGACACATAATCACAAGAGGAAAGAAAGAAAAATCTTCCGCATCTATTGAATAGGAAATAAGAGAACCCTAGGTTTCAGGTTGGTGGGAGAAGGGCAATGTCAAGTGAAATATAAAAAGATAATTACAGGTATGAACTACAAAGAAAAGACTGGATATGTATGGAGCATACATATCCAGAATAAGCATATTGTAATTAGCATGCCCTCTTCCTTTTTAGGAGATTTTATTTCATTTAAATAGAAATGAAGTCTGACTGCCATGGTATTCATTTGGCAGGAAATCAGGCAATTTATATTTCAGATATGATCTCATCATCAGGTCCATCTGTTGACATTGTCTGCACATCATAATGTTTAGAGCTCTGAGACAGAGAAAACATAAACTTGAAGTGAAACTCCCTAAATCTGAAACCCCAAATAAGTGCTCTCTTATCTTATAAGTGTGATATGTTCACTTTAAATTTTCCATTTAAATCCTGCCAGCTAACCTAACTGCAATGCCTACAGAAGGAGAAACCAGGGACAGCAACTACAGGATGAGATCACGCTGCTGTTAAAACACTCTTCAGGAGACTAGATAGAATATTTTGTTTATGTCAAGCCATGAAGTTAAAAAAAAAAAAAATTGGTGGCTCTGGTCCTAACCAATTTTTATCTAAGAGATATTTTATACATTCAGAGAATCTTTTCCTCTTTATCTCTCAAGCTATAACTCAAAGCTGAAGTCTCTCTCCTTCCACTTGCAGGGAGATTTGGTGAAGAACAGGCAGAGATCACAGCCTTTCCTGCAGAAGTTCTGTCTTCACCTAACCAGTATTCCATCTGACAAAATCTTGTGATTTTCCAGGGCTACTGTAGTTGCACTTTCTATTGGACCATTTCCTTGTTTACTTGCTTCCTGTGTGTGTATGTCCCAGCACGCCTGTGAATGTCACAGGACAATTCGGAGTGCTCCATT
Source organism: Arvicanthis niloticus (assembly GCF_011762505.2). Classification (NCBI taxonomy): domain Eukaryota; kingdom Metazoa; phylum Chordata; class Mammalia; order Rodentia; family Muridae; genus Arvicanthis; species Arvicanthis niloticus. Next base: position 12,507,384 of record NC_133435.1, read on the forward strand.
CACTTCTTCCACCATGTAAACTGGGAAGTGAACTGAGGACACCAAGCTTTGGTGGCAACTGCCTTTACTTGTTGAGTCACTTCATCAGCCAGAAATCATTGTGTGTGTGTGTGTGTGTGTGTGTGTGTGTGTGTGTGTGTGTGTGTGTGTGTGTATAGTTTTGGTGACAAGATCTTGTGTAGTCCAGACTGGCCATAAATTCCTTCCTTATGCAGCTGAAGCTGACCTTGAGCTCCTATGTCTGCTTCTCAGCTGGTACTAATACAGACATGTGACACATGCATTCTCAATTGCACTTTGAAAAGTTTGGCCACATGCATTTAAATGTGTATCTCCTCTAAGAGCTTATTAATCTAAGTTGATAATTCACCTCATACCAAGCCTACACACTTCTTCTGCCAGGACAAGTAAAACATAATAAATAATGCTATCACTGTATAGACCTGCCCAAATCATCGAATGAAACTGTGACAATAATACATCCTCAATTCATACCATAGTAGTGGTTGTTTGGTTTCAGTTTGTTTGTTTTGCTTTGCTTTGCTTTGCATTGTTTTGTTGGGGTTGTTTGTTTGTAAATCTTTCTTCCATAGTGAAACCAAAAATGTTGTTTGTGTCCTGTTCAATCAAAAAATTGAAACCTTTTTTCAAAACAAATTCTTTCTATAGTGTAAAATAACAAAAGAGTTCATGAAATTGATATTTACCAGAGAGTTTTTTACAAGGGAGTTTTGTTTAATCTCATAAAAAAATATATCTAGAGCAAAAGAATATTCTCCAGTAGAGAGATTTTTGAGATTTTACAGAAGTTATACTGTGACAAGCTCATCCAATCAATAGCTTAAGAGAATCTGTTGCCTGAGTAAGGAAAAAAAGGGGGAAGGGGTTTCATAAATAACGACTCACGTTTTCAAGATTGATATGATCTGTGTGTGCTTTAAATACGAGAAATGTTGATATGGATCCAGTCTCTACATACGTCTAAAGGAATGTTTCTACATACATTAAAAGCATAATTTTATTAACTTTTTTCTCTCTAATAGGGTATTCAATACTTCAAGCTATAATGGAAAAAGCAGGACAGAATGGATGGCATGTCAGTGCGATATGTGTGGAAAATTTTAACGATGTCAGCTACAGGCAACTGCTAGAAGAGCTTGACAGAAGACAAGAGAAGAAATTTGTAATAGATTGTGAGATAGAAAGGCTTCAAAACATTTTAGAACAAGTAAGTTCTGGGCTTCATCTTATTATTAAGGTGTGCATTGGATAAAAATGTTAACCTATTCCAGATATGTCTCCATATTGTCTCCCAGTTCAAAATATAAGAATTAGGAATTTTCCATAATTTATCTCCAGGAAAAAAAAAATGACAGTTCTTTATTGTCAAAGATCATTTAGTCCTTAGGTACAGTTAAAGACAAGAATACAGCTTTTCCATCCTGGAAAGGTATAAACAGTAGAAAAGTATTTGCTTAGTTACCAGGAATTCTGAACTTTCATTAATATGAATCTTGAAAAAAAATATTAGAGAAATTGAAAGGGCCTCTTTAGGTCTTCAAGAATTAGTTGCATGAAAATTATCAACATAAATTAGCAAATCAATGAAAAAATGATGATTAGGTAGAACATTCTGTGATGTGTTATGTTCTACCAGATGTTTTAAATAAATGCTATTTATTGTCACCCATAAAGATGATTTTTCAACTTTCCTTTAGAAGGGAGACTCTACGAATAAAGATTTCAATAAATAACTGTTGATTCGATTTGAAGAGGTTAGAAAAAGATAAAAGCGAGCTTTTCCATTGTGCTAAGTGATAGGAAAACACTATGCAGTTATAGACTGCATTTACGTCTCCTGACCTGAACACAACGATAAAGTCTTTAGACTGTCTTCCACTGAAATCACGGTGCCTGGGTGCCATCTGGTGGTTCTAAGGAGGTTTGTTCATACTTATACACAATAGTTGAAATAACGTAATTCAGAGTTAATTAAATAGGTATAGTTTAACTGCAGAATTATGCGATTGGATTTGGAATAGAAAATCTGTCAGTTTGGAGTTCATTTACAACATTCATTTTAGTATACAAAATATATCTAAGATTTTTACCATAGCAGCTGCAATCTCTGGATTCAGCATCACTGTATATATTAGAACTTGTAAAAGTTTATCATGATATTAACTTTGCATTTTTAAGATATGAAAGAGCATTGAACTATAAGAGAAATTCGCAAAGTAGCTACCTCTTATCCTGTTGTAGAAGAAAATTATAACAATTTACTAAAGTAAAAATTTCTGCTACTTTGTTATCTATGAATACACAAATCACTTCATGTAGTAATCCAGGTAAATGAACTTTTTAAGGAGCACTGGTGGAATTCCAAGGAAGCCTCTCCTTTCATATTCAGAGCAGTAATTCTAAATCCAATTCTACTCTCTCACTTCCACACCCACTGCCCTGTAGTTAGATTTTGCTGTTTTTTAAGCTGAATAGTTTTTAAAATTGATTGGGATGAGTCCCTGTGGAGCAGACAAACAACTGCCAGTATTGCCAAATTCCTGTCAGAGGCTAAATGCCACAGAAAGCCTTCACTTACCTCCTGTGCTGTAAAGACCCAGGCTTTGGAGATAAGTTGGTCTTCAAAGGACACTGAGAGGCTTACTTGATTTCTGAGAAGAAAATTGGCATACCTGGGTACTGTGGGTAAGCTCTAAGCCTTACATGACTGTAAAGGGATGGACTTTCCACCTCCTCTTCCTCTTCTTTCTCCTTATCCTCCTCTTTCTCTTCTTCCTCTCCCTTCACCTTCTCCTTATTTTTCTCCTCCTCCTCCTCCTTTGTTTTTCTGTTAACATTTCAAAGAAGTTAAAAACTTGAGTGTCTACCATACCTATTTTGGGGTAAAATTTACTTATTTTCTTTACTATTAGGGCTACCTACATAGGAGTGTAAATTCCTTTAACTCAGGTAGACATTTCATAAAGTATAAGAAACCCCACTGTCCTGTAAGGAGATCATGACTTCTTGGTTGTATAATAATGGTTCTTTCCTCCTCCAAGCTGTGTCTGATTGGAAACGTGATTATTTCCTATTATCTTTATTCCATAGCTCCAAAGAAAGTCACTTGTGGCATTTGTTGATTTGATTCTGTGTTTTGTGGTGCTGCATGCTGAACCCAGGCCCTCCGTGGATGTGTTTGGCAGGCTTTCTGTGACTGAGCTACATCTCCCGCTCTGGATTTCACTCTTGATTCTGTTCTCTCAGAACTAATCCAAATGCTTCCAAGAATGTGTGCAATGGCTCACATTTCAACAAAATTCTATATTCATTAAGTAAGGAAAGAACAGAAAACATTTCATAGACTAAATAAAGCATTATTTAAAGAATAGTCATGAAATATTGAATAGGAAAAGTAAAAGGAAAGATTAGGGCCAAATTGATAATGAATACAAAATCACTCCCAGACAGGATTAATAAAGGCTAGCTTGCCATCACACTGAAGGGTGACTAGAGTTGATGATATTGTGTTGTATGTTTTCAAATAGCTAGGAAATGAAAATGGCCTATATTGTTTGGGAGTCTTTTAAACTCATGGCTGGTACTAGGGTTTTTATTAGATGATCTATGTTTCATGAGGAAAATATTTTCTTCCCAAATGGTATAGCTTCATATATATGATAGATAGATAGATAGATAGATAGATAGATAGATAGATAGATAGACAGATAGATAGATAGACAAACAGACAGATAGACAGATAGATAACAGATATGTGTGCATTTGCATGTTTGTGTATGCATGTATGTATGTACATATACATATATAAACAAATAACAAGTTAGATATAAAATGATATAATTCCTTAAGACTTTTTCAAGTCTTAGTATACTTTATCCTTCTTCCCTTCCTCCTCTTCTTGACTGATATTCCTCCCTCCATCCTTTCCCATTTTCCAATTTTTTATCATTTCTCTTTTCATATCACTTGAATTCTTCTATTCTCCTCTCTCAGCCCACAAGCCCTACTCCATGGAGATGATTTTGAGTGTTCTCCTCACAAACAAATAAGAATATGATCGGGGATACCTTACATATCCTGAACTAATCAGCACACCATGTAAATGGGTCTGAATACCATAATGTAACACTGAATAGATCAATGATGTATGTTTAATAAATCAATAAAGGTTGTTTAGATCAAAATTTTAAAGTAGAAAAGGTATTCCTCTCTCAGGAGATTCTCATAATGAAAATTCAAAGTGTGCTCTGAAATTTCTAGAAGAACCAGCACACCTTGCTTGCTGTCTATAATTGCTTCTTTGACATTTTAATATGGATCAGTTTACAAAAAGCCTAATGTAAATAGGTCACACATTGTCATTTTAAGATATATTTATGGGAGCTGGTGGTACATAAAGCATTTTCTCTTTTGTACTTGTTTCCCAAATTATTTTATGCCATGAGCTGACTCATTCTTATAAATGTATTTGCTATTTAAAGCAGCAGTTAGCTATAGATTCCTTGAAACATTTCAAGACATAACCAGGAAAACAGCAAAGGAAGCCTCAGCTTGAGAATGCCTCTGTGCTTGAGTCCTTGTAATCTGGTTTGACATACATCTCTGAGACATAGTCTTTGCAGCAGCCAAGCTTAGCCAGTCATAGTCAGCTCCTTCCACAGGGGTAAAGTGCGAAACGTGCTCAGGTACGTTACTTTGTCCATCACTTCTGGCTCCAGTCATCCAGTCATATGTGCTGTCTGACCACGATGGACTTGCAGATCCCTGGGAATCTGTTCTACTTCCTCACAGTGACCTCATTCTAGAATTTTAAGTGGAAGTCAAATAAAGAGTTTTAAGTTTGCTGTTGTTTAGTCTTTTAGATAAGAACAAATATGTGAAAAAATAGTTTTAAGATACCATCAGTTCCCATTCTAAATGAAACAACATGAAAATAACACGTTTATGTAACATTGACTATGCCACACATGGCACGAGGAATATAACAAAACACTAAATTGAGTTTCTTGCCACTTGCTCGAGCCAGCAAATAAAATAAAATGTCTGCTCTTCTAAATTTAAAGAATAAGTGGATCCACACCTAAACCCAAAACAAAAAACCAGAAAAACAAAAACAATTCAAAAAAAAAAAAAAAAAAAACCCAAAACTTTGAAACTACAGGATCCTAAACAGATGCTCAGAGTTAAGAACGCAAACTGTTCTTACACAAGACATAAAGTTCGAATGATAAATTGTTTTCATATCAAAAGAGGTGTTTATACTAAGAGACTTTCGTGTTATTTTCATACGTTTGTTATTTTAAAACCCTGAGCACAATACTTAAATCAGTGAAACACTGATCTGTCTGACTCACCCCGGCCCCATTTCCTTGTTTTTCCTTGTTTAACCTAGTGGTCAAAAACAAATAAACAAAAACCTTGAAACTGTATCTCACCTAAAATTTAAACAATAAAAACTGGCTCAGCTGGGGCTAGGGAGACAGCTCAGCTTTTAAGAGCACTGGCTGCTCTTTCAGAGAACTAGAGTTCAGTTGCTAGAACTCACATGGTGTCTCACAACTCTACAGGTCCAGGGACACTCTCTTCTGACCTCAGTGGGGAGCCAGGCAGAAACACAGTACACAGATCTCTCTCTCTCTCTCTCTCTCTCTCTCTCTCTCTCTCTCTCTCTCTCTCTCTCTCTCTCTCGGCAAAAAACTCATAAACAAAAACTAAAAATAATAATTCCTTTAGATTTGTTTAAAATATTTACGAATAAGTTTCATCAAAATAGTCCTGAGATGTCCACTCTTCCCTGTCAAACATTTCCCACCAATATGGAAAAGCAAGAGGCCCTGCAGTTAGAAGTTTACATTCCTACAGTTCATGAAATGCTTTGATTAGGACACACAACTCTGACACTTGAAATCAGACAGACCAGATTGTAAAATTTTAAAGCACAGATGTGTTTTTACTCTCTTAGAGATAGTTAAGAAATGTCCAATGGCTATTTTGTTGTTGTTGTTGTTGTGTGTGTGGTTTTGTTTTAAAAATGAATAGCTTAATTATCTCCTTAAGGCTTAATTGGCTTAATTTTTCCTCCTCTACTTAACATACAGCAAACTGAACTTAGATTATTTAAAAGAGAAAAAACCCCTGCTTCCTCTAAATAAAATTTAATAGGAAGTATGTCAGCTCATGTGGTGAGTGGTGAAGCACTATATAAATTTACACATAGGGTATAATTTCAAACAAAGCACAAACGCAGACAGCCATTCCTGGGTACTTATGGTACTTATTAATTCTTCAAATACTTGTTAAATAATCTCTCCTTTCTTCTTTCTCTCTCTCTCTCTCTCTCTCTCTCTCTCTCTCTCTCTCTCTCCTCTCTCCCTCTCTCTCTCCCTCTCCCTCTCCCTTTCTCTCTCCCTCTCCCCATTTATCATTTCCCCTTCTCTTTTTCTCGTGTGTATGTATGTGTGTCTGTCTGTCTGTCTGTCTGTCTGTCTGTCTGTTTGCATGTGTAAAAGGCCAGAAGTTCCTAGTATTATAGATAAGTTTATATTCTGCTTGGTTACTAAGATTTTTTTATATTGGTGTGTTTGTGTATGTTCCCACATCTATACGTATAGACACACATACAAATATGCATGTATACATGTGGCATTATGCACATCAAGTCAGAAGACAACTTTTGAATAGTTTTTTTTTTTTCATTTTAACATCTGGGTCCTGGGCATTGGACTTAAGATGTCACACTTGGCAATAAGTCCCTTCACCTGCTGAGGCATCTATCTTGTCTGTATTAGGTTTTGTTTGTTTGTGTGTGTGTGTGTGTGTGTGTGTGTTTGTTTTATATGTGCATGAAGGAATGGTGTGTGCATGTGTATGTCTAATTTAGAAAAAGAAAAAGACAAAAATTCATTATTGATGTCCTGAAAGGTTATTATGTTCCCAAAGGACAGTCATCCTACCCTGAGGCAAGATCAACTAGACAGAGTGAAGTACCCTCAACACAAATGTGGACATGTGTATAGAGGAGAAGAAATATGATGTTGGACAAATTAATTTATTCTAATCACCATACTGCTATTCATACCTAGCACCACCTAAGGGAGGATTCAATTCCTAGAAAGAATCAGGGACAAAAAGTCAAATTTATAACATCATTAATTAAAGTATAAAAGCTGGATATCTAGAGAATATATATACAAATTCTTACAATTTTTAAATATTAGAAATTATACCATATAAAACTCTACCTTTTCCACCTCATCTCCCCCTTGAATCACTACCATTTAATAAAGGATTAAAAAAGAAATTCAATATTGTAAAGCCTGACTCTATTTCAGATTGGATCATTTCACTGCCTAGCTAGTGATCATTTTATTCACACCAATGCAAAAAAGAGAAAGAAAAAAGGAAAGAAAAATCAGAACAAACTAAAAAGAAGCACAATAGAAAAGGGAGAGCAATCCACCTATGAGAAAAAGACATCTCTGTGGCAGATATTTGTTAGAGATGTTGACTTTGGATGTGAATGTGCTGACTCAGTAGACAGGACAGCTATGCAGTCAGCACCTCTTGTACTTACTTAAACTCTATATACTAGACAAATGAAGACAAATGGTCCCTACTCCTAGCTTATACTCAGGCCAGGGGTCCAAAAATGTAAAAATAATTATTGGAGCATTTAATAGCATCTGAAAAAAATATGAAATAGGGAAAGAACTCAGAAGACAAGGTGACTGAATATGCTACAAGTCAAGAATGCTTTATAGAAGAAAAATAAAATTTTCTATATTGTAAAATGCATTAGGATTTTCCTATGCATGGGAAAGAAAATGAAAGAAATCTAATTTTTCATTCTCGAGGAAAAGAAAGGATAGGCCAGATGAAAGACTACAAAATACGATAGCTAAGAAATCCTATCAGCAATTTCCCACATGGAAGTACTGACAGAGCCAGGTGTCTTTATGGGAAAACTCAGGAAATGGAGATGAATCTACAGGACACAATAAGATAGTAAAATAGACCATTGGCCAAGGAGGAACCTGTGAAGACTGGCAAACAGAAAAGCAAAGTTCTAATGGCATCCCTTGAGTGCTTGCCTATTGAAATTCTATCCATCAAAGCACAGCACATTATTAACCAGTACATCCTCAGGCTCCAAAAATAACTGTTCAATGGAAGTCTGAATGGACCTCACTTAAAGACTGGAAAAGAGACATCTTCAATATATGTTTAAGGTTAGAGCACCCAATAATACCTGAGGCGCTAGTAGCAAGCCTGCAATTACCTCGAAGGCTTCCTTGTCCAGAATCTCATCTGGCAAGCTGATGAGACACCTATACATTTTAGTTTGTTGTTCTGGCTGAAAAGCAGAAAGAATTTGTTTTCCACATGCTGAGGTAACAATAAGTGATACACAAGAATGAATCAAGTTTCTGAAGAAAAGAGCACCGTTAGGGAATCCTATCAGCAATGTCCCACACTGCACTGGCAGGAAGAACAAGATGCTTTTGTTTTCTGGTAGAACACCTTTGCCTATCAGGGTGTGCTCGCTTAGAACATACACAAAGTAAGAGGAACTCAAAAGACATAAAGTTATGCTAAGAATGGTAGTTTTCCTTCATTAAGCTTACTTTTTGGCTAAATTGACTTGAATGTTAAGGTACCATTATACTGCAATAAGTTTGTTGGTTTCATAGAAAATAAATAAAAAGAGCAAAAATCAAACATTTAATATTATCAGTCAGATTAGTGCTAACTGGTGCTAATTGGTGAGGTTAGAACAAAAAGGAATTCTCTCATACTAGCTGCAGCTACGGCTTATGATAACAGGAGTCTAGGCAGAAGAGGAGTGTATTTGCTGGAATGCAACTCATTTTGTCTTGAAAATATTGTGAAATCCAGGATAAAGGTAGGCTCAAATAATGTTGCTTTGCCTGGAGAGCAGTTATTGGAATCTAAAGAACAGTTCTTTTAAAATAATAAAGTAAAACCTGCTTGATAATTTAGATGAATAAGTTCTGTTAGATTTTAAGTTTTAAATCAGAAATAGCTTCCCCAGAATATTAACTATGGTTTAAAAAATAATTTAAAGTATCAATCATTAAACAGAAAGCAGGAAACTTGCTCATCAAATGTTGAAAATACAAGCTAACAAAAAGCAAATTACATCAACTGCTTTTTCCCATTGCCATGACAACATGCCTGGCCAAAGCAGCTTAAGGAAGGGTTTGCATTGTTTATAGTATGAAGTGATACAGTCCATCATGGCAGGAATATGGGCAGGAGCCTGACGCAGGTGACCATAGTGTATCCACAGTCAGGAAGCAGAAACCGGTGAACACAGTTGCTTAACTGACCCAACATTCTCCCTTTCTATTTGAACTAGGACTAGCCAAGAACTAGCCAATAATAAAATTCATAGTTTACTTATTATTTAACCTTTTCTCAGCCAAGTATCCCTATTTAAATTTAAAATATAGCTTAAATACATCTGTACTTGCTCAATAGCCTTCCCTTTGAAAGTAGAACTCATACTAGAAAGTATATTCATTTTATTATGTGTTTATGATATACTGCAACTGTATATTAATATATATTATATGCTAATATAATGCAAATAAAGCAAAAAAGAGTTTCTTGTCTCTACCTTACAAGCTTCTTATTTTCCACTTATACTTGTAAGCATCACTCTTCCATCTGTTAATTTATGTGCCACATACTTATCTTATACCTGCTAGTTTCTATGCCTCGTCTCTGAGTTAAATCAATATCAATCTGATCTATAAAGGAACTTAAAGGAAAAACGGAGCAGCACAAACAATGTATCCAACAAGCAAAGTCGTTTAAAGGATAAAATCAAACTGTTGTGTAATGAATTAGAAGCTCCCAGGTTTAAAAAAAAAAAAAACTGTGCAAAGAGTGTTCAATACTGAGTATAAGTGTGGGAATGAGACAGCAGGGCATACCTCCTCCATGTCAGTGCCAAAAACAGGTTGGCAGGGCATCAAGGCAAGAGTCTTGAGGTAAAGACCAAGGAGAAATGAGAGCAGATTGTAATAAACAAACAAACAACTAATTAAAATCAAATAGTAAAGATAAAATATTTACTAATTCATCTACTAAGTATTCCTTTTGCCAACCTTCATGCTATTTATTTAATTTGGGTATTGATAGCTTCCATTTTTTTTGTTAAGAATTTGAGAAGTATAATTGATCTAGATAGGTTTTTTCTTTTATAATTGTGTGTGTGTGCATGTGTGTACGTGTGTGTGTGTGTTCGTGTGTGTGTGTGTGTGTGTGTGTGTGTGTGTGTGTGTGTGTGTGCAAAATCCAGAGGTCCTGGATCTCCTAGACATGGAGGTGTAGATCAGTTGTAAGCCACTTGATATGGGTGCTAGGACCTATACTTGGGTCTGCTTTAAGAGCAATACATACTCTTTACCACTGAGCTATATGTCCAGCTAACTATGCTTTGGTTAAAAGAAAATTCCTTTTAGCAATTTTAACAATAATATATGTAATTCATGGAAATGCATAAAATAGCTTTAAAATATATATTTGAGTGTTTTTCCCTGAATATACAACTAGAGTGTATTAGAGTGGTTATAAGCTGTCCTGTGGATACTGGAAACTGAACCTAGGTCCTCTGCAAGAACAGCAATTGTTTTTAACCTCTATGAGATTTCCTCTGTCTCCTCTCCCTCTCCTCTCTTTCTCTCTCTCCCAATCCCCTGCCCCCTCTCTCTTCCTCTATGTGTATGTGTATATAAGTGTATTTGTGTGAATGTGTATCTTTGTCTCTCTCATATGTGTATGTTTATATATACATATGTATTTCCGATATAGCCTGTTGAGTTCACATAATGTTACTTGTGCATATATTTTAAGGGCTGATTGCTTGGCACTGAACACCCAGTTAGAGTTCTCTTTCCAGAGGAAGACCTTTCCTTCTGCTCCCAGCTTTCTTCAGTTGTCTATAGATTTTGTGTAGGGTTAAGGTCTCACGGGCATTTCCCCATGTAGTTAGACATGTTCATTGGTTTCCTCTATGTTCATCTCGTGTGAGCAGAAGCCATGTTAGTGAGACTTTACTGATGTCAGTTCTAATGTTACACAGGAAACTCCCTGGTCCTCTCACTCTTATGATCTTCCCACCTCCTCTTGTATAATGTTCCATGAGCCTTAGGTTGTAAGCATTTGCTCAATGTATCCATGGAGAGTAGGTTACATAGCTCTGCCTCTTAATTAACTGTGGTTTTCTGTAGCAGTCTCTGTTGCAAAGAGAAGTTTTCTTGATGAAGGGTGAAGACTACACTTATCTGTCATTAAAAGAACAAATGTTTATACATTGTTATTAGATATTATGATAGTTTAGTAAATTACTGATTCTAGGTTCTCCTCCAATAATCATGACTTCACTACTACTGGTTATTTAACCGGTCACTACTTGCGGGCATGGTACACATTATGGTGGGAATGTCTTAAGTCCAATTAGAAAGCTGTTGTTGCCTCCTAGGTATGGTGCCACTACTATATCAATAGGGCTCTCTTACTGTGTTGGCCTTTAATGTGCTTCATAGGCATCTTAGCTAGGTAGGTACGTAGATTGTATTTCTCCTTTAAAACCTTACACGGAACCATCTTATACCATGAAACCTAGCCCTAAGGGAGAAGGCACTCAGTTCAGTTCTCATTTGCTGTTACTATACATCTGCTTACATGTTTCATTCTCTTTTACTTAATTACCTGACACACTAATAATAAAAGGCCCCAATGTACTCAAATGCAAAAATATCCTACTGAAATGAAAACAGAGAGGATAACTCTGGGGCCATATGTGCTACATAGTTAATGAACCCCACCTCCATCTATTAAAGATGATTGTGCATATGCAAATTAGAAAATGTTTGAATAAAATGTTATTTCACAAGTTACTAAATAGCAAGAAAAGTTCTACTCACCAAACAATAAAATAAGTTATTTCATATAAACTTCAAATGATTTAAAGAATTATTGTTGAAATTGTAATGGTCTCTGAAGGGAAATGAGAAAATGTGGACACAATGATAAAATGGCGTAAAATCTGGGATGATTGTGTAAGCTAAGGGAAGAAATGAGTGAAGGGTGAGGCTATAGTCACAAAGGCTTCAGCTAATGTTTAACCAGATATAAAAAGTTTAACAAAAGTGTGTGCTCTAGTTTTGAGACTTAAAATGTACAGCTCATTATCCTATTAAAAACTGTAAAAATTTCTATAGCAAAAAAAAAAAAAAACTCTTAAACTTTATCTAACCTGGTGTTCCTTCCAAACCTGACACCTTTTCTGAATCTAGCTCTCTGCATTATACTTGTCTGCTATCCATCTAAAAAAAATATGAAAGAAATATATAATTTGAAAAGTAAGAGAGAATAGAATGTTCAGGTAACAGACCCTATATTTCCTTCCTGAAAGTCAGTTGGATATTTTGAAAAACTTCCTGTGAGAGAAAATTCACTTATATACCACTTTAATCTTCCTTCCCCTCATGAAAATAAATTATTCCCAGTTAGAAATTTTTATAATCTTGATATCACCTCCAAGAGAAGAAAATTCAAACATATACACAACACAGAGATACACCTCCTTTTAAAAGAGCTATCTTAGATGCCTATTTCCCATTTTCTACTAACCTCTTTTTACACTGCTCAAACTAATTTTTCTTTGGGTACTTTATTCTCTTCTCATTTGTATATTCTGAGTCTTAACTTAAAATTTTGATATGCCTTAAAACATTTGTAATTTCAGTCAGTAGCTTGTTTGGGAAAGCAGCCTGTCATGTATTTGTGTGTTGATGAAGATGAAGTAAATTTAAGGTTTTGTTTTTTTAAGTAAAATGCTCTTAAACATCTTGAGAGTGAACATCCATAGATATTTATGGAAAATATTAGACGCACTTCTCTTGCAGCGTTTTCTAGTATGCATCAGCATAGTCTCCGTAGCAACCGCCACACACGGCATTTACCATCTCTGCGTCACTGTGTTCTCTGAGAGAGAATGACATCTGAAGTAAGACTTCCTACCTAATTTATAAGATCACGATAAAGGATAATCCAAAGCCCTTCACACGTAAGTGTGCTATTGTGTGCCTTTAGCGGAAGACATTGCCTAGCACAGCATTCAGAACATTATAGTGGCGGTTTGAGGGAATGTACAGAACCCTTCATGGAAGAACTTCAGAGTGCTTTAGTAACCACTGATACATAAAAGCCTTGCATAAAGTCTGACTAAGAACTGAAGGCCAAAACTTAGTCCCTTTATGCATCAAAACAAAAATATTATGCTAACGCTTTAGAAAACTGTGTTAACTTTAACTACCCTTTTGCTTTTTTAATATTTTTTGATTCTTTGAATACTTCAGTCACGTACACAATTGATTTTGATAATATCCCCCCATTTTTCTCCCCCTAGTTCCTCTTGTATCCATCTTCCTTCTCTGACATCCTTAGCATCTTGTTCTTTTTTTTCCTCACTAAGTCCATTGTGTGCTGACTATATACTCATGGACGTAGAGCCCTTCAGTGCAGAATCATCTACCTAGGAAAGATCATATACCCTTAGAGAAAACCGACTTTCCCAGAAGCTATCAACTGCCAATAGCACCTCAGCTGGAGTGGGGGCTTGTGATCTCCTACCACCTTCATTCTAGAAAGTCAGCTGGCTTGATCCTGTCCAGATCTTGAGCAAGAAACCACAGGTGTTTTGAATTCATGAGTAAAGTGGTCCTATCAAACCCACAAAATACTTTTTCTGTCTGATACTCCCTAAATTCTGGCTCTTATAACCTTGCCCCCTCTTTATGAATGGTTCTTTAGCCTTTGGGGGAAAAGTTATGATATAGATGTCCCACTTACGATTGAACACACCACAGATAATTATTCTCTTCACTTTGACCTGTTGTGAGTTTCTGTGTTAACTCATGACAACTTGTCCAAACTCCTCTGATGACATCTGAGAGTAGCATGAATCTGAAGGTACAAAGGTATAAACTTTCAAGGCATTAAGAAATTAATTAGGAGTTGCATTAATTACAATTTACCACATCAATATCAGACATGAATTTATGATACCTACTTGTTCATATGCATACACCTGGTTTTACAACTGAATCATTTGACCAGTATAATAGATAGTTCTAAAGAAGTATTTGTTTCTTTAAAAGAAACAAGAAGAAGCAATTGAATGCTTTAGATTTGTTATATCTCTTAAGCGTGTATTATTGGAAAGGCAGACTTCTTTGACAGTGACAATAGGTGGTGCATCGTTTCTGACCTGTTTTTCAGAACTTTAAGTAGACACTTAATTATTATTAATCTAGTTCCATGGTCTGTTTCATTCCAGATTGTCCAGCTTCATTACCAGTACCACATCTCTTTGTCATAATGAAAGCTGATAATTATATTTTACAGCCAAGTCCTTACATTGATGTCATTTTCCTATGACAACATGACCAACCTTACCCTTGAAGAAGGCAGAAACATTTTAGATTCCATCTCAAACTTTCTCTACTGAAGCAACAATGTCAAGCACTCAGGGATACTGATCTGAACTCAATGGGAAATCACTCAGGCTTACTTTAAAACATCAAACATTCTCTACTATGATAAAACCCTAATTCTAATATTGTGCATTTGAAACAACTCTTAAATGTTTTTAAGTAAGAAAATTATAAAGATGCTTCACAAAGAGCACTGGTCACTGTTATTTGGAATATGTACTGTACATTTTTCACAAAGAAATTGTGACTTGAGTACATTCTTGGTGATGTACTGAGATCTGGCCTTAAACCATGGCTACCTTGAGTAGGAAAGGGATGAAGAGTCCTCTGTGCAATGGGTGTGGTATGACTGCTTTGTCACACACAGTAAAGAAGTTGGCTCAGCAAAGGCTCTGGTCTGTCTAGCATCTTTCAGTGAGTATCTTCAGACATATGCTTTCCAAGGCTCTCTGTCTCCAGATGTCAATGCTTATCACACTCTACAGGGTTTTTTTCTTCCAGTATTTTGTCCCTTTGTTTCCTGTAGTTTGATGAGACTTTAACCTTTAAGAATACATAGTCAAGCTTTAGCTGTTTGTAGTGCTTTGCTAATAATCTGGAGTTAACTGATTTGCTATGAGTGACTAGGACCAAGTTTTTAGGAGTCCCATGTGCTGTAATACTAGAGTTTATACCTCAAATAGAATTTTTTTTAATTGGTAAATGGTTTTGACTGCAATAACATGAATATCATAAGCTGTTATATAGGAATGCAAAAGCAGGGTAGACCTGGGGCTTAAAGAGTGTGCAAAGAGATTTTGATAACCACAGAAGAAGAAAATATACTAAGCAGAAAGAAATACAAAATTGGTTGCTGACTGACAGCAGAGCTAGCTGAGGCCAAATGGCAGAAATCTGTTCAGACTCAGTTCAAGTGTGTGCATTTCCTCATGTACGTGTCTGTTACCAAGTTTTCCCTATTGATGCCTATAGCACTGGATCTTCCTGAAATGTCCAGAATATTATATGATCTTGCCTTGCTCGGTCTATGTTCAGTCACTCAATCACACCCAATATAACAACTCAGTAAATGTCTCCAGTGCTGGTTAGATTTCTGTCCAGTTGATATAGTCATCTGGGAAGAGAGAACCTCAATTAGAAAATGACTCATCAAATTGACATGTAGACAAATCTGTAGGGCATTTTCGTGAATAATGTGGAGTGCCCAGGCCACCAGGGGTGATACCATTCCTGGGCAGATGTCCCTGAGTTGTATGAGAAAGCAGGATGAGCAAGCCATGGCAAGCATGCCTTTAATCGATACCCTTCCTCTGCTTCAATTCCTATCTCAAGGTTCCTACCTTAGTCCTGTTTTGGCTTCTTTGATGATTCATTGTAACCTCTAAATCAAATAAACCCTTTCTCCAAAAACTTACTTTTGATTAAATTCCTTATTGCAGAAATAGAAAGCAAACTGGGACATCCCTTTATTGATTTTTCTTTATAGTTCTGTCAGTGTATTGTTTTTCTTCACCTTTGTGGCAAACTCACAAAGTATGTTGATTTGATGGGTAATTATAACCTAGGTATGCTGAACAGAGTTTAAAATGTACAAATTATGTGTAAAATGTCATAAATTTATTCATAAACATAAATAACATAAATCTGCTATGGATAAGAACACAATATGACTACGATATAGGTAGGTATCAGATGGTATGAGTTTATATGGAATTCAGTGCTCACCCAGAAAGAGGAACTTTATGGTCAGACTAAATAACAGGTCAGAGCTCAGATCCTATGTAAAACCAGAATACTGTGGAGAACACAATCAAAATGGAGTAGAAAA